>NC_137945.1:13484154-14194154 GCF_963969265.1 Rhamphochromis sp. 'chilingali' | reverse complement strand
TATGAATGAATTCCACAAAACATCCAATGCAACATATTTTATGTTGACGCCCCTTTGCAAACGTGCATGCTGCCTTTGAAGTAAATCTCTCCCATGTTAATACATTCACCTGCACAGTGTTGCCCCTTTGTTTTTAGTTTTGCACTTTTGCAAAGGTTTACTGGATCATCTTTTTTTCTTCACTTTGTTTGAGGTCTTCGAGGGGTTTGGCCTGATACAGGCCAGCAAGTCGCTGGTATTTAAAGTCAGGTTTTGAGTGCTGAATTTTATGTGTAGCATAACATAAAATGGCCGGCTGGTTGTCAGTCAGCTGTGAGGTCTGTAACAGGAGTCCTGTTAACTAAAACCTCATATAACATCCTGAAGATGTAATGATGGGAAACACAGATGGAGTGATTTCATGCTTGACACTTTATGGCAATATGTCTTTTTATTTGTGTCTAATGGGAGTAATTGCAGAAATTAATTGCAGGTGTTACAGAATCATGAAATCTAATTTTCCCTTCAAAAAAACATATCAGCTTATATATTTACTCTATTTGTATACTTTAGCATCGTGACCTCTCTCTGGGCCTTTTTTCCCCAATACATAAAAAACCCTACCAGTGCTCATAGTATAACCTAGCTGTGTAAAATAAGAAAACTGTATGCATCCTGTATGCACTGAAATGATGCAAAGATATGATGCACTCAATAAGGAAGGTTGAAAGCAGCAGCTCTCCAAAGGGGAACAAAGCATTGCATGCATTGCTATCATGAAGGAGAGAAGAGAGTGTGATGTTTCAGGCGGTCCAGGCATGCTGAAAGAAGATAAGGTGTCAACCCAGCCGAGCAGCCTGTCACACCACCCTGCAGCGGGCTTCATATCCTCCACCCAGCAGGAGCGATGGTTTAGCTTTGTCCCACTCAAGCAAGTGTCACTCACGGGGTTCATGGCATGCTGCTACATGCCTTCGCCTCGCTCTGTGCATGTGTCTGTTAGTCCTTAAGCAGCAGTTTTCACTGTTGTTTTGTTGCTTTCTTTATTTTGCAAAAAGCAAAACCTTTCTCTCACACACACAAACACACACAAAAACCTGCACTTGGTTGGCTTGATTTACAGATTTAATCTTGTAAACTTAGTTAGGTTTCAAGGACTGGTGGAAACTTTCCAGTATTTTGTTAAAATAAAAACTAGCTTCAGTTTGGTTCTGTGGCACCAGTGTTTTTGAATCTTCAAATTAACCTCTCACTAAAATCATCTAGTAACATCACGTTCTTCAATTAGGTCCGCCCTTGAATTGAAATGGTAGTCAGAGGGTTTGGAGGAAGGTGTCGTTCTTCATATTTATGAAAACATCCATTGAGCCGGCATAGGGTGAGAGGCGAGGTGCACCCTGGACAGGTCCCCAGTCGGTTGCAGGGATAACAATCTTTAAAAGCAAAAGTCCCAAAAACGTGCCCTTGTTAGCATATATATTATCACTAGTTTACTACTTAGAGTAGCGATCAAGTGGTACCATGGTAATAATGATCAGTCATGTGTGCAGTGCTTTACTTTAGTAACAGCAGATTTTTCAGGAATGCACTCTTATAACTGACCGCTGCACTAAATTCAGCAATCACACTAAAGTTATTAATCGATTGCTAGAAAAGCTGTGGCCACATTTTTCTGTGAAGTGCAGTTTGGGATGGTTTTAAGCTTTACTCCCATATTTGTGGTCATACCTAAACATTAACAGACAGAGCTTACGTGGGTGTGCTGTAGCTATCTGCTTTCAGGTTCGATGTGTGGTGCGTTCAGAGATATGTTGGTTGGAACGTGAGTTACTGTTGCCTTCCCATCAGTATGAAGCAGTCTTACGATTCTCTTCTGACGTCTCCCAACAACAACCCAGAGAATAACACCTCACTGGATATTTTCTCTTGACTATTCTGTAAACCCTAGAAATGACTTTGTGGGAAACTCCCAGCAAATCAGCAGTTTCTGAAATGCTCAGACAAGCCCATCTGGTACCAAAAACCATGCCATGTGTGAATCCCCGTTCTGAGTCTCCATTTGAAGGGTTAGTGTTGATATTATCGTCTGAAAAATATCAGCTAAACATATGCTATGTTAAGCTAACAGTTAGCTGAAAGTCTGGCAGTAATGTGCCATACTTCCTGCCCTTGCTGACATAATTTTTGCCAGAAAAGGCCAAAAGGCCACATTTTTTCAGTGATCGCAGTCACATTAAACATGCTGTTACTGTTCTGTTTGTTGATTGGTTTATTAAGCTAGCACACTCGCACCAAACGGCATCAATTGCAGGCTCATTCGTGCCATTGTTTTCTCCCTCCTCTAATTTACAGCTGTCTGGTGTAACATGTATCTTTTGCAGTTATTATCCTGCTAATGCTGCACACGCTTAAATCTGTTCAATCAATCTTTTTGAACTGCTCCAAGTAGGGCTGCACGATTAATCGTTAGAAAATCGCGATCTCGATTCATACTTATGTACGATCTCATTTCCAAATGACAGCAATTTAAAAAAAAAAAAAGACAACGACGATTGTACCACATTTTTATCCGGGACGTAATCTGCATGAAAACAAGCGCTCACTCTTCCTGCTCAACAAATGACAAGGGCGGAGCCTTATACCACGTGATACAGAAGCTGTGCCGTGTGATGCTAAAATTAGCAGGGAAAAAACAACGGAGAGCACGTCAGGGATGACGAGAAAGTGACAGGAGAAAATCCGTCCAGGTCAACCACCCAAACACCAATAACGGGAACCTTATACAGCGCTTCCCTATACACGTCGAACTCCCGCAGGCACAAAGAAATTACGGAGGCTATCACTTATCACCTGACCAAAGATATGGCTCCCATCAACACTGTGCAAAACGAGGGATTTAGGAAAATGATCAACACCCTAGACAAACGCTACACAGTGCCGTCCCGCAACTATTTTTCTATTGTTGCACTACCTGCTCTATACACGCAGCGTCGAGCAACGGTGGAGACGGAATTTCAAGCAGTACAACATTTTGTTGTTTTTATGTTTATTTATTGTTTTTATGTTCAGTCTCAACTGTTATGAAGTTGATGTGCAGTTAATAAGTGCAATAAATATTTATACTGGAAAAGAAAATCGTGAAAGAATCGTGATCTCAATTCTAAGCCAAAAAATCGTGATTCTCATTTTATGCAAAATCGTGCAGCCCTAGCTCCAAGGGAATTCTTGCAGACACTCATTTAGTCTTTTCCTTGCTGTAGATCCAACAGCCCTGCCTTTGTTAGTCTGCCCGGAAAGTGTCTCAGCCTCCCCGATCCAGAAGTTCCTCTTTCCCCACCAAACTCATTCTGACAAAGAACAAGTATGCCCCGCAGCAAGGGCTCTTCACAGGACAACACAGACTGCAAGACTCTGACAGGTCATAGCATTTTGGAGAGGAATGAAAAGGTTTGCAGCCACCACTTTAGTTCTGAAAATAGATGGCGACTTTGATGATGGCAGCATGTTTTTTTGTTTTCCACCTTGCATTTATCTCTATGGACTGAACAAATCTTTAGGATCTGGCTTGCTTTTTTTCTCTAGTGAACACGTCATTGTTCTACATGCTTTGAGGCATGTCTTTGTGGGTTCAGTGCCATTTTTTGATGCCTTACAGTAAACACCAAAGAAATTGAAACTGACTCAGATGCTGGATCTTTATAGTCTCCGGGAATTAAAATTGGACATCGTCATCTGCTGCTGTGCTTGAAACAGAGCAGTCAGCGTTGTTCTACAGTTTGTTTTGCTTTCCCCCCGTCGAGTGAGTCATGAAGACTAAACTTTTGTAACTCATGTGTATGGCTTTCTTCTGGCCATGGTGTTCATCACTCGACCCTCCAAGAGTTAGGGTTGCCAGGAATTAGGAGGATAAGGGATTGTTCTCACAGGCCAGTAGAAGTTTCTGGAGGTCAGGGTGATTTTTTTTTTTGTTTGGACAAACTTGTTCCAGAGTGTCCCAGCTGTCTGGCTAACTAATTTTGGACTGAGCTCATACTGAAGCTGTAAACAGGAGGCTAGTGGGAGCTACGGCACATTTCTATCTGTGCCCTTTTTTTAAAAAAGAAGTTCTTGAGACATATCTATTTGACTAGTGCATAAAAAAATTAGAAAACTCTTCTCACAGTTCTTGGAAACAATGGCACCATGCCCATATTTTCCCAGGGAAACATGCCAGACAGTGTCCAGTACCTCTTTAAAAGGCTACAATACCAAACATGCCTCTATTGCAGGGAACCAATTTAAACATTCAAATATCAGAGGAAATTGGATGAAGTGACCCCTTCTCTTTCTTCCTCTGACCTGATCCAACATGTTCAAAGATATCAGTGTGACTAAACAAAAACGGACCATTAAAAAAAAGGAAACACGTCAACAAGTGGTTCTGGTAAATGGTTTAGTTTGTGCCAGGTGTTCAGGTTTCTGTCCCCTCGCCAGTGTGGACTAGCAGAGATTTACTGGCAGTGCTCTGCACAGAGCCAGGAACAAAGGCTTTCTTTGAGTCTTTGTGGTGATAAATTGCAAAGGTGTTCAAGCTACCTTTGTGTGTGTGTGTGTGTGCACTGTAAATGGGAGAAAGAGGGAGAGGCTCGTATCAGTTCTCATGCTTTTCCCTAGTAACTAGAAACTCTCAGGTCTTAATCCAGAGGTCTGTCCTGCACTAACTCTGGGAGTTTATTGGTTTTTGGGGGTTTTTTCCCTGTAGCTTCTAGCATGAGAAAGCATGCTGGTATCAGTGTAGGTCTGGGTGTGGTGAAATGTACAAGTTATGATCAAGAATGCAACAGCACGTCATTATCACAGCCACAATTGCTCAAAGTCTGTGGTTTGGCTTTGTGAGAACCAAGTTGGCTAGTCTGCAAGCCTCAGTCTGACTGCTCTATTAAATACAGGTATTTGTATACATGGGTGTGAATATATCTGAGAATATTTAGTCATTCTCTTTGCTGTCCTTTTTTCCCATGACAAAAAAGACAGAAGATGAAGGGAAGTGAAGGGGCAACTCAGTAATTTCCTTCCTTTAGGCTGATGGGTCTTTAGTCTTGTCGCTAAACACAAAGTATTTTCTCACTATATGTCACTAAGGATTAATGCTCTTCAGATCTGCGACAACCCTGCTGAAGTACTCTATCACCTCTCGAGGACTGCCGAGCCGCTTCACGTTTGAAATGTATTACCACTTTTCAGCAGCAACATGTGCATTTCGAACCTATAAAGTATTAATTGTAGGCAGCTAAAGCCTTGTCCAAAGAATGTGATAAACAACCGCTATTATGGGGGGATTCTTAGAGTGGCGCTCTAACTGCATCATAAAGAGGTAATTGACTCCCATTTAAAGGCCTTTGTCTCCCGTGCCCCATAATTGACTAATTAAATGGCAAAGAAATTAGTGCGAGCAGTTTAATTATGAATATGTTATTCATACCAGTGTACGAAGATAATACACATGCCCTTGTCCCAAACGGGCTGGGTGGCAGTGACACCGTGGAGGCAGCATGAGTGACAATAAAAGATTTCCACTCAACTACAGGGGCATACACGTGGAGGAGCTCTGGGGTGCAAAAGACAAAAACATCATTTTAGAAAACACAATGCAAAACAGACAACGCAGCACTAAAAAAATCACAGCAGTTAAACAGAATACACAGAAAGATTAAAGATCAGTAAAGGAAGATTTTACACGTTTGACACAACAGTTTCAACAAGAAGCAGCATTTTAGACACTAAATACAAAATGCATCACATAATTTTATAAAATATAAAACAAAAATTCAGAACACATTTTAGGAAATTAAATTAAAAATGAATAAACAGTTTTCATTTTTAGGAAAATGAAATCACAGGGACAAAATTGAGACATTTTGCAAATCTGTGTGTTGTTTTTATTGTATTTTCTGAAGAGTTTTGCACCTAAGGGCCACCTTATTAAAGTTAAAATAGACAAAAGCAGTGTGTTTTTCAATACCCAGTCTCTCTTTCTTGTTACTGTCTGAGACAGAGGCAGTGTGGAGGGATTTATCGTTGAACTGGTGTCCCACAGAAACCTAAAAATGTTACGTGACTCGGCTTCAGGAGGTCCAGTTATTGATTAAATGTCTGGCTGGTTCCCCGTGCACCTGAAAGCCTCTGCTATCGCAGACGCTTGAAGTGGTCAAGATGCCAACTCACTGTCCATCATCGCAACTGAAACCTGCTCGCTGCCAACCCAACTTAATCTAAAACCATTTATTTAAGTCATAAACTGTGAGGATCTAATTTGACGTCTATGATGCAATAAATATTTCTTTATTTTTTGTCTTTGACTTGATGAAATGAAAGACCTGCCTCCCAGCACATACTGAATGGGGGTCAAATATAAAATCCCCTCTATCCAGGGAGCTGCCAAACCACTGATATATGCCCGGAAAATCCCATCCATCGACGAGGAGCCAAAATTGAAATTGAAGGGAGACGATATGATTATAAATGAGTTATTTGATGCCCTTTTTGCCACAAGCCTGCCCCGCATGGCTGGCAGGTGTGCTGGTTTTCTTTTGAACACCCGTTTCTCAGCCCTTCAATAATCTCTAATTTCTTTGCTGTCAAAGTTTGACTGTCATTTGAAGGTTTATATAATTTTTAGAATATCATAAAATGCCACTACATTTTTTTTTCACTATTATGCAAAAACTAAAAAGCTGTTATGGAAAAAATGAGCCAGCAGAGAAGTTCATGTTCATATGGTGTGTAAAAACAAAAAAAACAAGGCTTCAAGGCTTCTTTTGTCTAAACGGATGTGGAGCCACATGCTGGGGTTACAGAGAATCAGATCAGAGATGATGATCGGTCCATCGGATCATACGCTGAGGGTAATTCTTTGTTTGCACATCATCATTAGGACAGAATGGGAATTGGGAATTTAGTGAAAGGTCAGAACCAGCTTGATGTGCCTGCTGTGTGTCTGTGCACAGTGTATCTGAGTCCGGCTTGTGTTCAAAGCTGTTGAGCCAGTTGCAGCTGTCAAAGTGTTTGAAGTGTTTTCTGAGTTATTGGGACTGGCCTCTGCAAAAGGTAAGATCCTCTTTTTAATTTAAAAAAAAAATCCCCTTTGGGGTGTAACAGTTCATCAGATCACTGTAAGTGGACACGTGTGGGCGAGCCTAAAATCAGTGAACCTGATTTGGATCCCAGTGTAACGTACAAGTGCTAAGGCAACAGAAAATCAAGCGCACGAGTCGAGTTGGCCTCTATCCCCTTTTGTCTCATAGCTGTTAAAAACACAGTCTGCAGGATCTGCTGACATTATCATCATTAGCAAATTTAGCTGACTGTCTTCCAATTTTTGAGTTATCTTTTTAGCTTAGCTTGCCAGCCTCCCAGTGGAACAGAAACTTTAATTCATGTCTGGTGCATCCTTCGAGATCTTGAATATTTTAAAGGCCAGAAGGTTTCACTCACTAACAGTGGGTAGCCAGTTCGGTGTGTGCTAACTTAAAAGCTTAAAAGTAACCCTCATGTTCTTTGTTGCCCAGTTTAAACTAAAGTGAGCAATTAATGCAGATTTGAACCTTGTGAATTATCACTTCTGAAATGTTTGAGGACATAATTTGAAGTGAAAATGGTGGAAAGAATATTAACTCAAATGTCAAAATAAGACATGCAAATGAATACCTCTTTATACCTCTCCATCTATATCCATTTATCCATTTTCTGTTTCTTATGCGGGTCTGGGTTACAGAGCAGCAGTTTAAGCAGATAAGCCCAGACCTCCCCTTCCTCGACAGCCTCCTCCACCTCATCCAAAGGACACCAAAGTGTTCCCAAGCCAGCCGAGAGTCATCATCACTGCCTAGGATGCACCCAGGAGGTATCCTAATCAGATGCTAGAATCACTTCAACTGCCTCCTTTCGATGTGCTCTACTGAATGACCGAGCTCCTCACCCTGCCTCTCAGGGAGAGCACAGACATGCTTCAGAGGAAGCTCATTTCCACTGCTTGTATCTGAAATGTCATGCTTTTGGTCACTGAAGTAATATTTTCACAATTTCACTGCTTGCCTTATATATCACATAGATTTCACTCTCCAAAAGCAGACATTTAACTAAAGTCAATGGGGACTGACTTCAGAGGAGCCTAGCCATCGCTTTAGTTATCAGTAAACCATGGAAGGTGACATTTGTCCTAAACTGTATAGATACGTCCCAAATAATCTTTTAACTATTCCCGCGCCAGCTGGAAAGAACCTCAAAAGTAAAATCTTAATTCATAGATTGATGTGATACAAACAGACACGTTAGAGGCCCTGAGGTAGACTCTTTCTACATCAGTGGGGCTCAGGGGCTCCCGCTGCTGCCTTCTTATTAAAGTTAATGTGCCACATGTGATTAGCTTTATTGATAGCTTGTCCGTGCTCCTGTGAGTCGCCCCAAAATGACCCTGAGCGATGTGTTTTTAATAAGCTGGAGGTCGCTGTAACCTGCTGCTGAGAACGGAGGCCACCTTGGCTCTTGTCGCATTTCTTCCTGGTGCACACGATGGTGGAGAACAAAGTACAGCTGCAGGCATTCACACATCCTCAATGCCTTATCTCATGTTCTGCCCTGTAATCTGTTTTCCACAATCTCATTTCCCCTCCCACCGTTATTTTCATTTCTCTTACTGCCCCACTTTTCCATACGTGTGAGTTGAGTAGCTGGCTTAGTGTTTTTCAGCTGCGTCATCCAGGTTTGGTTGTAAAGCCTGTCCTTCACCTGCTGCTGGCCTGAGCTGATGAAGACTGCGGAAATCAATAAAACAATAATAGCGCTCTAAAGAAAAAAGTGATATGAACTGATACTGAAATTACAGCAAAGTAATAACAGCAACAAAACATCCAGTCTGAACTGAACAGAAGGGGTAAAAAGTCACATGAATCATCATGTTTCAGTGTCGTCTCTTGTCTGTAGAAAATTTCCTACAAGGTTTTTGGAACTTGGACAAAGACCGAAAGCAATCAGTAATGATAAATACAACGTTTACACAAAGTACACAAAGACAATAAATTTTAAAAAATCATCAAGAAACAGCAACAAGAGGAAGCCTAAAGCATGAAGAGCTTCCTTTCCTATATCCATCAAGAAAGAAGCCAGATTTAATTTTCTCTAAAAAGCCATAGAAGTGAATAAATGACCTCATTCTTTATGTCTGATAACGCTCCTGAAGGATGCAAACGCATTCTGTCAAGGATGCTGGGAGTCCAGGAAGATGACTTTAACTTTCTCTACGGCCCTGAGTTGATAAAAGTTGCAGGGATCTGATGAATTTATGTTCTGGCTCTGATGTGAGGACCAACAGCAGCTTAACAACAGTAAAAAACATATTTAGAGTGCATGACATTTAACTAACTGCATAGCTTTATTAGACAGAAATGCCCCCACATCAGTGTTAAAGTGCTCCAACACATTATTTTAAATCTCAGAAGATATCATGGCTGCAATCCATCTTTTATCCTTTGTTGGAAGCTGAAATGCAGGAGGCTGAGCTGCTGATTATGATCTCTTAGAACGCGCTCGTAAGATCGGCTCCCTGGAAATCAGAAGCGTTTATAGATGCATTTAGCTTTTTCAGTTTTAGCGCTCACAAATATTAAGTCATGAAGTGAATTTGAATATGCAGTTTGAAATTTCCTCTCTGATATCATAAAATCTTCCATGAGTTGAGTCACTTTACTTCAGTGGTGAAGACTCTAGTAAAAGGAAATTGTTATATTCATCTGCAGTCATTTATATTTGTTGGAATGAGTCTGTTCTATGTCCTCCCCATTAAATGTCCGCTCTACTCTTTATGAGCGCATACATAGAGCTGGCAAAGTAGCAGCAAGACCCAAGCACTGTAATGACAGCAGACATTTATCCTTGGAGAACCTGGATTTGTGATGCATAATGTCTTGCACATAACTGTGGGCAGATTAAAGTAACTTAATGATTCATAAAAGTTATTAGCTGAGCCGTCAGCTGATGTGGGCTGAACTGGCATCATGCGATCTGCTGGGATTATGGCGAAGCTTGACTTTGTGCCCTGCCTGAGCTGACGCTTTGTTGTTGGTGGGTTTTTTTGTTCTTTTGGAAACGCCTTTGGATGCAGTTTAAATCCTGCCCAGCTGTGGTCTAGTTTATCCCAGCGGTGATGGTTGGGATTGAAAACAGAGCTGTGTCCAGACTGTGTGTTACTTCCAGGAGAAAAATGTCATATTCAGAGCTGTCCAGGATGGATTCATTTATCATCCGCAGAAAAACACTATATTTTCACTGCCAACTTGTTTAATGGTTCTTTTTTTATTTTGCATGAGCAGCAAACCACATTCACTAACCAGTTTATGAGGTTAACTTGTTCTAGAACTATTTACACAGGTTAGAACAGGCAGCAATTCAATGCATTTAGACATGTGGACAAGGTCGAGACGACCACACAACCATCAGTGTTTACAGGAAAAATATCCATTGGGTGGCATTTCTGTGAGAGAAAAGGCTTTGTTGATATTAGAGCTCAGAGGAGAATGGCCAGACTGGTTTGTGTTAATAGGAAGACAGTTACTGGAATAACCTGTTATTACAACCGAGGTATGCAGAAGAGCATCTCTGAATGAACAACAGGTTGAACTTTAAAGCATATCAGCTGCAGAAGCAGAAGACCACACCTAGTGCTGATGACTCATTCAGATCGCAGGGTAAGAATTAGACTTGAACAACATGAAAGCATGGAGCCATCCTACCTTGTATCAGTTCAGGCCGGTGGAGGTGTAATGGTGTGGGGCATTTTCTTGGCACACTTTAGGCCCCTTAGTATTGAACACCACAGTCTACCTGAGTATTGTCCATCCCATTTTATGACCAGTGTACCCATCATCCGATAGGTGTTTCAACAGGATAATGCACCATGTCACAAAGCTCAAATGATCTTAAACTGGTTTCTTGAACATGACAATGAGTTCACTGTACACTGTACTGTTGATCTCAATCAAATAGAGCATCTTTTGGATTTGGTGGAAGAAGACATTCACATCATGGATGTGCAGCTGACAAATCCGCAGCAACTGTGTGATGCCGTCATGTCAATATGGACCAAAGTCCTGGAGGAATGTTTCCACCACTGAATCTATGACGCGAGGAATGAAGGAGTCGGTACTGCCGCTGCATTTGGTTAAAACGGATGGAGTCGGGTGTAACTTTGGCAGCAGTTTACATATCACAGCCCATCTTTCAGCAAGGGTGTCTGCCAACATTTTTGTTTCATAGTGTTTGAGTGCAAATATATCAGAACTGATATATATATAATTATGTTTAGTCTACTAATAACTCTGCAAGCACACACACATTCAGACTTTATGTCAGTAGACGCCAGACCAAGCTGCATGTGAAGCCTCATCTCTCCTTTAAAAAGAAAGATTCGTCAGTCTGTTGTTAACGCGTTAGCTTAAAGGTAAAAGTACACATGCTTATAATATTAGCTTATTCTATTGGTTTGGGCTAAAACGACTAGCAGGTAAAGTGTAGTCCAAACACTGTTTCCCCCTCTCCAGCCTACCTGTGATTAGCTAATTAGTTAAAAGGTTGGTACAGTTGCAGTCAACCAAGAGTTTATTGGGTTGACTGCAGCCCTACATGCATCAAGATTTATAGTATTAATAGCCAGAGGACAAGTTCGGTCCAAGCATGTTGTGACTGCTTAGAAGCAAAACACTGTTTAAATATAGAAGTCAGATGACAAACCAGACAGAGACAGCCAGTATGTGCCTCAGCTTGACCCTTGACCTTTATCTCTCAGCAGTAGAAGACCTCTGCCTGACTCAGCAGCCCGCTGGCTAAATCCATCCCCGTGTCTGGGTGAGAGGGAGGCAAACACATTAACACTGTGGTACCACCAGCAGAGCTTGGACAAACATGCTACTTCTAGACAAATATGAGAGAGTAGACTCTCGGAAAGGTTTCTAATCGATTAGCAAATACGTGAGCGCATGGGCCGATAACCCTCGATCTTTTTATAGCTGGAGTAAAAGCTTTCAGTCAGCGCTAGGAGGGCTGGAGTCTAATTCCTTTGACGAGAAAACCGATTTGTAGGAGGCTTTTTAGAATTGAAGCATTTTAATCCTGTAAATGTGTCTTGTGTAATTAGATTGCCTGAAAATTTAATGGGACAGCTTTAAAGCTTCAATTTATTTGAGGTTTGTCATAAAAAAAACAGGGAAATGATTAACATTTGTGCTGCATGTGTTCTTCTGATGAGTGTTGAAAGAAATACCATAAAACTGGCAGCAGTTTAACTTATTGTGTAGCAGGTTTTTTGTCTTCATCTGCAAGTAACAAATTCTGGGCATTCAGAAACAAGTCTCTGTTTACAGCACAAGACTGTTGTCACGGAAATGCTTTGGGTGGGGCTTTTATGATTGGTAAGGTTGGGGAAGTCTCACTGCGTTTGTGGTTTTCGTTTTCTTTAGACAAAATCAATCAAAATCAATCAAAATTTATTTATATAGCACATTTTTAAGACCGAAGTACACCAAAGTGCTTTCCAGTAAAATCGCAGTACAAATAAAATCACACTAAAATATAAATTACAAATATATAAAATATAAGATAATTACATAATCTAAATACAGAGCCAGATGTAAATTACCCTAATTCGCCTTAAATGCCAGATCAAACAAATACGTTTTTAAACGTGATTTAAAAGACTGAATGGAATCTGACGAAAAAACACACTATGCCTGTTTGTTTGGACTCATTAACCTCAAAACTGTTGCTAATCTGTCACATTTTCTCAGAAGTTGTTAATTTGATATGATAAGTGAATGCTTTCACCTTAAGGTAACTCAAAGATCAGGTTATATATGTAAGAAAGGTACGGCACTCAAGTCACATTACCTTCTAAGTTTAATGCTTAAAATTCCTTGGTATGATTTTTCTGCTTATAGTCACAGCAGCTAATGCTGCAAATTCAGCCAATTTTAATGCTACTTTTGTCCATCGTTACCTTACAAATGTTGTGCTTGGTCATGTCGGCTTGTTTTATTTATTTCTTTTAATTTGTTTGCTGGATTTCAGGCAGATTTTTCCTTAACTTGTTACATTTTAGTGAAAATGTAGCTCAGCCTAGCTCACCAACCAGTAAGGATCCAGGTATCCTTTTGAAGGGTTTAATTTCATGCATGGTGTAGAGAGAATTTTCAGCTTTGTTACTGGTATGCAGGCTTGATGTGCTCCTGTTGTGCAAAGTCTTTGTGATACGCCTTTGTGACTCTCCATCTTCTGCAGAAAGCAGACAAATACGCCGGCGTGCTTGCAGTGAAGCAAGAACCAAAGACTTTATGTGTATTCTTGAGCTTTAATATGACTTTTAAATGCAAAAAACTATCATTTGAGTCTCAAGTTAGAATTTAAGCCTCTGTTTCAGCCACTGTAAACACCCTGCTTGTACAAAGGCTAGTTCGCTTCCTGTGATGAAACACCCACTTGTATTAGGTCAATATGGAGGCAGCTTGTGTCACTGATCTGATAGAATTTCATCAACCACTTTTGAACCTTCTCAAATCACAGTCCTCACTTCATCAAGTGAATGCCCTTAAAGGTCCACTCTCTTGTTACTTTCTTTTTTTCCCTTTTAAATCTTTGCCTCTTTTGATAAAAGAGGATCTTTTTTTACAATTACTTGAAAAGTGCTCTGTAAGAACCAGTCCATTTACATTTTACAATCTGTAGTCAGAAGCCACAGACTTCTCAGCAGTCGCCTGTTTAAATGTTTGCATACAAATGTGGACCTGAAGCTTTCAGTCTCAGTTGTGCCAAAAATTATAGAATAATATTAGCTTTTCTTCTTCTACTGCATCTGAAAATCTAAAAACGGTAACCTCGATGCTATAACTAAAGATGCAGTGATTGTAATTTTCTTGGCCAATTTCCATTTCTGTGTTCGTTTGGTTGACCTGCCGATACCAATTTTTTGTTAATTCACATTTTTCATTTCTAAGAACTACAGGGAGTGCAGAATTATTAGGCAAATGAGTATTTTGTCCACATCATCCTCTTCATGCATGTTGTCTTACTCCAAGCTGTATAGGCTCGAAAGCCTACTACCAATTAAGCATATTAGGTGATGTGCAACTCTGTAATGAGAAGGGGTGTGGTCTAATGACATCAACACCCTATATCAGGTGTGCATAATTATTAGGCAACTTCCTTTCCTTTGGCAAAATGGGTCAAAAGAAGGACTTGACAGGCTCAGAAAAGTCAAAAATAGTGAGATATCTTGCAGAGGGATGCAGCAGTCTCAAAATTGCAAAGCTTCTGAAGCGTGATCATCGAACAATCAAGCGTTTCATTCAAAATAGTCAACAGGGTCGCAAGAAGCGTGTGGAAAAACCAAGGCGCAAAATAACTGCCCATGAACTGAGAAAAGTCAAGCGTGCAGCTGCCAAGATGCCACTTGCCACCAGTTTGGCCATATTTCAGAGCTGCAACATCACTAGAGTGCCTAAGCACAAGGTGTGCAATACTCAGAGACATGGCCAAGGTAAGAAAGGCTGAAAGACGACCACCACTGAACAAGACACACAAGCTGAAACGTCAAGACTGGGCCAAGAAATATCTCAAGACTGGTTTTTCTAAGGTTTTATGGACCGATGAAATGAGAGTGAGTCTTGATGGGCCAGATGGATGGGCCCGTGGCTGGATTGGTAAAGGGCAGAGAGCTCCAGTCCGACTCAGACGCCAGCAAGGTGGAGGTGGAGTACTGGTTTGGGCTGGTATCATCAAAGATGAGCTTGTGGGGCCTTTTCGGGTTGAGGATGGAGTCAAGCTCAACTCCCAGTCCTACTGCCAGTTTCTGGAAGACACCTTCTTCAAGCAGTGGTACAGGAAGAAGTCTGCATCCTTCAAGAAAAACATGATTTTCATGCAGGACAATGCTCCATCACACACGTCCAAGTACTCCACAGCGTGGCTGGCAAGAAAGGGTATAAAAGAAGAAAAACTAATGACATGGCCTCCTTGTTCACCTGATCTGAACCCCATTGAGAACCTGTGGTCCATCATCAAATGTGAGATTTACAAGGAGGGAAAACAGTACACCTCTCTGAACAGTGTCTGGGAGGCTGTGGTTGCTGCTGCACGCAATGTTGATGGTGAACAGATCAAAACACTGACAGAATCCATGGATGGCAGGCTTTTGAGTGTCCTTGCAAAGAAAGGTGGCTATATTGGTCGCTGATTTGTTTTTGTTTTGTTTTTGAATGTCAGAAATGTATATTTGTGAATGTGGAGATGTTATATTGGTTTCACTGGTAAAAATAAATAATTTAAATGGGTATATATTTGTTTTTTGTTAAGTTGCCTAATAATTATGCACAGTAATAGTCACCTGCAGACACAGATATCCCCCTAAAATAGCTAAAACTAAAAACTGCTTCCAAAAACATTCAGCTTTGATATTAATGAGTTTTTTGGGTTCATTGAGAACATGGTTGTTGTTCAATAATAAAATTATTCCTCAAAAATACAACTTGCCTAATAATTCTGCACTCCCTGTATAACTGACAGCTTATACAAACAAAAGTCATCTTTTCTTTAATGCAACATATTGTTTTATTTACAAAATAAATTTTTAAGCTTTACATTTTTCCCAAACTGCAGTAAGTTACAGGATCTTTTCTTACCTCAGCAACTGAAAATAAAGTACTCTGCTGCTGGAAGACATACAGGTCATTAGCTGAAAATAAGCCGCTGCCCACCCACATTTATCTGGCATATTTTACCTTAGCAAACAAAGGCAGATGTAGCTATTTTATTTAAAAAACAAACTAAGAATAAATGAGAGGCCCTTACATAATTTTCCATCATGTTTCTAACTTCACCAAATAGCAAAGCATCAACATTTCCCTTTTTCCCCTCATCTCCAATCTCATCTCCATTTACCTCATAACTGCTTTGATCCTTTGCTCATTACCAAGGCTGCTCCAAGCTTTGGCTAGCTTTAGCCACAATGTCTTTGTTATCTTTAAATGATCTGCTCCCCCGTTGTCTGGGTGACAACGGGGGATTTTTAGTGTTTCAGCCCGAGGTGCTTGTGTTCTGTGGTAGATTTGCAGTGACAGGCCCCTGCCGAGACATGACAGGCAGCATATCCGGCTTGATATGAAGCTACAATCACGTTGACAGCGAGGTAATGAAAGGCCCCGTCTCCATGACACCCCGGCAGTCCCGCTCGGTGGCGTGCTGAAGTGGATTGCGGAGTGATTGACGGTGATAATTTGACCCCGTCTGTCAGAGCGACTTTCTTTATGGCGTAGCATCACTACGAGGACCCGATTGTCTCGGTGGTCACAGGTTATCTACTCAGAGAGTGGGTGCACTTAATCTGTCAGGGGTCTGTGTTTACGACGGTCTGATTCGTGAACTTGGAGGGGATGTCCATCTCTTTTTCATCCACTAGCTTTGAGATAATCTGGTCAGATATTGTAATAAATCAATTCAACAGCATGTTTTCAGTTTAAGAGGTTCCTTATATTAGCTGTCTTCTGTGAAACATTTGGCATTCAGAGTCAAAAAAGGAAAAAGGAAGCTCACACCTGTCTTAAAAAGGAAGTTTTTGGCTTTCTAGAGACACACAAAGAGAAAAGGAAGTGTAGGGTTTAGAGATATAGTTTAGAGTGGGAGCTGTGGAGAAACCTTAACACGGTCTGAGCTCATCCAAACAGCTGGAGTCACACAAGCTTCCTTTCAGCCATATTCTGAATTCAGCTGCAACACTCCAATGTGAGACTAATCTTTTATGGCTATAGCTTTCCAAAGGTCATCCAAAGAAAGCCCGGACTCTAAATGTTGCATTACATGAATTGTGTAGTTCATGGTGCTGTCTTAAAGGTCAAAGATCACTATTATTTTATGTCAGCAGTCTCTCTCTATGCTCCCTGCATTTTGTTGTTGCCCGTATAAACAGAATAAACAGTTTCAGTTGACACTCAGATTCTCATGGTTGTAGGCGAAAATAGTCCACGGTCCACAGCCTCTGCTGATGTCATGTGAAATTCAGGAGTCTATTTATTCTTGCTTCCTTTATTTTATTATTTTTTTAAAGCTACATTTTCTGCAGATGTCTTGTTTTTTCCCAACCTTGTTTCTTCACCACTCCCTTCTCTCGCTCTCTCCTGCAGATGTCAAAGTTTTTGTTAGTCTCTGAACATCCTTTTCCTGAGTTCTGGATAGTTTCAGCTCTCTGGCCAGGAATACATGTATATTTTTACTGAATAGCACACACGGCGTAGGTGTTTTATGAAAGATAAGGTGCTCTCACATAGTTGTTTTTCTAAGCACCTTTAAGCAAAATGCTAAATTCTTTCCTGTGAGGTGGGAGAATTAAATCTTTTCCTTTTGTGTCATTTTTTTTGTGACAACTTGCTCTAAACTTAACAAATTTATTGCACCAATTCCAGAGAAACTGCAATTGATTCCCAAATTTTTTAAATGAATAAACTTCAGTTGAATTCAATTTTATTTATATAGCACCAAATCACAACAACAGTTGGCTCAAGGCACTTAAATAGTTAGATTAAAATTTAACAATTAAAAAATGGCACCTTTTAACAAAGTAGTTTAACATGGGATTTCTTGCTATTTTGCCAGGACGAAGATGAGAAGGTTAACATGTGGCTGTTCAATAAATATGCAGCTATTCACCAGATAGCTTAGCTTAGCATAAACATCATTTCCCGACCTTACATTTGAGTCTGAATTACATGTCATTTGCATAAAAAAGCTGCTTTGTTTCAATGTCAGTCGTGAAACAGCTGACA
The DNA here is from genome assembly GCF_963969265.1 of Rhamphochromis sp. 'chilingali'. NCBI lineage: Eukaryota > Metazoa > Chordata > Actinopteri > Cichliformes > Cichlidae > Rhamphochromis > Rhamphochromis sp. 'chilingali'. The sequence goes on along the minus strand of NC_137945.1, from coordinate 14,176,338 downwards.
GGAGCCCAAGTGCAGATTTTCCAGGTACATTTCGCTACAAGGACAAACTTGTCTGTCAAGGTCATTTTGCAAGATCAAGAGAGGCATCTGTGTCTGGCATGTTTCTGCAGGTCTGACTCTGGGCGGTCACCCAGTTCCCAGCTGACATGCTCATAAACAATGCTGTAGATTCACCACAGCCCAACACACCACTCTACTGTCTTTATAGTCTGTAAATGAGCCAGAAGTGTCCATTATTCCGTTTTACACAGTGCTTGTCCTGTGGGACAAGTCTATACAAAACCTACCTTGCCTCACTTCTTTACAGGATATCAAGTAGAGGAGTTCTCATCCGAGACAAATCACCAGATCTAGCTTCTGCGTGGCTACACTCCCGCTGTGGGTTTTATTAGATTTTCTTTGCCTCTGAATTTGATGAAATCTGATGTAACAGTTCAAAGCTGCATTCATACACAATCCTCCCTGTGAAGTGAAATGGTATCTTTCCACTTTGATCAATATTTTTTTAATTATTTTTAATACTGGGCTCTGAAACCCGGCGAAAGAATGATGAGAAATCAATTAGACGAACGGTTATAATCTCGGTATCTGCCAAGTATTATGGGTACATTTGGAGCAGGACCAAAGAAAGGTCTTGTTGATCCATTGTCTTACTGCCAGCCAGTAATGATATGCTAATGCTGCAATTATTTTCCCTGTCAAACAACAAACTTTGTCTTTGCACGCAAGGGCAGAACTATACTTTGGCTGTCTTAAAAATAGATGGATTGCTAAAAGTCGCTGCTCAAATGGCCATCATAACGTTATAATAATCGCCTCCTCTTGACAAATTTGGCCTCTCAAATTTTTTAAGAAAACGTGAACGGCAGCACCAGGAGTCTATCTCTCTCTGCCAGGAAGAGCGCTGCACAGGCTCCCCATGTGCGTCTGAGTAATGGAGCCTGTGTTTTCTGCCTGTAAAGCCTCCGGCAGTCTCGCTCCTGTGGCTGAATCCTCCGAGACAGGTGGTGTGAAGTTGCAGGATGGTGTCTGCTTCAGTGTAACAGAGTGACTCAGCCCACCTTCCAGCCCCCTCAGGGCCTTTCCCCCTACCGCACTGTGGCTCTGACAGCTCCACTCCCGCTGTTTCCCCACCTTCATCATAACCTGGCATCATCCCATTGAACTTCGGCCGCTTTTAAGAATCCCTTTTGACATTGTTTGTCTTCAGGATCTGCTTTTCCACCATTTCTTGACATGAAATCCTTAAAAGCAGAAAGCAGAATTTGGGTTTCTCACCTGTGTCAGAGCAAAGCTGTCCATATTCCATCTGATGTGTTTGGAAAAAGCTGAAAGCTTTCAGGTTACCACTGCAGGGAGATTTTCATGTTTTATTCATGTTGCACCCCTTCTTGTTGTTTCTCTATAGGCATTTGCCTCTGAATATGGCCTTGGTGCAGCAGCACAAGTTTTGGGAAAAGTACCCGTGGAGAGTACATTTACTTGAGTACTCCGTAACTGTGATGCCAAACTAAACAACCTGGGCTTCTATTTTTGAAATATACTCACTGTCCTCATCATCGGGCCACAGTGACAAAGTCAATAACACTGGAGTTATTGAAAGCGTCCAAAAAATGCTCACGTTTACTTTAGAGCTGGGCGATAGAACGATAACGATATGTATCGCGATATAACTTTTACTCGATAGAGAAATTAAGCTATCGCGATAGACCTCGCCGCTCTTGTCCTCAAAAAAAAAAAAAAAAAAAAAAAAGGTCAGCCAATCCAAATTAAGTAGCGCAGAGCCGAACCAATCACAGCCGCAGCGTCACGTCGCGTGACTTGTTACGTACAGCACAAGTGCCAAGCCGCACGTGTGTTTGTTTGGGAAGCAGCCAGCGGGTAATGGAGCCAGCGCGTAATGGAGGAAATGAGTGTGCCGACTAGAAAAATCAACCGAGCGTGACCGAAGAGAAAACAGATGATGGTTCCAATGCCGGAGAGATTGTCGAACGGAAGAGCCATAGAAGTTCCGTAGTGTGAAGGTATTTCGGCTATTTCAAGTCTGACAAAAAACAGAGTAGCGTGCACTGTAAATTGTGCCGAAAGCAAGTCTGGAAATACAATAAACTGGTACATGCGTCACACTGTGCGCCACGTTATTGTTTCGGTGAAATGAATTTCTACAATACTGTTACTGTTAATTCTACTCTCTGCAGTGTTTAAATGCTTACATATACACACAGTTACTGTCCCTCCACACATACGACTCGGTTCTGCTTCTATGCCCCAGCTTTGTTTACTTTTTCCCACCGAGGCTTCTAGACTTCTGATTGGCCAACATTTCTGCACGGTTAGGAATCTAGCGCCACCTGCTGCTTTGGCATGTTCATAGCAGCGTTTTCCTTCATTTCTGCCTTTATGTGTGGACGGGATTATTTTTTAAAACGAAAACGGAAAATCTCCGTTTTCAAAAATACCCGTGTACGCGTGGACGTAGCCTCAGTCTCTGACTGGAAGCGCTAATTCGTCATTCGGCTTTTGTCAGACTAAAGTAACTGTTAAAACTGTTTGAAAAGCTCAGCTATACAACAAGGAGAGATTGAGAATTTCCTTTTAGTTCTCAGTTTATTTGATATTGACAAAAGTTAGTCAGTTTTGTCTGTTCTTCTGTAAAACAAACTAAGATTTATTTTTAGAATTAATATTTTGTTTCTAAGTGGAATTGACAATTTAGTAGTCTGTTTCGTTTGTCCTATTTTGAAACTTAAACGCTTTAGCGGCTGCCTTTTGTGTAGTTTGCAATATTTGCCTTTATTTATCTGAAAAAGTCTCATGTTCCTTAAGTACATCTACCCTGTTGAACTTATTATGGGAAATAAATATTTAAATAAAAACAAGCTGCTGATTATTTCACATTTTACTTGTGAGCAACGGCACATTTAAATCTTACAAATATAGTTATTTGGCTTATATCGTGATAGATATCGTTATCGCCTGAAATGAAAAAAACATATCGTGATATGAAAAAATCTCATATCGCCCAGCTCTAGTTTACTTATAAAAAGACCCTCCACCTTCCAGCGTCCACATTAATGTTTCATATTCAGTGTCTCATCTGTACCGATACAGTGTATTGGCAGCAGAGTGGATGACTTTACAAAGGAAAATAAACATGTACTATGGGAGAAATATGAAATAGACACATAAAATACAGATGAAAGCAACAGACAGGTATGGTGTGAGCGTGTGGGAGAGGAAAAGCAGGAAGGAGGACTAGGAAACAGCTGCTATGTAAATAAAGTTTAAAATCTGATGGGTTATAATTGTCAAATCAGCATCTTCTTTAGAGTTACACAAACTTTCTTGGGCTCAAGGATCTAATGATTAGAACCTGGTGGTCAAAGGACAAACTCACCTCACCAAACACGCCTTTGACCATGACTCAAGAATTTCTGCACTAATTGTGAAGGATTTTCCCCAACATGTCTATTGGGATGAAATTATAAAGTGATAACATTTTATATCCTGAAGGTTAAATGTCAAGTCTGGAAGGACGGATGTAGAGTGGAGTAAAATGTGGTTATTTAATATTCTACTATATTCTAGAATTATGAAAAAAAAAAAAAAAGTAAACAAGAAGCCAGTGTGTTGTGTTGACTCTAGATCATTCATATGAGACAATTTGGTTTTTAATTCTCTTGCAAATGAAGTGCAAGGTTTTTAGTTCCAATTAAGGATTTCCACTTGACTATTTTGGTACTTTTACACTGAAAGGTTTGAATGCTTTTTTTTCTCCAAAGATGGAGAAGCTATCCAAGGCTCTGTCAGTGCCGGGGGGGGGGGGGGGGGGTCCTGAAGTTTGATCAGCGAAGCCAGGAGTTGCAGGCCATGGGCCCCACTGCTGATGGCAGTGTGCCCAGAGGCATAGCATACTAAGTGTGGCGGGGTGAAGCGTACTTGTCGCACTTCAAAGTCCCAAAGTGGGGAGATTTCCAGCCAGAGTAGATTCAGGGTTTAGCTTTCCCATAAAATGTCAAGCTACAGCAACCAAAATACAACTCCCTTACAGTGCAGTTAGAGCTGGGCGATATGAGATTTTTTCATATCACGATATGTTTTTTTCATTTCAGGCGATAACGATATCTATCACGATATAAGCCAAATAACTATATTTGTAAGATTTAAATGTGCCGTTGCTCACAAGTAAAATGTGAAATAATCAGCAGCTTGTTTTTATTTAAATATTTATTTCCCATAATAAGTTCAACAGGGTAGATGTACTTAAGGAACATGAGACTTTTTCAGATAAATAAAGGCAAATATTGCAAACTACACAAAAGGCAGCCGCTAAAGCGTTTAAGTTTCAAAATAGAACAAACGAAACAGACTAAATTGTCAATTCCACTTAGAAACAAAATATTAATTCTAAAAATAAATCTTAGTTTGTTTTACAGAAGAACAGACAAAACTGACTAACTTTTGTCAATATCAAATAAACTGAGAACTAAAAGGAAATTCTCAATCTCTCCTTGTTGTATAGCTTAGCTTTTCAAACAGTTTTAACAGTTACTTTAGTCTGACAAAAGCCGAATGACGAATTAGCGCTTCCAGTCAGAGACTGAGGCTACGTCCACGCGTACACGGGTATTTTTGAAAACTGAGATTTTCCGTTTTCGTTTTAAAAAATAATCCCGTCCACACATAAAGGCAGAAATGAAGGAAAACGCTGCTATGAACATGCCAAAGCAGCAGGTGGCGCTAGATTCCTAACCGTGCAGAAATGTTGGCCAATCAGAAGTCTAGAAGCCTCGGTGGGGAAAAAGTAAACAAAGCTGGGGCATAGAAGCAGAACCGAGTCGTATGTGTGGAGGGACAGTAACTGTGTGTATATGTAAGCATTTAAACACTGCAGAGAGTAGAATTAACAGTAACAGTATTGTAGAAATTCATTTCACCGAAACAATAACGTGGCGCACAGTGTGACGCATGCACCAGTTTATTGTATTTCCAGACTTGCTTTCGGCACAATTTACAGTGCACGCTACTCTGTTTTTTGTCAGACTTGAAATAGCCGAAATACCTTCACACTACGGAACTTCTATGGCTCTTCCGTTCGACAATCTCTCCGGCATTGGAACCATCATCTGTTTTCTCTTCGGTCACGCTCGGTTGATTTTTCTAGTCGGCACACTCATTTCCTCCATTACCCGCTGGCTGCTTCCCAAACAAACACACGTGCGGCTTGGCACTTGTGCTGTACGTAACAAGTCACGCGACGTGACGCTGCGGCTGTGATTGGTTCGGCTCTGCGCTACTTAATTTGGATTGGCTGACCTTTTTTTATTTTTTTTTTATTTTAAGAGGACAAGAGCGGCGAGGTCTATCGCGATAGCTTAATTTCTCTATCGAGTAAAAGTTATATCGCGATACATAACGTTATCGTTCTATCGCCCAGCTCTAAGTGCAGTTACTACAAACACTATATATATTATATATATATTTTATTTTACAAAGGTCTTGCACAGCTGAAGTCATACTGGCCAAACTCATAGGACCAAAATGAACATTTTACAAGTTATGCATTGTTTTCTTTTAGGAATATAGATTTATCTCACATATTGGTTTAAACTTTGTGAAAAATAGAAGCATCTGCTTAACAACATTGTTTTTCCTTCCCTGGACTCGAGAATCACACTCTACTTTTACAAATAAGCCAGCAGTGCATAGCTTTCATCTCTAAATTGAGAGAGCCCGGGGCCCAAATAGGTGTGAATATGAATCTCTCACTGACTGATTAGGAGCCTCTCTCGCTGACTGTGAGCCAAAACAAAGGCATCGTTCGTTGTTCTCCTGGGGGAAATTGTGAGGGTGTGCAAGTGTGGGTTGAGATTGCCAAGGTACATCCATCTCTTTACCCAAATAACACAGCCGTTCTTACACCTCCTCCCCTCTTCATCATCACCTCAGAGGCAGCGAACTAACCGTCATCCTCGCTCGCTGTTTAAGACTGCAAGGGACAAACAGGAGAGAAAGCTGGAAGATATTCGAGAACAAGTGTATCCAATTTGTATTCAAACCCAGACACTTCCAGGCTCTTTTTTGTCAAAGGCCACTGAACTGTCTGTTTCTATTAAAGACCCTGTGCAGCCACGCTGAGCTGTACGAGACAAACGGCACCAACAGAACCTGAAGTGAACAATTACTCATGTGTCCTCTGCAGGGGTCACAGATATGTTTGGATTGGATCGATAGGCATGTTTGAAGGATCGATGGGGCAACCCCCAGACACAGGCAGGAGCATCTTAGTCGGCTAATTTCATCCTCCATTAACACCAGTTGGACTTTTTACCACAAACATGAATGCCAGAACGTGCAGCAGTATGACAGGACAGCATCAAGGCTGCTGAGGTGAACAATATGAGCGTCTGTCCCGTGAGAACGAGGAGCAGGAGGCAAGCAGGAGCACGAAGCCCTGAAAGAGTCTAAAGCCCATCAGCTGAATCATAATTGGTTGTGCACAAATTTTGCAAAGCATTCTGGGACAAGAGTGTAGTAATACTGCACTAATTTCCAAACAGTTAGTACTTTTGGAGCCAGACACCATGCAGGCTAAAAATTACAATAACTGGGATCAGTGTGCACAGTACAGGCATCGGCACGTGCTATAGGCCAACAAATATGGGGCCAAAATTTGTCTTCTTCTTCCACCCTAGCTGGCACTTTCTTGCGGAAAGCACTGCTGACCCAAACACTCATACATGTTAACAACCTGCAGCTGCACACACAGCTGTCTGGGGTTTGCATCTGGGAGTGATAACCCAAGACCTTGTCTTTGCTAATATTCCCGAAAAGCGCAGAACAAAATGAGACAGCTTGACAGTTTTTTACCAAGAAACCAATTAAAATCCAAGTGAAGAGCACATTTCCTCAGGAAATCATCTCTTACGTCTTACCCAGAGAAATTAAACATTCGCAGGCTTTATTCGATTGTTCGAGACAGCTGATAATTTTTTTTTGCACTTGTCATTTCAGTGACATACAATCACCAGAAAGAATGAAGTGAAATAAATGGGAAAACTAATGAATTACAGAATTAATGAGTTTAATTAAGCTTGCATGGTTTGAAAAGGAGAGAAACCTTTGCGCCTTCATTGTCCTGTCAGAAAAGAAATGACGCAGAGCTCAGATTCAATATTTCCTCAGCTAAATCTGCATAATTAAAAATTTACACATTAGGTAAAAAAAAGAAATCAGTATAATGCAAATGAATTGCAAATATTTGCCATTGTTGAGCTCTGATTGATTGGAAGTCGCATAAACGTGATGCCACATCTACTAAATCCTCACTTATGATGGGATTTTTGGAGGGAATCAGCCATCTGCTCTGCGACATGCCGCTGCGTAGGTCTCATTTTCTGCGAGGATGTTGTGTTGTAAACAATATTTAATATTGATTTCCTGTGAGTGGCTGAAGTTGCCACTCCTGAATGGCGAGAGGCAGAGGCAATTATAGTCTGCGACTTGGATGTGGCTCCCAGTTTGTCAGCAGATGTATGAAATGTATGCCGGGTATGGGTTTGGCAGCGATAAGATTGGAGGTCCTCTGTTTCTTTTAGTCTCTGCTCAGTATGTACTGCAGGAGAAAAGAGTCTGAAAATCTATGTTTCCTGGTGTGCTTCTGCGGGATGCTGTGGATTCTTGGTGTATTCATTCTTTTTGTTGTTTGCTAGCTTGTGGGTGTGGGTGCCTGGAGGCCGTTGGTGGGAAGATATTATGGGATTTGGCAAGTTATAAAGAAGTTTGTCATATGTTTTTCCACATATTTTTGTAGAACATAAAAAAAATATTGGGTATATGTTTACAACGGCTCACAGGGAAATTATCTCAGAGAAAAACATGTGTAATGCATGTTTTTGTTTAATTGGTTTTCTGTTACTCACATTTTGAGTATTTATGGCTTCAGCAAATTGGCTTGATTATCAGGAGTTTCAGAAGTGGGTATGAGGGATGCTTCCAGGGCCGGAAAACTGACTGGCTGTGACAACCACAGTACGTGTTGTTGGTTGAATTTGTCTTCATGAAGGATTAGACACTGTACTCAGAGAGTACTGTAAATCACATAACTTCAATATTTTTAAAGATTTTTTAGCCTTTTTTCGTTTCTAGCAGTAAATGTCGATGTATATATATATACATCGACATTTATATAGATGTGTGTGTGTGTGTGTGTGTGTGTGTGTGTGTGTGTGTGTGTGTGTGTGTATATATATATATATTAGGGGTGCAACGATACACAAAATTCACGGTTCGGTTCGGTTCGATACTTTGGTGTCACGGTTCGATATTTTTTCGATACAAAAAAAATGTTCATGCCTTTTTAATTTGTCATTTATTAAAATTATAAATATATATTTTAACTCAAAAGTACAGTTTTTAAATTTAACCCTAACCCTCACTATTAAACTGTTTGTACTGAATATTGGGGGGGTTAAGATCTCTGTATAAATACATAAATAAATCTGGGTAAATTCCCAGATGATTAAACATGCAACTATTTTGCTGGTAATAGCCGAAATAAGTAAAGAAAATCAACAGCCTATTTATGCAAGATAATTCATAATTTTATTGGGGGGGTTGTATTGGTTGGATCAGATTTTTTTTTTTTTTTTTTTTTTGGGGGGGGGGGGGGTCATAACCCCCCTGGAAATTATGCCCCTGTTTTGATCGACCTAAATTTAACAGTGACACCTGTGTTGGAAATCTGGTTTAGTCACACAGACCTAGGAGGGCTGATTAGAAAACATTTGCCACTCGATAGGGAAACATTCATATTCCTGAATGGCGAACGGCTGCTGTCGGTCGCAGCTTTGTGGCGCTTTTGATTACTTCAGTCACAAACAGGATGTTTGCGTGGAAGATACCAATTTGTCTGCAAACCCTTGCCAACTGCTCTCTGAGTGGCAGTGAAATTATCCGACACAGAGGAGACCGTTTGCCTTTTCAAACGTGTTGGCTTCAGCTGTGAGCTACAACTTTTACTTTGAAGGCGAACATTCTCAGATTCTGGTTTTACTGGACTGTGTTTAGCAGTTAGCCAGTGTTTGCAAACTGCAGGCAACGTAATCAAAAGAAGGTTTTTGGTGAGTCTCCCTTTCAACATGTGTCAAAAATTCAAATTATATACCAGTTTTAAATCGTTACAGTGCAGTTATCTGGATTTTATTGACACTTTTATGGAAGTTCTACATACATTCCAAAATAGATTAAAGTTAAAGAAATAACTGTGTTTATGTTGTGTGGGTTGTGGACACATCTTACTTTAAGTAACACAGAATCTTTTTAGATATTTTATGATGTGATAACAATGCTGCTAAACCATCTAAAATAATACAATCAAAAGAAAAAAATGCTCTTAATCACATTTAGTGACTTTAGATCATCTCAGTAGATATTTGGGATTCAGGTATTTGTTTTAGTTTGATACTGCAAAGCATTTGCACTCCCAGAGTGTATGTTACTGTAGGATTAGTGACATATGATGAATTCAGAGGGTTAAAACAGGTCCACACTATTTTGTACCAGTGACTTTCTGTCATGCAGAAGATTTTCTTTTTGCAAATATATCTGTTACGTTGCAGTTGGTGAATATCAGCCTGTCTGATATTTTAAAATATGATATTCTTGCCCTCCCCTCACACTCCTCCTTAGACAGCTGGGCTTTTTTAACTGTGGGAAATAACAGGTCCGCTGGGAGAGTCGGACCCCTCTGCATGTGTTTACACAGCACTCAGCCCAGTGAACATTGGAGTGTGGAGAGGTTTGGCAGGGTGGACGGGTGAGAGGCTTGGTGATGCTGATGGATTAGCAGGAAGGATGAGGACAGGCCCTAGGGCCCCTGTCTGGGCTTGCCTGAAGTCTCCAGCTCAGAGAGAAAGTGGGAGGAAAAAAGCACAGTTAATACACCCATACTGGCACTAAATCAGTCTCCACCTGCAGACATACACATCCACACACATCTAAACACTCTCAGAACCTTTTCCACGCTAAAGAGAATCAATCTTCAGTTAAAAGGGTGCCGCCCACCACCGGGCCTGATATTTCCAGCGCGTGCACATTGTCTCTGGGTGACCTTTCAGATCAATGGCTTTCAGAGTTTACAGTGCTCAATTAGCCTGAAGTGCCTGTGGTAATCAATATGGTTAAAATGATCATAATTTACAGCACTGCCAAAGCAGCCCTCAATATTAGTGTGGCGGTGCTATACAGGAAGATGAAAACAGATTCGGCACTGAGCGATTTAAGTGAATCAGATAACAGTCCGAATCATAAGATGGACAAAAGAAAAGCCTGTTTTTGTTACAGGAGCTTGTTTTCTTCCAGGTAATATAAAGAAAAAGAGCAGAGCATTGTGGACAGCTTGTAAACTCCTGACAAAAACGCTGCGATGAGATAAGAATAGCAGACAATCATTTCTTCGCCTTAGCTTCACTGCTATGACAACTTGTACAGTATGTTCTGTTTTCCACGAACGGCTGTCTGCATTTATAAATTAATCACACCTCCAGGTGCACAGGACTGCAGCCAATGATTATGCCAATTAATTCCTTAATCACACAGTCATTTGGTCTATGAATGCAGCTATCTTTAATATAACTACGTATATGCTTTTCAGATCATTTCTGCAAACAGCTGCTCTGCGACCCTTTGGAAAGCACACACAGTTGCATACCAGTGAAACAAGCGATCACAGAAGAATATAGCAATATCTCCAGTTTATCCAATTTAGATCTAAAGCTTCTCCTTTGGCAGAAAACATTTTACTGTATGACAATAAGGCTGGCTTTTGGAGGGGAAAAAGTGAAAGATTAACCTATAAAAAAACATACGCAAAGGCTGGGATGAGTTTGGAACTGAGAAAAGTGTCTCTAATTATTGAAAAATGTTCTCACACTGTGAAGCATCTCTGACCTTCTGTCATCCAGTGTCCATCTGACTCTACTGATCAGCTGTTAGTCAGCCAATAAAAATCAACGATTATGCCAATTATTGATTTATGTAAATTAGATTTTATTTTTAGTGTCTAACTGAAGCACTTCAGCAGCTGATTACACTCAGTGATCTAATCAGGAGAGGTGCAGGTCAACTTAAGAAGACTGACTGAATTCAGTTTACTTGTTTCTGTTTTACGGTGCTGGTTTCAGTCACTGTTATTATGACCCTAATAACAGCATACAGCAATAAAGTGATAGAGCATCCTCAAAACTGGTGTTGAAGGGGAATTATTGTGCTTGTTTTCATTCTTTACCTTTGTACCTTTAAGCCAACTTTCTTCTCATTGGCTGGTCTTTACAAGCAAAAGGTCTGAACAGCATGTGGGTCAGGACGCTATGCTAGCGATATCTTCTCTATTTAGACTGAAACCTGAACTGAAGTCCAACGCTTTTGCTGCTGTAACATGTCATAGAGTTTGCTGTGAAAATTGTAAAAGACCTCACTTTGTGGCAGTGTTTGATTGAATATTGAACTCATTTTTCCGCACTGTGTTAGCAGATGTGTAGCTGGCCTAAAATATACAAGACAGGAATGAGTCAGCGAGTTCGTGACCTGAAACCATCTCTGAGGCTAAAGCGACTGAGAGATCAGCTCTCGGAAGAAGATTGGGGTGGCCGAGTGCTCTGAGGATAAGTGGACAAAAAGAGTGATTATAGTGTTGAGTCCGTCCCAGATGTTAGATTTGTTGACGTGTTCGTGTCCCTTAGAAACGCAGCTGAAGATCGTGTGAGTCCCATTGTTTGTGAATGAAAGCGTTTGGTTCTGCCTATTCACTAGTACTGATGTAAGCATTTCCAATTTTAGGCTATGTTAGGCAGGTACTTGAGGACTGTGGGAAGAGTGAAAGGACTTCTTTAGCATTTTCATGCAGAGATTTAGGCAGAGTGAGAGATGTTAAGGTTTTTTCTCTCAGTGGGGATTTGAGCCGGTTGACCTGTAAGGATACAGTCGTATTACCACAGGTAATAGCTCGCGCTGGAGGGAGGAGAAATAATCTGTTGCGGGACGTCCAGTGTCCAGTGATGCATCGCCCCCCAGCCCCAGCTTCTCTCACGGTGGAGTGAATCAAGGCCTCGAGGCTCCAGTGCAGTACTACTCATTCGCAAAGTGGAATGAGGGCCAACAGCCGTGCTTCATCGTCCTGCAGTCTATCACTCAATCTCCTGGAATATGAGACAGAAACTGTGCCTGACTAGAATCCTGAATTCCTTAGCGCTTGTATCACTCAGGAAGCGCTCTCGTCTGTGTGATCGTGCTGCCTGCCTGCCATGCCTGCCTGTGTGTCTCTTTGCCAAAGCATTTTTGTGTACACTTCCTACACTGACCAATGCCAGAGCCAAGACAACCAACAATTACATAAAGAAAGCCGCAGCAGTGACAGCAGACTCCATGATGGTTGACTCCAGCACTTTAAACCCTGTGTTTTGGGGTTTGACACACTGTGCTCAGGCATGTTTCTGGGTGCTTTGTGGTTTAGCCTGCTTGGGATTTTGTGTCCACTGTTTTTACTCAGAAAGAAAATTAGCAGCTCCCCACAAAGCCATAGTAAAAAAACAACAAAAACCTGTTATGTTCCTCAAGGTTAAAGCCTTGATTAAAAATCACTGGACCCGAAGCAGAACTGCCTCCTAATTCCGCCTCATTTTCTCTCCCTTTGGCTTCATTCCTTCTTCTAACACGCAGTCCTGACACCTGTCCTCTTCACGGACGCTGTGTTTCCCCAGGCAGTGTGAATGCAATATTAGTCACCTTCTAATTCATTCCCTCCACCTCCTTTCTCTGCAGATTGTAATTAACATGTTCAGAGTTCAAAAATGGGCTTTTATTTATAGCCCCCCTGCCTGCTTTCTCATTTTGGGCGGCATAAAGGAGGGCTCGCTCACAACATGCTCGTTTCCTGGTGCCGGTGATGCCGGGAGCCATTCTGATAAAGTTCATTGTGTCCTGCACAACAAGCATATCAGCAAAAGTCAGAACAAGTTTATACGATATGAGTGTGTCCTTTAGCGTTTTGATTCAAATTCTGAAGCGTATCTTTGCACTCTTTCTCTTCAAAAGGGGTCACGGGCTCTAACTAATTGCTGAAGTGAGACATCAAAATTTCAGTGTAATAGTTACAATGTGATTTCTTCAACAAGCTGGTTATTATGTTTCAAGAAAAAAAATCGTTTTTTATCGGCGGACCTAATCTGAACCTCGGGGGATGTTTGTGCTGCAGTGCCCCGACTTGGAAAGATGTGACTAATTGTCGGCAAAACAAATCTGTGGTGAAACGAAGCGTTCATGACAGGCAGGATGCCAACTTGATGTTCCTCTCCAGGGGGAAAGACATCAGAAATCCTTTTAGAAAACTGGCTGAATTTCTTTTAGAGGCTTTTCCGTAAGAAGAAACCGATTTTGTTCTTTTGTTCATCTGCTGCACTATTTTAATTCTTATCCTGACTTGTCTCACGCTCTGATTAGCTCAGATTTCGGCGTATGATATTCGGATTGTGTTCTAGGAGCTCTGTGAAACTGGATGTGTTTAACTTTCTCTCAGCTTTACGACTTTATGTGTTTGCTTAATGACAGGTTGTGTTTTTAAGAGGGGATGCGTAAAATCTGAGACACCACAGGTCAACAAAGCACACTTTCTCTGCATAATAATTACTGAGAGTTGTATGCCTGGAATTTATGCGCAGCAGTGTGCAGTGATAGTAAAAAGAAATTATGCCCTCTAAGGTTTTTCCTGTCATGATATAATAAAAAAAATCAATCTGGTCCTTAGTAAGTGTTAAAATTGGGTAAATCCAACTTCAGATGAACGACAACATGTGCCATATTACACTGTGTTGTTATTTATTCAGCAAAAACTAAGCTGAAATACAGGCGCATTGTGTGAAAACTATGTACATCCAAGGTGTACCGTCACACAGATGGCCTCAGCTTATACTCCAGAAGACTCTGGTTCACAGAAGAGTTGAAGAGCAAGGTGTCCAGATCCTGTGGCTGCAAAACAAACCCATCACCCCTCCACCACCGTGCTGACAGCTGGTATGAGGTGTTTGTCCTGATATGTTGTGTTTGAGTTTCACCAAACGTGGCGCTGTTCACCTCTACTTTGGGCTCATCTGTCCAAAGCACGTTCCAGACGTCTTGTGATTTGTTTAGATGCAACTTTGCAAACTTAAGCCTAAAGCTGCAACTACACTGGATAAGATATGACCATGGAGACCATGGAAAGCTCAACTTAAGCACACAGGTGCTGCCTTTTTTAGTTAGAGAGAAGAGGCTTTCTCTTGGCACTGCCAAAGAAGCCATACTTATTCAGTCTTTTTCTAATTGTACTGTTATGTTAACTGAGGTCTGAGATGTAAGTTTTGGGTTTTTTACAGTCTCTCTGAGCAGTTAACACTCTGACGTCCACTTCTGGGAATACTGACATCTGCCTTGATTGTTTTCCACTTGTGAATAATCTTTTCACTAAAGAATGATGGATGTCAATTTTTTCAGAAATGGTGTTACAACTTTTCCCAGATTGATGGAAAGCAACAATTGCTACATTAAGATCACACCTGAATGCTCCTGACCAGCAAACTGCCAAAAACCTCACCTTTTATAGAGGTGCTCACACTTGCTGATGATCGATCAATCAGGTAATCAAGTGTGCTTGATTAGCAACACCTGTCTACTGTTCACCCTCTTAATTCCTTTGGAAGCAGTAAGGGTGCACTTAGTTTTTCACACACTGCTTCAGCATAATAGTACAGTGCACCGTGTGTGCATTTAAAGGTTTTCTCTGCTTCAATTTGAAGTAAATGTCTTTGGAGTTTGGACCGTTTATTATACAAATCAAGCAATTTGATGTCTTTTTTTTAATGAAATATAAGATATGACAGTGCTCATGCTCACTAGCTTCTTCACCCTTGTCAGTGTGACTCAAACGGTGTTTAATTTGTTTCAGCAGGTTAATAAACAGTCAGGAAAGTTCTTGAAAGTCAGTTACGTCAAATCCTTCTATTGTTTTAGGTGTAAGCAGAAAAGTTACATAGTGTAAACTGACCTCCAAAAGCTTTTTCCACTGTGTTTCTTCTTCTTCTGCATTTTAATGACTAGGTTAGTATTCCCTTGCATGATCAGATTTTTGCACATGTTGTTAAAAGTACTTCTTCTGACAAATGTCCCTAATCAGCTGTTGCTAATGAAGAGACAAAGTGAAAGTGAATGGAGGAAAAATTGCATTGTTTTGCTTCCCAGTGCAGAAAGATTTTGATCACATTGTCTGTTCTCTGTGAGAATTAGTTTTGTGCCGTGTCAACAGCAGATCCTTACTTTTTTCTATTTCAAAGATAGTTATAGTTGCAGAAAGTTGGAATAGTTACATCAACTTAATCCATGTGGACCCTGGCGAGCTGATGTGAGTCAGCACAGTTCCAGCACAAAATACTGAAGGTCTTCCAAAGTGCTTGGCAGGGTCTGCGGGTACACTGATAAAGCAGCTTTCAGTGGGCACTAAATTAAGCACTCTGACACCAAGAGATATAAAGCCTAAGGAATCGTTTGTGGATGTGACTTTTTCTACATTTCTCGCTGAAATTATGCACAAACGCAGTGAAGCATTCCAAATCATCTACTTGTCAAGTTTGTAAGTCTCCTTTCGGCACCGCGGCGTCAGGTGGGAACCAAGAGAAAACAAGAAAACAGTAAAACAAGCAGAAACTGAATGAAAGAAAGGGTGCAGACAGGATCTTCATGCTGCGATTTTACTGCCTCAGTGTCTTTGAAAGATTTCAGGTGGAACCAAAAGCGGTTTGTGAATCAGGGATGTTGACAGGCGTGAGTCAGGCCAACAAGGGTGCTCGACAGAGTCAGGGTGAAGGTATGCAGTGGCTTTGAGAGGCAGTGAAAGAAATGCAGAGGGGTAAGATTTCCTTTCTCACAAAAGAGGAATAGCCTCGTTAGGAGGAGAAGCCCCCGCCCTCTTGGGGAGGTTTATTTTAGGTGTCCCTCGGTGGTCTGCCCTCAGTGCCCTCCCAAATCCTTGACAAAAGACCCTGGACAATCAGATATACTGCCATCCCTGCATCACAGTACTTCTGTGTTCACAAGAAGAAATGCAGGTGCATGGGTGACTCATCATGGCTCACAGAGGGACATGCTGGGAAAAGAGCAACCATTTGTCAAGGGCCCTGTGTTGTGTTTATGTGTACTTTGCCAGTTTTCCATCGTATACTAAGGATCCTTTAAAAGGAAATAGATGTTTACACATCAGTGGAACGGTATGCGTAGGTGCCTCTTGGATTAGCGTATTTAACTGCTGTTGACGGGATGTAGCCTGGGCTGCTTTGTCCACACGGATTTGATCTGATTAATGACTATTAGGGATAGGATGAGTGTCAGGAAGTATTAGAGGTATGCGGAGAACGAGACAGGGAGTGAATAGGTGGCCACGGAGACCAAACAAGAGTGAGATTATCCACACTGGAAGATAGTTTTGGGAGTTTTGGCTCACTGCCATGAGGACTCCTACTTTATATCTGGAAGTATATGAAATGATTTTATAGCAATTATATGACATTGAAAATAACAATTATGTCATAGCTCAGTGATAAAAGTATCTTATAAATGTTTTCCAAATCTCAGAGTTGTTATTTTTCTTAATATGGAAGTTAAAATTTATGTCTGGGTCCTGGATCATACACCAGGATTCCTGGCTCAGTTTGTGGTCTTTAACTTCAGAGACTGAAGGTGACTTTTAATTGTTCTCCTAAAACAGTTATGTGCAAATTGTGAGGCAGTCATCCCAGACCCATTTCATACTCTTCCTCTGGCCACAATAAATTCTTCCCATGTGCATCAACACCCCACCCCCGTTAGAGCAGATTGGTCTCTTTGCTTTTTGCCTTTGCCAACGCTCATTATAAAGTGAATCTGTCAGCCTCCTCTTTGAGCGAATTAGCATCTTAAGCTTCTCCACTTGCTCTCGCTGCCTCTCTTCTCCAGTGGGGAGAAGAGAGGCAGTCGGGGCCCCCCGACCAGTGCCTCTGGTTGGGGGGCCCCGAGGGAGGAGCGGGGAGGAGGGACGGCAGCGAGAATGAAATGCGAGCGTTAGAGAAGAGACGGAGGGGGAAAAGTGGAAAATGCTCCTTACTAGTTAAACCCAGTGACCTCTGTCTCATTAAAGAGAAGCAACATAAACTAAGAGTAGAGGAATCAGCAGTTCCCCTTGTTCCAAAACCCAAAAAATCTGCCATGAGCCTTTTTTAAACTTTGTGTCTGGATGAGTGCGACGAAAATTAAGTTTGTTACAAATTTACATTAATAGCCCAATCCTAGTCAGGTCACCAGGGGGAGGGGCAGGAGCTTATAAGCCTGAAGGCAAACAAGCCTGAAGTCATAACAGGACCGACAGATGAACAGACGTCCGCGGCCTTCTGTGATGCATCTGAAGCAGAGAAACACTTGTAAACAAGTGGAGAACAAGCATTCTTTGTCAGGTTTTACTTTTAATCACGTCTACTGCTCTACTATGGAAAATAAGGAAAAAAATAGATATAAGAAAGCCATAATGTTACAGTATGTTTATAAAACTATACGCTCATAAAAGCTTGGAACTCAGCAGCAGCTGCTGACCTTATAAAAGTGCTCAAGGTGTTCTAGTTTTATACCAACTTGAAAGAAACAGTTTGAACATTGTACCTAAAGGCACAACAACTAGCCTATTAGAATATAATTGGAGTATATTACTGTTTTTCAAAGTCTCATTTCCAATAAGCTGATGGCTTATTGGAAATGAGACAAAAATGGGGAAAATCAAACACAGGGTGGGGTTACAAAGGACACAGTTACAAAGGAAAGAAGAGCAAAATAGGAGGCAGTTGCTGTGACAGTCTGTGTGCCAAAGTCTCCTTGGGCAAGAAAGTGAACCCTGTTGTTCTATGATTATAGAACAATGTTAGTTTAAAATATAATTCTATTAAAATAGAAGACAGTACCAGAATGTGAGTGAATCGGGCAGAAAAATGCTATATAAAGACCAGTCCACTTATATTTTTAATAACAGTGTTTGTTTTTTTTACTCTAAAAGCCATGCAGGGACAAAATGTTAAGAGTCCTCAAGCACAGTGCAGAGTGGATGAAGTCAATTACAGTTTGAGTACCTGTCGTTGAGGGATGCTCCAAAAAGAAGTAAAGTGAATATAATTGCAACGTGTCAGACAAAAAGATTTTAATTGTCTGCACCATATTTGGAAAAAATCAGCTTCAGGAATTCTGATATATTTGGTTTACAAAAAACAATATTTTCTGTTTTCAATAGAATTCCAAGGTGGAGGTATGCAGTCTCTGCATTTTAGACAGAAATGTGGGGAAAATAATGTTTTGTCCGGCCAAGACTCAAACTTGGGATTTAACATTGCATTTGCGTGCTGTATCCACACTATGAGTTGCAAACTTTCACTTTCAAGAGCAGAAATTCAGGAGAAGTTTTGCAATCAGTGAGAACAACCTGAGTGTAAGGAGCATGGATTAACTGGTGTGAGCAGAAATACGTGTAAAAGCAGAGTAGTGTGAATCTGCGCATTGCCGTGTCTGAATGTGAAAAACACAAAACTATTTATGTCGATTTATAGATTTATACACAACATCCTGTACTGTCAGGTGGTCTTCTTCTTCTTCTCTTGCTGTGACAAATTTTTGCACATCTTTGCATGTTACTGTTCCCTGTCAGTAAGTGCCATGCTGACCTTGTCCATAAAGACACCTCTGCACCTCTAATGGAGGTTAAAAACTCCACAGTGAACCTTTAAACTATAACCTTTTTTTTAAATGCATCTTTGCAGACATCTGTTCACACCACACTGAGGCTTTTCCATCTAAATGAGAAGTAGTTGTTTAACTATATAAAATACAAACTGCACAGTTAGCTCCTGTTGAATTAAGGCAGTGATTCAAATCAGCAAAGCGCTTCATTATGTCACTCTGAGAGAAGAAGGATGGAATAAGGGAAAGTAGATTTCTTATAGTGACGCAGCAGATTGTATCTCCAATCCATCTGTCTCTGGCTCAGATAATCAAGTCGGTGTTTACAGTAACTCGGTGCCATTTCTCACCTGTCACCAGCGTCTCGTTTCAGACCGAAGGAACCGGGATGATTAGCTGTGACTGTGGCCCACTGGTCTGTGTGAAGGCTGCTGACTCATTCCTCGTGTGCATGTGTTTCAGGCAGATGGAGAAATGAGAAAAGTCAACTGACACTGTTACTTATTACATTAATGGCTTGAACAGTCCCCACGTCTGTAATTTGACTGTTGGCTTATTGAAAGTAAAAATACTTTGGTGGTATGTGATTATCGTAGCCCTGAAAACTGACAGTTTTTATTACACAGCAACAGATTTTACCTTTTAGTTGACTGTGAGAGGGTTTAATGGTTTAGGTTCTCTAGCATATCAATCAAAGCTTATTTCTGGTGGGTTATCATACATCTATCTACCAGTGTTGTTTAGGCAAGGCAAGTTTATTTATATAGCACAATTCAACAACAAGGTGATTCAAAGTGCTTTACAGAGACATTAAAAAATAAAAAGCACAATTTAAAATTGATTTTAAAAAAAAGTAGATAAAATCAGTAGTTAAATGTAAGTTTTGAAATTTAAGCTTAAAAGTGTGGATTTGGTGCTTTATTCAAATGCAGCTGAGAATAGGTGAGTCTTCAACCTGGATTTAAATAAACTGAGTGTTTCAGCTGATCTGATCCTTTCTGAGAGTTTGTTCCAGATATATGGAGCATGAAAGCTGAATGCAGCTTCTCCGTGTCTGGTTCTGACTCTGGGAACTGATAAAAAACCGGATCCAGATGACCTGAGGGATCTGGAAGGTTCATACTGGGTCAGGAGGTCACTGATGTATTTTGGTCCTAAACCATTCAGAGCTTTATAGGCCAGCATCGGAACTTTAAAGTCTATCCTCTGACGGACAGGCAGCCAGTGTAAAGACCTCAGAGCTGGACTGATGTGGTCCACTTTTTTGGTCTTAGTGAGGACTCGAGCAGCAGAGTTCTGAATGAGCTGTAGTTGTCTGACTGATTTTTTATGTAGACCTGTAAAGATGCTGTTACAGTAATCAAGCCTACTAAAGATGAATGCATGGACTAGTTTTTCCAGGTCCTGTTGAGACATCAGATCTTTTATCCTTGATATATTCTTAAGGTGATAGTAAGCTGACTTTGTTATTGTCTTAATGTGTTTTTCTAAGTTTAGGTCTGCATCCATCACTACACCCAAATTTCTCGCCTGGTTTGTGGTTTTTAGGTGTATAGACTGTCTCTGGTGACCTGTAATCGTTTTTCTTTGGCACCAAAGACTATTACTTCATAACCAGTCGTTAATTTCCTCAATGCATTTACCAAGAGCCTGTACAGGGCCTTGGTCTCCTGGTGACATTGTGATATATATTTGTGTGTCATCTGCATAGCTATGATAGTTTATTTCGTTGTTCTTTATAATCTGTGAAAGTGGGAGCATGTAAATGTTAAACAGAAGGGGTCCCAAGATGGAACCTTGGGGAACTCCACATGTGATACTTGTCTGCTCAGATGTGAAGTTACCTATTGATACAAAGTATTTCCTGTTTTCTAAGTATGTTTTGAACCAGTTTAGTACAGTTCCTGAAAGACCTGTCCAGTTCTCCAGTCGTTTGAGTAATATGTTGTGGTCAACTGTATCAAATGCTGCACTGAGATCCAGCAAAACTAAGACTGACATTTTTCCACTGTCTGTATTCAGACATATGTCATTAAACACTTTGGTCAGAGCGGTTTCAGTGCTGTGGTTCTGTCTAAAACCTGACTGGAAGGCATCATAGCAGTTATTCTGTTTTAAGAAGTAATTGAGCTGTTGAGAGCTGTTTATTAATCACACTTTCCTGTTCTGTCTCCTTAGGGGTGCCATACTCATACGTGCAGGAGCAGGCGAGAGATGAGGATACAGCTGTTGACGTGAAGCTTTACAGTCACCGGTGGAGGAGATGGCTCCCCCCAAAGCCTCGTAACATGGACAGTAACAGAGCCAGTCAGGAGCAGGACCAGGAGCGTGAACAGGAGCCTGAAGGCTTCCCAGGCCTGGTTTCAGCAGAGGAAGCAGACAACAGCTCCCAGATAGAGGTAAGCAACGATCCAAGGACCAGATCTTATTTTTATCACAGCTTCTTTTTCTTTTTTTCCTTTAGAAGGCTAGGACAATAAGTCAAAAGCCAAGCA
The DNA here is from genome assembly GCF_963969265.1 of Rhamphochromis sp. 'chilingali'. Classification (NCBI taxonomy): domain Eukaryota; kingdom Metazoa; phylum Chordata; class Actinopteri; order Cichliformes; family Cichlidae; genus Rhamphochromis; species Rhamphochromis sp. 'chilingali'. The sequence continues at coordinate 14,155,069 of NC_137945.1, read as the reverse complement.
TCAAGCTTTAAAAGTAAAGCTTGTTTTACTGCATATGCACAGATTAGGCAATAAAAGAAAGCAGCAGGTAAGTGAACCATACTTTCAATTGCTTTAGGTTAGAAGCAACGTCTGGCATGCTTCACTGGTGTTTAACGGCCAGTAAATGCCTGAAGATGCCATTGTTTCAGTCTTGGAGATGCCCAGTAAATGCACTGGTATGTCATTGTTATTTAGGCACTTCCTCACCTTGTAGTGTTACTGCTACCGTCCTTACAAAGGCTTTCCTGCAGATGTTGGCATTCTTGGCAGGTTATCTAAGAGTCTTAATTATGGGGGAAATTAAATGGGGGAAGTGAGCGTGTATTTTTGTTGTGGAAGATGCAAAAAACAAGTGTGCTGGAAAGTTTCAGTATTAATTTCCTCTCACGACAAGAAGGTCCTGGGTCAAATCCAGTCAGTGGGTTCAGGTTAGATTAATTGTCAATTCTAAATTGGTTGGAGGTGTGAATGTAAGCTTGAGCAGCTGCCTGTCTCTCTGTGTTAGCCCCGTCATAGATTGGTTACTTGCCCAGGCTGTATCCCACCTGTGTCCCATGGCAGCTGTCATACGCTCCCCTGCAACCCTGATATAGAAAACGAGATGAAAATAGATTGATGGAAACATAAGAAACATCCAGTTTTCTGTTACATCTGATTTCATAACCAGGTGCTTCTCTCATAACGACATAACTTAACCGTAATGGTTAAATCAGGGGTGTCACACAAAACACTTGGGGCCAGAATCAGCCTGGCAAATGTGAAGGAGATTTTGAACTTTTAACTGTGTTTTCATGGGTTTTACAGCTTTTCTAATTATTAAAGACACCCCCCCCCCCCCCCCCCCACTGACATCCATAACACACCAAAGTACAAGAAGATTTTCTGCCAATTAATGAAAACTTTCTCGAAATTTATACATGTAATTACAAGACAGTCTGAGCAGTGAACTACCACAAACCTTTTCTGTAACTTTACTTATTATTTATCATTTATCAATCTTCCTCTGACCCCAACCGGTCACGGCAGATGGCTGTCCCTCCCTAAACCTAGTTCTGCTGGAGGTTTCCTTCCCACCATTGTCAAAACATTTGCCCAAACATCAAAGTCGCCTGTAAGTTTATATTAAATAATATGTTAATGAAAGATGTTAAAAGTTCTCCTGCAGTTCACAGTTTCTGCATTTTCACTCACCAGCCTTAATTCATTTCTTGTGTTTGACCGTCGTCACGCAGTAAATCCTCCTACTAGTATGAAATGAATGAATCAATAAAGTCCTCTGTTGAGCCAGACCCAAAACTACTCTTAGGTCGCTTCCCTGGAGCAATTATAAATCTCCTTACAAGAGTGGATGTTTAGTAATGAAAAAAGAAGACGAGGAGGGGCCTTTAAGGATTAATATTTTATATCAAATTAAGCCCAGCCCTCAGGTGTTCATTTACCTTCTATGTGGGACTGGATCCTTTTAAATTTGACCTCAAAAAGACCAGAACAGGAAATTAACCCAGCCCCCTACAATGTGAATGGTCTGGAGGACCTGCTGGAGATTAATAGCTGCTCTCAATCTGTGTTTGTATCTATGTAAATGAGAGGCATCGCCCGCATACCTTGTTGTGGCGCCTTGGATGGCACGCAGCATGGGGGCGTTCAGCTGGGTTGTAGACAGCTCGTTAAGTTTTCCCGTGGCCTCTAATCATCTCAGGTTCACAGCCCTGTCTCTCTCAGTGACAAGGGCTGAGAAGCTTTGATCGTCAGCTGTAATCATTCACGCTCAAATTCGTGTGTAAGCACACACACACCACTTTAAATTTCACACAACTGTAAACACGCTCGGACTACAGCACGCACCTGTGCTCCGTTTGTCATAGCCACGCACATTTATGCTTACATAAGTGCTCGCCGCCACTCAGACATGTCCCGTCTCGTTGTTTTTTGTCTCTCTGAGCCTCATTTGTTGTTGCAGAATGGAAAAAAACAGTCGACAGCACAAACACCCCGTCAGTCCTCCCTGCCATTACTCAGCACACGCACTCCCTCACCTGCCACCAGCAGAGCCTTCATATTCAGAGGGCAGAAACAGTAAACACTGAGCTCAAGGCTTCCACGCGGCAGTGAGCTGAATGGGTTTAAAGACCGTCCGCTCAAACAGCTTTAGCTGTGTCCTGGTGGAGAAATCTACTCTTTGACACTTTAGCAAAGGTATATATCACCACTCAGTGATGGTAAACACATCCCAGGAGTTATTTTGTACCCTAATTTATTTTGTTGCGCGAGTCTTCAAGCTGCTTTCAAATAGTGATTTACAACCAAAATTACCTGTCAAAACAAATGTGAATCTAAGCTTGCGCTGAAAAAGGTCGTATAGCTGCATTACACTCCAGTCTGTTGAAATTACTGCCTGTCATGCCATCAATTTCTCGCTGTGTTATTGTTGTTCGTTGATGTGCAATAGTGGGTCTTAAGAGATGCCGTTATGCAGTGATTTTGTCAAAGTGAGTAACAAAGACTTGTGGTAATTACTGACGCTTTGCATCAGTTTGTTTAATGACAGCAAGTTTGATGCTCTTCCAAACTAAAAGACTAAAAAAAAAACCCCAGCTATCTTTGTGAAAACCTGTTGGGGTTTCAGACCATATGAGCAATGAAATGTAAAAGAATTTCACACCCTATCAGGTCCTGTTTGGTTTTAAGGTTAAAGTAAGAGGTGGAGCAAGCAGCAGTCGTTCGAAGGCGGGGTTGTCGAGCTCATTTTACACCGTGGGCCACATAGAGCCCACTTTGGTCTTCAGTGGACCAGTGAACTCCTCTTTCTGTCAGTAAAAAGAGCATTAAATACATATTTAATCCCTGAAATATCTAAATATAAGAAGAAGTTCAGTTTCAGCCACATGTCTCGGTTTTTCTACATGATAAAGACACGCTGCTGCTGTAACTCTTTGGGCTTAAATTGTAATAAATAAATGTAAAAATTACAGAAAAGGTTCTGGTAGCTTATTGCCCACACTGTCATGTAATTATAAGGCACAAAGTTTTTGTTAATTTTAGTTATTCTTAATTTTTTTTAAATCCGAACTCTATACCCACCTTCACATTTTCCAAAGCTGTCCAGTGGGCCAGTTTGGAGTTTTTGCCGGGCTGCTTGTGTTTGACATCCCTGCTTTAAACAAGAACGAATCTGAGATCGGCATGCAGCACCTAGGCAGCTCACTCTCTGGGCAGTATTTACCGAGTTTATAGCATTTACAGTTTGGGGTGCAAAGAGGAGGCTTTTGTTATTTTCTCTGCTGAAATTATGCTTCAAATATTTTTGAGCACAATTATTTTTATTGCTTCTATTTATAGTACGTTGTGTTGTGTTTGGTAAATATGCTAAAACAGAAAAAAGTTAAATGCTTAACCAGCTCTGAATTTATGAATACGATTTTTTTTTTCTTATTTGGTGCATTTGAGAGAGGACAGAGCTAGAATACAGAGAAAACCCAAATCAGTAAATACTACTTGTTGTCCAATTCCACTTTTTTGCTTGTTGTACAATGCAAATAATTAAAAATGTAGAGTTTGTGCTAAAAAGAAGTCATTTTTGTGTAACCATTTAAAGTCAGTTTGTCAGTTTGAAAAAGAAAAACACAACTATACAACCGTACAGAGACTCACAAGGCCCCAAACTTTACGTTTTTATGCGTGTTTTATCCAAGGATGGACTGAATGCTTCCCAGTTGAACTCATCCGCATCAGTGCAGGTGAAAAAATCTGTTGATCTTTTTCTTTCTCCTTCCTTTTGAGGTCATTCTGTGCTTGTTTAACACACAAGTTAGCCAATAGCAGCTTTCCTGTCACCTCTACATGAAGGTTTTAACCACAGCGGCTTAGACAGCAGACTGTCTGACGCCTGAACGACTGTTACTCACTGCAGCAGCTCTCCGGATCATTAACCCAGATTAAACAGCTTCTCTGCTGTAGGTGTCCTCAGGTCACTGTACGATGGAATAAGAAAGGCAGAATCAAACTGTAGGAACGAGTCAGGGTGTCTGAATATAAGCCAAGTCTCATCAGCAGCTGAGCACACTGAGGTCTCTGCACACCCCGACATGCTCGCAGCTTGTGGTGGTTCTGTTGTATTTTTCATGTTTGTTATCTAATGGCTACCTTTCAACATGTTATGCAATTGTGGCTGCAGGCACTTCATGTACAACATAGTTTTATTTTTTTCTGTTTTGAAGAACATGAAGGAAACTATAAAAATATCTCTGAATTTTTATCCCATAAATCACAACCTAATGGTAACTAATGCCATTATTTTTTAATGCACAATACTTCTTTAATTTCCTGTTGTAAGGGATCATCTAAAATCCTCCAAAATTAACAGTATCAATAGATCGTGAGGGAACAGCTGCTATGTATTTACATCTTTGTATTGTGCTGAAGAGATATCAAATAAATTTGAACTAAGGCAGTGGCTGTGTTTTCATGTAATACTGCTTTCTACCACAAGGTCATACACAGAGTTCATGTAACCGTTATTTAACCAGGTAAAGGAAAACATTTTCAGCAGCGCAAGACGAAGGAAATCGGTTCAGGACTAAAAATGTTTTTGTCATGGAGGAAGAGCTCTGCCTTTAATCAGTGTAGGAAAGGTAAACAGCATAGGCGAGGGCAGGTAAAAGGTAAAACAAGTCAATACACAAGAAAATCCAACATTAATACAACAGAATAAAACAGGAAACAGGAAGAAAAGACAAGTTTATGCCGTGAAAACTTTACATCAGAGTTGAACAAAGACAAGGTGGCAGTGGGGATAGCAAGGCTGGAGGCATTTATACCCAAGAGGACACGTGTGGCACAAAATAGGTGAGAAACAGAGCAAAGGATGGAAGTGCAACTAAATGAAATACACAACAAACAGATTTTTTTTAAGCAGGAGGCAACAAAAACCAAGGTTCACATCTCGACAAAAAGCACCAAGAAGGTTTAAAGAACAGCAGCACACAGTTAAGTACACATACACTAGTAAAACACTGCCCCCTGTGGTGAAAGTGTTAAAATTATAGACCCTTTAGTGAATATCCACCATTTTCCATGGTGTCCATGTAACACGGACAATGCTGAGTATTCTTTGACGCAATCTGAGAACCGGTACATAACTACAGTAACAGTCACACAGGAAAAATGCACTTGTGAAATATAAGGCGGTCAGGCTCTCACTTGCTACAAAGGCTCAGTGTTTAATTCCTTCTCATAATTAAAGTTAATATTTTCAAAGTGAAAAAGATAAACTGAGAAGGGAAGACGACCTGTCCAAGTGTGAGGCTTTATTTCTTCTCTGAGTAACTAATTAAAACATGGATGCTTTTGTGCTTTTACCTTCGGGTGAAGATGCACTTGTTCTAAATATTGAGAGGGAAGCCTCTCTACCATCTCTACAAAAATCTACGCTTGTGGCTGATCGGACTCTCGTATCCCTGGAGCCCATGAAAACAAAATCAGCTAGCAGACGACAGACCTGAGCATGTAGGTGCAGCAATCCATCAGTAGTCTGATGATCTCTATAAACTGATATCTACATAAATCTGGAAGGAAGAAACAACCGTCTCAGTGTGGAAGCTTTCTGTTTGTAGTCTGACTAATATTAACATGTTTTTGGGGGGATTTTAAGTCTTTTTGGATATCAAAAGGGTAACATAATGGCTGAAATGCAATCTCAAAACTATCAGCATTAAGCTTTTTATTAATTTGCTATTCTTTTTCTAAATTTTATCTACATTCAAAGATTTTCAATCTGTTCCTTGGGTGTCCACTGGCTACATGAGAACCCCAGTTAACCACAGAGGCTAATGGCATGTTCATGCTGCCAGTAAAGGGGTGACTAGTTACAGTTAATTTTCAATGGAAAGTCATATAAAGCAAAAAAACCACCCGCAAACATTCCTTTCTTTTCCAGGTTTCTCCCGCATTTTAAGACATCTCCGGGCACCCTCCCGTTTTGCTACTTCTCCTGGGAAATTCACAAAATTTACGTGACCCTCAGATTTTCTTTCGACCAATTATAATGCACGGATTAGCACATTTTGTGTGTCATCTTATGTTACCCAAGTTGCCAGATCGCCTATCAAAAAAATCCATGTACATAACCCACAACATGATTCAAGGCCAGCTCGATGCTGAATGATTTCGCTGGCTTCTTAGCTGTCATTGGCTATTTTAGCTTAGTTCCAGATGTGTATGGGTGCTTAAGAGAGTAAAAGTGGCTGCAGCAATTCTATAAAAATATTGTATTTCTGTAAGAAAACTGTGTATAAAAAGTAAATGATATTGTGAATGGTGTTAATAGATTTGATGTCTAATTGATTTATTGAGTGTTTGATTTTAAAGCAGAGTTCAGTGTGATGATGATAAAAAAAAAAAAGTCCTGTGGCGCGTGCTTTGATGGATTTATGACATTTACCTGAGAGCAGACATTCAAACAGCTGATGTGAGATAGGTCGTTTACAATACTTTCTGAAAGCTGCATATGTGTCTAAGAGCAGGCAGCTGTGTGTGGCCATCTTTAGTGCAGCTTTTATGAGTCTCTGCAGAACTGTTTCCATATGTGTCAGAGCGCCCTGGGTGAGGACACTTTCAACGGTGTATTGGTAGAAAGACAACAGAAGGTTTTTGAGAGAGATTCATTTTCCTCAGGGATCTCAGGAAATACAATCTTTGTAGTGTTTTTTTTTTTTGAGACAATGTGTGTGTGTTCTGAAACTACAGACTCTCTCCACCTCCTCTCCGTTTATGCTCGGTGGCAGGTGGGCATGATTTCTCCCAATTATGAACAGTGATTAGGGAAAAATAACTGTTATACAGTGTCTTCAAAATAGCTTCACACATCAGCAGTCTGATAAACACCCCCACCCACCCCGTGTAAACAAAAAAAAAATTTTGTCAGTTACATGATGCTCAACACTTGTTTTTCGATGCGCGAGCGAAGTACAGCGAGTCAAAGTTAAGAGAAGAATCCAGTGAAATATGCACAAGCCCGTGAATAATATTAACACATTAACTTTAGAAACACTTCCACAGCAGCATGAAGCTGGTCACACTTTGTCAGCAAGAGCATATCTTAAAAAAAGAAATACAGAAGTTTGGTAAACACTGTTCTTCAAGTGCAGACTTCCTTTAAATGAGATGCTAGCACTCTGTTAACGTTGAGAAAGGGCAGACATTGATTTGTGACAGAAACATGCAGAAGAAGAGCGCAGCCCATTTCCTTTTTTAAATACATAACGCCGCATTCCTGCTTCATTACCCTGCAACACAGCGTTTGCAGTCATTGTTCACCGAGACAGGAGATAAAAAGCATTGCACCTTTTCACCACCTCTACTTCCACTCCAACAAAAACTCAGTCCTAGAAATCACCTCGAGGTCCTGTTCGCATACCAAGCAGAAGGAATATGTAGCCCTGACCTAAAGTGAAGCCATTTTTATTTCTACAACGTAATATTACAAATCTGCGTCATTGGGGCTTTACACTCTGCACAGCATTAAACACCCTCTGTCCTTAGAGTTTGAAGTGAGATTGAAAACACCCTTCAGTGAGAGAAATGAAAGTAACCTCCTCAGGGAGCATAAGTGAGGATTAGACAGCAGCACAATGGATGGATGGCGTGTTTACTGAAAAGGAACAGATTCACAGAATAGACAATCAAGGAGACAAAATTACAACAAGTAAACATAAGACGACATACATTTGAAAAAGCTCTACTTTGCTTTATTTTACTCGGGGTTTCCTGCTGTCAGAGGCAACATTTCAAATCTTATCTTTATGAGGAATGAGGAATAAAACCGTCAGCGGCAGAGGGCATGCAGCAGCCGCTCAGATGATAAATTGTGCAGACTGCTCCTTTTTCAAATCCCTTATCATGTTGCGACAACACAAGAGAGACATAAAACTCCTTGTGGTCTCTCTGAGATGAAAATATACACTTATGTTCACATCTGGATGTTCAGATCTACACTGAGCTGATATTTAACCAGAGTCAAGCATGTCAGATTGCCAGCAAAAATATATCCGTTTTTCGGGGGTTTATCCATCCCACTTCTATTTGTGTGTTTGTGTAGCTTCCTTTGATGTGTAGTAATAGAGGTGTGGTTTATGGCAGAGACATGTTATTGGATGTCTGAGACCCCCCAAGTGCTCAGGAGGCACTTGGGGGGGTTACATGCTTCACTACATTCACTATTTATTTGTGTTTCCTATAATTCCTATAAATCCTATAATTCCTATAATTTATAATCCTTATCTTTATAATCTCTTCTGCTATTTGCACATTCTTTACTGTAAATTCCTAAGTTAATTTGTAAATTTTTGTAGTAAATTGTAAATATTGTAAAACTTTTCTTCTGTCATTTAATGGTCGGGCATTGTACAGCTACAAGCATTTCACCCCCATGTCATACTGTGTATGGTTGTGTGTGTGTGACAAATAAAATTTGAATTTGATTTGAATTTGTTTCTTAAGGGAGTCATTCGGTTTGCTAATTTTCATTACTTTGCTCGCCTGAGCTGCAGTTTCAGAACCTGCCCTAATTTGTTTGTTTTGTGTTTCGGTTTGTCGAGTCGGTTAAAAGATTCCCGGGGGATAACGTGTTTGGAAAGAGATGTTTACCGCCTTTACACTGCTCACCGTTTAGACTGTGTAATGCCATACCATCTCAGGCAGCTGCTGCAGCTCACGGATGCTCTTCCGATGAACCCACGCTTGTTTAAATTCAGTTTTGAGTTTCTACCTTGCAGCAGTACGGGTGTAGACGTTTCTCAGTGGGTCAGGCAGCTCGTTGGTTTGTAGTCACTTCTTCAGATGAACAAAGAGAGCCGGTAGTGTGTGTAGTCCACTCTGTGTATTTCTGAGTCCATGGAAATCGCTTTAAAGAGCAGCCCCATCAGACAGTTTGCAAATTAAATTCTACTGTAAACCCACAGATGAGAGTACACATTGAATTATACATTAGATGCCTGGATTCACTTCAGTCTGCTCACTGAATGTATTCTCCATTTGTTTCACTGCTCTCTGAAACATGATCACTTGTCCTGAGTTGCATTTAGTCTTTATCAGTCAATGTGGTTCTGTGCAGCCTGAGTTAAGGCTATAGTTTGGGCCCAGTCCAATGATAATCATTGGATTAAATACTGCCACTGTCCTCTGAGATATCAGGTAACCACGTGAATTTAAAGGGATGGCTTTGATTGTCCACTAGCTGCTTTTCCTACCTTCGGATTTCCACATATGAAGGAGCTGTGGTCAAACTACTAGTGCAGGTATGTGAGATCTGCCAGTAGGATGAGTAGAGGATTGTCAACTGACCCATCTGCTGATCTGTATTGTGGATGAACTTGATCTGAACTAACGTTATGCTCAGTAATTATAATGCGCATTTGTTCTTTCCAGCCTGTCAAATGTGTAATTGATCGATTATTTGATCGTTAGTTGTAGATCAGTCTGCGAACCCGTTGGCTGTGGCCTGTCTGTAGGGATGATGGTTAACAACTTCCTGCTTCTTGCAGTGGTGATTCTTTACATTCTGACCATAGATTCAGATAAACTGAAGGTGAATCATTCTCAGACAAAATCTGATATCAGCCAAATCCTTTCCTTTTCCAAATGAGCTGTTTGTGTGCAGGTGTGTCATGATTAAGGAATATTATTTGGATAACTAACAGAACCCAGAAATTGGCTGGTAGCAGTACAAGATCTAGTCCATTGATTATAAATTCTGCATGTCACTGTGTAGAAATCTGTTTTCAAAATGGAATAGAAATAGAAAATAAAAATATTATTACAAAATGAATACAAAAATTATAGAAATTAATGATAATGACGCTGCTATTCTCTTGATTATTATTGGATCCAGTTTTGCTATCCTTTGGTTTATTTTGGGTCATGCCTGAGCATTCTGGGAAATGGCCCGGTCCAACATTTTGCATTCATCATAAACCTTTAGTTCAGTTTCCATTCTGCTATTACAGCAGGTCTGAAATACTCTGGCACAGCCATGATGATGTTTCCCTACCAACACCAGCAAGCTGCTGAAACTAGAAGAAGTGTGGCAAAAAGTAATGGATGGCAACCATTATCTACTGAAGAAGAGCCGCACACATGAGCGATGGCGTCCTTTAAATGCTTTTTCAAACACGCTTCAGCGTGATGTAACTGTGCACGATAGTGTTGTCTTGGGAAAAAGAAAGCTGGCAGATGTGCATCTTAATCCCAACATATTGAATCATTTATTCAAAGCTCGAGTCCTGCTGCAGCAGAGACATGATCACAGTTGAGGGGATTACAGTTTTTAGTGTACTCTCCTCTTATCCTCTGAAAAACCCCATCGAATCACAGCCGCAGCTATCTACTTTTGAATAACAATTTAAAAAACGTATTTTATTTCAGTAATGGACCCAGAATAATCTCAACGTGCTAAATTACTTTATTTGGTTCTACTTTATATTATAGAGTCATTCAGTATTGAAACTATGTTGGCCCAGATATTCAGGTCTCGGTATAATGCAATATTGATGTAATGGGCAGCCTGAGTAAATGCCTCAGACAGAGATGGGAGTGAATCGAGGATGGGTTTTGTACTCTGAATCTTTACAGCAGTTTGTTTTTGTACACGAGATCCACAAAGTGATCCATTATCAACAGCAATTACAGTATTTCTCCATCTCCATCTATTTGTAGTCTATCACTTTATGAAGAAGAGATGAAATACTGGATCTAAGAGACATTTTTTCAGCTTTCACATTCACCTTCTCCTGCTTGAGCTTTTCAGGGCAGCTGATCCACATCTGTAACTCTGTGGGTGTCAGTTTGAACTTATCCCCACTGTGTATGAATATACAACTGACATTTGACTTTACACTAATAATACACACATAACCACTGAACCTTCTATTCCACCACATCCAAAAGGTTCTCTATGGGATTGACATCTGGTGACTGTGGAGACCGTTTGAGTACACTGAACTTATTTTCAGGTTCAAGAAACCAGTTAAGATCATTTGAACATTATCTTCAAAGTAGTCATCAGAGGATGGGTACACTGTGGTCTTAAAAGAATGAACATGGTTAGCAACAATACTCAGGTAGGCTGTGGTGTTTCCATAGCTAAGGGACCTAGCTGTGGTGCTAAGAGGCTGACAGAGTGCCAAGAACTCGCCTACCATGCCACCACCCGCCGGTTCTTAGCTAACATGAGTGGCACCCGGTGTGGTCTTCTGCTGCTGTAGCCCATCTGCTTCAAGGTTTGTTACATTCAGATATTCTCTTCTGCTTTCCTTTGCAAGCTGGTAATTATCCTCTTAAATGGTTTTGTGGGAAAATCCCAGCAAATCAACAGTTTGGAAAATACTCAGATGAGCCCACCTGACACCAACAACCATTCCATAAATGGCCTGTATTTGTATAGCGCTTTACTAGTCCCTAAGGACCCCAAAGTGCTTTACACATCCAATCATCCACTCATTCACCCATTCACACACACATTCACACACTGGTGATGGCAAGCTACATAGTAGCCACCAGTGTTGCCACAGTTACTTTGAAAAAGTAATATATTACGGACTACTGATTACTCCTTCCAAAAGTAACTTAGTTACTTTACTGATTACTTTATTTTTTAAAGTAACTAAGTTAGATTACTAGTTACTTTATTAGTTACTTTCAGAAGCTGCCAATAACACTCCCCACTGCCTCAACATAAAAACATCAACCGATTTTGCCAATACTCACTTTATTGGAAGTGTATTTTAACAGTAATGTCAACAATATATCTCCTGACATTTGAAGTTGAACTTAAAACTTTTTTCCTGACAGAAATACTTGTTTGTATGAAAATAAAGACAGTCTTGTTACTTCACTTAACATAAATACTTTTTATAAAAAAACAAACAAACAAACAAACAAAGAGTCTTTCTTGACTTCCCTTAAGATACTTTTTATACCATCCACATGTAAGCACTATTGTCCGCTTTTGTAACTTTGGACTAATCTTATGAAAAAAAAAAAAAGAGACTGCAGGTCCAACTTAAATTGCCTTACTTCCTTGCAGGTAATTGTTTTAAGTTAATCAACTTGAAAACTTTAATAAGTTTATTAAGTGACTTTGATAAACTTAATTCAATTACTTGTAAATAGTTATTTAAATTGGATTCCCCATTCTCTGTTTTTTCAGTATATGTTGTCATCGCATGTTATGGGGGAAACAGTAGAGTGGAGCGAGTAAACCAGTGGTTGTACCTCATTAACAGAAGCTTCTCAAACCTTTTGTCAGAAAGTCGATTTCTTTTAGGCGTGAGCACCAAACCTCCCAGACTAAAAAGTCGCTCCACAGGAGCACTTGATGGGGTTGGAGTGTTATACTTTAAAAAAATTGTCTTTATGCTTGAAAATTTATGCAGAATCTGAAGGTCGTAGCCTGACATCAGGTAGTCCATGACTTCTTTTTCTGCAGAATAGGTCTCCTCCTCTGGCTCTGCCTCAAAAGTGAAAAAGTCCATCTCACCTTGGCTGCTAGATGTAGTAGCACTGGGCACACTGGCAGGGTTTTTTGCCAGAGGAGCAGTGGTGCAACACTCTGCTGTCAGAAGCTGTTTTACTCGCTCCCTCCTTCCTGCATCTCTCAGCCATCGGAGTTTGAATTTTGGACAACTGGCAGCTGCAAGAAGGGCATCTTTGTCATCCAGCACACCGGCGAAACGAGTCTGAATAGCCTAAAAAACATAATTGATATTTTTATGCCTACAATTTATTATGTTATTGAATTATTTGCAAACCATGCCTAATATGAGATCAGTATTATGGATTAATTTTGTTTTAGGTTACTTGTAAACATTTTAATTGTTTTAATCTTATTTTTCAATGATAATTAATATTCTGTTCCATGTTTGTGAATTGTATGAAGCAAAAAATCTGACTAATTTCAAGATAGAGCGTACCTGTACAATGGCATCTGGAAGGCCTGCAGTCATCCTGGAGAGGTCATCTTTCACAGCCTGGGTCTTCTGCATCAGAACTTCAAGTGTTGGTAGTAAAGTTCCATATGGACAGTCGCCTTGTAAAATGTCCAGTGCTGCAGTCAGAGGTTTCATGGCCATGCAGTACTCATGCAGGAACTGGTATTCTTGATCTTTGAAGCACTTCAGTCCTAGCTTTGTGCACAGAGTATTCAGCTCACCCATGGGGATTTCTGCAATTCTCTTTACAGCATCAAAAAAGGAATTCCACCTTGTGGATGTTGGTATTAGGAGCTTTCTTTTGCTGATTTCTTCCACTGTTTCTGATGCAAGTGTAGATCTACTCGATTTGGTCCAAAGAGCTGTGCATTTTGCTGTGCTGCTCCTATACACAGCCCTGCTCTCTGCATTGGTTGTTAAATGTTTCTCCACATCACGTGTGCAAATTATGTTGATGGTGTGCGAAGCACACCTGCGGTGCGGGGGAAGAGACAGCTGACCATCACTTTCATTCTCAGCCGAGAGGATTTCTGACAGATCAGAAAAAGTGACATCATCGTCTTTGGGGCTGGACTCTTCCTCCTCCGTCTCATCATCGGACTCCGTGACAGGATGATAAACTTGAAACGCCTTAACAAAGTTGGATCCATTATCAGTAACTGTTGCAACTACTTTGTTGAGTAATCCATAAGAGGAGTGGATGTTTTCGATTTCTGTACCAATGACATCATACGTGTGTCTACCACGAATTCGCCTACATGCTAATGCAACCTTGTGACGCTCTAATGTGGTTCTACTGATCCAGTGGAGCATTACTCCCATATAGCTTCTGTTGTTAGCAGTCCAAATATCCGCGGTAGTTGAAACAAAGTCAATCTCATTCAGTGTGGCCTTCAAATTTCTCTCCATTTCTGTAAACTCCTTCTCCAAGTAAGAAGTAAAAGTCGTTTGGTGAGGCAGCTCGGCATTAACAGAAGTAGGGATCTTTTTTATTATGGCACGAAACGAGGGCGAGTCAACAGTGTTTATAGGTAGCATTTCTTCTACAATATACTGCGCGACCAACTTCTTCAATTCTTCATCACTTACTGGTTTTGCACCAAAGTCCAACTTTTGTTGTTTGGGGGGTGTAGGACCTTCTGCGGAAGTCACGGCTCTCTGCTTCGGACCACTTGGTGGGACTCTCTCTGTGAGTTTGACTGTGCTGTGCTGCGACTCCAAATGTTTCTTTAAGTTTGACGTAGTGTTTTTGAAGGTAGATAACACTTTTTCGCCAACACAGAGTGTACAACGAACCTTAATATTTAAATCTTTAGTTGACAGAAACTCAAAATAGTGACCATATTTCCAGCTAAAGAACGAACATCTCTCTCCCTCCATTGTTGTTTACACTTTTTTACGTCGCTGGCTGCTTGTGAGCGGGAAACGTGACCTGTCGCTTATGTGACGTTTCACGACACGTATGCGTTTGTCATCCGCTGAGACGAAAAGAAAAAACCAAATCTTTTTGCTTAAAAAAAAATAGTAACGCACAGTGGTTTGGACAAGTAACTTTAATCTGACTACTGTTATGGAAATAGTAACGCGTTAGATTAGTCGTTACTGAAAAAGGGGTCATATTCGGAGTAACGCGTTACTAAGCAACGCGTTACCGGCATCACTGGTAGCCACAGCCACCCTGGGGCGCACTGACAGAGGCGAGGCTGCCGGACACTGGCGCCACCGGGCCCTCTGACCACCACCAGTAGGCAATGGGTGAAGTGTCTTGCCCAAGCACACAACGACTGAGACTGTGCAAGCCAGGGCTCGAACCAGCAAGGCGAACTCCCAACTCTTGAGCCACGATCGCCCCATGTTCAAAGTTACTGTAAACCTCTTTTTTCCCCCATTCTGATGCTCGGTTTGAACTTAAGCAGGTCATCTTAACCATGTCTACATGCATAAATGCAGTGAGCTGCTGTTATGTGATTGGCTGATTGGGTAATTCTATTGATGAACACTTTACCAGGTACCTATAGTGAATGATCATGTTAAACATGGGAAAAGTTTAATCAGACCCCTGAGAGCCAAAAGCTTATAGATCAGACTGCTCTATCACCCAGTTTCTATGTGTATTTGTCTCTCTATGATATCAAGGAGACGAGGTATTCCTCATACTATTACTATTAAAAAAAGAAATCTCAAATATGATGCACTAGGTGTTCATGAGTTCAACTGTGCAATAAGCTGAACTACAGAGGTCAGCTCAGGGACGCCGCAGTTTAAGCTGAAAACAGAGATGGGTATCTCTTCCATGTAGCTTCTAATAATATATTAAAAATATTCTGCTCCACATTTTTGGATTTATACTGTCACCAGTGATTTTTCAACTGTTTTTCTTTCTGGTGAGTGGAACGTCTAACAACCTCTGTGGGTTTTGATTTATGAAAGACGTCAGCTGTCTTTATGTCCTGGTGTGCGTTTCAAAATGCAATCGTGCATATGAAAGTGACTCTGCAGTTACTTTACCTTAAAGGGATTTCTCTAGGTTTAGACTTGTCAAAATGTCACCATGACTTAATGCCACACAGGCAGCTTTCATGATGATGTTTTTTATTTTGTTATATATGTGAATGATAGTGTAACATTTGTATGAATGTGGCTGTTTGTATAGTGGGGTAGACCAAAGGGCAAAGTGTTTAGGATGGATTTAAAGCGTTTTTTTCCTTTTAAATCAAGCATAGCGTGAGATCCGGTGGGCGATGAAGTCACGCTCAGCATCAATCCCAGCAGGTCTGCCAATCGCAGTGCCAGCCCTCATCATCTAATGGCTCGACAATACACACATTTCTGTTCAAGTCGAGTCAAGAAAAAGCCGCATTTTAGCCCTATTTTTAAACATGTAAGTGCATATGCATACACAAATGAGACCATGAAACGAAGCCTCATTTCTATATCACTTACAGGCTTCAAATGGAGTAGCTTGTCATGTCAGAATGTTGAATGAGATGCTAATTCTTGCTCAGAGTTTGAATTTAACTTTTGGTGCTATCTTTACTTTGACTTGGCTCACTGACAACCTTTACTCTGGAGATGAATTCTGCATGACGAGGACAGGAAGAGGAAGACGATAAAGAACGGTTGGATAGTTGTTATGCTGAGACATATCCAGACACTATATGGTTGATTACAGTCACTTAATCCTGGCTGTCAGCATGTGCTTCACCGCGGCTGAAGCTACTTCTCCCACCGACTCAATGCAAACTTTCCACAACAAAGGAGCTACTATCACACACAAGTTTCTTAAAGGTTTCTTAAAGGAAAACTGGCAGTAAGAAGAGATTTTGCTACTTCTGATTTTAGATTCCTTTAAACTTTAATGGTATAGCAGGAAGTGGTCCCCTTAACCAAAAAAGCAAAAACGCAAAGGAAAAAGACAATGCCACAGGCATCTTAATAAGATCAGAATCAGAAAGACTTTATTTATCCCCAAGGGGCAATTAAGATACAACAGAGCAGCATGACATTGAACATTAGGACAGGGCATAAAGAGGCAATAAGAGTGAGATAATAAATACATAGAATATACAGTACAGATGTCATCCTCTTCCTTTTCACCTCAAGCCTCATTTGCTGAATTCAAGTCAGGCACTTAAACAAACGAGAATATGTATATACATGCTCAATTATTCCCAATATTGTCACAATTACTTATTGTCCTGCAACCCTCCACACAGCTGACAAGAGCCAGCTAAACAACAACATTAGCTGGTTTTAAGCTAACATCATGCCAGCTAATGTTAGGTTCTAGTATGCTAAAAATCTTTCCTTTCCCTCTGATAAACAGTTTGATTACATTTTCTCATGGGGAGTCCATCAGATGTTCATTTCAAAGACTGTTTCACTAACACCTGCTAACAGCAGCTAAATGAGGCTAACAGTAGCTAACAGCAGCAGAAACTACCAACAGTTCTGGATATCCTAAACAATCCACTTCAGTATCGCTGGTATCGGTCAAAAGTGAGCTTCTCTGGCTCACTGACCTGTATCAGACTCATTTCACAAAGTTTTACCGCTTCTTCCAGAATAAATAAGCATTGATAGCTGAACTGACAGCCATCCACAGATAGTGAAAAACTTTGGGGCAGATCTGGATCTGGTTCAGACATTAGTAGAAACACGCTGGCCAGCCACAGCATTTATTGGGTACAGTCTAAACTTAATGTTTTTGATCTCTCTTGGTTGACGAAAAGATGTTTGTCCTGTAGCAGCCACCCTAGTTATGTTTATACACTTGAACTGGGAGAAAAGGAATGCTGCAATCTTCTTTTATACAGTGTAACTTTAACCATAAGCACTGTCTACTCTTTTGAAGACAGATGAAGGCTAAACTCAAAGAATCCTAACTGAATCTCGGTTTCTTGACCAACTTTTGGACTGAAATCTAATTAAGTAAAGTTATTTGTTCTTTGTCTTGGCGCCTACCTGTTCGAGTTTCCCATAAAAGCCACCCAAAACCGAGACCAGAGTGGGAGCAGATTTCTCACCATGTTTGTATTTTCCCACACTGATTTTGAGTACTACACTTTACTTGTTGGACATTTTTGTGGACGTTTTAAAGAAACGGGACCTTCCTCTTTCAACCTCCCACCAAAACTATTTGTGTGAGCATTTTTTTTATGCTCCTTGTACTGTGTTTGTTATTCTCTTGAGAAGCCCCCACAGCTTCACATCCACCTACACCCAGCTGGACGATGGCGCCCTGCCCACCGTCCCCTTTACTTGAAGAACTCTCCAGCTGTCCCCTCTCACCTCTGAGGAGCCTACATCTCCCTCGCTCTCTCTGCGTGAGACAAGAAATCATCCTGTGCTGATTAGCAGGAAACTTTACAGCCCTGCATTTGTGTGTTTTACAAGTAGACTTGTTTTCTATTCTGGGGGTAATGTGCTGAATAAGGCTGCCTGAAGGGGCCTTTTTCCCTGACATGGTCTGTCTGCACGTTAATCTGTGATGAAAGGCTTGTGGCAGTGTTTGTTTAAATGTACACATTAATCAGAAGTAGCACCACCTACATGACTGAACTCCATTTGGGATTCAGATATTTATCAGTCCCACAGAGGCTTTGCCAGGCCTGAAACATTATCTCCCCTTGTCTTATATAGCAGGCTGAATATTGAATAGCGGTATTAGATTATAACTCTCTGAGGGGAAATATGAATCCTTGAAGCAAAACGAACTGAACAGGGAAGGATTGTGCTTTAATTAATGTTTGTCTCATGGCCTTTTGACAAGCTCTGAATATTACCGCCCATATATCAAAGCATCTGCAGAGCTCTGTGAGCTCCTATTAGTCAGATCACAGTCGCAAGTAATGTACATCCAGCAAAACATAAACTTTAACAGTGTTTCAAATAAAAAGACACAGCTGCAAGGTACCTCATTAGACCCTGCGGGAAACAGACAACACGAACATTCTTCTTAATTCTGCACAGGAAACAGTAAAAGCAGACAAGCCCGTCTCGTATGGCCTTGTAAAAGTTCATGGATGGCTCTGTTATTAAAGGCAGCCCTGACTTTGCAGGCTTTTTAAGAGAAAAAGGAGCTGATTGCATTTTTTTGTTGTTTAATTTTATTAGGAAACATTAAAAGCAGTACATGTGCTGAGCGCTTTAAAGGAAAGAGGTTGAAGGAAAGGACGGGGACTGTTATAATCTAATTTAGTGGGTAATTTGGTTAGCTGCAAAATTAAAAATACTGGATGTCAGTGAATTTCCATATGCATGTGTTTTATTTTTATTTAGTGGTAACTGTGTATTAGACTGCAATGAGCTGCACAATCTCTATTTTTAAATGTGTTTATATTCTCTACACTTTGCGCCCTTATTATACTGTACAAACTTCACAGATCGACTCAGACTCACCCGATGTATTATCTTATTTTCTCTTTCATTCTTCAGGAGGATACAGATCACAACTACTACACATCAAAAACGTACGGCCCTTCAGATCCGATGAGCAAGGGCTTGTGGGTAAATATCGACCAGATGGACAAGGACAAAGTGAAGATCCACGGCATTCTGTCCAACACACACAGACAAGCTGCGGTAAGTCAACACACATCATGAGATTTACTCGATGTTGGCATATTTAAAGACATTTGATACCAAAAATTATCCATCAGATGTGTGTTTTTCACTCTGATAAATGGTTATGAGCTATAATTTTGTTATCCTGAAAATGAATCTGAGCATTTTAAAGGAAATATGTTTACATCTGAACCTTACTTATGTTGAATTCTGTGTACAGGTGCTTTGATCTGCTTTAGCTCGGTTCACAGATGTTGGTGTTTTTTCCAGAAATGGACCTATTGCTCCATCTACAACTGCTGCTCACTACAATATCTTTGTTACTGTGGAACCACAATTATTATCCAACTTTAAGACATTTTACATTTGACACAGTAAAGATTGGTAGGACATAATAAGACTAACAGTCTTTCTGCGTTTAGTTGGACAAAGGCACAAGTTTTATATTTCTGCCACTGTACAACAGAAGTTTGTGGTTCCTTTTTTGTATATTTTTATATTTAATGACTGAAAAGCATGTTTTATCAGATTGAGATCAGGTGACTGACTTGGACATTGAAAAATGCCCCATTTCTTTGCTTTGGAAACTCTTGGGTTGCTTTTGTGGTATGCTATGGGTCATTATCCATTTGCATTGTAAAGCTCTGTCTGGTCAGCTTTGCAGCATTTGGCTGAGTCTGAGCAGAGAGCATAGCCCTGTACACTTCACAATTCATCCTGCTACTTCTATCAGCAGGCACATCATCAATAAACACTATTGGCCCAGTTCCACTGGCAGCCATACATGCCCATGCCATAATTCATCCTTTGAGCTGTTTCTCTCCTTCATCCTTTTCTCTTCCTATCATTCTGGTTCAAGCTAATCTTGGTTTCATCTGTCAAAATAAGTTTTTTCCAAAACTGTGCAGACTCTTTTAAATGTTTTCTGCCAAAGTCTAATCTGTCCTTCCTGTTCTTGACTATAACCTTGTCATAAACCCTCTGTATTTCCATTCATGAAGGGGATACTTGCTTAGATGTTATGAAGTAGAAATAATTCACCATGCAGTTTAGTTGACCCTTTTTAAGAATGAACCAGATTGTAGATTTGGGACATCCAACGAAGCAGACATAACATATAAAGCTGACTTAAAGTGTACAATTTGTCACTGTAAATGAGGAGGATCGTGACAATAACCCCTCTGAAAACAGTTATTTTCTTATCACTACACACACATTACTGGAAGGACTACGGTTGTTTTTAAGGCTAAAAACAGCAAGTAATTCTTCTTGCATTTTTACCATTAAAAGTATCCCTGCAGTGAAAAAATTAGAAAGCTCCCCTCCCTCCACCTCAGCACAAGCAGGTGATGCATGCAAGCTGCATACTGATGGAGTCACACAAGGCAGCAGCAGACTGACTGAGAAACAAAGCAGAATTGCAGTAAAAGAAAGAGAGAGAGAAAGAAAAACTGCCCAGGGTGAGCAATAGCTGGCAAGGATACAGAATAGAGGCCCACATTGTGAATTCTGCTCCTTTACCTTCAGCTGGGTGGTGATGGATTGAGCTATCCACTCTGAGGCAAGCTATTCATTTTAGCCACTGAACGTCCCGGCTAAGAAGCGAGGCGTTCTTGTAAACAGCATCGGGGAAAGGTTCTCTGACTTTGTTTTACGAAGTGAATTCCTAATTCAGCGGTCAACTGAGGAATCTGGAGTCAAAAGGAGACGCTGGAATTCTCGGCTGAATAATTTGATTTCATATTGGAGCGAAAGAAGCAGGGAAAACCATCTGTGCTGAACAGATCTGCGGCACAACCTCAGCAGACTAACGTTTTAAACAAATAGACTTTATAATGAAGACAGTTAAAGTCCTGCATATACTCTGAGATCTTCCTTCCAAACTAAAGTTGTAAAACAAAATGCAGTCACAGAGGTTAGCTTCATCACCGGAGTGCAGAAAAGTTAAGCTCTGGATTGTCTCTATGGTCTTCAAGATTCATCGTGGTTTGCCACAGGATTACTCCCTCTGGCACAATCTGTAGGACCATGCATAATATCAGCATGTTCACTGTGGACTTTCCATCTCCATAACACTTACTGGCAGTGTCTGGAATTTAACCCGAGGGATAAAACAATGAATGTAAACTATAATTTATAGGATACATTTTTGGCTACCCTGTAGTCTCTTAAAGATAATTTTATTATGTCTCCGTTCATTTGAAAATATTTATAAATACAATATGAGCCCATCTCTGTGTAAAAGCTTGTTGTTTAAATATTTCCCGTGAGAAATGGTAGGCCTCAAGAATCTACAGCCATGCTAGCAGCTCTATGAGGGTACGCTGGATAATGCTTTGAGCTAAATGCTAACGTTAGCATGAAACATACATTGGTAACAGTGATGTTGATGATTTTTGGCTGGTCAAATTTTACCATTTAGAAGATTTTAGTATGGTGAGTTAGTGTGAAAAGAAATAGCTAATTAGTCTGGATGAAGCACACAGGAAAGCTATTGTTAGCTGTTAAACTTAAAGCATGACTTTCCTCCGCTACGAAGTGACCGGATAGACTATTTCTGCTAACTGTTACTACCAACTCCAGCACAGTGTTTCCTAATCACTGTGCAGTGGCACATACGTGTGTCGTGAGAAATCATCAGGTGTACCGTGCTCTAGATTTTCAAGGTGCCGAATTGCACCTCACTGAGAGGTGACGTGTGCACATTAGTCATGCGATTATTCCTACTAGTATGCTAGAGCAGTGTTTCCCAACCTTTAGGAGCCACGGCACATATTTTACATTAGAAAGATCACACGGCACATCACCAAACAAAAAAATCACCAAAAGCAAATTGATCATTTTCCCCCGCGCACCAGGTATAGCAGAATTGGTTCGATTTGACCCCAGTATAGCTTTTATGCTTTCTTGTAACCACTACTCATGCTAGGGCCTTCATCTCCAGGACCCAGGTCAGATTGACAACTTTCTCTTTTCAAATATGTATCTATTGCTATCATGCGCTGGATCGTCTCACAGTTGGCAACCTATTTAATTAGAGCAGGTAGTTGTACTGCCCTCTAGTGGAAGAGAATGTAATTGTTCTGCCCGTTACTCAGGCTGATTGCTTAGAGTACTAATCACACCTGATCATTTCTCATGGCACACCTATGCGCTGTGGCACAGTGGTTGGGAAACACTGATCTAGAGGGTTGAGATTTCTACCGGTAATATGTGTCTTGGGTTTTACCAAAAAGATCTTTTCTTGCCACGCCATTTTTTTTCTGTCTCAATCTAATAGAAATTTATAGTAAAACGTAAAAAGTGGTCTCAAGTGAGCCTTGAATTTTATGTATGGGTCAGTTCAGAGGGTAGGTAAAGACATATTTCATATTTCTCACTTTGGGAGTCACAGTGCTGACATGTAAGTCCCGAGCCATATCCTCATTTCTCTATATTTTGCTAGGAAAATGGGGAATAGTTGCACTGATTTATTGAAGCATGTACAAACATACATGGAAGAACAGTAAACCCTACTTTTGTCCACTGCCTTATTCACAAGGGGTCAAACTGTATAATATATTTGGCATTTTTTGACAGATTCAACTAAAGAAGTGGGAAGCATTTGTATTTTAGTGAAACAACCTTTGCTCATCGTACTTTATAAATTCAGAAGAAGATCTGGCTCTTTGAAAGCAGAATATAATGAACTAAGGGGTGGCTCAAGACTTCATGTTTTCCTAGGTAAAAAACGACCGCCACTGAATAGTTACATGCAGAGATATGGTGTATATGTCATTTAATGGTCGGGCATTGTACAGCTACAAGCATTTCACCCCCATGTCATACTGTGTATGGTTGTGTGTGACAAATAAAATTTGAATTTGAATATAAGTATTTCTCCATGAGTGTTTAAGAAAGTACTGTCATTGCTTCACATTGTATATTTCAGCTGTGACATAAACATTTTTTTTCAGCAAAACTTTGAGTTCAGTGTTTGTCTTTTTTAGTTTGTAGGACTTCTTTCTTCTCATAAAGATTACCCTGTAAAGTAGAGCAGATGTAACACACCGGGCACTTTGGTATTTGTTTTTCACATTTTCCTTCTGATCTAAATCCTCTTTGTTTTTTTAAGATCAAAACAGCTTTTTCTTGGATCCTGTCTTAGCTCTATCATCCTGACTGAGGTCATCTGTCTGTTTTTGTTTTTTCACAGAGAGTTAATCTGTCCTTCGATTTTCCTTTTTACGGACATTACCTGCGTGAAATCACAGTGGCGACCGGTGGTAAGTGAACACTGCTTTTGCCCTCTGTTCTCAGTCGTATTTATTAGTGTTATTATTGGATATACTGCCTGTGCTTGGTATATTATACTGTACACAGACAGATTTTTATTGCTATGGGGTTTAGCAGGGAATGTGGTGAGATTTATGAAATGAGTCTGGAGTACAGAGGCATTTATGAAATGGGGAAGAAAACCACAGTCTGTGTGCATACATGTGTTCATGTCTGAATGTGTTTCTAGTACTTGGTGAACCTGTGGGTGTGGTGTGGCTACTGTACAAAGAGATATCCCCCCTAAATACAGAAAAGGAGACCAAACAATGAGTTATTTCTGCAAAAGATGCTTCTTGGAAACTAAATCAGGGAGATTCAGGGTTTAAAAACCTTGTCTGGCACAAACCACAGTACAAAACCACCAACAACAATCTTCCAGCCAAGCAGGCAGCCTGATACAAGACATTTACAGCTCTTACCTCCGTGGGATAGTCTGCTAGAGTAGGGGATAAAGCAACAAACCACTCCCAACACTCTGCACACCAGACTTAACTGGAGGAGAAACCAGACCAGTAGGTTTGGACGGGAGACAGGAGTCGTTCTGCCGAGTGACCCAGCACACCCTGATAGACGTGGATAAAGAGGTTGGGGTATCAGAGGATGTGTATCTGGGGGCGAGACACATGACGCAGCAGACGTGTTTGCCAGAGTGTGCAAAGCAATTTTCCACTTGAGTCTTGATGGCGAAACCGCAACACCCCAACCGTCTATTATCACATCAAAGACTAAAGCCCTGCACTTACTCAACTATTTCAGAGATGTTGTGCAGCGTTTAACTGTTGGTGGAATAATAAAGAAATAATCAGTTGTGTCTCTTATCTTCATTCTCGTCACTGTCTCGTGTCCCCACTTGATCCTCGATCGCTGGGGAAAGTTCAGTGGGCTTTAGAGACGTTCTGGATAATGGTGAGGAGGAACGGATGGGCAGAGGCGCTACTAGCCCGAAAGAGATAACAGGAATTTGCATTTCTCCAGACAGAGATGGAGGGACAAGGCCGCGAAGAAGAGGAGGAGGAGGCAGCTATCTGCCTCTCACAGGCCTCGGGGACTTTGTCTCCAAGACACCCTCCTCATATCCCTCCATTTCAGGACCTATCAGTCAGCTCGCCCTCCTCTCACCACTGTACCATCTTTGCAGCCTGCCTTCATTTCTGTCAGCAGGTCACACTTTTTACTTAAGCAGATATTTTTCTTTCTTGCTTCCTACGCGGAAAAACTCTGCTGGAAAAGATAATTTCTTAACAGAGGGTGACAAAACGGCAGCGGAGTTGCATTCGGATTTCATTACTTTCCAAACAGTAAAGCAGCCAATCCTCAAACACATTAATGATCCAGGCACCAAGACTGGGTTGGCATGTATCCTGAATACACATCTATGGTCCAAGTGTACTTTTCAACTTTTTTGATACAGTGACTGTAGATTTAAACATCAAAAAGGCCTCATTCTAAGAACTTAAGGTGCATTTCCTCTTTAAACTGCCTACTTTGATGGACTCTCATGTTAAACATGGCCAAAGTTTCAAATAATGAGGTTAGCATATCCCAGTAAGCCAGAAGCCTGAGGCTTCAAGTAAAAACACCCTGTTTTAGACTTTTTGTTGTAATATTTGCTTTATATGATGTCAGTGAGAGCAGATATCCCTATTTTGTTCACATCAGTTGAACAGCTCAGGCTGTGAGCACAGAAGCTTCATGCACATTCTGTTAGCGAGGGGCATCCAATCAAAAGAAAGGTGGCTTAAAGGGAGGTTGGCGTCAACAGAGACAGTTCTGGTGAACTGAGGCACTGGACAAAGGCCCAGTATAAAACACATAAAGATTATTCTAAACTACAGAGAGCCAACATTAAAGTACAGAGTGATAAATTAACCGAGTAGGTTCCCATTGATGTTTTAGCTTTCTGGAAAAGTAATGGTGGCTGTTTTAAAATGAAATAAGGCAGATTACTGTAGATACTAATACACAAGGACGTCAATTTCTAGTGGAAACAGGTTCAAGGAATGTCTTTAACAATGAATAAAAATAATGAATACAAATATTAATAATAGAATTAAGACTTTTCTACTTTTCTTCAAAGTAAACTAAAAGAAAAAAGTGACGCATGCACATTTGAATAATTCTGCTTACAACATACTGCAGTCAGCTGAGAGCCAGAGTAGAGAGGCTGAGTGTGAATATAAGTGATGAAATATGATCTGACCGCTGCCAGCTGTGTGGACAGTTATCCAGCTGTGCACTGATTTCAGTGGTTGGTCTGTCACTTGTTAGAGGAAGAATGCATGCATCGGCTTACAGGAAATACAGGACAACTGCATGAATCAGCTTGGTTTTTTTCATGTTTTGCAGTCATTAATGTTTAAGGTGCCAAATGCATAACATTCGTGAGGTGTGAGGTACTTAAACTCTTGGGAACAAAAGCTCATATGAAATGTTATTAGAAGAAGACATGAGGAAGACAACAAACAGCAAGATTTTCATTAGAAAGAGTCGCCCCTCGATCTGGACTAGCAGCACTGCTCTGTTTTGTGTTGTTTTAAGAAAATCACTCTGTGCATCAGACTGCCACACTATGTAAAAATGTACTATATGAGAGCAATGTTATACTGTTCCTTCAGTCTCGTCTTTGTGTTAGTGTCTCCCACCTGTTTCCCTTAGCCTCAGTACCTTGTTTAGAAATTGTCTGAGTCTCTTCTTGCCCTTTGTCATGTTATCCGCCAGTGCTGCGTGTCCCTGGCTCTGTGGTTACCAGTATTTAGTTTTTAGTGTTTAGTTTAGTTTTTGGACTTTGTTTATTTTATAAATTTGAGTTTACACTGTCTCCTTCGATCCTTAGCCTTCCTACCACACAGCTGTCCTGTGACACCCACTCCCTCCCTAATTTTTTTCTTATCAAATCTCTGTGTGAATCCTCTTCTTGGCTCACAACTGAGCTGTGATGAAGAGAAAAATCCTGTAAATTAAACATCTCAGTACGAAGGAACAAAGATTGTCTAAACACAACGTCAGTAAAGTGAAGCTTTGACCTGGTGGGACTGCTAATTCCTGCTCATGTTTTTGGACAGCAGCACACACAGACACAGCTCCTGAAATAAAGAAGTGTCTTCCGCTGTCCCTCCTTTCTGAACGCTCCCTCTTTCCATTACTTCTATTTCTCTGTTGTTCCCTCGTGTATGCCTCCTGTTCTGTCCAGTCTCCTACTGCTGTAAGTGACGGCCATAATGAATGAATTGCCTCTCTATTGAGCGCCCCGCAGCTCTCACCTCTTTAGTGTATTGAGAGGCTGTCTGATTTTCTTTAGACTGTCAAATAAGTGGGATTATGTATTCAGGGGGTTGCTGGTGGTAGAAAGCAAAGGCATCAAGGCTAAGAAATAAAACATTTCAACCCTGGGCTTTATGTTTTCAGAGAAGTGTGTGTTTGGTTGGGTATTTTTTATTTTTTTATTTCTTTAGCTTTTAAGGGTTGAAAGTGGAGCCCAGAGGCAGAAGGTGAGCTACAAGCACAGGCTTAGGTAGAATGATGGGTGTCAGGTTTGTTTCTGTAATGCAGATTTGTTCACTCCTCTGCAGTGTCTTTTATTTTGAAAAATTTGCAGACTCACTGTTCAGTTCCTTTGTCTGACTTCCTCAGCAATAATGGTGCCCTTGCATATGTTGCATATGTGGCTAATGCCCTTGTCCCTTCTATAGTTTTATATTAAAAGATTCAAATTATTGAGTTAAATTATTATGTCTAATGATTATTTGGCTACACAATGTGAAACAGTCACAAACCCCATGCCATTTCTACTTCTAGAGGACTGAACTGAATTGCTTGAAGTATTCAGCTAGTTGTTTTTCATACTGCTTATTTTCTCAAGCACAACTTGTATCCTTTCTTATCCTAATGAAATACTTCTTTAAAATTGTCCCTGGCATCAAACTTCAAGGAAATACCCTCTGAAGTACCTACCTGTCAGGCATCATAGCAGCTAGGATGACAAGACATAAGGCTCAATACATGAGTGGGGCACAAGTGCCTTGGGAATCCCACAGGCAAATGGGAACCACAAAGAAGCCACCAGGAAAGTTGCAACCACCAAATACCTGCAGAGGGTAAGGCAAGTCCTGAGGAGTGAGCTGAATGGAAAAACCAAGATCAGGGTAATCAACACCTGTGCCCTGCCAGTGATCAGATACCATGCTGGGATAATAAGCTGGCCAAAGAAGGAGATAGAAGCCATTGACATCAAGACAAGGAAGCACCTTGTCTAGAAATCCTACCAGTGGCTGGACAATGCTGGACTGAAAGAAAGCGCAGAGGCACTAATCATGGCAGCACAGAAACAAGCTCTGAGCACAAGATCCATAGAGGCAGGGTCTACCACACAAGGCAAGATCCCAGGTGCAGGCTGTGTACAGATGCAATCCAGTACATAACTGCAGATGGCAAGATGCTTGCAGGCTGGGGAAACATTGAATGCCATAACCAAGTGGCCGGCATAGTATACAGGAACATCTAAGTCAAGTGTGGCCTTGAAGTCCCGAGGTCAAGATGGGACATGGTCCCTAGGGTCTTTCAGGTACAGACAGAAACTGGTGATGGCTAACCAACCGGACATAGTAGTGGTGAACAAGCAGAGGAGGAGAACGATATCAAATGAGAGCAACATCAGGAAGAAGGAACACAAGAAGCTGGTGAAATACAAAGGGCTCAAAGAACCTGAGAAGATGTGAAGAGTAAAGGTAACAGTGGTCCCAGTGGTAATCGGAGCGCTAGTTGCAGTGACTCCCCAGCTAGGCGAGCGGCTCCAGCAGATCCCAGGAATAACATCGGAGATCTCTGTCCAGAAGAGCGTAGCTCTAGTAATTGCAAAAAACAGTGCAGGACCCTTAAGCTCCCAGGCCTCTGGTAGAGGACCCAAGCTTGAAGGATAAAGACCGCCCGCAGGGGTGAGAGGGGAATTTATATATACATATATAAGCAGTCCTTCAGTGAGCCAAAAGGACTGCTTTATTCACTCTAAGTTCACTCTGCATTCAAGACTTTACACAAGAAATATAGTCAGATCCATATTTCTTGTCTCCTGCTTTCAGTGCTGACAGCACTTTATACGGAGGAAATTCTGAGCATGGAGATCTTTGGGGAAAGATTGATTCCCCTCATAGTATGCTCTGCCTGTGATTTCCACAGTGATAGATGTGTTTTATAGCACGCCCACCATATCAGACATACGGTGACATGAAATGAGGTTTTATACTCTGGCCTCAATGACATTTTTCCCAAAAATTGTTTCTCAGCAGAGTTTTTTATGCCTATATGCCTTAGGCAGCCACCTTATATACAGTATATCTCTTGAACCTGAGAAGAAAAGAAAGAGATTAAATTCGTATTCTGACCTGTTGAGTGATTTTACTGTGAAGCACCACATAACTAAAAGACCGGCTGTCCTAAAATCAAGTGAGGACCAGATGTTTTCATGTACAGCATGTGATTTACGGTGTTAGGGTTATGTTAAGATTTCTGATTTAGATTTTTTTTTTAAGGATAGACATGGCTGTATGTAAATGTCTAGTTTTGACTGTTTAACACTTCCATCTTCATCTCCAGTAGACTTATGTATATGTACAATCAGGACACAGCTATCTAGCTTGAAAAGCAGTGACTTTGTGTCAATGTACTGTTGCTTAAATACTTTGAACACCAAAGTTGCTTTGAAAATAGCAACTGACTGTGAAATGAAACCTGTTGGCCTATCACAGTATTATGCCATGTCTTGAGGCATTGCTTCTCTTCGCTGCTTTCATTAATTAAATAATTTACACAGACTGCCTCTTTCCAGTGTTTGTGCAAAGTTAGTAACATGCTGGCTTCATACTTTTATATATTGTTCTTAGGACACATTCAACAATTTGCTGCAGATTTGTTGACTACATTCATGACTAGGGGTGCAACGATACTCGTATCGATATTGAACCGTTCGATACAGTGCTTTCGGTTCGGTACGCATATGTATCAAACAATACAAAATTTGTAATTTATTTTATCAACTTTCCTTCTGACGATGCTGTCTGTGTTGAGCGCTCAGTGAATCTGCGTTCGACTACTCCGCCTAGGCTGCACTGTCGAGCGCAGATCCACTGAGCGTTCAACACAGACAGCATTGTCAGAAGGAAGAGCGCAGGGCAAGCTAGCGAGACAGAAGTTAAGCTCTTCTAGGGCGACCGTGGCTCAGGGGGCTGGGAAGCGCGTCTGTAACTGGAAGGTCGCCGGTTCGATCCCCGGGCTCTCTGTCCTGGTCGTTGTGTCCTTGGGCAAGACACTTTACCCTACTGCCTACTGGTGTTGGCCAGAGGGGCCGATGGCGCGATATGGCAGCCTCGCCTCTGTCAGTCTGCCCCAGGGCAGCTGTGGCTACAACTGTAGCCTCCACCAGTGTGTGAATGTGAGAGTGAATGAATAGTGGTATTGTAAAGCGCTTTGAGTGCCTTGAAAAGCGCTATATAAATCCAATCCATTATTATTATTATCTCCTTGCAACATGGCAAATTGAACCTCCCCCACCCTCATTCAGATCTGGCATTTGGAATTATTTTGGTTTTCATGTGACGTATGACCCTGAAGGTAAGCGTGTCATGGACTAAAGTAAAACAGTATGTTGGATGTGCCACGCAATGCTCAATTACATGGGTGGGAACTATAGTGTGTTAGCGCAGTTAGCTCGTTAAGGTGTTGGCCGTCTAGTCCCATGCAGGGGTAGCTCGTTAATGGAGATTTGCCGTGTTGTGGCGTTGTCATTTCAACGAGATTAACGCTGACAGCACTAGTGGGAACACAACGAATATGACTGCACATTTACACCGACATCATCCAGGTGCAAAGACAAGTGGAAGCAGACAAAAACAACAAGCATGCGTGCTACAAACTTTACCCGAGTCATTTAGACAGCCATTAGCACATGATTCTCCTAATGGGGACCTGATATGTTTAATATTGTGGCGAGCTCAGACAACGAGGAGACGGAGGTATCGTTTGGTCTTGCTTCCCGTGAGCTAGCCAGGGAGCACAGCAGTTTATTGACATCTGCAGAAGAACACTGCCGCTAGCTAACTGCTCAGCGCGGCAACCGCACAGCAACAACAACACACAGGGCGCCCTCTGACCCCAGAAGGACACACCGTCGCAGCGAGAGGGCGTCACCCGTCACTATGGCAACATAAACAAAACATAACTGTACAAACAGAACCCCGAACAGCCCTGACCGGCTACATAGCCCCCCACCTAAGGGGTCAGTTGTCCCCGACGACCCCATTACCCCACACAAAGTCCTGCAAATCTGCTTCACCAAACTTTATTTCTTCTCTAAGGCACGAACACCGCGTACAGTGGGCTGAAACAGTTTACTCACAGCGAGCATCGCCGACACAACTCTGGCTGTCGAGGGAGTTATTATATTCCTTTTATTTATTTTCTTTTCGTCTCTTCTGTAGCTAACCCTTACTTTTTCCCCTTCTCCGCTCTCTCTCTTCACACACACACCAGGCAGTCCCGCTACATACATCCCGAATACATTTCCCATCAGGCTTCATCCTTAAAGGGGAATGCCTGTAACACAGGGCTTGCAAAATCGCTAGCCCGACGTCCCGGGGCTAGCGATTTTTCCAGTCGGGCTACCAAAATCTATCTCTGCCCTGCCCGTCGGGCTATCATAGGAAGGAAAAATATATGTCAATGCTTTTGCATTCTTTCGGAAATGTAGCTGGGTAATTATGTCATTGGCATCGTTGAGCCACTGTCAATATGTGACATATTGAAATCGCGTTTGAATTTGCGCTTGTTTTTTGCTTTCACTTTGCAAATGTCCAGGTGCCTTCTTTTGGCGCACCGGCCGGTCACGACCGGCGGGGGAAAAGTCACTCGGGTCAGAACATGGGGTGCCACCATCATCCCACTTCTGACACCAATGTGGCGAGCTCAGACAACGAGGAGACGGAGGTGTCGTTTGGTCTTGCTTCCCGTGAGCTAGCCAGGGAGCACAGCCGTTTATTGACATCTGCAGAAGAACACTGCCGCTAGCTAACTGCTCAGCGCGGCAACCGCACAGCAACAACAACAACAACACACAGGGCGCCCTCTGACCCCGGAAGGACACACCGTCGCAGCGAGAAGGCGTCACCCGTCACTATGGCAACATAAACAAAACATAACTGTACAAACAGAACCCCGAACAGCCCTGACCCCCGCTACAATATGCTGCTGAGAATATAGCCCAGAAGAAGCGGATAGTATAGCTTTTATTTTGGAAAGAGCCATTTCTCTGTAATAAACTCTCGTTTCCAAAGTGATTCCTCAATCAGATACAGGGCTCCAAAATCGCCTGCCCGACGTCCCGGGGCTAGCGATTTTTCCAGTCGGGCTACCAAAATCTATCTCTGCCCTGCCCGTAGGGCTATTGTAGGAAGGAAACATATATGTCAATGCTTTTGCATTCTTTCGGAAATGTAGCTGGGTAATTATGTCACTGGCATCGGTGAGCCACTGTCAATATGTGACATATTGAAATCGCGTTTGAATTTGCGCTTGTTTTTTGCTTTCACTTTGCAATCGCGCGAACTGTGTATAGAGAGCAACAGTACTGATTGGTGAGTGATGATAATTTGTGCACCAATTCCTCCGACATCGTCTTATCAATCGTTAGCTTACTATGCAAACATGACAAGTGAACTCTCCTCCAGCAAGCTTAAACATATGAGAGGTTGATCGCGCAGAGAATCGCTGACCGTTATGTGTGTGTTCTGCTGAGCCAAATAAGACAGGTCAGGGTGAAGAAGTGACAGCCAAAGAAAAGCTTACCACAAAACGGAAAAGTTATGACAAATCAGACTATAAGGCAAAAAGAAAGTGCAGCTTTATGGTTTCATGGACAAAAGAATTTCTGTGACAGCAATATGACGAGCTATATAACCGGGGCTGCACATAAGTGGTCCGCAGGTGCACATAAGTGGTCCGCAGGTGCGCATTCGCTGTCAAAAAACAAAACAAAACGCGCACAAGATATGAAGTTGCAACGCGTGTTTGCATACATAAGATTTTCTGGAGGAGGACAGACATTTGTTTAAAACTCTTAAAGATGTCGAAGAAGCTCCTTTAAGCAATTACTTTGGTGTTCCTCCACCTCCAAACAATTGTCAGAAGGAGTCCGAACCACAAAAGAAGCGCGTATTCTCGGAAAAGTGGTTGCAGGAGGTGAGCTGGCTTCAAACAAATGATGAATGCACAGAGATGTGGTGCGGAATGTGCCGTGAAAATCCCACTCTAGCAGACAAAAACAGTGCTTTTTATATGGACCCAAACGCGCGTTGCAACTTCTTATCTGGTGCGCGTCTTTTATTTTGACAGCGAATGCGCACATGCGGACCACTTATGTGCACCCGTGTATGTGTGTGTGTGTGTGTGTGTGTGTGTGTGTGTGTGTGTGTGTGTGTGTGTGTGTGTGTGTGTGTGTGTGTGTGTGTGTGTGTGTATATATATATATAACAGTTCTGTAACTGTAACTTCGGTCATTGCTGTGCTTTTTTTGGAAGTCGAATTTCCCAGAGGAACCCACCCAAGGGATTAATAAAGTTCTATCTTATCTTATCTTATCTTATCTTATCTTATCTTATCTTATCTTATCTTAGTCATAATGTAAGTGTTAAATTAGAAGTCAGAATTTGAATTTAGAGTTCAACAAAGAGTAATATGTGGTCTTCTGTCCTTTTTCTCCTTCAGGGTTCATCTACACTGGTGACGTGGTCCACCGGATGCTAACAGCTACACAGTACATTGCTCCGCTAATGGCTAACTTTGACCCAAGTCTCTCCAGAAACTCTACCGTCATCTACTCTGACAACGGTAACAGCACTAGCATCTTAGTTCTGCACGATTGTGTAACACTTGTGTACTCCTTCCCGTGCACTACAAAATAAATGTGGCACAAAAAAGCATTTCAGTGAGCTAATTTGTGAAGAAACAGCGGGTTTGCTTTAAGTTTCCTGCAGCCAAATCTGTGGTTCATTTTGCTGCTAAGAAAAAGGAAGTAAAATTCTGTTATTGCCCATTGATTGCATTGATGTGTTGGTATTGGTCACCCTGAGGTTGAGTTTGCAACATCTTCTACACCTTGATAACCACTTTTGATGGGAAGGTGATCAACCTGTCTACAGACAACTGAAGTCCAATTTAGACCGACTGCAATCACTCTCAGAGAGATTTGTGAAAATTTGTAAATAACTGCAAACCAGTTTATGAGTTGCCAACACATTGCAATTAATCTGAGTCATTCTGAGCGAGTGAGCATAACTTGTCTCCAACACAGACATGTTGTCTCTTTGTCTGTTCTGGCTCGATTCAGCTGGTTACCAATGTCGTCACGTGCTTGTTCACAGAGGGTGGTGTTGTTGCTAAGGTTCTCCTTCTAATATGGTTGGTCTTTACCTTACCATATCAGGGTGGTTAATATTGTAGGCGAATATTAGCCCATGGGTTTCATTTAATTGACATCCAACTAAACAAAACTCATGGTCTACTTTTTTAAAGTGGCCTCATCTCATTTTTTATTTTATTTTATTTTTTTAAAAGCATCACCACATCTAGACAAGAAAGTATAACTAATGAGTTATCAGCATAAGTTAGCACTGGCTAGCTAGCTTGGTTAGCGAGTAGCACCCATAGTTCACTGTGATAATTATTAGCATCCTAATTTTAAGGAGTAAACAACAGAAGCAAAGCATACATGGAGAAAAGTCAATTAAAGGCATGAGCTATTTTGAAAATAATCCCAATCCATATATTATGAACACAGAATTAGCTTCAGACACTAAAACTATATATTATACTGTAAACATGGTTATTTCTACTATAAGGTTGTGCATTTTAACACGAGACTTTATAGTTTCTCTATAGCCTGTAGCCTGTGTAAGAGTTTTGCTCATATATAAAAAGTACCTTGCTTTATCAAGGCTTTCATTTGATGAAAATGACCCAGAAATATATTACTGTTGTTTTATCCCTCAAGACATTTTATTGCATTGTATATATCAAAATACAAATTGCTTACAACACTGCAATATGTATTTATGTCTGCTTCCAAAAAAAAGTATTTATTATATAAAGCCAGGTAATCTTAAAGTTAAAGAATAGATTTTATGGCTAACAGTGTTTCACAGAATCCTCCAAGATCTTCTTAAGACCTCCCTAAATTCTGCTTACTGCCTTTAAACTAAAACATCGCCCTTCCTCCGTATCTTTTCTTTGCTATCTGTGATGGTTGTTATCCGTTCTGTCTGTCACTGCTCTGTGATCCGTGTGTAGCAGTGTGACTGACCAACTGTGTGACCTTCTGCAGTGGAGCTCATCAGACTTTAACCAAACTGGCAGCCAATCGATTCTCAGCCTGCCTGCTTCTCAGCGCTGCGTCCATCAGTCAATGTCCTGCCAATACAACATAAGAACTGCACGGTCTGCCGTGCTGTGGAGGAGGCAGCGCCTCCATTAAAAAATGATAAAAACAAGTTTTGAAGCTGCTTGATGAGGCGTTCGCCGCAGAACCATATTGTTTGTTCCACACAAACTAGACTGTGGAGGGTGTGTGAAAACTTTGCTGTCAAATGTTCAAGTTTCACAACTTTCACTTGATGTTGTTAATTGAAATCTGCTAAATAAAGAACGCATGTGATAGGACTGTGAAACTGAAGAGCTGAAGTTTATTTACAGAGGAGTTTAATGTTTCTGCACCTCAGCTGACTCTTGTGTCCGGCGGGACCACAGTGACATCACTGTGATAAAAATAAGGCTGATTGATGCAACAGACGGGCACGTATTAATCCACCGTTCAGTGATTAACTTCACAGCACCATCAGCTGCTGTTCAATTATTACATTTTTTATTATATTAAAAAAGGAACAATAGTACCAACCCAGGATCAGAGTCACCAAATACACCACCCTGACATATATTGTTAAATATTTTAGATTCCTGTTGCTGTTTTTTTAATAGTCTAATCCTGAATGACTCCCTTACACTTCTCATGTTTCAGGTGGTTGATATGGCTGTCCAGTCTTGAAAAAGTATATCTAGAATAGCAACATGTCCAAGAATACACACATCTGTCACTCACAATTAGTGCAGTCCCGTAGCATTTCCTCTTATTGATCAGATTAACGTCTTTGTCCATTCAAAACATCCTAAATCCAGCAAATGTGAGTGTTGCAATGCTGTAACGCTCCGGGAAGCACGTCAGACTACACTCGCTGTTATAGAAGAGTCCGCGTGGGTTTTCTCATCAATACGCTGACAGACAGATGAGGCAAACACTCGGTGAGCTGCAGCTGAGAGAGCATCAACATATGGATAATGAAGTGGCCCTGAGTGACATCGCCTGGAGAAGTCTTTATTGATATTATCTCACTGGATAAGCTAAAGAGTGTATTACAATCTAGATAAACTGCTTAAGTGGAGATCTTCATCAATGTTTTCTGGTTTTATCAGATACCAAGAAGCTTCTCTGCGGCATGGCTTCCATCTGAGCTGGAGTCCGGGTTACTCGTACTTGTAGCAAACTAAGGCAGATTGCATCAAATTTGTGATATGGCCAGTTTACGTTGCTTTATGGAAACAAAAGTGCATATAAAATGTTTTTAACTGGATAGTAGAATCTGGAAATTGCTTCTTCACATGTTTACCTTCAATAATTCTGTCATCTTGACTGTCTTGTTAATCTGCCATTGCATTCCTGACAACATCTGTTGAACATCTGTGCATCACTCCTCAGATGTATTCATTTTTTTCCCTAAGCCAAAAAATGACCTAATCGTTCTGGTGTTACAGGCTGGATTTGTTTCTTTTTTTGCTTCTTTGTTCATACAGCGGGTTAAACTTGTAACTGAAAATGGAAACAAGGCCAGTGTGTACTCCCTCCACACCTCCTCACACACTCTATATTTTTAGAAAGGCAGCCCCAGATAGCACGTCAGCCTCCCCTCCTGAACTCAATGCATTTTAAGCAGACTTATATTAAGCGTAACTCGTACTGACTGAGTAATCCCGCTGTGCCAAAAGTTAATAGCAATTTAGTGCACTGGCTTCTTACTGTATATTTAATGCCTTTCTCCTCGAGGTTGTTAAAATATTAGTCACATGTTGTTGTCTAACCCCCCTCCCCTTCTTTTAACACAAGACGCATCCATGTCCAGTGCCAGAGGCCATGCAGTAAACCACATGTAATTTATGATGGGGTTTCCTTTCCGACCAGTCACCAACTGCCAGCAGGGAAGCTCAAGCTCGCCTTTACTTTGGATGGACTTGCTCTGTCTGTGTGACGGAAAAATTGATTGGTCGCATTAACAAACCTTTATTGCCCTTAAATCAAGCCAAATGACTAACTCTGAGGGGACGAATGGCTTCCACATCAGCGGGTTCTCCAAAGTCCACAGTAAATTAAAATAGTGTTAAAAGTAATGCAAGGCTGGTTCTCTGGAGGGCAGAGCTGTGAGTCTGGTGCTAATTTAGTACTTCCCCGAATGAAACCGATGCATCATGGTGGTGGCTCCTGGTAATGAACTTCAGTTCACTTCAATTCAATTGTCTCACGGCGCTTCATACTGTAAGGTAAAGACCCTACACTGATACAGAGAAAACCCCACCAGTCAGGTGACCCCCTATGAACCAGCACTTTGTCGACAGTGGGAAGGAAAGAAGCGTGTCCTGTCTGGCAGCTTTTGTAAGATTTGAAGTTACAGAATTAAGTTATAGTGTAATATATGTTCCCTTGTTTATGCATTTATTCAAACGCTATGCATTCTGTTTACCTGGTAGAGGTGTCAATGATGTTCACCAGTGTTTATACATTAAAAGCTGCACCTGGATCAGTTCAGTAGTCTTGTTGTTGCTACTTCACTGCTTCCATCTCATTTTTCTGTACTACTACACGTTGGCGATTGCTCTGAGCCTTTTCAGTTGGCAGTTTTCATTCTGTAACTTTAGGAAAGAGTCATTTATGAAAAACTCTCATTCTGGTGAAAACTGCCCGACTCACACTGTCTGTCACAGTAACGGGCACGCCTTCATTTGGTTCTGTCAAAAGCTTCAGTATCGTTGCCGTTTCTTTTTTCTCCAGCGAAGCTTTTCAACATCACTGCTTCAGTGTTCAGATCTGAGAAAGCAACAGAGTAAAACAAGTACATGCTATATGCAGACAGTTACATTCACTGGTAACTGAATGTAACCAGTGAATTACTTTAATCTAGCCGATGCTGTTTAGCAAAAGCTGTGAAAATGTTTTCACTCTTTCTTTTCTCTCTTCTTTCTCCTTTAAGGAACTGCTCTGGTTGTGCAGTGGGACCACGTCCACCTGCAGGACAACTACAGCCTGGGAAGTTTCACCTTCCAGGCCACATTGCACAAGACTGGTAGGATCGTCTTCGCCTACAAAGAGGTGGGGAGAGCGAGATCTCACAAAAGCTCAGTTTCTTACTGCGCTCATTTCTGTTTGTTTCTTTTTCTGACAGCATCGTCAGATAGTGGTTTACCTCACTGTTTCTAGAGTCAGAACTAAACATTAAAAAAATAGCATTCAGTTTTCATTACACCCCCTACTTGGACCAGTCCCTGAATTTAAGTTCTCTTTTCCACTTAATGTATCTCTCTCCAACACACAGCATCACGCCGGTTATTTCTTACCATTCTGCTAATGGTTTTTATACTTTTTTGGGGTTTGTTTTCAACTAAAAGTCTTGACAAAATTGCCAGTAAATTTAAATTTTTCAAAATTGCACACCAATTTTTATTTACCAGATACTTTCAAGTAGCTATTTTCAGAAAAACTGACACACAATCATCAAGAAAAAGATAATATTACTTACATTTAAGTGGCCTATTTCTACCTATTTTCTGTCACACATATATTTTCAGATTAATCTATTTATAGATGTTCAATCGGCAGAAGCTCATCATACATCTTATACGAGATAACGCCTCCAAGCACGCTCCTGGTTCTCAACTATATATGTTCCCCCAGTTCTACAAGCTGTTCGTTCTCATTTACATGCGCCACCCTGCTTCCCCTTTTTAATTCTTGAACTTCTTAACTTCTATTTAGTACATGGGGATCTGCCAGGCCCGGGAGCCGCCACCAGTCCTCTTCAAGGCCTTCCCCAAACCGCAGCTCAATTCATGTCCAAGCATTCACCTTTATCTACTAAAACGCTGTCAAACCTCATACGAGGATGTGAGCCCAGCGAGTGAAATGTTTTTATACTCTTGGATTTGTATGAGGTCATAGATAACAGCAGCCCCACACTCCTGCTATTCAAACCTCCTGCTTACGAGGGGCAGCCAATCAGAAGACAGTTTGCTTAAAGGAGAAGCTTAAATGTTTCAGACAGAGGATGAACTCAAGGTCTGCTCCACGTCCCAGTATAAGATAGATACAGATTATTTTGAACTGTAAATCGTACAAAGTCTGTAGTAAGAATAAAACGAATGATCTGATAGTGGCCACAAAAGGTCTCCTTAAAACCGTAAACACACACAATCTGTTTCCCTGATGTTTCTTTTAACAGTATTACTCATTTCTAACATTTGGCCCTGCCCTGTTGTTTTAGTTCAGTGAACAAATACCCAGTGTTGATGTGTTTTGACTAAAGGAGCGATGCCAAAGTGACCGACAAAATGAGTTTCTCAAGTTTAATGGCAGCTTCTCAAGAAAAAAATCAGTTAACGCCTTACCAGCTTTTTCCATATGCTTGATTAGGTTTTGGCATAATCTCCACTAATGTTACAAACTCTGGGTCACTGCACGCCCTAACCGTGTCCGTTAATATCCACATTTCAAAAATGTCTTGAAAAACAACCTAATTGAAGAGAGAGAAAAGAAAGGTCATGAAAAACCTGAAGAGCCCGCTGTTGGAGTGTGAAATTTCCTAAGCCATGATAAGATAATTGCAGTGGTTATAACAGCGGTGCTGCTTCTTTTATGCTCGAGCTCGCTTATGTAATTTGTTATTTTTACCTATTAGAGGATCTGATCTGAAGGCTGCTGAACTTTTTTCTCCTGTTGTTTCACATTAGGCTGGCATTATTATGGGTCTGAAAAGAGCAGTGTGACTATCAGTCGTGATCTGTGTGCACATAACCTCGATGATTACGAGTTAATGTTGAGTACAGCTGAGCTACTATGTACTTTACGTCACTTTAAATTCCTCCTCCATACAAACTTTTGTTGCGTTTAGCTGCTTTTCTGAATTAGTGTGTACGATCAAAATACTACATTTTACCTTATATAGACTTCTGTTTTTCTATTTGTAAGTCTTCACAAAGCTGTTGCTCATTTCTGTCCCATCTGTGCCTGAAATGTTTATTCTATGCTCCAAAGATAGCCATATGCTTATTGAAGTAGCATGTTGCCTCAGCAGATTCCTAAAGGAGATTGTCAGCACTTCTACGCTGCTGTGGCCTGTTTGCATTTCTCAGCCTGTCTCAGACTGATCTTCGTGGTCATGGTAATGATTTCCCTTTTTCTATTTCAGATCCCCGTTGAGGTGTCACAGATCAGCTCTGTCAATCACCCGGTGAAAGTTGGCCTGTCTGACGCCTTTGTGTTGGTCCACAAGATCCAGCAGATACCCAGTGAGTCTCAAAATCAATTCAATGCCCTAAAATTTCTTGTGCATATTAAAATATCTGGATAAATCCACATGCTGTCTTTGCACCATGTTTGGAGTTCACATTGTAGAGTGGCTCTGAAAAATGGGATTCTGACTAGCTCATGAGCTACATAGAGGTATAAAAAACAATTCAGGACTGGATCAATGTCTGTGTAGCATCTGTGGCAAGCGAAATGCTATTATATCAGATTTCAGGGTTTTTGTAGCAGCTCATTATAGCTCTTTATTTCTTTTAAAGCCTCTTTTTCTTAGTACTCAAAGTCGTTCATGAGGAAAAGTGAGAAAAACAAACTACAAAGCATAAATAAAACTGCAAATAAAAACAGGAGCTTAGCCAAAGGTTACATTTCAGTTAGTGTAATAAGAGTTTAACTTTGTGTCACAGCTCTCAGTTCAGCCTCGTCCATTTGGCTTTAGCTCCAGCTTGTCACCACCTTTTCTCCCCACTGCTCTTCAGCCTCAGTGGGCACAGCTCCACATCTGCCTGTTTCTTTCTTTCTTTTTATTTCCAGTTACTGTAATTTAAGCCCATTACATTTAAAGCAAATGCAGGAGAAACACTTCAAACCTTTTCATTCAGAGTCAGACTCTTTCGCTCTCACCGGCTCTGATTCAAAGTCTGCTGCAATAATGAGTTGTCAAAGGTGATTTATTCAGTAATTTAAATGGTGTTGTGATTACATCTGTGAAACTTGGATAGCGTTTATTTGTCAAAGTTAATATCTCGGGGCTTTTTTCATCCTTTCAGCGGCAGCTTTAAGTTCTCCGCAGTATGTAGTGAGAGTGGTTGTTTTGTAAGTTTAGTTTGAGTAAAATAAGTCTCACAAAAAAACACATCCTCTTGGCATGGTAAGAGTTTCCAACTTTGTTTTCTGGCATGTCCCAGGGTCTTTCATAGAGGATCTCTTTGCAGAAGGCTGCGGTTGGCACTGAGAGATTTGAATATCAAACCAGTTAGCACAGTCCTCCTAGACTTTATAAACCAAACTGTCTTTGATGCCTCTGACACAGCATGATGAAACCAATGTGTGCAACTGCTGGGCTGTGGAGTGATGAAATCTTGAATGGAAGCATATTGAGACTGAGGTGTTGTGTCGAACATAACTCGTGTCTCCGAGGAGTGTGTGTTCTTGTCTTTATGGCAGATACTTCATTTCTATCAGGAAAACCAGAATGCTAAAACAGTTTCGGTGGTGGCATCAAAATGAGGAAACTGTACTTCTTTTCGACACAGACGTATGTTTTTCTTGCCCATATTTAAATCATACAAAGTTGTTGTTGCACGGATCATATGTAGCTCTACTACTTGAAATTCGTCACGAGTTTCCAAACATTAAAGGACAAAGACAGAACCAAATCCTATTTCAAGCAATAAACTAAACCACAGCTATCCCTGACAGATTTTATCATCTATCATTAAATTCATTCCTCACTTTATATTTTGTTTTGAAACCTAAATCCTGCAAATGGGTTGTAAATAAAAAACATTTTTAAAAACTTTCCTAGCAGAAAGGAGACAAACACACATTTCTGCTGCTGTACTTTAGATTTTGACCAAAACAAAAAAGAAATATTGTTAGATTCATAAAGACACAGCTTAAATTTTGATAAATTCACCACAGTGAATTTTAAGTCAAACAGATGTGATGGTTAAAATGCAGATTTTGCAAGTCAGTCACCTGATCTCGACCCAATGGAGCATGCTTTTCAGTTATTAAATACAAAACAGATGCAGAGAGACGCACAAGCAGCAACTGAAGGTAGCACAGGTAAACACAGTCATGCACATTGACATTGACATTGCAAAATTAGGATTGTGAATAAAAATTCCTAAACTGTTCATGCAAAATTTTTGTAAAAACTCCTTGAATTAAAACTGAAAGTCAAGACTTAAATCATATTTTTATTGTTTGATTTAAAATCCACTGTGGTTGTGTACAGAGGTAAAACTACAAAAACTGCATCTTTGTCTGAAAAATTATGAACCTCTTTAGTTTTAGTCCATGACTATTCAATAGCCATAGGAGGGCTTTTGTGAATATCACCCGTCTGAAGTGACTGTAAAGAAAATCAAACTCTTCCATTAGCTGAAACAAACAAGGCTTTGTTTTCTCACAGATGGTATTTGCAGAGTGCACTGA
Source organism: Rhamphochromis sp. 'chilingali' (assembly GCF_963969265.1). Taxonomy (NCBI): domain Eukaryota; kingdom Metazoa; phylum Chordata; class Actinopteri; order Cichliformes; family Cichlidae; genus Rhamphochromis; species Rhamphochromis sp. 'chilingali'. The sequence goes on along the minus strand of NC_137945.1, from coordinate 14,112,859 downwards.
CTCATGTCCATGTTTGAAGGAAAAGGGCAGTATTTGCATCCTGCACCTGTCAGTCCAAAGGGCCTGATGTGCTTTATAAACTGCACAGCAAGACTCTGTGGAGAAATTGAACGATATTGCCTGTACAATCAGAGATTTTTCATAATAATAAAGAAAACTATTGGAAATGACCTTTAATAGGGAAAAGGAACTAACCTTTAGAAAAAGAACAAATCAGCAGTAATCATGAAAAAATTAGGATGATGTATGGGAATAGTTTATATGTTACATCAAGTCTCCCTTTGTTCTTGCACATACAATCGAAGTGGAGGCTGCAAAATATACTGCTGATAGAGCAGTTTTTAAAGTGAAATCCAAAAAAATATTAGACTTTTGATCAATCTGTACTCCAGATCACACAACATGAGCCATGTGCCAACATTTTATATTCTGCGGTGACTATTTTTAGCTGATAATGACATTCGAACCCATCACCAGCTATCAGGAGAGAACAACAGCTAACAACAACACCTAATAGCAACTATGTGGCGTGATCTACTGGCAGTTAAACCCTGTAATCTTACAACTTAAAACCTTAAGAAGAGATGAGCTCTCGCTTGTCCTTTCCATTAAAAGGAAAGGACAAGAAAATTTGGAGAAATTCCTAAAAAAAAAAAACATACAATGAATTGCTACCAGAAGTCATAGCATGCTATTCCAATCAAGCTGAACGTCCTGGTAATACATTTTGACATATTTTCACAACCTTGTCATGACAAATAAATAAATGTATTCTAATGGATGCTCCATAAAGTGCATTAAGTCATAATAATATAGGGGGAAAATGTAAAAAAAAAGTTTGCCTGCAGCCAGTTAGATTATACAACATTATTGCATTTTTTAAGCTCAATGAATTTTTACCCATGGGCAGACCAACCCACAGCCCATCCAGTAAAGGAAGCGATGAGTGAATATATTTGTGGGTGTCCTGTGTAATTAACAGGTCAGATACAAGCACTTATTACAACACAGACTGTAATATGCTTTTAATGCTAGCTTAGACTTTATCATTAGTCACTCTTAAAATGAAGCCAAAACCACCTCAGCCATTTTCAGATCTTTGTTTCTGTACCTGGATTATTTAATCCGTGTAAACTAGAGAAATCTGTGGTATTCTGTTTACATTCATTAATGCTCAATAAAAAGTCTTCTAACTATTAAATCAGGTTTATAAAATGTGCAATTGAAAAAAGAAGTACAGTCCAGGTTAGCAACACTGTTTACTGTCTTTTCAGGATGTTTGAAGATAATTTAACTAAGCTTTTTTTTTTACATAATTGATGACGCATTTATGCAAACTGGGCTTTGTCTGATAGTATCACTGAAGGTAGCTAAATTCTCATTAGGTGTTATTTATGTTGTTGTTGAGACCAGGCTATAATTGATTTAATTTGTAGCTTCTTATCACCTTAAACCACAGATCGGAGAAGCTATACAGTCTGCCCAGACATCAGCAGCCTCAGGCTGTGGAAATGACCTCTCTCTGGCCCACACCACACCATTAGGCACCTGATAATCCTTTAGCTGTAGGCAAAAGGAAGTCAATCACCAGGGGAGCAGAGGAGGGGAAAGGAAGGGCGGTTGTATTCTCAGGTTGGGCTGAGCTGGCTCACATTTTGCTGCTTTGATCAGCCGTCCTGTCCGTAATCAAAATAAGCAGTCTGCAAGGAAACAGTGTCGTACCACATGAGGGGCACAACAATTTCCACACCAAGAGTCTCTCAGTCAAGTGGAAAAAAAGGAACCTAGTGCAGAGAAGTTATTCAAATGTGTCAAATGCAAGGGTGTTGTAAAAGTTTAAAGGACTTTTGTGGTGCTATGTAACTGACTTAATCTAAAGAAGCAACAAGGGTAGGATTCAATTTCTTTGGATTACAAATCAGGATTTATCATACACAATGATAACAGGAAATAATGTGACAATCTTTGCCATACGAGCAATCAAAATTTGACATAAAGAATTTACTTTTTATTTAAGTTGCTTTTCCTGCCCCCTCTTCTTTCTAATGTACTGTGTGTTAACGTTGGCTGTGTTTTGAATATAACTAATAAGCTGGGCAAAACCAGTAATGTAAAATGTATCTAATTAGTTAGCTTAGCCTAGCTTAGCTTAGCTTAGTTTAGCTTAGCAAAAGCCCAGCACATTAAAACCATAACTTTTTTGTGGGGATTAAACAATCATGTTACTAAGTGAGCTCTAGAGGTGCTGGTAGGCAGCAGGTTTTGGTAGCTTCACACAGAGTTGGGCTAACTGCTTTCGGTGTTCTTGCTAAGTTAATCTGAGCTAGGCTACGCAAACTATCTGGACTCTATCCATGTTTAATAGGCAGACACGAGAGTAGCATCAGTCTTCACACCTCAATAACTTAATAAGCTTAAGCTGAATAGCTTTAACTTTAACACAGTTTTACCAGTTGGAAATATATTAGATTTTAAGGGATTTACTTGCTATATATATTCCACAGCCACAGTTTTATGTATTGAATTTCATTTTGTAGCTCATCGCCCAAGCAAATACAAGTGCGATAAAGAATGTCATGCATTGTGCATTGTCTCTGTACGCACTGCAGTGCACCTCAGTGCGATCCAGTACAGATTTACTGCTTTATTCCTGGGGCGCCTGCACAGAAAAGTCATATAAAAATCTAATTAGAGTTTGAAATAATCCATGCATTAACAGCAGGAAGGCACAATCATTATATTTGTCAAGCTACTGCTCTGGTCTTTTTTCCACTTATGGTAGCAAAGACGCATGGCCCAGACAGCCCATTGTACTCCAGCCGATATGAGTTATAGGGGCCAGAATGCAATGAGAGTCAATGATGTATCTAATCAATTGCTCCATCATGCCCTGGCTGATGGCTCGCTGTTACAGATGACTGGGAAGGCAGCCTTTCAACAGGGTCTGATTGATATCAGCTCCCGGGGGAAATTGCTACCGTCCATTGCCAAGTCGTGGTCTGACACTTTGGGCACAACGAGAGGGGAGAAGAGGGGAGAAATAAAGTGCTGTGGTAGCATCCCATATGACCCGATTCTGCCTCCCACTCTCTTTCCTCTTTCTATAGGGATAACTTGTCCCAGTTTTTATCTCGGGGTTTGGAGGATTTGCGATGGTGGCTTTGCTGCTTTCTCACTCAGTCCGTCTTTTTTTTTTTTTCCTTCAAAATCTAGATGTGAGGCGGAGGACGATCTATGAGTACCACCGTGTGGAGCTGACTAAGACAAAGATCACCAACTCTACAGCTGTGGAAATGATGCCTTTACCCAGTAAGCAGAATTAATAGTAACAGTTTTTGGTTTGAGCAAATTCTTTATTTTTGTATAGGCTGTAGACCTTTTCCTTGGCCATGTGTCTAATTGGCTATTGACTGCATAAACTGTTTCCTCTTTTTTAACCTTTCTCCACTGCAGCCTGCTTGCAGTTCACCAGCTGTAGCTCCTGCATCTCCTCACAGATCAGCTTCAACTGTAGCTGGTGCCATCGGCTCAACAGGTTGGATATAAGAACATTTTTACTCTTACAAAAGACATCTTTTATTGTCCTTTTCACATTTCCACCTAGTATGTTCTCACAGGCAATTATTGTAGCATCTTTACCTTACAATATAAAGCACCTCGAGGCGAATTTTGTTTGTGAATTAGCACTAAATTGAATTGAACTGAACCATTAAAACTTGCCTAGCACATAGGCAAAGTGCACATACTTTTTGCCTGTGTAAATAAGAGAGAATGCAGCAGCTAATCTTTTGACTAGGCCTTCAAAGGGGTCTCGTGATATCACCACTCTTCTTCTCTTTATGTTGGCTTCAGCAGTTTTAAGCTACACGGGATAATTTTTAGGGCTCCACATGGTCGAGCACATGGGGGCATTAAAAATGCACTGCAAATTTATGAGATTGTCCCTCCCTCCAGACTCAAACTAAAGGCAGGATGTGCCCTTAGCTGTGCCTTTGTTGGCTCCTAAACTGAAGCTGTCTCCTGTTAAACTAAAAACCTGTGGACACTCTGGATGCCTTTAAAAAGCAGCAGACCCATTCATCTTTTAAGACTTGCTTTTGAGGAGTTTTCATTGTATTTGTAATTTTTTTTCTCCATTTATTATATCCTTTATTTATTTTTACATCGTCATTTATCATAAAGCAGCCTAGCCCTAAAATACAATTCAATTTTCAATATAATTTTATTTATATAGCGCCAAATCACAACAGTTGGATTTGCATTGTAACCCTACAATGATACACAGAAAACAGAGAAAACCCCAATACTAAATACTAATACTAATAAATATGTAGAAGTTGTATAAAATATTTGTGCCTGCTGTGTAATTTTTGGCACTCACAGTGCCATAGGCAAGGTTTATACAAAGTTTCCTCAAGAATGGCCCATTTGTCTAGGAGGAGATGGTGAACAAACAAACACTATGATCATGATGATTGGTCAGTTAGGAATGATGCCCATGTCCAAACAATAACTAGACATTAGAAGCATATTTAAAGCGGAGCAGAACCCCACATGCCAGTATAAGAAGCAGCTGGTTGTGTTTGTTGAAGGCGAGTGCTGTCAGGTAGCCACTTTAAATTGTCTTCTGCTCCTCACTTCATGCCTGAAATCCAAAGTGACATCCCTTATACTCACAAAAAGGCATTTTACTACAATTGAAACTGGTACGTAAAAGCTAAAAATGGAGGTGTACACTGTATATACAACACTGTCTGTTGTTCAACACCTTTTATCATGAACGTGCTGAAGAAAGTTTTAATCTGACTTTTTTGGGTGGACCACAGTTCCATACATTAAATTGCTGAGTTTAACTCATTTGATTACATGTAAAATTTCTGTTTAATTGTATTATGTAAGCACAGTGTAGAACATTAAATGTAATGAAATCTGATCAAGTGAAAGTTACTTTATTGGTTTATCGGTCTTTTATCAGTTCCCAGAGTCAGAACCAGACACGGAGAAGCTGCATTCAGCTTTTATGCTCCTTATATCTGGAACAAACTCCCAGAAAGCCTCAGATCAGCTGAAACACTCAGTTTATTTAAATCCAGGTTGAAGACTCACCTGTTCTCAGCTGCATTTGAATAAAGCACCAAATCCACACTTTAAGCTTAAATTTCAAAACTTACATTTAACTACTGATTTTATCTACTGTTCTGATTTTATCTGTTTTGATTTTATATACTGTTGTTTGTTGTTTGTTTGTTAATTAGTTAGTTAGTTTATTTGCTTGTTTTAATCAATTTTAAATCATGCTTTTTATTTGTTCTTGTTTCTAATGTCTCTGTAAAGCACTTTGAATCACCTTGTTGTTGAATTGTGCTATACAAATAAACTTGCCTTGCCTTGCCTTGCCTTGCCTTACATTCAGTTATATCAGATCAGGTCAACTAGTAATTGGAAGATTGAATGTTAGATTCCCAGCTGCTTCAGTCTGCTTGCCAAAAATCCTTGGTCAAGATAGTGAATCCCAATCATCTGTGCTGTCAAAGAACAGTTCCCAACTTTTTAGCTCGCTGTCTCAACAAATTTGCAAAAGCTCTCTGGTTCTAGACCATCAGGACACACAAATCGCTGGGAGGGTTTTGTCAGGCAGCATTATTATATTTTATTATATTTTTGTATTTTCTAATTATTTTTGTAATTTTCTTTAGCTTTAGGTAAGTCACTATGGCCATTACAATAGAAACACAGACAGAGATTCACAGTCTTGTAGACATCCATCCAGGGCCAGGGAGAGGGAAGTCTGGGTGTCTGCTTAAAGTGCTGCCCCCCAGGACTGAAGCCTTAGTGAAAAGCAAGAAATGGATGGAAGGACAGACGATGGAAGTTATTTAATTTATTGGCACTATTATCAAATATAGCCGTGAGTCTAATTGTACTTTTTATTTCAGCCCTTCTTTTTCAGCTTTCTTTGACCTTTTCTCTTTTAATATTTTTAATTTATACAATACTTTTAGAGGTCTGTTTATCCATTACAGTTAATGAACTGTTAATTTTCCACTTAAATGTGCATTTATTGTTCCACATATCCACTGACTACTGCAGAATCCCCCACGTGTACACTTCAAGTGGGTCTAGAGGGACTTGTTGGTAAAATTTTATCCAAACATATATATTTGGATCACAGATTTACATATAGTAATATAATGTGATTATTCTGAAAAACTTGTGTGTTAGGTTTTAATTTAATCAGGCAGCTTCACATTTATGCTACGCAGCAGTGGTTGTAGTCTTTGGAAGAGAAAGCGACTCACTCCGACATTCATTCAGTTCACACCTGTTCTGCCAACCTTTGCTCTACTTTTTATCATTTCAAACAAAAGTAAATATTTGAGCTGCTAAAGAAGTGTTGGCGTTCCTCCCCAGAATTTCCTGACAGCTGAAATGTGAGCTGTGGTGGGTTTTATTTTATCAAATAGAAAAGTCTGAGCTAAACAGACACCGAGGATAGATGGTGGAGGAGTTTATCTTCCCTGTAAGTTAAGGAAGCTTGGACCTGACTGTCAATGGGTGTCTGCTTTTCTGCACTTTTATTTTGTTGAAAATATTTTCGGAGATTGTCGTCAGTGTTTCGGGGGGTTTGCCGTTTGACCTTTCGAGCTACAATCGCTTCTTTTCCTGCGGCGCTGCATTTTAAACTCCTTGATTAGTGAGCGTTCATCTGCCAATCTTTTCCTTTGGACTAATTATTTATTTGGAGTACTTAATGAAATGTGTAGCTCTTCTGCTCTGTCCGCTGGGAATTGTTATTTTGGACTTCGAAGGGGTATTGGGAGTTGACTTCCCCTCTGTTTTGCATTTTGAATGCCCTCCCCTTTGACAATCTAATTTACAGTTCAATGATATGAAAAAGTGCTTTTCTGTTCAGCAGTTTATGGATGCGGTGGAGAGATACTGTACGCCTGTAGCAGGGATCTCATTAAGCAGCATTTTAATTAGCTTTCCTACTGTGTTAATATCTAACTGTTCAGCATCACTCTGCCCTTTGTATCCTTCAGCCATTTCCTTTGAAAAAGGCAAACATGCTTTAAACACGCACTAATTAAAAACTATGGCAGCCTCGCTGGCTCTGGGGGTTAATGAAAGAAGCTGAAATTTAAAGGGAACGTCCCTAACAGACTGATCGCACCGTGGAGTGCTGTGAAGGTGAGAGCCTGGCGCCTCTTTCATGCTAAGTTACAAGGTGAATCAGTTTGCTGTGGCTGATGTGGACTAAAGCGGGTTAATAAAGCATGACAGACATTGCCGTGGACTCACAGTGGGCCGTACGTGCCAGAGCCTCTGAATGCTGATGTGCTTAGAGGTGCAGGGATTTGTTTACCTAAAAAAACACAGCTGGTGTGCATCACAAATGGGTGTTAAGGAGACGAATGTTGAATTTTAATTTGTGGTAGCCTCACACCAAATTGTTCCTCTATAGTTTTTATGTGAAACGGCACACAGGCTCACCAGTCTGAGATTTTAGATCTCAAAAGTCCTGCTTTACTTAAAAGTAAATTCTAAGCAAAGTTTACTAATGAAGCAAAACCAAAAAGTAATAAACTACAGGTGTGTTTTCATTAATCTAAGAGTAGCACACACGTTTTTATTTGCACCTGTTCAGCTGCTCATTAACCCAAATATCTAATCAGCCAATCACATGGCAGGAACTCACTGCATGTAGGTATGTAGACGCCAGAGGATAGCATCCACTGCTTTGAGCTGACAGGAAGGCAACAGCAACCAAGGTGGGCCGCCACCCTGGGTTCCACTCCTGTCAGCTAAGAACTGGAAGCTGAGGTTACAGTTTTTACAGGCTCACCAAGATTGGATGATAGAAGATTAGAAAAACATCTGATTTGATGAGTCTTGATATCTGCTGCAGCATTCAAATGGTCGGGTCAAATATTGACACAATCAAGTTGACAAGAAGGATTTACACTTTGGGACCCTTAGCACCAACTGAACTTTTTTAAATCCCACACTTAGTATTGTTGTCCATGTCCATCCCTTTATGACCACAGTGTACCCATCTCATGATGTCAGCATCAAGCACAATTATCTCATACGGGTTTCTTGAGTTCTCTGTACTCAAATGGCCTCCACAGTCACCAGATCTCAATCCAACAGAGCACCCTTGGGATGTGGTAAAATGGAAGATTCACATCATGCATGTGTTCAGCCAACAAATCTGCAGCAGCTGTGTGATGCTATCATGACAATATGGTCCAGCGAGACTGGTCCAAGAGTTAAAACTGTTTTAAAATCATGCTTTTGGACCTTGTTGAATATGAAGAATAAAGGCAGTTCTGAAGGTAAAAGGGGGTCCTGGTACTAGCAAAGTAGCAAAGTGATAAACTTCCTATAAATACATTTCTCTCTAAAAGTAAATCACTGAGAGCAGAATGAACTGTCACCATCATCTAATGTTCCCTTTATAATGTTAAAGTAATACTGCTCTCAGGGGTAAACAGCCTATGCTGAGAGAAAACTACAAGCTGTTGGCAGAGAGCTTGTAGTTTTCTTCTAGGACCTTCCACAGTGGGATAATCAGCGAGAGAGAGAGAATTATCCTGACAGACATGTTCTGAAAAAGATGCATCAAAATGATTTGATTATATGAAAATTTAAAGGGTTAAAACAGTTTTATAATCATTTCTGTCATGCAAGGAATGACTCCCTCTAAGAATGAGTCAGAATGAAACCTAATATCACGATCCAGCCATCCTGCTGTGATTGTTGAAAACCTGAGCAGAAATATTCACCTCATGGGTTTATTTATATTTAAATGAAGCACCTCAGCCCATTTCTAATTAAAGCGCTGTGGGCTCGCTGTCTTAGATGGCAACCGGCTGAAATGGATGCCATTGAGAAGAAACAAAGCCACGAGCTCCTTTTAGAGACAGGTTAGACCAGACCTGCTCAGTAATATCGCGCCTCATTCTGGCTGCTCCGCTGCCCTCTCAGGGGGGAAAAGCAGCTGGGGGGAAATGGGGGATTAAGCAGAGGAATCTGTCTCGCCTGATTGAACAGATGGAGTGATTTTTTTTTTTTTTGGGATGGGGGTAAAAGAAATGGGATGATTAGAGAGGTAGAAAGATGAGAATGGACTTCTTCTGATAAAGTCATTACCATAACAATATGTTCTCTGGAGAAATGGGGCCTGCTGGGGATGCATGAGATCCTTTTGGGCTCATAGTGTCCCTGCAGCACAAAGCAGAGATACCACTGCTATCGTGCTTTGAACTGCCGTGTTTCTGCCTTGCGAGCTGGTCGTAGGTTGTTTTTATCCGTGTGCATGTCAGAGCGAGTGGGTTTCCTGCTTTGCATGCTAACTTTTTCTTCCACACAGAAAATCCTTTGAGAGCGTAGACAGACAGGATGATGGCGAGCTCACCAGCAAGCGAGTTATAATTTTTATCCTTTACAGCAGGCAAGATTAGTAGCTGTTGCCTCGATTGCTGTCTGTCTTTTCAAATTGTATGGTTACGCATAGTTGACTCAGCAGGACCCTTATCCCAAGGCCTCATGACCCCTTGAACTTCCCACTCACAGACCTTCGCACTTTCCCCTTTAAGCTCCTTGAATCCAAAGCTCAGAGGGTGGCAGGGAGTGGGAGGTGTAGATATTTTCTTCCCAGCTTGCTTCAAAGTCGACAAACCTGAAAGTATTATTGAGCTTAGCTTAAATTACACTATGAATGTTTAGAGGGAGCACTCAGCTTCGTTGTACTTACAACCATGAGGAATATGACTCAGCTTGGAAAATAATTATGCAGCGCTTTTTAGAAAGCCTGACAAGAGCCACAAAGAATCTTTTTAGGCTTGAAATGTGAAATTTGGGGATAGACTGTTGGCCTGTTTGGGATAGCAGCATCCTGAGTTTGATTACAGTGAGAACTTTTGTTTCATTTTAGTCTTCCTTTTTCCTTTTCCACTTTGTTTTCCATTTCCATGTTTTCCAAACAAGGCATAAAACTCAGAACAGCTTTATTGGTGAGGCCTTGCAACAAAACAAACTTAACACACGTCTGTAACTAAAAAACAAGGACAGGCTCACGCAGATAATATATACACAGGAGTAGATCGGATACATTTGTGGAACACAGCTGAACAGAATCTGACTGTCGAGACAGGGGAAGCAAAACTGAACATCACACACACAAGACAAGAGACTGTCAAAATAAAACAGGAAGTAACACACACTGAGACTCAGACTAAGACAAGTGAACTTGAAAGTGAGACTGGGGTTAAACAGACATGGAGACATAACAAACCAGGGACACAGTTGGGGAGACTGGACATAGAAAGCAATGAATTAGTGCCGTCGGCGTTAATCTCTGTAAAATGACGTTAACGCCATAACCGCATTAACGCTGCAAATCTCCGTTAGCGAGTTAACACGGATCGCCCCGTGCGTGGGGCTGCACGGCGATAACACGTTAACAAGCTAACCGTGCTAACGCTCGACATCACCATTCAAAAAAAAAATATTTTTTTGTTTTTTCATTTGTAGCTAGAAATTACTCTGCGAAATTGGATATGACAAAAAAAAGTTTTGTTCATACATAGCACAACATACTGTATAATCTCTTTTAATTCTGTCCTTGCAACTTTGTTGGAGTTATCAGACAGCTCTGACCACCGGTGTGCAGACCAACTAATGCTTGGCCATATATACTCTGGGTTTTGATTTAAAGCAGGCTTGCAGGCAACATCGAAGCTCTTGACTTCTGGTTTTAAGAGTAATGTATCCTGCTTGGCTGTGATGGGTACCCTACAGCAGTTGTGCTCCAAACACTGTTAGTTATTATAAACAGTTAGGATGGAGCCCCTCTGCTGGATTAACTAAATCCTGACTATGACTCTAAATCTTTCCTGCTTTATGTTTTGTTTAAAAAACGGTGTATGTTAGTGTGTTCTGAAAATCCTCAACTTTGGTTACACTATATACATACACTATAATCCCACTCCACTTCCACCTTTATTAGACTGACATATGTGCTGTTTCCTCTGCTCTCAGATGTTCCACTGGCTTTGACCGCCATCACCAGGACTGGATGGACAGTAGCTGCCCAGATGAGGTGAGTGTCACAATAAGCAGCCTTTACATCATCATACCTGATAGTGATTTCGACAGTTCAGGATGGTGAAACATCTAAATCTGTATCAGAAACATAACAAAATGTCTCATCTTTCAGACCAAGGACAAGATGTGTGACATCGCAGACACTACGTACCTTTACCCTTTCACCACCACGGTTGCTGCCAAAACAACACCCAAAGGGAAGGAGGCCACTGCGGGCAGGGAAACACCCTCCACCTCCCACCCCCCCACCAGCGTCCCCACTGAAGGTGAAGTAGAAGTAAAACGTTGGATCGCGGCCACAGAGCATATTGTGCTGTGATCGATGCTCCATTCTGGCGAGATGTTAAATGAAGTGCATGCTCTGGAGCTGCTCTTTATTGTTATTGATGCATTTCCTGTTTTGCAACATGCACAAGACACACATTTTGTTTAAAGAATACATGAATATGTGCTGCAGCTCTCTACTTAAACAAAAACAAATGTTCCAGATGACAAGCAGCGGAGCGCTGTGCTTGTACCAACTTTTAAAGAAGCAGATCGAATTAGGACAAATCCCACCGGTCGAAAATGGAAGCACCCACACAGACCTGGGATCATCTCACATTGCTAGCTCAGTCTCGGTCTTTCATGCCTAAGAATGTGACAGATCTGTTGACACTTAAAAATATTCTCATCCCTCTGTTGTTCTTTTCAGTCATTTTTCAGGTTATTTATGAGGCGTTTTGCTGTTTGACTCTAAAGACTAATTTTCCTTTTTGAAGCCTTAACATGAGTATATCAGAGGGACAGCTCAGGCTGAGGTGGTTTGGACGTGTGCGGAGGAGAGATAGTGGATATACTGGACAAAGGACGTTAAAGATAGAGCTGCCAGGTGTGAGGAAGAGGAAGACCACAGAGAAGATTCATGGATGTCGTAAAGGAGGACATGCAGAGGACTGGTGTGACACAAGAGAAATTCAATACAAACAATATAGAGCATTTTCTCTGAATTAACCAAAAATGTCTTTTATACATAGAGGACATTTTGGCTACCAGAACTTTTCCGAACATACCAGAAGATAACCAGTTCCAGATCAGGTTACCATGGTGATTTAACCAGGTTAAAAAGAGAGCCGCCTTCGCGATACTAAAACTCTGACTTAAAGATCACTAACCCGTTAGCGTTGCTTCGTAGCGCACACCTTTGATCAAAACACAGGTGTGTTGCGCCTCCTTTCGTGAAGACGGTATGAACAAACGGTCGCTATGGATCATTGCATCACACACATTTCCTCAACTTGTGCAAAGGTCGAGAAAGTCACGTTCCTTTAATATTGCACCGCAAAGTATTGAGCACATGATTCAGTGCAGGGAGATGAATCCAGACCGCATAATCTCCGAGTTATTTAATGCAAATCTCTGTGGAGGCAGCAGACAGCAGTCTTTTGCTGATGATAGGAAAACGGCCAAGGTGTCCTCTGGAGTTTGTTTACACCCATTTCTTCGCCTCCAGAGATGCCAGGGTTACGACGAGTCGGTTGAATTTATCGTGCCAATTTTCGGTTCGTTTCCCTTTGTATATTACCTTTAAACGTTTTATTTCAGTAAACAGCCAGTTTATCTTAATCAGCTCCAGATGTGAATCGTAAGTGAATCAAAATGATAGGAAAGGCCCACCTACCCTTGTCTCTATGTATGTCACCGTATAAAAACACTGTTTATTTTATTATATTTTTCATACAGGTAAATCTCATTGAGACGCGAGGTCTCATTTCTAATCAACACTAAAATCACACAGCTGGTACATTGTGTGGTGGTTTTTTCAGTTGTCTTGCTTCCATGTGATATTTTTTGGAGCTCTATCTTTATTCAATTAAAAATCGTACCTTGTACTCATTAATTAATTAATGTGGGTAAAAAAATTATAAACGTGTTGGAGTAATAACTAACAACATGCCAGTACTCAACCCCATTTGTCTGTACTTAAAAGACCAGGCCAAAAATTTGATGTTTACTTGTTCAAGTGGCTCAGTAATTTCCTGAAATAGCTGGGAATCGTAGGTTTTAGTAAACACTACTCTGTGTTGTGCAAAACGCATTTTTGTGGCTATTTGGAGGAATTTAAGTCATCAGGATGGTGTGTTGCTCATAGACTCATGATAAACTAGAGTGTCTTTGTTCATTTGTGTTATTTTTCCATAGCTTTTAGAAAGTAAACACATAGGAATATGACTTGAACAGGACGGAGTTTAAGTGATCTGCCTCGCCTGAGGGGACTCGATGGAAAAAAGGTGTAATTAGGGCTCTCTGGAAGTTTTTTAGTTAATGGTGTGGCTCAGTAAACACAGCAAAACAATCTTTCCCAGTCTCTTCTATTGGCTCGTGCGAGGTCAGGGCTTTGTTTGACCTCAGATGTTCTGACTTTAAAGTCTAAGATTAAAGCTAATCATGTTCTTGTGGGTTATTACTCCTTTACAGTGAAACCCTCAAAGTGTCTTGAAAGTCTCCAGCTTCCTGCAGCAAATTCTTGTCCATTTGTTTTTGTCTGTGCTGTTCTCGTTCTGTTCATCTCTTTTATTTTGTGCTTCTGGACGAGCTTTAACTGAGTTTAAAATTTTTATTTTCTAACAACTAAATCTTAAAAATGGTCCCCAAAAGTGTAGTTAGACTAAAAAGACTTTCCAGTATGCACTGGAAAGTCTTTTTAGTCTAACTTTTTAGTCTGCAGTGTTTCTGTGCTCTACGTCTCGATCTCATTTGTCCTCCATTTTTAATTTTTTTATTGAACTTTCTACATTAAAGTCTGGGTTATCTTTTTATTTTGTATTCCCCCCCAAAAAAGAAGCATTTCTTTCATGGCTAACTCCGGCAGTGGCCGACCTTTTCCATCGCACACCCATTAATCATCTCGTGGGGGCTGAGTTTAAATGTCCGGGCCATCGCGGTCGGGGTGCTCGACGCGCTGCTGTGATGAGGATAGATGCGGTGAGTTCACGAAGGGAATGGGAAAAACGCCTCGCTGTGAGGCAAAACACAACGAGTTGTCCCACAGATCAAACCGGGGCGTGGTGAGAGGCCTCGCAGACAGCATGAGGAGTAAAATGCACGGCGTGCGTATGTGTTAGTATCCGTGAGTTCAGGAGGTCGTGCTGCGGTGTTCACATTTGTTATCACCCACGGTCTGACAGTGGATCAGTTTCGCCAGCTATCCCCTCACTTGTCAGCTGCAGGGGTCAAAGGTCAGCTTAGATTACAGGCTTGGTGGCTCATGCAAAAGCTGCAGGTTGACATAAGAGCGAAGGAGGTAAAAAACAGACTGGAGAGGATGAATGTGTCTGCGTGGGTGGAGGCTTGTTTGGGTGTAAGAGATGGAAACGTCTCGTCTTTCACTCTGCTCACGTTCAGCTGTACTTAATATGCCTCCCTCTGAGGAACTAGTCACTTATAAAGTGAATGGAATTTTTGCAGTAATATGTATTTTAAGCCATGATAGCTACACGGCACTGGGGATAGTTGTAAAAGCAATTTATTTCCCACCTTCCACTGCATGTACAACCTCCGGTAGAATTAAAGCAATGAAAAAAAGGTCTTACGTCTTACCAGGTCAGGTTATTTGTTGATGTTTTTCTCCACCTTTTTAAGCCCTAAACACCTCATACTTATTTAACATTAAATCAGTTTGTCCCCTATTCTATAAAAAGATGTGTCTGCTAGCTTTCTCCTTTTTTCCATAGACTTTAATGTTTTATCAAAATGACTTCCAACACAGGGGAAAGTAATCCGGGCAGCGAAAACAAAAGGACAAATACAGGAAGTAAAACTAAAATCTAGCTACCAAAATAAACTGTGGAGTAAGAACATGGGGAAATTAGGACTAATTAAAAGATTGTAATATTCTCTGGGCACATGTGCAGCATGTATACATGAGAATAGATTACAAAAAACAATGCTTTTTTAATTTTAAGTGCTTCCGGGTCATTTATACTCTGTACGCCTTCACCTATATAGACATTTCTGTGAAAGAAGAGCATGTAATTGCTTTGTTGGCTTCCTCGTACAGAAACAGTAATATCAAATTCACAACCCTAACTCTGCTGCGCGACGTGCAGCCACTTAGAGAACAATATCTTTTAATGATTCATTTCAGTCGCTAAAATGCACTTGCTTTGCTCTTTTTAAAAACTGAAATCCTTTCGAATTAAATCATCCGGTGAAATGCATCTGTGTGATGTGTGGGTCAAATTTGCATAATGCGAATCCTATGGTGTGTGTAAATGGCTGCTACCCTTCGAGGAGAACTGGGTCATGCTACATTTCCATATTTCACATGTATAGTTAACCCCAGACTGCTTTTATGTGCCGAATTGGGAATGCTAAGCCATTATATTCACAGCTTTCATTTTTAATAGGATGTTAAATATAGTGAAAGAAGCTTCGGCTCATTTGGGACCATCAGCGAGTTGTTTATGTTGTCAGAAACAAACAACAAAGAGAAATATTGATCATTGTGTCTGATGCTCGTGGTTCTTTCTGTTTTTGTCTCCTCACAGATGACACCAAGATCGCTCTGCATCTCAGAGACAACCAGGGTAGGTCCCCGACTTTCCCTTCTGTGCCATCCAATAACTGTTGAGGTTAAGCCGCTGCTGCTTCCTGTTGTTTTTATTATTGTTTGTTTCTCTGTCTCCTGGTTTGACTTTACCGCTGAGGCATCTGTCCCTGATTGCTTTTTTATCTTTTGGGGGACATGTGGCTCAGTCAGTTGATAAACTTTATCCAGCAGCTCACTGTAATGCTTTATTGTCCTCTGTGGGTCCCAGCGATCAATTATGGTGTCTGGACCAATGCGAGTAAAAACAAAATAGAATAGAGGCAGTAAGCCCTTTGGCCCGGTTGGATTTAGTTAGCATCATATGAAAAAGAAAGTTGAGCCACTATTAATTTTAAGGGGAGATTCAAAACATCACACTGTCATTATTTATTTAACAAAATTTAGGCCAAAATGCAGGAGAAATGTGTGAAAATGTATTGCTTCGTCAGTTTGCTGGTGTGGAGCATTCAGGTGTGTGGTAACACAGTGCCAAAACCAAAACCCAAAGCCTCAGACTACAGGGTTTAAGTTCATGACTGTACAATTAGGAATAAAACAAGTGTTGCTTATTTGGAAGGGTTGCCAGGAGAAAGCCTCGTCTCTCTAAAACGAACATGGCAGCAAAGCTTAAGTTTGCAAATCACAAGACTTGTTTAACAATGTCTTTTGGACCAAAGTTGAGATGTCTGACCATAAAACACAGCACCATGTTTAGCAAGACACACCCATCAGCATTAACACCTCAAACCAACTGTCAAGCATGGTGGTGGACTTATGATGACTTGGACTTTTATGCAATAGCGAGTTGATATTCATTAATTTTACAGTCGCAGCTGTTGTTCACTGCTGCCACCTACATGCATCAGTGCAACAGCACAAGTGACTCATGTGATTTCCTGTTTGGCTATTCATTTGCTAATATTGTCTCATAAATACTAAGAAATAGGATTATTCATAACTTCCAGCTGCTGTTTTATCAAGTGAGGAGTTATGATGTTAAAGTTAATTCACCATCATTATTGTCTTAGAGCCACAGTATTATAAGTCTAGCTGCTTTTTGTAAACAGTGATGTCTACTGACTGCTAAAGCAGAATTTTCTGATCCTGTGTAAAATGTTCTAATGATATGAGATAAAAACATGAGAACAATGCCCTTTCAGCATAAAATGTACATAAACCATGAACATTTATAGTCGTACAAGCAAACTCAAAACATTCCAATTAGACTTTCGGGGATTCAAAACCATCCAAACTCCTGAAATGACTTTGAACTCCATCAGTTTTCGGAGATAGCCTCTCAAATGTTTCATTTCCTGCTCGAAAGAAAATGGAAATCCACGGCTTCTATCACACTTTCATTACACAAACGCTGCATGTTTCCCATCACTTGAGCACTCTTGTGCTGGCGCCTGGTGCTGCGATGATATCTCTTTGCATATTTTTCATGCATCTACCCTTTATCGTCGCATACCTGGCAATGGTGTTATTCAAGGTGAAGCTAAATTGTGAGGAAAGGACTGAAACATAAAAAGCGAGAAATTATATTGGCTTTTCCTCTGTATTAATTGTATTGCTATTGTAACGAGTGGGTGTTTATGAAGTTGTATTTAATCAGCCTGCTTCCTGTCAGTTTGTCTGGGTGATCTAGCATGTTTAACTCACATCACAGCCAGGTTTGGTCTGACCTTGACGGTGACAGGAAATGCTGAGGTGATTACAGCTCCAATAAGAGCCAAGATAAGAAACAACAGGAGTGAGACGCCCTTTTTTCAGGAGCTGCTTCTCAGCGCTACTTCTCCCCGACTCCTATTTATAAAAAGGCTGAATTATAGGTCTGCTCAGTTTGTGTTGTTGGCTTCCTGAAACCCATTAGCCAAGTGAGAGAACAGTTGTACTCCCCTGCGCCAACCGTGGCACTAATGTGGAGCTGAAAATGAACAGATTGGCTTGGTTTCCTCTGGTCTCATTTGTCCTCTCTCAAAATCTCTAATGTATTTTATTGCTGTCTAAGAGCTCTGTCGTCCATTAGGACCTAGCAGTCATAAGGACAAAGCTAATGAGGAATGAATTCGATGTGCTGTACACCTACCACTTTGTCCCTATCCAACTGTACTCCCACCATTACAGTATTCATATACTATATTTTCACATTATATAAAATACTTACGTATTTTAAGCCACGTGTCAGTAAACTGAAGTATTTCTATAACTGAAGTTACACCAATGTAAGCTCTTTTTGTGATTAAAAAATAAGAACATTTAAGAATTATTTTTTTTGCAAACTTGATATTTTGTGGTTGTTTTGTAGACAGCACTGGTTCCCAGCTGTCATTTCATACTCCCAGCAAAGTATCCAGTCAGACAGGCTTCAAAGACTCCTCTGCCAGCACCACCTCTCATCTTTAGATGTTCATTTGAGCCTGGAAAAGTACTATATTCAGCTTATCATTAGCAGTGGTACTACTTCATAATACTCTCCATGTATTAGTGATCAATAGAAACTGTTTCCCAGACTGCCAGATAATTATTTTAACAGCTAGCCAATGATTTCCAAGTTTTTATTCTCAGTTTTAGCTAGCTACTTCAGCTGTTTATTGGTAGGTTAGCCAACAGTTTCATCTGTATATACATACTTTGAGCAAACAGTTTCAAAGTGTGGAATAGATCAAGCTGTCTGGCATTATAGAGGTAATTAAAATCATCAACAGTTTATGGTCCAGTAAATTCATTTTAATGTGTATGATTCTGAAAACAGTTATGAAAAAATACTTTATGTGCCCCAAAAGGTTGATTTTGTTCCTCTGGACGTAGTGTTTTCAATGGGAGAAACGTTTCATTGAAATCTTGACGCATCTGGATGTCCAGATAAACAGAATCAACCTTTTGGGATTTACTTACCTGGATGATTGAGCATGCATCAAGGCAATGCTTTAGGTGCTTTGATTATGTCAGTCGTGCACTATTAAGGTGTTTAAGTATGACTACAGTTTTTGCCAGTAAAACATATAAATGTGGGGTTTTTTTGCATGTTTCCACAGTTTTTCCACAGTCTTTAGAGTCTTGTCCAGCTCCACTTTTCACATAATACATCTGTTATTGGACACATGGCTGCACATGAGTCTGGAAACCACACAGAAAATTTTGCTTGTTTCACCAGATCACTATCACCCAGTGTATGTGATATTTTGAGGCCTTCGCTGCTGTCTTATTGGCTTAGACTCAGAAGAGTCCAGATGAAACTCTCTGTGCCAGAGCGCTGTGCTCCTCCAGGGGTCGGACACTCTCAGCTTGCATTCTGCTGGTTTTTAGCTGCTAGGCTTTTGATTTCTCATTATGCCTACATCTCGGCTTAGCCACATGCCCCTCACTAACCTTCCAACACCCCCAACTAACAGCTTGTCGCATCGTTTGGACTTCCAGCTGAAGCAGGACATGGTTCTGTGCAGCTCCAGCGGACAAACGCATGGGAAAGTGTCTTGTCTCTGAGAAAAACAGAGCATACTCAGATCATGTGTTTACTACATTAAACGCAAAAGCAAGGATGTCAAGCAAGAATCCCGACTCACTGCCTTCATAGCTGATTGACGAACGATGGACACAGTTGGGTTGTCAGCATTGCCGGCCATCAGTTGTTTTGTTTCAGCACAGCAAATTATCCGTTTGTTGTTTTTATTTTTCATTCCCAGTTATGGTGGGCACATAATGTCTACACAGACAAACACATTAACAGTGAATTCCCACACACATTACACAGATTTGATTACAACCCGAGTACGCCGGAAATCAATGAGGCAGAGAGCCAGGGGAGAGGCTGCTTGGCTGACAAGCCGAGTGGTGGGTATTGCTGCTAATTAAAGCCGGGGAGGAGCCCTGGAGATGTTGCCAGGGTGGCACAGAAGGAGAAAAAAAAAGCTTTGTGAGTACACGTGGCCTGAACCTGCTATAAATCTGTGTGAGATGAGGTACAACATGAAGGCAGAATCCTTGCTGGGTTATGTTCTCTGCTGGGACACTGTTTTCTGTCATTATTATGTGTATTCTTCCCTCTGACAAATCACAGAGGAAGTTCTCTTAGTTTTTGTATTTTTGTCTGTGTGTGTGTTTTGTGAAATTGTACCCCAAAGATGAAAACTGAGATTTCCCAGTAGGTTTACAGGCTACTGTGATCATCTTCAAAAGAACTCTCAAAACACCTGCTGGGTCGACTTTGAGGTCCAAATATAAATCTGATGAAGTGCTTTACAGACTAGCGCTGACTTCCAAACCCGGCTGAAGGACCGATCTCTTATGTAGTCACTACTTACAGCCTCTTCGGTTTGCAGTGCCACGACTTAAGGCTATAATAGGACTTTATCAGCAGCTATAGACCTTCCTCCTCCTCCCATCAGGACCAAACACTGCTAACCTTGGTGTGGGATTAACTCTTACTCGCACTTATGGGAGACGAGAACTGCTCTTGAATGCCTAAAAAGCCTTCAGAACAATCGTGCCAGAGACTACTAAAGAGCCAGTTGCACAGTGAACCTTGAATTTGTTCTCCAAGTGAAAGAAATGTCCTTTAACCATTCAACAAATACTTTTAGAGTCACTGAAAATGAATCAGACGTGCATGGCTGAATGAGAGCGGTGCATTTGTTAGGTTTTAAAATGAAATGCCTTTTTCCCACAATGGTGACACGGAGCGAAAGCTGAACTTAAACATATCGGCACAAGCAGGAAAGGAGCGTATTGATGAATAATGAGTGTCCCCTGCTGGTCGACAACAAAACTGCAACGAAACCAGAGAAAATAT
The DNA here is from genome assembly GCF_963969265.1 of Rhamphochromis sp. 'chilingali'. Classification (NCBI taxonomy): domain Eukaryota; kingdom Metazoa; phylum Chordata; class Actinopteri; order Cichliformes; family Cichlidae; genus Rhamphochromis; species Rhamphochromis sp. 'chilingali'. The sequence continues at coordinate 14,092,385 of NC_137945.1, read as the reverse complement.
AACACTTGCTTTAAGCATGTGGCACAAAGTGATAATTAAACCAGCGGTGCTTAACAATCTGAAATAGCAAACAGAATGCGTGTGTGCCAACATAATGGCTTCTTGTTGTGTTTTCCAGTGATGCCAGCTGACAGTGCTGTAGACAGGGTGAAAGGCACTCATCCTCTTCACACTGGTTTGATCCTGGGCATCTTGCTGGTGATGCTTATCATGATTGCAGGCGTGCTGATCACAGTCTACATCTACCATCACCCGACCTCTGCAGCCAGCCTCTTCCTTATCGAGGTGAGCAGCAGCACCAGCAGTTCTTCTGTTTCTGACGTCAGAGGGCTGATTGTCAGTCTTACACCTTGACATAAATTACTTATTATATTTTCCTGTGCTATTGTTTTTTTTGCTATAGAGAAGTTTTTTTAATTCTGGTTATGAGAATCAAACCAGTTAACATTCATGGGTGTTCTCAATAAGCTGAATATATCTAATATCCGAAAAATGCAGACAGCCATCATTTGAAAGTGAAGTGTAATATATGTTTTGCTAGTGTGCATTCAGTGACTGGTTGGTGAGTGGTTTCTGGAGGCTAGCCGCACTCACAAAGGTGAAATTAGTCACAAAGATGTATATAGTGCTGCACCGGATCCAAGCAGATGACCATTGATGGCCATGGTTTGTATGACACCTAATGGCTGCAAACAGTAAGCAAACCGGAAACACTTTCTTTCAAAGTTAAAGTTGATTTTACTTTGAAAGCAAACAATATCCATTTCTGGTTTGTGTTGCACTCTTTCAATTTTTACTGCCTCTCCACTGTTAGGTGACAAGTAAGTCACCATCTTTCATGCAAACTACAGGTAACCATGGAAATATGCTAGCGACCAATGGGGTCTTAGGTACAGGGCACCATACGCTGTATAGATGTCAAGTTAGACACTGAAATAAAAGGGCTTTAGGTGAATGCACTACACAGCAACCTCTAACCTTTAACCTTGACCACATTTGTTGCCTCTGACCTTCAATCTTTAACTTCTCTCCTGTAGAGACGTCCGAGCAGGTGGCCTGCCATGAAGTTTCGCAGGGGGTCGGGTCACCCAGCCTACGCGGAGGTGGAGCCAGTGGGCCAGGAGAAGGAGGGCTTCATCGAGTCCGAGCAGTGCTGAGGGAGGAGGGGGCATCCACATCCCTCCCTCCCCTCCGCAGCCTCCCTCCTGTGCTAGCCCTCCTCTCTCCTGCTCCACGGGGACTTCTCACCTGGAACCTCCAGGATGCACTTATCGGTGGAGGAACTCAGTGTACACAATGACTCGTTAAGACTGTACAATCGGCCCATTGAGCGCTAGATGAGACTGGATACAGTAACCGATGACATGAGAAAGTGAGACACCCCTGAAGACTATCCCCAGACATACCCACTGTTCAGCTCCCGTTAGCAAGGAGCTGAGCTGCCGGGGGGCAGAGGGAGGGAACAGCGCAGACGTCATCGACTCTGCATTCGTTGAGAGTTTTTACGACTGCTATCGCGTTGCCATGTTGGGACTGTACAGCTTGACTGATAGCCGTGTGTCTGGTTGGGTTGGGGAGCAGGGTGAATTATACAAAATATATTTTCAGGATCAATACAGAGTGTGTGAACGAAGATGTCCACTTTATTGTCCATGGGGGTTACACATTATAGGCCTTTGTATATCCATCAGGTTTTTCCTTCTTTTCCTTTCTCTATGTTTTCACAGGGGTTGGCGCATTTATCTGTACAGACCGTCGGTATTGCTTTTCAATACCATAGCAGGCTTAATTGACTTTTCCACAGTGCACTCTGCACAGAGAGGCTGTGGCTGCGTGATATGACGCGAGCTGAACTCGATCGATCACAGCTGGGAGTAAAGCTCTGAACATTCGGCATCGGTGTTGAATTAGTTTGTGATTTTTGGGGGCTGGTTTCATTTTGTGAAAATGAAGTGTAAGGTGGGGGTTTTTTGTTGTTGTTGTTTTTAATGGGTGATGGACACTATCCTTCCCTTTGGATTGATTTCTTTACTGCCGTGCCATTTCGTCCCTGAGTAGAGTTTGCACTTCTTCTTTTTTTGTTTCTCATTCGACATGTGGTACTAATGCAAAATTACAAGACAGGCGCTTGTGAGTGTGAATATATTTTCTGGAGTGTAAGTGATTCTCGTGTGTGAATACAGAAGACAGTTTACAGTAGTGATTGGACATCCACCTGCTATATGGGTGCATATATTTGAGCTGGCTCTTATTGATCTTACTTAGAAGTATCTGGATACAGTTTGCGTGAGCCAGAAAACACATTGGTCTGGTTGGAGATTTGATTCATTTTTACAGTGTCGGTTTATTTTCCAGTTGTTGCCAAGCGTAACCAGTTCTGTGTCCACATTTAATAGCTGTCATGTCACCGTAGTAATGTATATACCAAGGCCAAAACATTTGCAGATTCAGGTAACTCATGGCAAACATTTGCAGTATAGCAGTGATGAGAATCTTCTTTTCTTATTTTTTTATGAGTGGCCTTTTTTTCTCTACTTTTTTACTTAAATGTGAATAGTGTTCTAGTCATTGCTGTCACAACAATTCACTCATTTCAAGAGAAAATCATGTTTTACACCAATGATTGTAGACTCATTTAAACAAACTAGAGCTCAAAATCCTGGAGTTTTTCTGAGTAATAAAATGTGCAATATTACATCCGTTAATTTCTATGAAAACGCATAAGAACTCCAATCATCTGAATTCTTTTTATTTACACTTTGTTGACATTGAGACCAAAGACTAATCAGAATTTCAGTCACATGTATTTACCTCAACCTCCCCCCACAGACTCCATACCTCTCATTAGGCAGGATATGCAGGTTTAGTTGGTTAAAGCACAGACTGTACACAAAAGATGGAAGTAGCCACTGTGACATCACTCATTGGTTAGCAAATTCCTGATCATATGCCTCAACCCTCAATTTAAAAAAAATATTATGTCATTCTTTATTCAGGTGGCTCCATGGTGTAGCGATTAAACAAGCCTTATATATGAAAAACTAGCCAGTTCAAGAGGGGAGGAGCCATTAAATCCACCTCCAGGGTTTAAAAGCTACTGTATTCCTTGCGTTGGCCCCAAACCTGGATAAATGAGAAGGTTGCATCAGGACAAGCATCTGCCCAAATCAAATATGCGGATCTACCTTGGAAATGAGGGAACAGCAGTAGTACTTAATTATGTTATATTCAGTATGATTTGAAACTATCAGCTAAGGCCATGAACTGATCAGAAAAAAGTTTGCGGTAATAGATCAACAGCGCCCAAGGGCAGTTTCCCACAGACCTCTAAACATGAAGGTTTTGTTTTCCAAGCAGAGGAGTCGACCCCTGCTGGACATTAAAAGAAATTGCAGGTTTTCACACTAAACTGATGTCACTTTTCAAACCAGGAAGTTACATCCATCCTTTGTGTACAGTCTATGGATTAAAGTGATACTGTGCAAGCATTTTGATGTCATAAAAATTAGACTTCCCTGATTAGCATTTGCTAAATCCTTCCCACCATCAACGACTGTCCAGTAACTTATTACAATTCCAGGCACAGTAAAGCTTAAGCTTTGCATTATCAATACATTTAAAGAGTTCTACTGCCAATGTCTCTTAGTAGCCTTTCTATGAATAACCAGAATTACAAGAGGTAAAATGTCAGCCATTAGAAATTAACAGTATGCCTATCTAACTAACCTACTAATTTCAAGTTTGCATCATCAGCTAACAAACGAATCCTGGAAGAAGAGTTTAGCCTCGATATCGATATGATATATCAACAAGTCCAGTCAGCACAGTGATACCTGAGATAGTGTTATACATTCACTCACTTCAAACAAACAAATGTGGCAGTCTGCTAGTACCAGCATAGTCACAACGTGTAAGCAGGTACACAACTAAAAATACAACTACAGCAGTAGTAAGCGCACTTAAGCAACCAACCTTTGGGTTTTAGTTGCTTTGTTCGTTTTAGAGGAACCAGTACTTTGCCTGTTTGGTTAAAATACATGTTAATCTACGTGGAAAGCATAGGAGCCTGTTTCAAATCAATACATTCTCTTATATTTTATAACATGTGTGTTGGGAATATTTTAATTCATTGAACTTATATTAGCAAAGTTTTTCCTGTCATTCTGAAAACAATACTAAAGTCGCAGGTGGTGAAGTTGCCACCACGTTGTCCTGTGTCCTTGGAAAGAACACATTCAAGTGCAGTAAAGTCCCACTAGGTGAGCGAAGTGAACAGAATCACTTCCTAAAAAATCTTTTTAAATTATTCCGTTTAGTTAAGGTCTTAGTTACAAGCAAGTTTCAAGCACATGTACGGAGTGGGCAGTTCAAGTCACGCGCTCACATGGAGGCAAATCTCTTCTCCAAGGAGTTTGGACAAGACAATCAATGGACTAATTCATCAAGCTGATGCGAAGCCACATGAGCAGAAATCATGCAGCGTTATTCTGGCCCCATTTAAGTAAAAAATAAGAGGACTCTACTGTCCATGTTAAATGATGTCAGGTGAACGTCGGCTCTGATTAATAGACTCCAACTGTTAAAATCAGGCCAAGCAAATTCAAGCCCGATGATGAAGTTCAACTTAAAAGACTTTAAAAGTCATTTTCACTATCAAGCAAAGAAAAGTTTAAACTGCCAAATTAGCATCACCCAGATTTGTCCTTGGGGTTTTGTGGGAAGTAACACTTGTTTAATACTTTACTTTAGTGTGTTCAGAAAGATATGATTTTCGAAGAGTCACACAAGGCATAAAATCTTAACTATATGAACTACATCGTGGTCACATGACTTTAACTTTACGACTACTAAATTTAGCCACTTGTTATCAAACTCCATATTCGGGACTCACAAAAGCTGAAAAATTCCACAGCTGGGAACGTCCTTATGTTGTTAACCAATGAGGACATCCTAAATAATCCTTCCTTGTTGTGTTTAAAATGATCATAATTTACAATATGGAATTTATGTCCTATTACCTGAAACTAGCAACTGAGCAAATAAAGTCATTAATTTACTTAGTGTAGAGCTTTAAACATGGCCATGCGGCCCCTTGTAAATAAGGGAGCAGCTGAAAGCAAATTGTATACTGAGGTCACAAAGCAAGGGAGGTGAGTGTAGTTTCCCCATAGACTTCTTTATAACCAGAGGAGTCTCCACTTGCAGGACATTTAAAAAAATAGGTTCAAGGTACAGTCGGCGTCACTTTACAGAGCTAGAAGCTATGTCTGCCTTTTATATTGTCTACGGCTCTGAGTCATGTTAGCCTTTGTCACTCTATACACTAGTCATTCAGTCAGTGGAGCTATGCAGCTGGGTCGTGGTTCATGACATGCATCACAGCAGTATTTCTCTAACAATTGTGAGCCAATGGCTTCTCCACACCTCCAGGTCCATTTTTTTTATTTTTTAGTACCGGTAGATTGATCCCTGTGGAGAAATGCTCTTTGAAAGTGATCAAATCATCCACGTATCATACGGTGCCACCTGAAACTGCAAGTGTTTTAACGACTGCTGTGAAAATGCAGTCCGAGAACGTGACCGGAGGTCACATTTGTTTGCACTGAACACATTTACAAAAGCTAAAAACACTTCAGTCGCGCAGCATTGCCAGATGGAAAAAATGTTATCCTAGAGGATTACAGTTATTATATTTTGAGGAGCACTATTGTACACAAGTCAGATCGGTAAAAAAAAGATGTCATAAGAGAAGATGTGTGCAGGCACAGGTGTAAGCTGTAGTCCATTGTCCTAAAATGAGGCAGCCTCGGCTTATTTCAACTACTATGTGTTGTAAAATAATGAGATTGTGAAATATTATGGGACCTTTGCCACACAAGTACAATAATTATCACACTCTGGCAATGCTCTGATAGTGGAAACTGGGCTTTCTAGCAGCAAAGTCTTCACTTGCTTCACTGGACCTGACTAATGGCTTTCACTCCCACTTTTAACAAAAGCAGCACAGTTGTGTCATTGGGATTGGTTACTGCTGTTTTCTTTGCTCTCTCATGAGTTGGATTAAATGATGCTGAGTCACAGATTCAGTAAATGTTCCACGAGCTCAACATACAGATACAAGAATTGGAGTTTTCTTCCAGCTGTGATGTTGGTTTTATCTTATCATGACACTTTCATAGCAAACAATAAGACTCGAAATCATAAAGTATCATAGCTGTCTGTAATTTCTGTAACTACTGTCGTTTTGATTACATTTGAAATAATAAAAAATGTTGGTAAAAACAGTCACATGTCTGTTTCTTTGCATGGTCCACCAAATTACATGTTTCTTTTGTTTAAGCATGCATGTCCAACTTCTTTTTGATTATACTATGCTAGTATAAATATACTACCATATCTTTAGTATATTTCATGAAGTTGTGCAGAAATTTTATATTTACAGACCCTCGCAGTACATAGATTCAAAATGAGTACTATTTGGATTTGCATTAATTTTTCCAACATTTGTGAGCCTTTAATTTAAGTACAAGACTTAAAAACACATTTAAAGGTGTAGTCAGTTTTTTTTTTTAGTTTATGTAATAGAAAAAATTAATATTTTACTCATAAATATACATTGACCAGTGTGTAATTACATCTTCCAAGAAGCTACTGGCGTCTCATAAACCGGTTAGTGGAAGTTGCCATGTTGACCCACCATCTTGAATACAATGGCAACCTCAAGCCTCATCTCTCGAAGTTTAGTCGGGGCTCTAACACATGAAAACATGCATAAAGTCAAGCTCACTCATGAAATGTGTCCGTCATAATAACATTACAGGCTATGCTAGGCTTTGGCCCACATCAGTCTAAAATCGTATGTAACCATGAATAATGTGTTTTGGAAACTGCACAACATGCAGCGCTATTAGTTCTCTCAGTCTCTCAGAGTAACATTTCTAATTTTGATTGAAACTGTCAGAGAAAACGGCAGCCTCGAGTAAGCCAGGATATTAGTTTACAGAGGCTGTTAGAATTATATGTCTAATGTTAAAATGTTGGTGACACAATAATTTCATCATATGGCACTGACATATTCATAGGGTTAATTTTTGAGACAAAATATCATGAGGTAGTCATGATTTTGCAAATATTCCACCCAGTGCAGTTTGCACAAATTGTTTTAAAAATGCACTCACACTACAAACATCACTGATGAGTCAAGATCTGCACAAATTGACAGAAACACTGAAGCAGCTACACATTTTATTCTTATTGTCATGTGTGTCCTATTTGTCAGGTGACAGAAGAACCAACACAAAGCACAGAGAGTAATGGTGATGCAAGATCACAGGTGAAATTGGATGATGATTTGGTGGTTCATGACTGTATTTGAAGCACATGTGTGACTGCATGTATGTGGAATGTCTCACTGTTATTTATCAGGTGACAGAGGCAGCTCTGCCATGTTGTAGCTCGGACAGAGGTGAAGAGGTGATTATGCGGTGTGGATTCATCTCCCTGCACTGAATCATGTGCTCAATACTTTGCGGTGCAATATTAAAGGAACGTGACTTTCTCGACCTTTGCACAAGTTGAGGAAATGTGTGTGATGCAATGATCCATAGCGACCGTTTGTTCATACCGTCTTCACGAAAGGAGGCGCAACACACCTGTGTTTTGATCAAAGGTGTGCGCTACGAAGCAACGCTAACGGGTTAGTGATCTTTAAGTCAGAGTTTTAGTATCGCGAAGGCGGCTCTCTTTTTAACCTGGTTAAATCACCATGGTAACCTGATCTGGAACTGGTTATCTTCTGGTATGTTCGGAAAAGTTCTGGTAGCCAAAATGTCCTCTATGTATAAAAGACATTTTTGGTTAATTCAGAGAAAATGCTCTATATTGTTTATATTGAATGTCTCTTGTGTCACACCAGTCCTCTGCATGTCCTCCTTTACGACATCCATGAATCTTCTCTGTGGTCTTCCTCTTCCTCACACCTGGCAGCTCTATCTTTAACGTCCTATATCCACTATCTCTCCTCCGCACACGTCCAAAACACCTCAGCCTGAGCTGTCCCTCTGATATACTCATGTTAAGGCTTCAAAAAGGAAAATTAGTCTTTAGAGTCAAACAGCAAAACGCCTCATAAATAACCTGAAAAATGACTGAAAAGAACAACAGAGGGATGAGAATATTTTTAAGTGTCAACAGATCTGTCACATTCTTAGGCATGAAAGACCGAGACTGAGCTAGCAATGTGAGATGATCCCAGGTCTGTGTGGGTGCTTCCATTTTCGACTGGTGGGATTTGTCCTAATTCGATCTGCTTCTTTAAAAGTTGGTACAAGCACAGCGCTCCGCTGCTTGTCATCTGGAACATTTATTTTTGTTTAAAAGCATGTAGAATAGCATATGTAGGCAAGTATATTTCTCCTTTTTTGGTCAAGAAGCAAAGACATAAAGGAAAAAAAAAAAAAAAGAAACAGGTCAGGGTTCGGTGGTTGAATCATCCGTCCCCACCAATGTCAAAACCAAATCTACACCCCTGCTGAGGCATTCCAAAAATTGAATATCTTGTTTGGCCATGAAGTTTTCTGACACCTGTGTTTAAATGACAGTGAAAAATGCTGCACGCTCGGTTTATGTGAAACCCTTGGATCAGGTAGATTTTGGAAATGCCTCACTGCAGATTGAGGAGATGGAGCTCTACAGCAGTACAGAGAGAAAGCTGAGCAACAGCTGAGCAAACAAGACAGCAGAGGGGAGATGGAGACAAGCTGAGCAAGCTAGAAGCAAAAAAAAAAAAAAAGCATGAAAAAGGTTTGAGTAAGGGGGGAAACATTACCGAAGGAGCAAGGCAGAGGTGTCAGACTTCAGCTGTTTGTTACAGAGACTGATTCAGTGCTGCAAAGAACAACAACAGAATTCAGATTATCTAATACAAGTAGTGCTGTGTGCCTCAAAGAGGGCCTGAGGAACCAATGGAGTGTGCTGCACAAACACAAGCCCGGCATGTTGTACCTATAAACAGTAATCAGCGGGTGTTAATAGCTAGACAGCCAGCAATTACATTCATCAAATCGAGTTAATCGCTCTATTGTGGCCAAGGTCACGTCACAGCTGTGAATCATCCTGCTGCTGGTCACCTCTGTGGTGATTTACTCCCATCTAGTGGGCAAAACAGAGAACAAAACTGCTGCCCGTGAAGGAAAATAAATCAGACAGCTGCTGTCTAAAAGTAAGTACGCTCTTTTTCTAACGTTTGACATACTAGGAAGTATTTAAACAAATCCTCTGAATCCACAGGTCCTAAGATTATTAAAACACAACCTCAAATGAACAACACATGACAGATTGCACTGTTCAATTATTTATTTAACAATGATTAACATCAAATGCAGAAGCAGTGTATGAAAAAACAAGTGCACCCTTAGTGCTTCCAGCCAGCCAGCTGTTGCTGATCAAATGCACTTGATTAACTGATCATCAGCAAGTGAGAGCACATTAAATAAAAGCAGAGGGTTCTTGCAGGTCTGAAGGTTAAATGTTGAAATTCAAGACAGTACAATTACAAAGCAGGCCATAGTTGTTCAGGAAAAAGACTGAACAAGTATGGCCTGTTTGGAAGGGATGTTGGTATTTACTTAGAAATAGGCTGCCCAGTGTCATTTAGTTTTTTTGTTAAGTCTTCATCTGTTCCCAGTTTTTTATATCCTGTTTTATTTTGGCAACCTTTTGCTCAAGTCTTCCTTGTTGTAGTTTTACTTCCTTTGTCTTCATTAGTGTCAGCTGTTCTCACTTCCTTTAACTGCCCTCTTTTTGTATATACTTTGGCATCTTGCCGTGTTTCTATGTATGCTTCCTTGCTTATGTTTGGATTGAGTTTGGTAGTTTATTTAATGGACTTATGTATTAGTTGGGGGCTTATTGAGTCCAAGGCTAGCTTAAATAAAGATTCATTTTTTGTTGATTTTTTTCCCCCATCTCCTTGCATGGCGAGTCTGCATTTGGGTCCACACCTAACAATCTATGAAACTTTGGCCATAATACCTAATTTAACAAATCACTGAAGACTTGTTATAAAAATGAATTAATTTGTCACACATTCAAGAAACAGGCTACAGACAGCGTAGATTGCAATATATACATTTATTTGACAGAAAAAACAGACATTGTAGCTCTCATTGAAGTAATGCCAGTTTAATTACAGCTGATTCCATATAGTGTAACGGGAGTGCAAAGTATAGAGAGAGGTGACTCTTCATCCATGAATTACTTAGCAGTAACTGGATTCACATGCTTAAGTGAGAAATGCATCTGAGATCAAACAGGATCAAAGCATCCAGAAGAACTGCTACAAAGTGGATTTCATGCCTCGGGAGATTCTTACAGCATCCTGTGTATGCATACATACATACATACATACATACATTTGTGCTAAGTCAGGTTTTTTTTAAAACATTTTTAAATCATATACTCATTGGTGTTTACATTTTTTTTCTTTACATATGAGACAGTAAATCAAGAGTGACACATCTGTAGCAGTAACTGTATCTGACTGTGCTAGCATGACCTGTCAGTAATCTCTACTCCTCAGGTGCTTGTTTACGATTGGTTGCCAGCAGATCTGTTGTACATCTCAGATTTCAGCATTAAACTTCAACCAACACGTCAGTATTGTCCCAAACTGGATTAAACAGGTATAGTGTATATCTGAGAGTGTGTGGTTATTTTTATTGTACTCATTCATTACTATAAATAAATACAAAGGACTTGGTTTTCTATCTCGCTCACGCTCCTTATTTATAGCCAGAAGTGACGACTGACCCGTGACATTTAAAGAAAATTAAAGATTGAAGGCCAACTTTGAAACTAACACTTTCTCTGGTAATACCTAACAGCATGAAGGTTAATCCAACGCAAATCTATCAACATCCTAAAAAAAAAAAAAGAGAGAGAGAGAGAGCGAGAGAGAGAGAGAGAGAAAACAATATTTAAGGCCTAAACCCAGGGAGGACTCAGGTAAAGTTTGTGGACTATAAAAGGAGTTATACATCTACTCAAAGAAGATTTAAATGCCTGTATGGAACAGCTGACTCTATCATTTTAAGATCACCTTGAAAAGGTACTAAATGAGTCTCAAAAGACCAAAGTGGCCTGCCTACAGTACTACAATCTATGAATCAATGTAGTACTACCTAGAAAACAAAGAGGTGGGAATCTTACATCATGCTTGTACACCCTGCTGGAACCAGGCTGTGTTTTTCTGCAAACAAAAAGATAACTGTGCCCGGAGGCATTTTCCTGTAAACAAACAAAAGTTATGTCTACAGTCTGAACTTCCAAATCACTGTTTATATCCTTATGGCACAAAATAAAACATCTGAGGAAACAAGTCAGCATTTTCTTTCAGTAAGCAGCATGGTGTAGTAGTTAGCACCATTTGGCTGGGACTGTTCTTTGCATGAGTTTGCATGTGCTCCCTGTGTCTGCATGAGTTTCATCCCAAAGTCAAATGTACTGAGAGGAAATGATTTTTGATCCCCTGATGAATCTGAAAGCCTGTTGGTAACACATTACACCATAATGGATTGACATTTTGCAGCACCTGCAGGGTACAGGCCCATCTAGAACTTGCCAGTTAACAATTAAATGATTCAGAGAAGGCTTGGAAGAAGGTGCTGTGGTCAGATGAAACCAAAATGGAGCTCTTTGGCATCAACTCGACCCGCCGTGTTTGGAGGAAGAGAAATGCCAAATATGGCCCAAAGAACATGATTCCCACAGTAAAGCACAGAGGGGGAAACATTATGCTTTGGGGCTGTTCTTCTGCTATGCATACAGGATGATTTCACTGCATTGATGGGCCGATGGAGCAAAGTACGATAAAATATTGGACGAAAACCACCTTCCCTCAGCCAGAAAACTGAAGATGGGTCTTGGATGACAATGACCCAAAACCAAGGCAACAAAGAAGTAGCTAAAGAAGAAGCACTTTAAGGCCCATGGAGTGGCTTAGCCAGTCTGCAGACCTCAAACCACTCAGCAAACTTACAAATTCGCAGTGGATCAAATAATTATTACCAAACTGTACGTAGCCGCAGGGATAAGCCCAGCCTCCCCCGAAACCCTGAACTGGAAGAGCAGTTAGGAAAATGTAAGGAAGATGTTTTGAGGACGGCAACTAACTGTGAGTGGTTGCAGACCTGGTCCCTGTCTTTGAAACCATCATCTCAAAGGCAACAAAATCACAACTTCATTGCAACGCTCAGAATAATTATGGTCATGCTGCAGTCTCAAACCACTGTCATTCCTAGAGTAAAGCATTAGGCTTGATTTAGACATCTGTGGAAATCTATGTCTTAACTTCTGGCGAAACCGGAAACTCCTCAAGACTACCTCAAGTTGTTCAACCTGAGTTTTGGTAGCCGGTTTGACCTACTTATTCTGTACTCTCAGATTATTGGAAACATAATCTTAAATCTATAAGAAACAAAGGAAACACCTTGAAATTGAATCTTTTCCCCAAACCCAAAGACACTGACTTTGCTATGAGACAATTAACCATAAATTCATATTTTGCTGGAAAATGATTTAAACCAAAACCTGTATATTGAGTAATAGTTGTTCTTTCCTTTAAATTATCCTTCTGCAACAAGAAAATCATCTAAGGCAACACATCAAAACAACCACAAAAAAACAAAACAAAAGAAAAAAAACAGTAACTGCTCAAGTGCTTTAAATATGTACGTGTGTGTGTGTGTGTGTGTGTGTGTGTGTGTGTGTGTGTGTGTGTGTGTGTGTAATAATGCAACATTAGAAACACATTTACAGTTTGGTCACAACAAATGGGAATTATTTGCAAAGCAATTCCCCTCACCAGTAATCAACAGGATATTACAGGGACAATTTAGTAGTGCAGTTCTGCCATTGGTATCCGGTAAGGAGTGTACACACTACATTTGGCAATATCTATGTAACAACTTGTGTTTCTGTTCGAGATTTCATCACACCACCCCCCACAAGACCGTATTGCAAACCTAGTAAGATTAACCAGAATTAATTCTGGGTAAAAGCGGGACAGCAAGTCTCTGGACAACATGAACTAAAGGGCTTAAAGGCCTCCTCTATCACACTGAGCTCCTTAAAAATGTCCACGACTGATTAAAAAAAATAAAATAAATATATCACATTGATTTTTACATTCAGTAACATTTCAGTTGTTTTGCTATTTTTTGCCATTTTTTTCCTCTCAACACACAGCGGCTTTTCCATCAGATCAGTAAGGAAGAGGCTTCGTTAGTCGTGGGTTAGAGGCTCCGTCAGCCATGAATGTCTCGTTAATCTAGAACCAAACACACAGTCTGTTAATAATTTATAACAAGACTCCAGTTTACAAGCTTAATTTTCATGCACAGTCACGACATCACTGTTACGACAAGGATGTTAAAAACAAAAGGATATTTCTAGGTTTGCTCTTCTTCAGTTATAGGAAACCTAGAGGAAGGATTATAATTGAATCTGAAATCTAAACCACACATACCACAAAGCAGCGATAAGATGAAACAGGCTAACAAGACTACTTTAAGGTACCTGTGTGGAGTAATGTGTTCCTTAAAGCAGTGATCATCTATAACAAATAAATAAAACTAAGCTCTTCATAGTGATGAGCCCACAGATAATTATTACCCGACTCTACCTTACATTCAGCTCCATGTTTGGTTTTACAGCCTGCATCTCTGTTGTTTAGGTTTAATCTTGTAGCTCAAAGCTTGTCAAAAGAAGATTTTTTTTTTTTTTACATACATGTACATTTACAAGTACTTTTTTTTGTCAAATAGCCAGGAATAATGAGAAAATGGACTGATTTCTGTTACCTCTCCCTTAATTACATGGACCAACCGTACTTACACGAGTGGTTTCATAGCCCATACTGATCCCTGTGATAACAGGCAGCCATTTTTAGTTTCAATACTGGAGTTAGCACTATAACACAAGTTGGACTCTTTCAACTTCTGAAGGAAAGGTATAACACTTTAGCTGCCAGAGACAGTCTCTAATACAGGGGCGGGCAATATGAAAAACTGGGCTTGGTGTAGAGGACCACTCCAATAAAAGCTAATTACATGCCCTAACTAACTGCCTGCTTACCTTTTGTAGCTGGGAAACAAAAAATTGTTACAATTATTAACTCTTCAGTTTCAGTACAAAATCAGCCACTGCCATCCAGCAGTTGTTGTCATCTTCTTTGCAGAAAAGACTGTTGGCAGTAAACATCACTGAGACCTATGATTAGCAGATAAAGTGGCTGTTTTTTTAGAGCCTTTTGCTCAAAGGGCCACTTGCTGTGACCAAAAACAATGCTGATGACAACAAATGCTTACTACTAAAAAAAATTCAACCATTAAAAACTTTAATGCTCCGTGGAGTTGAAGGAAACTGTATAGTCAGGTGATAGTTTTGTGTGGGTTCATTCCTTTTTTACATACAAGCGCTTAAATATGATTAAATGATTAAAAATATTTATAGAAGCTCATCTCAGATGAACTTCATGTGATATTTAATACATAGAAATGTCCTCCATTGTGACATGAGCCCATCACTCACTTGAAAGCACCTCCACCTCTCTGGCTTTTGACAAACCCACTCCAGAGTTTTGTTTGGGCTGGGCTCCCAGCTCCTCTGCCTCTTTGGACGAATTCCGGTTCTCATCTACAGGTTTCTTCTCCTTCGCCTCCTCTGGATTGTAGTGCCCACCCTCTTTTGCCACCATCTTCTCCACCTTCTCTATTAAGTGTCCCACTTGGGGATTCTCCCCAAATATGCAGTTGTTAATAAGAAAGTACCTCCGCTTACATTTCTCCAGCAACCACTGCAGATCTTTACCCTCCCTACGAATGTACCTCTCGATGGAGATTTTCTTCAACACATCCGCCCAGGTGAACACCACAATTGTATGCCTCCACACATCCTCCCCAAAGAGGCTCACGTGTTCCTCAATGCGAGCACGGTCCACCTCGGTGAACATGCCAACGGGGATGACGAGCAAGAAGGCGTGTGGACCTGGAGGGCAAAGAGAGGCTCCCCTGACTAACTCCTGTTTATAGGAAGGCGGAGTATCCTGGGAAGAGAACCATCCTGGCGTGTCCACCACTGTCACCTGTCGTCCCTGCACCTCTGTCTGCCTCGTAACACAGAACTCAGCAGCTCGCTCTAAATGAAACTCCTCTCTGCCTAAGATGGTGTTGCCTGTCAAGCTCTTCCCCGGCCACCTCCATCCCAACACCACCAGACGAACTTCATCCAGGCGGTTGGCCTCCTTGGCTTCAGCTCCTGCCTTTCTGGCCACCTCGTCTGGTCCAGAGGTTTGTCCAGCTACGGTCCGTAAAAATCATAAAAAAGACAGTGTCAGTACAAATAACTGTATTATCGTCATTATACTCATGATTATTAGTATTATTGCATGCTTAAATTTTTTTGCATTTATTTTAAATTTAAAAAAAAAATATTCAAATGAATTTTATTTTATTTATTATGCAAAAATTTGCTTATTAGCTCTGAATCCTGTTAAGCCACCACTGGCTTAACAGGATTCACTACATTTAAACAAATAAAAATACCTAACTTTGGGTTTCATTCAAAGCATGTTCAACTTATAATGCAAATATCTAATTAGCCAATCGTTTGGCAGCAATTTAATCCATTTAGACCTGCAGACACAGTCGAGATGACCTGCTGAAGTTCAAACAGAGCGTGAGAATGAGGATGAAAGGTGATTCAAGTGACTTTAAAAGTTGTTGTCAGTGCCAGATGGGCTGGTCTGACTATTTCAGAAACTGCTGATCTACTGGGATTTTCCACACACAAGCCCATCTCTAGGGTTTTCAGAGAATGGTCCGAAAAAGAGAAAATATCCAGTAAGCAGCAGTTCTCAATTCGAGCACCTTTGGGATCTGCAGTTGGCAGCTCCAGCTAGTGCTTGATGCGATCATGTCAATATGGACCAAACTCTGTGTATAAAATTGTGAAAAAAAATGTCAACATGAAATGTATTATAATTGCTATACACCTTAATGATTATATCTTTTGACTCTGGTATATATCATTAATGTATTTTGGGATATAATTTGTACGAACAAAAAGCTTAAAGGTTGTGTGGATGTCACAATGACTAACTGAACTTATGTTTGTTGGTTTTAAGACTTGATTAATGGTATACACCCAGTATGCTATGATTGGCTCTTACATAGCATCTCAGTACTCTTTATGCACCATGCCTCATTCACACTCCTCCATACAAGCACTTTTTTTTCTAACATTCACACACTATGCAAGAAACATGTCCTGGATGGACTGGCACGCATCTTCAATGATGTATCCTGGGGTCATCGGGTGTTTCGGGTCTCGCAACATCATACACCCTCACCCAGGCGACCCAGCCGAGGGTGATCAGGCCCCGACTTGCGTACCAGTAGCTAGCCACGGATCAGCCCTCTTAATCCACAGCCACTTTGTGGCTTTCTCTGCCGCTTCGCTCACAGTCTTCTTGGCTGCCCCAACCACAACACACACAGATACTCCCACAGATGCATCAGAAAGCAACATGAGGATCAGGATACAGACGTGGGCATGCAGACTGAAGCAGCCAGGTATCAAAACATCGGCCTTCCACTGATGGATGAACTGCTCTACCTCCTGAAACCCGTGGTAAACGTGTGAATACGTCTACCCAATTGCGCTCAGTCGGACCGAAATACGTTAGCGGTACATGAGTCAGTGTGCCGGATTAACATTTAATTGTTTTGGTGTACCTTTGATGCTTTAAAAGCATTCGTTTTTTCTTTTTTCAGTTTTTAAAAGTTTATTAAGTATTTTTCAAATAGCAAAGACTACTTGTTAAAACTAACGAGGGGGTATCTGTTAGAGGGAAAATGCAAGAGGTTTTAAAGAAGTCGGTTGCCTTCATAACATGTCGTGAAGGCGACTGAGTCACAGTCACGTAGACCTCCCAAATTATGCAGCAATGCCTGCTGGGGCCGGTTGCGTTGAGCAAAATCGACCAACTTGCAAAATCGACCAACTTAACGAAGATTTTGTTCCAAATAAAATAAACCTATACATTTACTATATATGGTTACTTTATTTCCTTCCCGGTCCACATTTTTAAGTTACTTCATCTTTTTTGACTTGTACTTTAGTTATCTAAAATGTGTTTTCCCACGCATTCTTAGCTGAGTCACCTAAATTAACCTTAAGCTCTACTTTATACACTTTTGATGTACTAAAACCTTTGCTGGTGTGCTGAATACATTTACTGTGAAAAGGAAATGTTTCAAATATTAAACTAAGGCGGAAACTGAGTTTCCAGTTATCGATAACATCTAGTTTAAGATTTATGACTGACAGCCTTTGTGGTTTAAAAGTATTTCTTATAAACCTTAAATACGTTTCAGTTGTGTTTTGCCGATATAGTGAAACGTGTCAAAATCCGGTTCGGACGTTTAGCTTCGAAACTGCTAAGTTGATGCTAATTTTGACAGTCCCGGAAACGCCCCGTCTTTATTTGATAACTTACACAAACTAAAGTTGTTTGAGTTGCGATAAAATCAAAATCTTACCTGAGGTCTGAACTGGTTTATTCGCTTCCATGTTCCGTTAAATTCCGAATTATAGTCTTAGTTTGTCTTTGGGCGGCTAGTTCGCCGGAATACTTGATGACAGAAGTTACCGGATAATCTGAATGCAAATACACTACTTCCGGTCCCTGATTTCAAAATAAAGGCACATCGTTTAAAAACCGGATGCATAAAACGTACACAAATATCCTCAATTTTAAAGGTTTTTAGTTATTACTTAAGACTCGAAAATAATATAACCACAAGAATACATAGCTACATATCAAATTTTAATAATTATTATTTTTAGAAAAAGAGGACATAAACACTTTGAGATATGTATAAGACTTTTATTGCGGAACAGGGATAAAGCAATAGCCTGTATTTACAACATTAATGCAGAAGTTATTTACAGCTGAATAAAGTACACTTTTTCCCTTAGTTATAAAAGCATTAGTCAAGCCCTAGCTACAATTTCATTGACCCTTTAAAAATTTTCTGTCATAGATTAGTATGGTTTCTATGAACGTTTGTTTCTGACAAAGAAGGCAAACAATTTCCATCCATAAGTCAAAGTTTGTTATTTTTCAAGTTAAAATTATTTTCTCAGACATTTAAGATACACAACCCCAAATTTTGAGATATTAACACTAAATTGTATATGGCAAATCTTTTTTATTGTAGTGGCAGAAATGACATTCCATAACTTTCCATTAAAAGAAAAAAAACAAACAAAAAACAACAACAAAAAACCCCCTCACACATGGGAACAAAAACCTATTCCTTCACTTCTTGATAAATATTACTAGTCATGTAGCTGAAAGTTTACTCAAAAACAACATATTGCTCTTCATTATTGAAATGGCTTTCAATAATAATAATAATAATAATAATAAAAAGACTGTGAGAAAGATCCTTTTATAGTTCTGTGTATGCTTTCTTCAGGAAACAGGCTGCCTTAGTGTACTTAAGTTCCCCACGATGCCAGCATGCGCATGTCATCTTCCTCCTCAACCTTTCTCCTGGTTGCTGTAAAAAAGGAGGAAACAATTAATAATCAATGCTGTGGACTAAACATGGGAAATTTACCAGCAACCAATTTTTTTATTTTACTGATGGCAAAAAGAATCTTCTCCTTTAATGTATTTATAATAAGCCTTAAAATCTGTTGTGTGCATATACTGCAGCACCTTTTCACAATGGAGAAAAAACAATCAGTTTCCATTATTACATTTTCGCGATTATAATTGGATTTTATAATATTCAAATAAATACACTAAAGATCAAATTAACAGAAATATGCTTAAAATTAATAATTTAATAGATACAAAATATTGTGGGTTGTTGTTTTTTTTAATTTGGGACAGTATTACAGTTTGCAGGCAAGCGTGTGAAAGTGGCCATCACATGTAAGATCTGTCAGTTGTTAGAAACTTACTTGCGCGCTCATTGGATCTTGATGAAGGCAGTTTGGAGCTGGGAACGCTGGGCAGTCCGCCCATACTCATCATACTTTCTTCAAGGTCCTCCTGCTCTAGCTCCTCCAGCTCAGCCAACAGTTCATCCTAACAAAAAAAGAAAGGTGAGCACGTGCCACACAGCAAAATACCAAGCATATTTTAATATCTGTGCAAAAAAAAAAAAAAGTCTTTATAAACACTAAGACAGTCTCCACCTCATCAAATGTTTCCCCAGAAGGTCTGGAGATAGCATCACTGATTTCCTGGGCCACGTCTTGCTGCTCGGTGATATCTGCCATCAGATCATCGATCTTCCCCAAATCCCTGAGAATGAGAGTAAGAGTGAAAGAAGGTGAAAGGGTTTTCACTCACTCAAAACACCGCACTTGCTTTCTTAATTAAATTCTGTTTGAGATTCTCTGTGTTCAATTATCACACACAACATTCAGTAGTGTTGAAACTGCACCAAAGAAGTATTAGGATTTATTCATCATTTTGACTAATTATACATTTTTGATTGTATGTTGCAGCTTTCCTTCTGAAATATGGCTCATAAATGAATTTACGTCACATGTTTCCTTGTTCAAAAGGAAACAATCTCTGCACATAAACACAACCAAGCCAGGACTACCGGTGGAAAGTAAGACCAAAGCTCAGGGGGGTTTCTGCCTTGTGTGAGCAGCTTCTTACGTGTTCTCATGGATCTTCTTCATGGCCTTGGCAGCATAGCCCATGTTCTTCAGGACCTCCGTGTTGGTGTGAGAGTTCTCCAGAGCTTCCCTCTGAAACTCGATGGTGGAGAGCGTGCCATCAATCTGGGTGAGCTGCTGCTCCAAACGCTTTTTCCTCTTCAAGGCCTGCAGGGCAGCTGACACAGAGAGGACATAGAAGTCACTTGTGCAGTTAAATTTCCAAAAGTGTCATGTGTCCTCAAAAAAACAAAAACAAACAAACAGACAAACAAAAGACAGGGTTCCTCCCTTTCACAGGGTGACGTTTATTCTTAGTCAACAACCAATGCAGCTGAGACAACAGTCCATGCCACCCAGGGCTGTGGGTGCAGCTCTGAGGGAAGGGACCTTTCAGGTTTAATAAAAACCTTTTGTTGTTTTACTTGTTAGAAACCTGTTGTATTTTCAGGCATTGTCAATGACACACTGAAGACAATCACTGCGAGGGAAGTATTCACAGTTGTGTCACTGTACATTTAAGAGTTGTTTAACACTTTCCTGCACATTTATCTAAATAACAAAAGAGTCATCCACCTTAAATTTTTGATATGTGAACTAGGATTTATGAAAGCTGGTACATTTGTAGTCGCAAGAGTCCAAAAATGTACATTTTAAAGGTTTTATGGGATTTTCACTGTAAAAAAATAAAACAAAAAAGACTTGTTAGAAATAAGAGTCAGGTTTTATAAACTCTGTTTATATAGACATTGTGTCTTCGGTTTAACCCATGAGCTGTTGCTACCACACATCAAGTTATTAAGCAAGAACAACAGAAATGTAAAATGAGATATAAAAGGCCCATAAACCACCTCCTTTTCTTTGATATTTGCCCGGACAAAAGATTAAAATATGGAAGTGTACAAGATAAGACTTCCTGGAGGCGTAGTGTGTCCTGGCCTGGCCTCGGTGGAGGAACAGGTGCACACATTTTTTCAGACCATCATAAAAACAAATATAAATACCCCTCTTGTTCTTCGTGCCGTGCTTCTTGGCTATCGCAATTTCTTGCTCTATCTTCTTTTCCAGGTAGTCCTGCTTCTTTGTCAGCATTTCTTCTGTTTCCCGGAGTTTGTGGATGGCCTCCTGGGCCGAAGGGTTTCCCTTCGACTTGTGTTTCGAGCCCCCCTTGAACAAATTGGAGATTTTGCTCATTTTGGCTGTTTGGGGGCGGTAAACTTTGTTGGTAACTAAAAAGCAAAACAGTCTGAACGATCGTCCAAGCTTCTTTTCTCCAAAGGCGGGTGTGTTGCGGGCAGATATTCCAGCTCGACGGCTTTGTGTTCTTTCAATCAAGCCGTGAACACAACTCTCGCCACACCTTTCGCAGATACCTGCGTGACGTCTGGATACCTGACGCCTTACCTCCCGTTTCCACCAGGGCTTAAATTTTGCGTCTTTTCCGTGTTTTCTCTCCAAACGGGATAATACAACAGTGCATCATATCTTGTTTTAACGTTTTAATTTAGTTGTACAAACAGATATGTTGATTAAGCTGATAAAACCAGAAAAAAACTGAATTTTATTTACTGTGAAAAAAATGTGGATAAATGAAATTGTTAATTTATTTTACTTTACATGCGAGTCATGTGTATCCTGTTACACACATATAATAAAAAAAATATAAAGATTTAAAAAGTTTTATATGGTATAGACTCAGTCACGTGACGACACATTTGGGGTCAAAGTTCGTGTCGATGATCTCAGCTGACGGTGTTTCGGTTAGCTAATGGCTGAATTAGACATCGGGAAGCATTGCCAGGTTGATTCCTGCAATCTGAAAGGTCCGTTGTATTTTTGTGTGAAGCACAGTAAATAAAGATGTTGGGGTGCGACTTTATTCTGCTGTTTTAATTATTATGAAAACGCTAATCGTCTTTTTTTTTTTAGCATGCTTAGCCTGTGCGCTAACGCTTGTTAGCGTTGGTTCCCTCGGATAAAACTCAATTTATTATCAAGCATTCTTCTCTAAAACTACAAACTCCCACAAGGAAATTCAGCTCGGTATTTAAATGAGTTACGACAGTTGTACTCTTAATGTTATGTAAATATAAGTAACGTGAATGAAGCTGATTGAAAGTGTCAGACTAGTTTAATGAGCTACTTTGGGACAAATTGTTAGATCTCATCGTTTGAACTGGACAAGTGTACTTATGGTCCTTGTTCACAACATATTTAACACGTTCTCCTTGTTCTTCTCTCAGACTTTCTGCCATTTGTTTGTGATTCCTGCGGTGGTGTTTTCTGGTAAGACTTCAAGTCAGGTTTTTTGTTTTTTTCTTATGTGCATCTGTTAGCGTGTTGTTACGAATACTGTAATATATATTTATTATTATTTATATATATATATATATATATATATATATATATATATATATATATATATATATATATAATATTTGAATAGTGTTGTTTTAATGTCGTTAACTGACCCCACACTAAGTGTTAAATCCCTTTTTGTGTTCTAGTCGCTGTTGCTTCTTTTGTATTGAAGTGGACCAAACTGAAATAGTCTTCTGTCTATAAAGATACATAAATAAGAAATACCTATAAAAACACCCCAGAGGCCTCTGAGTGAGGTCAGAATACCCAGGGTATCTTAGCATTATCTGGATTCACTCACCTTAACATTGATAGTCAGGTAAAGAGGTCACACAAAGCTGGTTATCATTTGCTCTGGTAACCCAGGGTTTCCTCTGAAACGTAACTGGTCAGATGATCTTTACAATGCAAATATGCTCAGTAGAACAGGTGATTTTATAAAGGAAGTTGACTCTATATACATGGGAAAATATAAAAACATCTACACACCTACAGTCGGTGTGAGAGGAGAATTACTGTTGAGTACAGTATTTAAAATGTGCACTTTGGTCAGTAAGACGGGAGAAGAGCTACAATTTTAATACAGTTTTGTCTATTTAAATCCAGGAAAGTAAACTTGGTTAAAATGCTGTGTGACCAGACTCATTATAACAACTCTTCCATTAAGACACAGGAGAATCAGGTGGATTATAATTGGGTATTTCATTAAGTTAATGCTTAAAGGACAATTTTAGTTTTTATTCTCTTAGCTGCAGCCTTGGTAGTGTTTGATGGGCTGAGTAAAGAGTAAAGACTAAATATAAAATTAGAATTCAAAGGTCAGCTTAGTCTAGTTGCAAACTCAATAAAAGGTCCAGGAGTACAAAAAGGTGTCCTGTTTTAAGATCATATATTAATTTTTATAGACCAATAAAATTGTTGTAAAATTGTTTGCAGCCAAAAGGAGAAAAAAAAAAACAAGGAATAAAGTTGGTACTAAGAATACAAGGAAACAAAAAGATATTAGACGCTATTGAAAAACTTTAGACCCTCCTACTGTCTGCGCACTCATGTCAGAGGGATTTTTCCAAGATTGGTGACGCTATTTTTCAGGGAAAGTTCATACCTGTTGTTCTCTTATCTGGAATATAACCTGCTGCAGAGCAGATTAGGTTCTTAACATAGGTTACCATGACAATAAACTCTGGTAAAAACATAACCAGCTTCGTAGTACGGAAAACTCTTATATCTGAAGTTATCTGGTTAAGATAATTCAGGTGAGAATTGTTCATTTTCACCTCAGATAAACACATTTTTGTCCCTTTCAGTCTCGAGCACAGAAGCAAAGATGGACACTCATGTTCAAAGGTATCCTGAGCTGTTAAATAAATTAGCTTAATGTCTTTCTCTAATATTATCAGGACAACAAATACATTTCTCTTTATGGCTGAAGCCTTTCTTCACTCTATCTTTCTTTTCTTTTTAGGAGTCAGTAAAAAGGGAATCCGGGACAGCGGGTGGAACTACAAGTTATCCATGCTCATTTGAAGACTGCAAGGGAAAAGAATTGTTACCAGTTATATGTCCGCAGTGTGAAAAACATTTCTGTTTGGCGTAGGTTACCAACTTTAATGAACTTTTTAATAAGGCGGTGGCTCTTGAGCGTTTTTTGATCCTGTTCATGGCAGAAAAAGTTTAAACCTCCGATCGCATAATTTTTATTAATTCAGAACTAATAAACTGACTGTTTTGTCTTTATAGCCACCGACATCAAGATAATCACAAGTGTGAGAAGCTGGAAGTCCAAAAGCCTCGAATGCAAGCCACCAAAGAGCTGGTGCAGAAGATTGTAGGTTAGTTAATGTAGTCCGGAGTTTCTTCTGTCATTCCTCTTTTGTCCACATGGGATCAGTATTAAACAACTGCCTTCACTCTTGTGTGCCTGTTCCCTTTGACCTGTTAACCTGGATTTTGTTTTCCTTTGTGCCTGGCGGCCGCTCAGAGTCAAAAGATGGATCCAAAAGTAAAGGGCGCAGAGGAGCAAAGAACAGTGCAACCGCAGCAAAGGTGGCCCTGATGAAGCTGAAGTTGCATGCTGCAGGGGACAAGGGGCTGCCGCAGGTAAAATCCCAACTGTCGATACTTTTATTTTGACACTTTACTGTCTGCTCAGTTTCTTGTGTATACATTACTGCATGTTAAACATCTCTTGTCATCCACCTGCCATTATTCAATTTCTTTTATTTTTACTTTCTAGACAGAGAGAACCTACTTTCAGGTGTATCTTCCTAAAGAATTTAAAGACTCCAGCAAGCCCATGTTCTTCTGTTCCAAATGGAGCGTGGGGAAAGTGGTGGATTATGCAGCCTCTTTGGCTGGCCTCAAGAACAACAATAACGTGCTGACAGCTAAGGTAAGAGAACAGAGGGGTGTACTACAAATAGCAATATCGATGGGTTAGTGAAGTATGTTGAGCTTAAAGTCGGCGTTGTCTGTGCCACAACATCCCAAAAGGTTGATTCTGTTCATCTGGACATAGCGTTTCAGTGGGAGAAACATTTCGACACTCATCCAAGTGACTCATTCAGTCTCAGCTGACTGCAGGCTTCCCCAAACTTATAAACAGTGCCTTTGCACAATGACTGAAACTAGCACCACTGAATGAACAATGGTGGCTGTCTTTTTACCACCGTAGGTTACTGTAGCAACAAATGCTTTGGTATTTGTTGCGTTAATACTGTAAGGTGTCTATAGGCAAGTGCTGTTTGTGTATACACACATTAGAGCATAACTTTTTACTATTCTCTAAGTGAGAAGGAATACATTATGAAACCCGTTCGACCATACCTTAGTAACACTACTTAAGCAAGCCCTGCAGTAAAGCTACAGTAGCCCAAAATGTGCTGCGTGGTGACAGGCAATTTATTTTTCATACCATCCCAGGAAGTTAGCTGATGATACAGCAAATAAATGTTTGTCCTGGAATTGTGTGTAATAGAAGCCACATTAGAAAATTGATTGGTCTGTTTGTAAGCCATTTATCACTCAAAATATTAAATCACTGAAATTAATGTCACTTTGATAAATAGATTTCACAGTCCCCTTCATTAGACTGTTGGGAATAGACAGCAACATAAGAGCACGCTGAGTGGGGAAAATAAATATATTACCTAAATATTAACGATTTTCTGCAGCATTCCCATCTTGCCTTATTTGCTAAACCTATCACTGTTTGTTTTTTCTCTTACACACGCTTTTGCTTTCAGAGCTGCTTTAATTCTTCATGGTATAGATTCAACAGGTCTGCGTGCCTAAACGCATTGAGTTGTTGGACATTGTACCCACCACAGTTACAGTTTTATATCTAGACAAAGCTGTGTAGCATCGTGCACATCTCTTAACAGTATCCTCTTCTCTTTAATTGCAGAAGCTGCGGTTATGTCATCCTCAGACAGGCGAGGCTTTTCAGATGGATGACACCCTGCTCTCTCTGTTGGCTCACCCAGAAACTCCTCTGTATAACGGGGGAAATGTCATTCTGGAGTATCTGGACAATGAGTGCACAGGCCTGAATGATATTTCTGACTATATCACACAGAACTGACCAGACACTGTGAATAATTTCTGTGTGCAGTTTGTATTTATGCAAATAAATTGCTATTTTATAAATGTTGCTTTGGGTTTTACTTTCAAGCTGAAAAGAGAGCATTATGGAGTTGTGCAGTTAATCAAGTACACCATCTCTATAATGATGCTGTGGTAAATAGAAGTAAAGACAACCCAGGTGGGACTTGAACCCACAATCCCCAGCTCCGGAGGCTGATGCCTTATCCATTAGGCCACTGGGCCCTTTTGTTTGACAGCTTCATCACTTTTAAAACAATGCTGTATTTTTAAGGCACTTAAACTTACTGTATGCAACTTCAACTGTTTTTGTGGGAATGGAAACACATTAAATGATGTAAGAAGTAGCAGCACCATAGATTTAGCTGGTCATTAACTTAAACTTATCCAGAACTGTTATAGACTTCACAACCACAGTTATCACACTTTAATTGCAGCTACCTTACAAGTGACCCAGGTGGGACTTGAACCCTCAAGCCCCAGCTCTGGAGGTTGATGCCTTGTCCATTAGGCCACTGGACCAGTTTGTCAGCCACTTTCATCACTTTTAAAACAGTGCTATGAAATCTATGATATATATTTTGTTTTAAAAATCCCATTAAATATAGATACGGCAAATTAAACAACATGTAATAGACAGCATAAAATACATAAAACCAAGTCTAAAAGGCTTTAAAAGAGGTGGTTACTGCCTTATCACCAAAGCCAGTTTTTTCTAGAGCTAAGGGACCTTGATGACAACACCCTCAAATGTCAAATCATCTTTTTTTGCTTTGTAGCACGGAGGGTGGAGTAGGGGGGGGATCTTAAATGTAATTATAAACAGGTAGCACGTGTACGTGAGATAGCAGGATTGAGATGATGTTCACTGCTTAGTGCTAAACGAAAGTACTCATCCTTTTTTTAATAGCTGATGAAACCACAAATATACTATAGAAACTCTGGAGTATGCAGAATGAAAGTAGTACAAAATAAAAGTGACTTTTTCTGTGTGATGTTCAGAGTAACATATGGATGAATAATTATTTATATTTGATATATGTATAATACTTGAGTATTTTAAGGTGTTAATTGACTGCTTCGATTAACGGAAGAGAAGAAAGGTCTATAAAAAAACAACACAAAACAAAACAAGTTTAGTTTCTAAATACACAGTAACCTGGGGAGCCCACCCCCCGATTTAGCACTGGCCAATCTTATTAGTCATATTTATATTGATGGATTATTTCAGCCAATGACAAGGGACCACAAACAAGCGTGGGCGGGTTCCTTTAGCAAGGCGTATAAAAAAAAGGGGGCTGGGTTTTACCAGTACAGTAGAGTCCGTTGTTTTGATGACAATAGATGTCTTTGCGATAGTCGACGATTTGTAGCAACCGTAACCAGATTATATATATTTTCACGACGTTAGGTAGCTCGTTGCTGCTTTTCTGATCGAGTCGCTCTGAAAAAGGCGGCTTGATCTCGCTAATAACGGTCGCTTTGTAAATTAGGTCGGAAGGGATGCCGCTGCAGACAGACTCCGACGGACGCCAAGAGTCTTTGGATGTAATCTCATCGCACTTAATCGGCAAGAGCAGCTTTTCTATAAACTTAAAAAGCCTCAGAATAACTCATTCTCGACCGAGTGTTTGTGTAAGATGCTTAAGCTCGAGTGCGAACTAAAGGCTGTTCTGTGAAGTCAGGAGCGCAATTGTCAGTAAGCTAACTTAGCTACCGTTAGCTGGTCACCCACAGAGCGCGGTTCGGTTATCTTCAGCACCCTGCTGGTCACAGAGGGGCAAGTATCTACCGAGACAGCTCACTGCTCGATTTTGGACCGTCTGTTTTCGGCCAGTGTCGAAAAATACTGCCTGGTAAGTGATTTATATGGGAACCAGGAAGACGGCTTGTCAACTAAATGTAGAGCAGAGTGGGGGAGGGGCAGCTGCTTCTGTTTTGATCTGCAAGTTGTCCTCTAGGGGCGCTGCAGCCCCCTCTCTGCTAAATAACACCATTGTTTATCTGCTTGTCGCTGATGTGTAACTCGCTGTGTAATGACTTTATAAGGCGGGCACTGTGCAGGCATGTTAGCTCCAAGTTATCGTTTCCTTAAGAGACCTGTTGTGAATGCAAGCTAAACAGCATGTGTATGTTTATCTTTATGGGTCTTGCAGACTACAATGAAGCTGTTGGAAAACTCCAGCTTTGAAGCTCTCAGCTCCCGGCTGTGTGTTGAAACAGGGGAGTCCCGCATACTTGGCAGGTAAGACTTTCATTTCTACTTTTTTTTTTCTCCCCCATTTAGAATGATCAGTGAAATGAGTAGATGCGACCAAATAATGTAGGAATTCAGAGGATATTAAAAAATGCATAAACTATAAAGTCCTCAGTATTAAAAATGCACCAGGTGGTGTAAGTGGTGTAAGTAAACATGATTTGGGTTAGGTGTGCTGGTGACTCACGGGTTAAAAAAATGGCACAGGGTCTGTTTGTGGACATGTAGGCAACATTTCAGACAGGTGACTGGTCCCTTGAGAACGTTTTGGGTATTAACTGAATTTTTTTTTTTTTAGGGCTTTCTGCTGCACTTGAATGCCACACAAACTTCAGTTGCAGTGCTTGTAGTTTCTGCATATTTAAGACGTGCTACCATAGCTCACCTGATTGTGATGCATGCAGAGTTTATTTCACAAGATGAGTAACAAATTCTTCTGTGCAGGTTTTACGAGGTTGCACTTCTAAAGTTGAACCAATAAACTTTGCAGGCTTGCAGTGTAAGCAAAAGTTTTCCTCATACAGGAGAGATCTACCACTGATGTCATGAAAATGAGTGGTAGATGGTGCGAGAGGTGCGGCTGGCTCACAGTTCATGTACACTCCTCATAAGCGGGGTAGTAGAGCAAACAGCCACCTGGGTGTTATGCAACATCATGGTAACTCTTTACCTCAGACGGCCTAAACTCAGAGCCTGCAGTGAAGGTTAATTTATAACTGACAGCTTGGGAAACTGTAAGATATATCGGCGTGTTGTCGATTATGCAAAGCCTCCAGCGGGGCCCGAGGATACGGTGACAGTGTGGTTACATAAAGAGCAGTGGGCTGTGTGTGGAGTTATGCAGCTCGGTCTGCTGTTCTGTCTTTCTGGGGTGTGTGGGCGGTGGTTGTGACCTCGTGACGCAGATCACGGTGTCCTCTCACAGCGCGCTGTGGTTATTTCTGAGACTGTTGTGAAGTGTTTTTTAGCAGATGTATACATGCACACATACACTACATAGTATCAGGACTGTGCTGGTGAAGCAGCTGCAAAGGCTGCTTAGTGGATTTAGAGACAGCTCATCATAGCAGACTTTAGCTGAGAATTAACTGAACAGGCTTCCAGCACGGATTATGGTATTTTCATGCAGGCAAGAAAAATAAAATAAAACCATAGTCAATTTATTCAGAGGGTGCATAAATTACCTGAAAGAAGGCAGCTGGTGTTCTGTGTGAAGATTGTGTTTCCTACTGAAAACAGGAAAGTAAGGCAGTAAATAAGTAGGCCTGAATTGGTAATACAGTAATAATGAAATGCATATATGTCTTTACTCTTTTCTACTCTGAGCACTCAAAGTGCTCTATACAAGATGTGAAATTCACCTATTTACACACACATTAATAGAAAACACTAAATTCAAGCGCTTTCTATCTGAGGTTAGATAACATTCACACAAAGATCAACGCATCAGGATGATCTCTTTAACTGTTATACCTCTGGTCTCTACTGGCGTAATAATGGGTTTGTGTTTTTCATGAGTTTTTACTTGAATTCAGGTGAGATTCAGCTACGTTTTCAAAGTGTGCTTATTTGCTTTGAGTTGGTTTTTATTTCAGTGAACTGAAATGTTTCTTTATGCCTAGTTTTAAGTTTAGTTGTGAGTGTGTGAGTGAGACCAGGGCAGTTATTTCCACCATGAGGTCCCTATAATTAGCCTTGTCAGCCTTGGCGAGGGTCTTAGCACTCAAGTGTATCCTCCAAGTGACACAACCTTTGCTCTTGTATAACCTCTTGGTGAGAGGGTGCAAAATAAACAACTGCACAGCAGTCTGCTGCTCTGCTCTCATATATCTCAGCAGCATGTGACCTAGAAACATGAAAGAGCACGCAGGAAACGTTAGCCACGACTTGTCAGGCACTCCTGCAGATATGGCTCCGGTGAAAGGAACAGGCTGTCTTGTTGAACGTGTAATAGCTTGTAGATATTTAGAGCTAAGTTATGTGTTGATAGTTATTAATTCCCAACTATCCTAAAACAAACGTACCTACATTGCAGTTTAATGAAACGACAACAACAAAAAATGGAGTCCTTCCCATTTCAGAAAAGGTGTTTGTGTATTTGGCATTAAAGGCGGTGATCATGGAGAACACATTTGATAGAAATCAGAGTTTTCAGGTTGTTTTGGCTTTTTGATGAACAGATCCAGAACATATTACACACAGATGAATGAAACAGATCAATAAAGCTTTCTGTCATTACACTACTGATTTTGATTTGGCTCTGGTTAAACCCTTTTTGGTTGGGTGCCAGTAATTTCTCTATGTAAAGAAAGTCTTTATCAAAGGTTTCTTGGAACAACATTTGTTTGTGTTCATTAATTTAATTTCAGGGGGGGCGGGTTAAAATGAATTTCATCAAAATGTCCTGGAGTGGCCCATCTGTTATGCAATCATGTGTTTAATCCTGCTGGGATATTAAAATAGTTTCCAGTGATTCGGCCGCACCCTCCCATCGTCATGTTTACATCGTCCAGCTCTTAAATGTTTTTCGCCTCTTTCTGCCCCGCAGGATCGAGAGCTACTCCTGCAAGATGGCAGGAGACGATAAACACATGTTCAAGCAGTTCTGCCAGGAGGGGGAGCCGCATGTCCTGGAGGCCCTCTCCCCTCCTCAGTCCACCAGCGCCACCAGCCCTTCACAGTGAGTACTGCAGGCCAGGTTCAGCATGTTTGGAAGATGAAGAAATTGAATACTTTCTTTGTTTTTTTTTTGTTGTTTTTTTTTAAAAACAAAGAACAAAAACCATGATGTTCATTTCTGTGCAGGCTGGGGAAAAGCAGCGAGGACGGAGAAAACCCTCTGAGCGACAAGTGTTGCAGGAAGACTCTTTTCTATCTCATCACCACGCTCAACGAGTCCTTCAGGCCGGACTATGACTTCAGCGCCGCGCGAGCTCACGAGTTCAGCCGAGAGCCCAGCCTCAACTGGGTCAGGATGCCGTTCCGAAGCGAAACTTGTTCTCTGCAATGAGAAAAAACAATTTGCTTCAAAGATTGCTTTTCTTTTTCTGTCCAGGTGGCTAACGCAGTGAACAGCAGTCTGTTCTCAGCAGTGGGAGAAGAGTTTAACTCTTTGGGACCCGAGCTGTGGAACGCTATCGACCAGGAGATCAACCTGCAGGGCTGTGACATTTACAGGTAGGTGCTGAGATCAGTTAACGCTGCAGAGCGAACCATGTGGTGTGGAATAAATCTGTTTTAAGCTTGAATATCTTTTTTTAGCTACAACCCAGATCTGGACTCGGACCCTTTTGGTGAAGAGGGGAGTCTCTGGTCCTTCAACTACTTCTTCTACAACAAGAAACTGAAGAGGATTGTATTCTTCACATGTCGCTCCGTCAGGTCAGCAGCTATAAGCCTACTGCTCACCTCTACAGACTCTTAACAACTCGCACATCGTGTTTCCCACAGATTTGTGTGTGTGCAGCCAAATCAATTATGAAATGACAACATTAGTAAGTTTCAAA
This sequence comes from Rhamphochromis sp. 'chilingali', assembly GCF_963969265.1. NCBI lineage: Eukaryota > Metazoa > Chordata > Actinopteri > Cichliformes > Cichlidae > Rhamphochromis > Rhamphochromis sp. 'chilingali'. Next base: position 14,060,912 of record NC_137945.1, on the reverse strand, counting down.
ACTCCTCCGTCCTTTGGACATTCTCAAGCTACACAGTCTCGTGCTGCAGCTGCCGACAGGTGGCCTTCTTGAGCTTAGTGTAGCACCAATGAACCAGGTTTCCACCTGCTTCACGTTCTGGTTGGAGCACACGCATATCAGATCTACAGAGCAACAGGATGGCTGTTTCCACTCTGCAGCACAAAACTGTAGAGTCGCAGTACATCTGACTGTTGGTCTCATCAATCAAGCAGAAAAGAGGAAATAAAAGTAAAATGCAAAAATGGTTTGCCAAGCCTTCGTACAGCCAGACCAAGCCAAATTCATTATTAGGCAACAGTCAAATCCCTCCACTTGTTCCAGTTTTTTTTTTTTTTTTTTTTTTTTTTTTTTCTTTGCCTGTCCCATTTGGTTCTTTAGCCATCAGAATTGTTGTCTGAAGACCAACAAGGATACCCAATGGATTTATTTTGCCAAATGGATCATCGTGGCATTGCCGTATTGGTCCATTTGATCGGCCTTTGTTTTTATTATTTATTTTATTTTCAGTTGTTACAGATGGGACAGACATGAGTGAGGGATAGGAAAGGGAGAAAAGAGGAAAGAAAAGGAAAAACAGAAGGGGAGAGGGACAGTGAGAAGGGGGGGGGGAAATCTCCTGGATCACCTGTTGAGAGAGAAAAAGAATAGAAAACAAGCAAAAAACCAAAGCAACATACTAAACACAACACCATTGCATTAATCTAGCTAAGTGTAGACAGCAGTAAATACTAAATATTCAATGTTGTTGTGCAGCACGCAGGACAGACAGCGCACAATGTGCTTTGAAGTAGCAGCCAAGAAAGGTGTAATTTAAGTCTACGAACAGTGAACACCCGTGTGCACACCTGTGTGGATCAGCGCGCTTGTATTCAAATGGTTTCCACATGTAATGGTCTGCAAGAGGATGTAGAGAGCCATAGCCCCGTCCCCCAGGGCATGAAGCAGGCATGGAGGAGATCCAGGCCCCAGAGTGCGAGAGCTCAAGGAGGACCACCAGAGGGGCATCCGTGCCACCCTCATGGGAAGGGCTGAGGATCCCCAGACGAGGCGTCACCCAGTAGCCACCGAGCAGAAGCTAGAGGGGGCTGCACCGGCGTGCCCGCCGGCTCTGCCGGCAGCCAGCTGTGCCAGAGTGAACTGAGGTGCAGGCCCGGAGGCCCGAGGGCCCCCCGCACCCCGGAGGAGGCCTGACCGAGCAACAGGCGCCAGGCCCCGCCAGGTAGCCACCGGGAGTGAGCTGGTACATACCTGAGCGCCCAGCCCCGGACACCAAGAACCACCAATGCACCGACCCCTGAGGGCATCAGTCACCGGCAGGGAGTGTGGTGAGGGGAGATAGGCCTGCGAGTTCCCAGAGAGGTGGAGTGTAAGACCCGACCTGACATATAGACACAGACAAACAGGCACACACAAACATGCATTCCCACCCTCATGCACACATATACAAACACTCAGCACTCACCCAACGTAACTTGTTCCAGTTAAAGTATCCCAGGTTGAATGCACACATAGTGACACAAGGGGGTCTGATCGTGATAATCTTTCTGCAGCGTCCTGAGCGGTTATGGCCGCGGCACCCTCGACAATGAGCTGGACATGGAGCTGGACGATGAAGAGGAAATGGATGGCTTCACTGAGGACAGGTGAGACTGCTTATTGAACGCCGGGTTTCCTTTACTGTAATATGTGCTGTGCAGTACTTGTTTTTTCTATAAATAAATGTGTCACTTAAATTATTTTTCTCTTCTCCCAGCTGCCCCAGAGCTCTGTGTGTGTAACCGCCTCAGCCAAAGATTGTCCAGGCTTCTCCAGTGTCCATCCCCCCGCCTCTTCCTCGCCATTTATTTGCTGCCTTGTCCAAAGCCATTTTCCACCTTCAGACTAATGCATGTTTGATGCCTTCTCTTGCCGGTGGTAAACTTTGTGTTGTGGCAGGGTTTTATTTGTATTGTTTTTAGTTAAATAGTCCTGTGTCAGCATAAAACTCTTTCATTTCATTTTCCAGTATTTTGTTTTTTGTTTTCTGGGATCCTGAGCTCTGAGCCCATACAGCCACATATGGACTTCTCCACTCCTGCCACATTTCCAAAGAGACCACTTCACGGACACTTAAGAAAGAGGAGGTCTTGTTGTGGACAAGTGGCTCAAAAAGACTAAAAGCAAGTTTCTTGCAGATGATGTCACAGAGAGGAGTCCAGAAACACCAGCATAATTGAAAACTGACGAGGACAAAAACAGAGCTGGGTCCGTTTAAGACAGGACACACACACACACAAAAATCCAGCCGAGGCTGCCTGACTGACTGATAAGCTGAGAGCTCTGTTTCCTCATCTGTTGTTGCTTTTTACGTGTGACAGTGACGTTACTGTGAGAACTCTTGAAATCTAAAAATGTTGCATTTATTACTGACTGTATTCTTTAAATCTCCACGGCCAAGGAGAATTATACTCCTGGCGTCTGAGTTGCAGCTTAGAAAACATATCAGCTTTTATCAGATAGTTTCACTGTTGTCTAATTTTTTTTTTTTTTTTAATTGTCTCCAATTAATCCCTGTTCATTCCTGAATGTGTTGACAGTGTTTTTCTTTGCTCATTACCCCAGTGCAAAGACTTCATTGAAAAGTGAATGTATAGTAGAAAAAACATGCCGCAGAAAATTGTTTTTAGATGAGCTCTTCGTGTTCCTGAAAAGTACTTAGGAGTTGTGAGTCTTTTATCGACTGCCCTGTGCTTCGTTTGATCAGCAAATATATTAAAGATGTGAATAAATTGGTGTTTGTCTTTGAAACGCAGCAACCTAATGAAAGTTATTTTGACTCTGAAATAATTGAAAGTTTAAAACAAACCTTTATTGGAAATAAAACTGATACAGTACAGACATCACCACACAGTATATGATCAGTTCCCTTGCTTTGAGTTTAAGGTAAAAGCTGTAAACCTTGGTGCTGCAGTGTCTGGTGGCCGCACGCTTCATCCACTTCCTGTTTGTGTAAAAAGACCTTGCACCAGAACATCTCAGAGGCACTCTCAGACCAAGATGGTTTGCAGTCAAGATTCAAGCACCTCATCACTTTTTTTTTTGGCCACTTGCAGAACTTGTAAAAGGAATACAAGGTTTAAAAGTGACACGTGCATAGATCCATTAGCAAGTTCAAGGAATTAAAGAAGGTCAAAATCACAGGGAGACTCTCAGATTGAACTGCACGGTCCTCCAAGATGCCCAGAACAGGTTGGTTAAGGCGGAGGATCAAGTTATACCTAAACAGCCAAAATTACATTAGGACCATATTTCTGCTATTCCTCATAGCCAAGTGGTTCATGAGTAATGACTTCATATAAACGTGGCACCTCTTTGAAGGTTTATTTAAGAGGACTGAGATGCCAGAAAGGCTGTCAAAAACTAAAAAGCTTATGGGCGGGGTTTGCAACATCAGTGACCGTGTGTTAATACAAAACAGGTCTATAAGCAAAATTTAAATAAAGACCATAATGCATCGTTTAGGAAAAAATGTTGCAGTTTGAAATACTGTTATTAAAACTGAGCTGTGTACTGAAATAATGCTGCAGGGTTCATTTTCCAGAGGCTAGAGAAGGGAAAATTTGTAGTGCATCAACACCATTTGGCTCAACAATATACAAGTACAGGCTCAAGGTCGTTAAAAAATAGGATTTCATACTTTACCACATTTTAATACGGCACCATCAGGTTGTAGTGTGAGAAATACCAATGGTGTAGCTTATGAAACAGAAATTATACATAACAGATAAACCCCTCCCCCCAAAATAAAAGTGTTGACCATGAGAACATTATTGTACAGTAACAGCTTGGAACCATTCCTTTAACAACACTGCTTGTAATCCCTTTGTGTCCCAACATAGATGAACTTGTATGGCAAAAAAGGACAGCTGCACCATGTATGGACATCCTCGTGGGGTTTATGATACGATATAATGTAACATGATATGATGAGAAGTATGTCATGTCAATGATGATAGTCTGGTGCCGTACTCCAAAATACTTGCTCCTTAAGCTGGTCTCTGTTATTCCTGGTCTCTGTTCAGGAGAAGGACTGGCTCCATTGTGACAGCGTGCCAACACTCTTCTCCAAATTTGTCCTAAAATAAAATAAAAAATAAAAAAAATAATGCTGTTCCATCCCAGCGGTGCTGAAGGTAGTCAGGCCATTAACGGCAAAGGAATGGGCTATCTGAGTCCGGCTCTGGAGGTCATCCATTCAAGGCCTTGACATAACCTGAAAAACAGGAAATCAAAGATGAGAATCAGCAGAACTTTTTCAATGCCTTCAAATGTAATGAGAACCCACGATGGACCATGTGGCCCAAAGCCACAGACTGAATAAAAGATGGGTGTAGCTGCCATGATGTCACACTCTGGTTTGTGCAGCTCTGTTATGAAACTTTGAGTTGAGAGTTTCAGCTGTTGTGACCGTTTTTGAAAGTGAATGTGACATGCAGGTTTAAATTTCTTCAGCAGGGGTTTCACTTTTCAGACCTCAAAGCTGCATCCCTCTTTTATACTGTGTACTCCTGTAGAGCACTCCTAATTTGGAAGAGTCAAAGATACCCATCTGTTTTCACAGCTTTAGACAACTTCAAGTAACTTTAAGAGAAGCCAAATTGGATACATTGCAGAGTTGTCCTTCTTCATGTTTCACAAAGCAGAAAATCGTTCATGTCAGACACTTTCACACAGCTGGAAACACCCTGTGTTGTTTTTGTGTTGGATATTTATGTTCTCACTAACTCCCCCTGTTGTCTTACTGCACTTAATGTGTGCCTGTTTTTACCCTTATACACAAACAGCAGTGGGTCATATTTATTTTTAAAGCAGAACTCTGCCACTGATGGCTGCACAAAGCCTCCTGAGGCCTCAGGGCTTAAAGTAAGCAGATGCAGTGACATCTGGTGGCTCACAAGCCTCACAGCCCTGCAGGACAACTTAACACTAATTTTACTGGATAAATGTCCTCATAAGTATGTGGTGTTGGTGTCACTATACTGGAGCACCAAAGCTTGTTGAAAAGTTGTCTGAACATAATATAGAGTTTCAGTTTGTTCCAATAAACATAAAAAACAAACAAGCAAACAAAACCCCCCCCAAAAAAACAAGCAGAACAAATAAAACAGCCTAGCGATAAAAAAACAAAACAAAAATCCTGGAACAGTAGCTTTTAGGTGCCGGGTTAAATCTGATAAAGGAGAAAACGAAGATAAAAACACTTCATCTAAGGTTTGTATGGAGAGCTGCAGTTTCTGCTTGTTTGGGCCACATCCGCCTCTCAGAAAACAATTACAGATAGAACAACAGAGACAAAAAACATCTGCATTCCCCGTTTTCTTTTATTGCTCACCGCTTTCATTTTAAAAAACTAATAAGATCAGTTAGAAACATCTGTGTATTAATTGAGATCTGGTTTGCAGCTGGATGAGGGTGAGATATCATCATCTAACCCCTACATTAATTAAAAGTCTGCACACCCTGTCACTCTGCATTTCCTGCTTGTGAAGAATGAGCAGATCTCTCTTACCCCTCTCCTGTAAGTGCACAGCAGGACTGTATGTGCCAGGGGTGGTCTTTGATGGAGCTCAGGGTGAGGTATTTAGAGATCTCTGCTGCAGACATACAGTCCTTCATATCCTGCTTATTGGCGAATATCAACACAGCTGCTTTCCGCAGGTCCTGAGGGAGAACAATGAAAGCACAACCTTAGTCGCTGCCACTTTTTGAACCACAAACTCTAAACAATGCTGGTGGAGGAAAAGCCTGGCCATCGTCCTGCGTTATCGTCATATATGGTCATACTAGGAAGAGTGTTATGTGTTACCTCATGGGCCAGCATCCTGTAGAGCTCCTCTTTAGAGATAGCCAGCCTCTCTCGGTCTGTGCTGTCCACCACCAGAATGATGAACTGGGGGGAAAAAAAAAAGTCCATGCTAAGTGACCTCTTTTCAAAAGGCACAGCAACAAAATGCAACACAGCGGGTGGGCATTTCCGAGGCTGAAACCCTCACAATGGGAAGTGGTGAGTGCTATGCAAATATCCCCTCTTGAATAAGAAAAATTGTCTCTGTATGACAAAATGCCAAAGGCATGTTAATTTGGAAGAGATGTGAGACACACCATCAAAACTAAGGCAACAACCACCAGAAGATGACACAGACCAACACATTATTCAACATGAAAGTGACTTGGAGCACAAACTGTTATGTGACCATTTGACTTTACAATCAAAATATAAATACAAGCTACTCCAGTAACTGCAGAGCTGCAGTAAAGTCTACAGCATCAGTTTAGCCACTGTTTGATACAAACACACCTGAATGTTACAGTAGTTTAACTCACCTTTCCATAATAATCAGTCACATAATTAATCTCATAGGGTTTCCTTTTTGCATCCTTAATTCCTGGAATTCACATATTTCAATTACTTTTTTAAACCTATCAATATTCACGTTATATTAATGTGAAAGTGAAAAGCAGGTTCTTAGATTTGAAGTTTTTTTTCCAAAAAATATACTGAGTTTACTAACAAATACATTATTTCATTAACAGCTCCTAAATAATTAATTTACTAGCAGTCTGAGGTTTAAAAAAAAAAAAAAATCAATAACTGACCGTTAATATATTCCCAATAAAAGCAGTCAATAAAAATGCTGAATACTGCCTCTTAGAATTCCCAGAAACCCCGACATGGGGTGGTTTACATTATGCCAACTCTCGCTTCTCCCACAACCTAGGAACTGCTCCGAATCAGCCATCATCATCACCTTGATCCACCTTGAGGAATGAGGGAAAGGTTGGATTCTGGAGCAGCTTAAAGCAAGGACACCCAGGTGTATAATCATGTCTTATATCAGGCGACATGATGTATTAATGCTGCACCTCCACATAAAGAACAAAGTTTGCCATCGGGGGAGGAGCTGAAGATTGACAGCTTTACTTCCTCCACGCTCACATGTCTTTTTTTGGATCTCTAACACATCACAAAGAGGATATGAGAGAGAGATGCAAGTGAATATGTGAGGAGACATTTTAGGATAATGGAATGCTCCCACAGAAAGCATAGGGAACAATGAGGAATTGAGCTTTGTATTCAAATCATGAAGCAGCCAAAATGGATATAAACCTTTAGTGAATATTGTAAAGAGCGGTCTTTAAGTTCTCATACACATCTGCCTCTGCTGTTTGTCTTTTTACTGTGGCAGCTGACCCCTTTGCTTCTCAGACCGGCTCCTTTGTGAATAGGGTGACCTTTGACTTGGGCGGCCTATGCTGCCGTCTGTGCTCCGAGCAAACACCAGCTGCTGTGCTCAGGGAGAAAACTGTGCTCGACAATACATGGCTACTGTCGAGTGTGAAAGACTCTGCAAGGTGTTTCTCACCTCTGTATTGGAGTAGTAGGTGTTCCAGGAGGATCTGAGAGACTCCTGCCCACCTATGTCCCACATTAAAAAGTGGGTGTTCTTCACCACTATTTCTTCCACATTGCTTCCGATGGTGGGAGAAGTATGGACCACCTCGTTCATTAGACTGAATAAAACAGAAATGCAAAGTGGGTTTGTGTTTTTCCAACTTTAAAAGCATTCAGGAAGGAAGGTTCAAACTGAAAAAAGTACTTACAATTGGTAGAGGATAGTGGTTTTCCCTGCATTATCTAGTCCCACAATGATCACCTTGTGCTCTGGAAAACAAAAAAAACAAAACAAAAAAAACTCAGAAATTAATTTGAAAGTATACAATTTGAAACAAAAACTGGATCAAGCTCACAAAAAGCAATCACACCAAAAAATCAAAACCTCAAAAACTTACTTCCTACCTCATGTCTTCCTGACCTACTTTTCCCAAATAAACAAACAAACCTAGACCTACACTAAACTCCTCTCATTCATATAACAAGCTAGAACATAGAACAACAATGAGGGTTTGAGGCTGGTGCGAGACAGGCAAACATGGTGGGCTAAATGCAGAATTGGAGGAACATGTAGATACTAAAATATTTCAGGCCAGTGTTTTAACTTCCTGCCCTTGCGAGGCCTCCGGCTGAGAGGAAGGAAGGAAGTCTGGCCAAAGGGCATCGCAGCTCTGAGGGTTTTGATGAACTACATTGGCTTTCCAAACATTTTACATGTATATTGCTTCCTTTACAAGAAGCAACATTACACGGTTTTTCCTGCATATATTAAAAAATAAATAAATAAATAAAAATGTTGGCACCCACCAAAGAGGTTTTGGTTTAGCTTTTTTGGTTTTGTTTTTTTTACAGTTTAACTATCAACAAAAATTCAAATAGATGTCACCACACAGGGAAAAATACGCGTATGATGTCCAGAGAAAGGAAACATTTATTCCTAGAATGCACTAAAGAATTAAAATTCGGCAAAAATAACACAAAGGGATTCATACACCAAGAAGAATCACTTCTTGTGTCTCCAACCACATCTCTAGTAATACAATTACATGGTGATGATGACATAGATTCAACTCCTAGTCTGAGTCCCAACAATTTCACACAAACCACACAGCAGTCTCCTTAAGTAAGTAAAACTTGACACTGGGAATAGTTTAATCCAGAATTGGGTAACAATGAAAGTAGGTATTTGCCACTCTTAGGGCCAGGCAGTAAGTAAGCAATATAACACATGCTAAAGAGCACAAAAAAATAATTCCCTATCAGATGACAAATGATGACTGGAATCAAACAGAAAATACAAATTCTATCTGTAAATATAACCACATCCTTCATTAATGATTTACACTTCCTATTACTCATTATTAAGAAAAATAACACTCACTTACAGTAAGGGAAAAAAAAAAAACAAAAACAGAAAGTTGAAGCTGTACAGTTAATGAATACTTGACACTGCATTGGAGGACATTTGGCAAACCCACATTGAATACTTTAATACAGAGGACCAAAACTACCTAAAAATCAATAATTTGAAATTTGTTTAGATATTCTTATTACCCGAGAGCTTATTTTGGTACTTCTTTCGACATGTATACATTTCTTTACTGTTCCAAGATGCAAGTGATGAGGAAAGGAGTAAACCTTTTGTCTGTTTAATATATATTTTCTGGGTTGAATTGTATTTTTTCTCAAATTCTGTCCTCCATAGTTTAAAACTCGAAATTACACGATAATGTTGGTTATCCAGCTTGGTAACCTATCATAAACGGGAGCAAAATACTAGTTAGACTAGTTCCATTGTTTTAAGTGGACACTTGGAGCCACAACTGAATAATTATATTTACAGTAAACATCTTTCCAGAAAGTCAAGGAAAAGTTATGTAAGGGCGACGTGTCCTGGACAGTGAGCCAAAGCTGATTGACAACACTGTGAACATACCCCGGTAGGTTCTTAAGGTAATTATATCGGTTGATAAACAAATTAACAGTTACGATGTTGGGTGGCGTCATGCGGGTGGAGAGTAGTACCCTGGTTTACAAGATAAATAAAGACAGTTCAGATGGCAGTGCTTAAGTAAAAATAAATAAATAAATAAAATAGATGTGTGGGGAGATAATTCTGCCATATGCTATTGTGGCACCTCAGCTGCCCTCTTCATGCTAACGGGCTAACAGTTCGCCTTATCCCCGGTTGAGAAGCCGGCGGGAGATAAGTGAGCTGCAAAAACCGACACCCACCTTGGTTACAAAAGAAGCTCCACAGTTTGGCGAGTATGAGGCCCATTGTTAGGGATAAATGCCGATGTCCGTCCCTCTGTGGATAGAGCGACTTTCTCCACTCTGTGGTCCGCACCGTGCAGTCCGCGGCTGGCTGCTTCTAGCTAACACTAGCTCAAAGAGCTCTGGTCTACAAAACACCTCAGCGACCTTTTCAATGCAAACTCCATCTAAAACATCTAAGCCATGAAGCTAAAACCAGATCTAAAACAATACCGGGATGAGTTATTATTGTGTAGGTGTAAGTAAAGCCTAAAGCCCCCACAAGAAGTACAAATAATCCCTGTGTGTACAGAGCAGCTGTGTAGTCCCCGTGAGTATCTACTCCTCTCTTCTTCTGCCCGTTAGCTGCCAGTTGTCCGGTGAAAAAAGCAATCCCGACTGCTCAGTTATCTTCCGGTTACGTGATGACGTTTACGCATCGTGGCATGTTTGTCTTTTAAATCTCCAGTTTCTGCTTCTTCTTCTTTTTTTCTTTTTTTTTTTTAGGAATGGTTCTTATCAATGAAGCCAAGCCGCTAACACTTCAGTTCCACCTTTATTTGCTTCTAAATTATATTGCCTATAACTATAAAATTCCTAAGGAAAAGGAGTTTAGCCAACATTTAAAACAAAAAGTTTTATGTTTAAATGTCATAATTTTAAATGTTTTACTATTTTGATAAAGTTTTTACTTGTTAGGTTTTTATAAATAAATTTTTATGATGGATATATTATTTTATAACTTGCTTTACTGTTTAAACACAACAAAAAAGACAAAGATTTATGCACACACACACGTACACACGCACACACACACATGCAAAACATGCAAATAAACTTTATTTTTTTATTATTTATAATTGTTTATTTATTTATTGAAAATGCTGTTTTCTTTTTGGTGGATTTATTCTTGAGCATATTCTTCGCACAATTTTTTGTTTCTTTTTATTTAGAATTTATTTAGATTTTTTTAAATATATCTATTCTGTTTAATTAAAGAGAAAAATCAATAAAAAAAATTAAAAAGAAAGACAATTTGTGTCACGTGGCCTATGATGTATGCGGAAGTACTTGCAAGAAGAATGCCAAAACAATCCGGTGGACTCCACGCTGCACAGAAGTGAGTAACGAAATACAATTAAAAGCACATTTACAATGAAATCAGACCTGGAGCGGAAAGAGAATTTAACAGTCAATGTATTAAATAAATTTTAAGAAGCGGACTTGTTGAATGTTACAGAGTCGTTTAAGTGATACGATCTTTCATATACTTGGAGAAATTGCCTGATCTAGCGATAACATTTTGGTCTGTACAACAGGTATCGCTGAATTGTTGGCCTCTTTAGGTTTCCACATTAATCCAGTGGCGGTGATAATTAAGATGTCCATCTGACACGTGTTGCTTTCCTGCTTTCCTTTCCACAGTCTGAAGCCTTGTTAAACAGAGGAAATGTCGATTTTCCCACGAATTTCCCTGAAGCCTGAAGTGACTGAATATCTTAAGAGTGTCTTCTTAAACAAGGAGGTAAGAAGACTTCACATGCACTTCTTGGGATCGCTGTCTTCCCTTTCAAATGAAAAGATAACTCACTGAGGGAGTAGTTAGGATGCTACAAGTCGTCATTTATCGGCGTGTGCTTTCATTTAGCTGTTACAGTATATTTTCTGCAAATCTCTCTCCGCATAACAGTCACGAAAACCATTTGAGAGTTACAAAACGGTTACATGTGACTTTCTAACAAGAAATATTAAGTAATCTTTAACAGAAGTCCTGCTCCCTTAAACACTGATGGGTTCTCTCGTTCATTTGTTTTTTACAAATCATTCATATTACATTTCTGTTGTATGCAGTCAGGCATTGAAAGAGCTCAGGAAACATTCTGGATACTGATTCTGAAAAACTAGTTAATTTATTCATTACTTCTAGGCTGGACTATTGTAATTCATTGTTACTGGGTTGATCTGAAAGCTCCCTAAAAGTCTCCTGGCACAACAAAGAAGCATCATATTACTCCTATGTTGGCATCTCTTCATTGGCTCCCTGTTAAATCCAGAAAATGAATTTAAAGTCCTTTTCCTCACATACAAAGCCTTTAATAATCAGGTGCCGTCATCTCTTAAAGATCTCATAGTAACTTATTATCCTAACGGAGCTCTTCATTCTCAGACTGCGGGCTTACTTGGGGTTTCTAAAAGTAGAATGGGAGGCAGAACCTTCAGCCATCAGGCCCCCTTCCTGTGGAACCAGCTTCCAGTTTGGGTTCAGGGAATAGACACCCTCTGTGCTTTTAATATAGTTAAAGTATAGAGGTAGTTAGGGTTGGATCAGGTGACCCTGTCATTAGATTTTTGTCTATGCTCTTAGTCTGTATTTTGCAGAAAAGCACTTTATAAGTACCAGTCTGTTTACCATCTACAAACAGTTCTTTTGTGTTACTTCATCAACATAAAGGCACACTGTATGCTTTTTATTACCTAACCCTTCTATTTTATTAGGTTTTAACGGCGGTGGGTCATCAGGAGGCAGAGCATCGTTTCCACAAGCTGCTCTCATGTCTGTCTCACCCACCTTCATACACCTGCGTACGAGCCAGCACCCATCTCGCCCCCCTTGAGGAGATCAGGCAGCAGCTGGCAGAAGAGCTGAGGAAGGTGAGTCTCTGTCTGGTAACAGAATGTAGAGGGCATAAGAAAACCCACACAATGGGCTTCGGTATTTGGTTGCAGTGTGTTGGAGTCATGCTTATTTAGTTTGTCATTGTTTTTCTAGCAGCTGATGTGCAGCTCGTCAGCAGAGGAAGTCTCTGTGCAGATTCTGCCACACCCACGAATTGCGGATGTGCTGATCCTTCCTGTTGAAGGTCCGAGGTATGCGAGGAATGCTTCAGATAACTCTTAATCTGCTCTGTAGAGGTCGCACTCAGCACCACTTGGGCCTCTGAGGTTCTCCAACATCCAAGTGGAACAGCAACAACACAGGAAATATTTCTGATAACAAAGGAACAACAAACACACCCTCAGATAGCTGCCAACAAACTGTCAGTCAAAGAGAAGAACGGCATTTTTGTGCGTGTATCCTCTGTAACCGTGTGATCGTTCTTTGTCCTGTACTCTCAGACCTGTGAAGCAGCTCGGCTCAGAGGTGGTGGTGGGCGCTCAGTGTGGCGGCGCCGTACTGAGAGGCGCTCACGTCTTCGCCCCGGGGATCCTCGGCAGCCCCAAATGTAAGACTTAAAAACAGTAGAAGTGAAGTGAGGCTGTGAATACTTAGAGCAGTGGTGTCTTTGTTTTCTTCACCTGCTCTGTGATTTGGAAGCACGTTTTACTTTTTGCCAAAGTATCTTCATTTGTTCCAAGTGTTGATTATCTTCCTTAAACCGAACCGTGTGCTGTTTTGTTTTCTTGTTAGACATGAAGGCGGGGGATTTGGTGTCCGTCTTCTCTGACCTGGAGGGCAAGTGCACCCGAGGAGCCACCAGCTTCCAGGGGAAAAAGGTATTTGTGGGTAATGGAGTAGCCGAAATGGACCGCTCCACTATCTTCTGCACAGATGAGCCTGCCAGGTAAGTAAACACTGTCTTTTTTAATTCCATATTCAGACCGTTTCACTCCATGAGCAGAAACACAAAAGCTTTTTCTAGTACGGACCTTCCCTGTTTTGAAGTTAGAAAAACCCCTTAAATTATAACTTCCTTCTTTCAAAATAAACATACTCTGAATATTACCTGGCAGTTCTTTATTTTTTGCTTTGAATAGGATTTGTTTTAAATAATTTATGGTCTCTAAAGACCTCTTGTATGTTTTGAAATGCTATGTTGAAAATCCCTTGCTCTTTTTTAAAAGCACCTTGGACAATGTGGATAGAAACTTTAAATTTACTCTTCATCTTAGAAACGTGTTAGCTGATTAGTTGTCGTCTTTTTTTCTTTCAGAGGTATCGGTATCCGAATGGTGGAGCCGCTTTACAGAAGTCCGTCCTTTGATGGTGTTTTACCTAGCCTAGCGTTCCTGCAGGTATTTTTTATTAGAGCCGCAGTGAGCTAAAGTCGGTGTAATAAACTAGAACCGCATTGGACCTTTATTAAAGTGGACCTATAATTCTGATTTCCAAAATAATCCGTATTTTCTGTTATAACTGGCTTTGTTGTAGCCCCTCAATTTATCCTATGGCTCAGATAAACTGTCCTGTATTGTTCTGGAACAGCTGCACCTTGCAAACAGATGGTTTGAGCAGCAGGTGGATCAGGAGTCTGATAGGATATCCGCTCTTTATGACATCATACTGATCCAAGAATTTAAAAAACTGCCTAAAACATTCCTACAGAATGACAGACAATGTAGAATAACGTATTAGGTCCATTTTAAAAAGAGCAGCAGTGAGGTTTCAGTCTGAATCAACCAGGAACTGTATTGTATACATGTTATGTCCACATCACTGCCCATACTGAAGCGAATCCATGTTGCGCAGAACCTCCCGTCTGTGGTTGTGGGACACGTGCTCGGACCTCGCCCTGGGGAGCGCATCCTGGATATGTGCGCTGCGCCTGGAGGGAAGACCTGCCACATTGCTGCGCTCATGGGAGATCAGGTTCTTGTGTCCAGATGCGATCATAATTAATATTCAGAGTATTTTTGTTTTTTTTAATGCAGTGATTTGACTGGTCCATGTGGATGGTATGTTGCCCATGAACTAGAATGAATTTGACACCAGTGATTTAGATCTAGGTCTCAAGCAACACTTTACATTAACTGTTAACATAGAAAATGATCCAAGTGGAATTTAAGTACATTTAAGGTCAGCATCTGTACCCCACCAAAGGGGCCCACCACCACCCCACTGGGAGGCTGGTCTGTGTCCAGCCTGGAGGAGAGGGCGGACAACAACACGTTCATCTTTGTGTAATAAAATTAGTGATCAGATTGTGTCCTTGTTAGCATTTACTTGATTTAACTAAAACGTCTCCTGAGATAAAATCAAGCAGTCTAGGATTGTAATTTGTGAAATTTCCTTCCTTTTTAAGTTGTTTCTAATATATTTTTTTCCTCCGACACAGGGAGAGGTCGTAGCCTTGGACAGGATCCGGAATAAGATCGACCGCATTCGTCAAAATGCACAAATGTTGCATTTGCAAAGCGTGAAGGCGCACTGCTTTAACAGCACTCTGTCTGTGAGCAGTGACCCAGCACAGGAAACTGAAGGTACAGTCCAGAGTTTATCTATGATGTAAATCTCCGGGGTTCATAATAAATAGGTAGCAGCTCAGTGTCTGTGTTTCCCAGGACCTCCGTTCCCTCCGGAGAGTTTCGACCGGGTTCTGCTCGATGCTCCCTGCAGTGGCCTCGGACAGAGACCCAACATGGGCAGCACCTGGAGCCTCAAAGAGATCTGCTCCTACCAGCCACTGCAGCGCAAGTTATTTCATGCTGTAGGTTTTACTTCACACACATAAACCACGTTTTATCATCTTAACATCACAGCAGTACTAGCGTTCTTTAACCTGCAGGTGGCAGCATTGGATAGAAATTCCACTGCAGCTTGATCACAGCTCAGATTTACTTGTTTAACGTCACTGTGAGGTTTGAAGCTCACTTCTCAGGCTTATGTGCAGTTTTACAAGTCTGTTCAAAAGTGCGCAGAGAAAGCAAACTGTCATTTCAAATTTCTGCGAATAACCTTTCGAGACCTGATCATTTTCTGTGATTTCGATTTAAAAAGTTCAATTGAATTCAATTTTATTTATATAGCACCAAATCACAATAACAGTCGTCTCAAGGTGCTTTATATTGTAAGGTAAAGACCCAACACTGATACAGAGAACACAGCGAAAACCCCAACAATCACTTGCATGGAAACCAGCGCAGAGGACATGCTTCGTTAGAGCTTCATCAGTGTTTCCTATTCCTATTTTATTTACCATTAGAACACAGAAACCACATCAAATATTTAGAAAATGAAGATGAAGCATTTTAAGAAAAATATGAGGTCACTTTGAATTTGATGGCAGCAGCGTGTCTCAAAAAAGTTGGAGGAGGCCGTGTTTACCGCTGTGTGGCATCCCCTCTTCTTGTAGCAGCAGCCTATAAACATCTGGGAAGTGAGGAGAGCAGCTGCTGGAATTTTGGGAAAAGAATGTTGCCCCATTCTCGTCTGATATAGGATTCTAGCTGCTCAACAGTCCTGGATCTTCGTTGTCGTATTTTGTGTTTCATCATGTGCCAAGTATTTATAGCTGGTGAAAGGTGCAGGCCACTTCACTAGTCAGAGAATCTTCTACTATGAAGCCGTGCTGTTGGAATAGATGCAGTGTGCAGTTTAACAATGTTTTGCTGAAATTTGCAAGGCCTTCCCTGAAAAAGACGGTTTGGAGCAAAATACCTGCATATATCTTTCACCACTGATGTGGCCTTTCCACGTGTGCAAGCTGCCAATTCACTAATGCACCACTACACCAAGAAAGGCAGTCTTTTGAACTGAATGCACACCCAGAATGTGATAAATGATGAGTATTAGAGATAATAGATCTGGTGTGTTTTCCCTTCAGTGACCATAACAGGCAATACTTTTGGAAGCAAATGTTAAAAAGCTGTGAAGATGAATCTTTAATACTTTAAATTTGGGCCTTTTAAACACGACAGTCTGTGGGAATTTCCACAGTTTTGGAGCTAGCCTCAAGTGGCCACAAGAGGATCTGTAATTTATTTGGTACTTAATTTTAAACCCTGGAGGTTACCTCTAAAAAAGAGCAGCAAAAAATGAACTGAAACCAAATAGTTTTGGTCCAGTGCTTCTAAAACTCACTAAAAAGTTAATAAAACCACGATTACACCGACTATAAAGCGAGTACATGAATACGTAGCTATCTGTGTCTCTGCAGGCGGTGCGGCTGCTGAAGAAAGGTGGTGTTTTGGTGTACAGCACCTGCACAGTGACTCTAGCAGAGAATGAGGAGCAGGTAGCTTGGGCCCTTGACACCTTCCCCTGCCTCTCACTTGTGCCACAGGTAAAGCACTTGAGCCACATGGACGTGACTGCAAATGTAAAAATCACAAAGTGAAACCTTTTTTTTTGTTTTTCAGGAGCCCCACATCGGTGCTGAAGGCATGCCTGGAGCCGGCCTTCCACCTGAGCAGCTGCGCCTCCTCCAGAGGTTCAGTCCCGAGCTGAGCTGGGAGCAGACGGAAATTACAGCCCCGCTCCCCTGCAGAGCCGACAGCGACACTATCGGCTTCTTTATCGCTAAGTTCCTGAAAAACTAACCCGAGGGCTCGCGCTCTCGCACGGGGCTCATATGAGACAGCAAAACGGGAACAATAGTGTTTATATTACGACACTCTGTGTGCTTTGACGGGCCAGTGTTGACAAAGAGCTCCCTGCGCTGTTTACAGCATCTGCCTCTTAACAGCTGCTCTCTAAAACCGTGGGCCATATAGGGATAAGCTTTATAAACACCAGGGGAGGGTTGGATGGAAGAGGGTGGTGGTTGGGGGGCACGTGGCGACGGAGTCTGGATGAGTAACGGCAAATGCAGCAGAAGCAGCGCTACGGTTGCTATAACAACAGTGACGACACAGCTGCCATGGTGACGGATTCGCTGGAGAATGGATCAGGAAGTAGGTGTAGAAAGAGGCCATGAGAGGAATTAACAATTTAGTGTCTTTGCAGCGCTGGAGACGACTGGGACATTTAATTAGGACTTCTGGAGCCTGCAGGAAAGAGGAGACGCATGTGTTTGGCTCAGTCTCTGCATTCATCAGAAGGAAATGTTGCTCAGTTTTTCAGAATAAGAGCACATTTAAAGGGAGGCTGTTTCTGTTTTTGGAAGTGGTTAAGAGTAAAGATGTGAGAGGAAAAAGAGATGTTATTAAAATGATGACTTCCAGGATATTTAGACCTTTTTTTAATTTGTTTTTTACTAATAAAATAAGAGTTAATTTAGATAATTCCTTAAAAACAAGATGCCAAAATAGTCCAGAGGTTTTTTCATGATGGTAGAGTTTACTCCTAGAAGACCTTTGCATATGATCTCAAACCATTTGTCAATTGTTGTCTAAATTCCTTTTAACTAATTGTATTTAGCAGAGATTAAAAAGAATTTTAGCTAATTTTTTTTCCTTTTTCTCTTTTGTTATTTATTCCTTTTTATGCAAGCAAAACACAAATCGTCTTATATTTGAACATTTAGTCAACACATCCCAGACAAACGTCACGCACTGACATTCAAAAAAATACCGCCACCCCTCATTTCTTTATATTTTGCTAGAAAAACAGGTGCATAGAATATTACTATACAGGACAAAAAACTGCTAAAGAGCTTGATAGCCCAAAAATAGATAATTTTCTGGGCTTCAGAGCTCTTCTTTGGATGTTTGCTGCTTGTGTTTCATTCTCTGTAAGATCATCCCAAACTGCTTCATTGATGTTGAGGTCTGGGCCATGACTGATAGTGTTCCATTGTGTCTTTTATCCAGGTATTTTTTTTATTGCATTGGTAATAATTTGGATGCATTGCTCAATCAGACCTGTTACCACTGATTTTAAGCTAAGTTCTTGCATAACTTGGCATACCTCAAATTAAATGTTCTCCCTGTTTGCTTTCCTAATCATTGGCTTCTTGACAGCCATCGATTGTTTTTGCCTAAATATACAATTTAGTTGCTTCTTTTCTCTGTTGTATGTTGTACAACACTGGCTCGTCTCTTCAGTTAGGTGCCTTTTGTGCTTAAATTACTAATTAAAATGGTTTGTTAGACAGAAAAGGCTTAAAACGTTACAGAAACATCTGGCACTTTTTCATATTCATTAGAATATTTGGGGTCTAGATATTTGGTGCGATGAAAATCGACATTCAATGGCATCTTATTTCTCTGTGTGATCTTATGATCTTCAATTTTTCAAAGCTTTCTGATGTTCCCATAATGAAAGGCTTGGTAAAATAATTGATTCTCCACTTCCACTTCATATCTGCTCACACACATTATAGTGTGTTACATATTGCTACATGTTCACACGTGCTTATGGTTGCCAAATATAGGAACTAATTTATTCAGTGCAAATTTAAAATGGATGTCCAATAAATCCGCAGCCTGTGTGCAATTTATAGATCCGTGCCAGCAGTGCACCGACATCTGTCCCGTTCTTCTGACACGCAGTATTTTGAGGACCTTCACTATGACCTCAGCTCAATCCCCTTTCCTGGGAATAACATCAGACTCTTATCAGTCCACGCACACATCTGTCTGCGCTGCACTTCACCTCCCTGCATCTAAGCTGCATGTGAGTGCGGACTCGCTGCACCACTGAAGATTTGTTTTTCCCCGATTTCACATTAAAATTCAAGATCAAATATGCCTCATCTCCGAGTTTGTCTGTTATGAAGGCAGCTGTGAGTGTGTGTCGAGGCAGCTTCCTATATTAGAATCATCCCCTCAGCATTGTCATTCATGTCGGGGTTGTCATGACAACTCAGGAGGCAGGCCGGTGAGTCTACCTCAATTTTTTAGTGGAGTTTCAGATGACTATTTATAGACGCACCATTTCCCTCCTCTGTCTGGGTCTTCTGCTGACACAAACATCAAAACGGTCTCCCACTGCGTCAGTCGTTTGTTTCCAACTTTATTCTTCGTATTTATGCAATATGTACACATGTACACTGTTATAAAATCTGTAGTGCTACCAATGTAGCATAGAAATGGACGAGTTTTTATAATTACAATTATCAGGCAAAAAAAAACATTTAAAAAAAAGGTGAGGAGATGGTGTGTAAACAGAGGGCCAGAGTGCACGGACTCAAAGATCAACTAAAGTCTATTCAGGTTTTGATGATGTTGTTGACTCAGGCATATAGAGCAGGTAAAATATCCCCAAATCCATTAACCAGATCCTGTATTTTAATCAGAAGAGTGAAAAGAGGGCAAAAACTTAAAGGCAATATTTATCTGGTAAACACTTGGAATTATTTTTGTTTCTTTGGAATTTCAGAAATACCCACACTGAACAACAAATCCTAAAATTAGCATTGTTTGTACTAAGAAATCAAAGTAGGACTTAAATGGAATTCGTTAGAAAAGGGGTCAGGATTAATCCAAGATGAATCATCAGGACCTACGATTTGGTGGGAATGTTATATCAAATCCCTTTCACTTGAAACCAATGTGAAAAAGCCTGTTCCAATGTTATAAAATGTTTCTGGACCCATACAAAGAACAGTACTGCATGTGTTGAGAGGAAGTTACTGGAGAACTCTTTGTCTGTCTTGTAAGGCAAGACTAAGGTGCGCCTGCAAGAAGGCATGAATATGTTAAAACGTAACATCTAAAACCCGTGGAATCAAAAAAAGAAACTAAGCAGTAAGTGATGAACATAAAACGAGCAGTTTGACACTTTGGGAAATACGCTGTTAGAGTTAGAGCGATACCACTCTCATATACGAATCCCCCTCCCCCAGTAATGCCACAACCTGTTATTTGTAGGGTTTGTACAGATTTCACCAACACAAAATGGTAATTGTTGAGCTTTTAGAGGTGCTGGTAGGTGGTTTTTACCTTCAGAGAAACTGTTCACATGAGCTCTTTCCTCCTGTTTATTTGTGCTAAGCTAACCTGCTGTTGGCTCTACATTCCTACAGATATGAGAGTGGTATCAAGTTTTTCACCTGCTAAAAATCAATGCAGTCTGATATAACAGTGCTGCATTTATGAAGAGTATAGTATTCAGTTATTTTTTAAATCAAACAGTCATTGATTCAACTTTATGATTATTCTCAAATCTGTGATTTATACTTACTAAAGTACTGAAAGCTGTTAAGCTTCTTAGAGATGCTACGCTTGGCTGATCCCTTACTCACAGTGGGTAGGTTTGGTAGAGTTTTTACACTGGATTTTCTTCTTGACACAACCCCAAAAGGGATTTGTGTCTGCCGCTTTGTCCAGTCTACCAATCAAAGTTGTCTCCTTGTGGACCCCTTGATCACTTCAAGAACTGCTGCTATTTTAAGTGTATTTCAGACTATTTGTAGTAGGACATTTATAGATGGTACAGGCCACCATTCAGGTCCTCTCCCCACAAATGCGTGCCTCAGAACATTCGTAAAACAGTCTGGTCCTGGTGGATAAACTGACAACTATGTGAATCTTGAAAATATGAAGACAAAAACGAGCATGGTCCTGACCTAAAGCACTGTCACTGGGGTTGGACTCTGTTTGGTTGCTTGGTTGTAGCCTGAAAGCTAATTATCACGATGAGTTACAATCATGATAAACCTTAAAGCTGATCTGTTTAAAACAGAAGCTCTTTTGAGGTTTGTGGTTAAATCAGCACAAATGTGCAAGGTCTCAAGTGACCTAAAACTAAAAACAGGAGCAGCTCTGAAAGCAGTCCAGAGGTGTACAAGCAGACTACTTAGAAAATGAGTAGTTTCTATAGTTTTCAATGTAATTATGGGAAGTGTTATGGCTAACACAGAGAGACAGACAACCATTCGCGCGCACATTAACACTAATGGGTAATTTGGATTAATCAGTTAACCTATCCCCACAAACTGCATGTCTTTGGACTGTGGGAGGAAGCTGGAGTACCTGGAGGAAATCCACGCAAACACGGGGAGAACATGCAAACTCCACACAGAAAGACCCTGGCCTGATGGTGGAATTGAGCTCAAGACCTTCTTGCTGTGCGGCAACAGTTCTAACCACTGTGCCACCGTGCTGCCCTACACTCATTAGGTGTACATAATAAACTGGCAACTATGTAGGCAAGTGTTATTTCCCAAAGTGTCAAACTATTCTGCAACTACAACATCAAAGTATGATGGCTGGTCAACCCTCGCAGTAGTCTGAAGGAACAAATTATTCAAGTGGTAGCAAGCAATACAACTTAATAATAATAATAATAATATTAGAAACAATAAAAATTATAATGCTAATCACAGAAAGCACAGCTCAGTACAGAAAAAATTCTGCTTTTGTGTCATGCTTTATCAAACACAGGTTTAAAATATGCATATTTGAGAATATTCATGCATATCCACACATAAACAACGTCTATGCATAGATACACACATACATATATTCATATATTTATATTTGTATCTATGTAATCAAAATCCTGCCATTGAAAAAGATGCAACAGCATTTACAAAGAAGTGTACATAAATAGGATGCTGTGGTTTTTCAGGGTATAGCAGCACGATGGGAGGACAGAACAGAGTCCAGGAGGGCCTTGGGAGGGGTTCTGGTCTGTCACTGGTGGATGTATGAGTCTCTGGCCCATTCCCCTGCCTCACCCCTCTTTTTTGGAGCTACCTCCCCTTCTCTGTCCCTCTCTCTGTCCCGGTCGTAGTAGTGATGGTGGTGGTCGCGTGCTGGCCGGTGGTGGTGGTGAGAGCGCTGCTTGTTCCGCTCATTGTGGTCCTGTTCGCGCTCTTTGGAGCGCTGGTGTCCCGTGCTGTGACCGGCCTCGTCCGCCCCGCTGCGGTGATGGTGGTGGTGGTGATGGTGGTTGTGGTCCCGGTGGGGCAGTGGCTCGTAATGCTGTTGCTGCTGGGGATGCCCCTCCCCTTGATCCTCATCGTCCTCCTCTTCCTGCTGAAGACGCTGAGTGCGCGGCTCAGTACAAGCCGAGTCCTTGCTCTCTCGACTTTCTCGGCTCTCCCTGCTCTCGGGGGTCTCAGAGTCCAAAGTCTCTTGCCGGGAGAGGCCCTTGGCTTTACTGCTGTGATGGTGGTGGTGGTGATGGTGGTTGTGGTGTTCAGTCCTGGTAGAAGATGACCGGTGGTGGACGTGTTGGGATCTCCTGGATGACTCTGTCCTAAGAGGCCTCTCCTCCTCG
Source organism: Rhamphochromis sp. 'chilingali' (assembly GCF_963969265.1). NCBI lineage: Eukaryota > Metazoa > Chordata > Actinopteri > Cichliformes > Cichlidae > Rhamphochromis > Rhamphochromis sp. 'chilingali'. The sequence goes on along the minus strand of NC_137945.1, from coordinate 14,038,377 downwards.
TTGCCCTCCTCCTCCCCCTCTGCGTCAGCATCGCCCTGGTCCAGGCTCTGGTGGTGGTGATGATGGTGGTGACGGTGATGGTGGTGCTGGTAATCCTCTCTGGAGCCTTTCCCCTCCACTTTATCTCCCTTCTGCTCTGTACTGTTTCCCTGAGATTAGCGACACACATCAGTCAGTACGATGACACATACAAAACCAGAAAACATCACAGCAAGCACACGCAAACTAAAAATCACACCACCCCAGTTATTTCACCAAAATTCACACAGAACTACAAAGAAGAAGATGTCACACTTGAACACACACGCTTTCTCGTCAAATCCATTCACGGCCGACTCTGACCCAGGAGTAAGAACTCAAAAAAAGCAAGGCGTGCTCCTCGGCTTCAGCTTTCATCACTCGACCTCGCCGCACTTACCACACTAGCAAATACAAGCTCACTCCTGCTCCTCATCAATATCAGCGTTTTCTTCGCTCTCAGTCTTACATTGTGATGGCAGTGGATAGAGAAAGGGCAGATAAGGGGATTATGCAGCATTTACAGATGACTGAAACTGCCCATAACGGTGAGGGTTGTTATAAAATATATTAAACAAAAACAATGGTTTAGAGCTGAGCTGAAAAGGAACTACATTAGAAAAGGAACTATTAAAAGTAAAATAAATGATTTCATGTTAAATACTAAAGTCCAGCTCTCTGTCTACGTCCAAACTGTCTCTAAACTGTTTTTATTCTATTGAGTTTTACATGTTTTGCGGTAGTTAAACTTCAGGGGTCTCCTGTATCATCAGCCACGATTAATCAACTGAACGTGATAACAGCATTGTTTTGACCTGTTAATATGAATTTTGTTCCCATCTCTTGAAGCGTGTTTTGTCTCTGCTAACTCTTTTCTTGCTGTCAGCTCCTGTTCGTCCTTTTATATTTGATGTTTTCTCTGATCTAGTTCCTCTTTATGCATCAGAAGGTTCTTGTAGAGCATTTTAAATTCAGTTTCTTCGTTAGTATTTCATACCCTTGTACCTATCCTAGATAAAGTAGATTATTCTTAATTTACACATTACCTGTAGTGCATATGTTAAAGAATAACATAATATGAGAAAAGTAAAGACTTTTAGCAGACATTGTAGATGCAAACTACAACATTTTGTAATTCTTCAACGCTCTGATTTCTTTCATCTCTTCCTTTCTAATCCTGCCTCCCACACTTCTGGATCCCCTCCTTTTCCATGGCCTCCCTTGGCCCAGAGTATGCTCAGCACTTGTACCTGCACGCCAGAGACCGGGGCCGTGCTGGAGGGCAGGCTGGCTGTGGGTAGCTTTGCTAGCACTGGGTCAGGGGGGCTGCAGCTGGTGGGGTGAGTGCTTTTCCAGTAGGCCTCCAGGTAATCGGCCATATGCTCACATGCGTCCTCCAGCTGGTTCTCATCAAGAATGATGTCAAACATTTCCTGCGAAAGGCGAAACGGGCGCAGTCAGAGTTGAAGGAAATGGAACGGAGACATGACAGGGTCAACAAAACCAGCCAGCGCTGATGTGGAACTTCACATTAAAAGACTTAAAGTGATCTTTAAGGAAACAAAAAACGATAAAAAAACCATCGGGGCAAGTTAGAAACAACTCACAGGATTAGACACTAGATAACATTAAGTATTCATTTTGCAGAAAATCTTAAACTGTAAATCCCTAAAGATACTGACTGCTATTTAAATGAAATTAAACCTCCGCTTTCACAATACTGGAGGGTTTGCCTCATTTTCTAAAATAATAAGTAAGCAGATTAGAGAGGGACGGAAATAGAACTGGCAGAAATTATAAAGGAATAAACAAAACCTGACTTCAGATATGCACAAATTAAAACCCAGAGCCAAAAAGAACAAAACTCCAAGTTATTTCACACACTGGATTAAAATTGGCAGTAATTTCGGTCCGCTGTGGAGACTTACAGGAGGGCACTGAGCCAGCTTGTCGGCGGCCACCATCTGGACATTGAGGTGTTTGGCCTGCGACTTGCCTCTGGACTTGATGAGCCGCTGTAACACCTGAAGGCAAATGAGGACGAAAGGCAAGAAGGTCACGGCTGTTTTTGACAAACTTAAATTAAAGCTTTGTGCGTGCAGCACACAAGTTTCTCAGCTTTAAACAGGAGCTTCTTTTGGAGGTGGACAATTAATGTAATCTTAGAAGGATTCATTTTACAGCACTACAGATAGATAGTAATGAATTTTTAAAACCCATTTTTAGATGAGACCCCATAAATGTGGGTTGAAAACCTCAAATCCTAAGGCTCAACTGGTCAATTAAATCTGCCATTGGCACTTATATATGATATCTAGAGCCTGACCAATATATTTCTCTTGGTGATTATAATCTGTTCTTGAAATATAGAGTATCATCGGGTATGTTGTCCAGTCAGCATGTGGGATTTTTGTTTGTTTACAGAAAACAATGCAGAAAAAGCATAACTCTTTTCCCTCCTATCAGTAAGTTGCTAACTAGTTTGTGAAAAAGATAACAATAACCCTGCTCATTTTAACACCAGCACACTGTATTTATTTGTGGTTATACTGGATATCCATCCAACTATCCATTTATCATACCCAGCTGTCACAGGGTGAAAGGCGGGGCATACCAGAGACAGGTCACCAGTCACAACCATGCCTATGGTCAATTTAAAATCACTAGTTAACATAACATGCATGTATCTGGACTGTGGGAAGAAGCTCCACTCGACGGGCCACCTTCGGACACATGACCTTCTTGCTGAGAGGCAACAGTGGGACCCCCTGCATCTCTGTACAACTGTGCATATAGAGTATATATAAATATGATATGAAAACTACTTTTTGTATTGAAATATACTTTTGTTTTATGTGTGCGGCAGGCTGCAATGTGCTACTACTGTAGAATAAACATTCAATATTTTCCACAAACTACCAGGTTCGTGCCACGTGGTGATATTTGATGGCTAATGTCAAACTTCTGTCATTAAATAGACTTTGTGTATGTCATAAATAAATATAACCTTCCCAAAATAAATACTGCCACATCCAAGACCATTTTGGGAGGCATGAAAATTAAACAGCCGTGTTGCCTGAAATAATTTAATGCAGCAATTTTGGCTATTTTTACTTTTGATACAGAATATTTAGCTCGTACGATGTCTTTACATTCATTTGTGCAGTTGCTAATGAAGTTGAGTAATTCTACTCATTTAACTGTGATTTATACAAATACAACATATTAAAAGTTACACTTAGTGTATAAGAAGCAGCAGTTGGGTGTAATTAAGAGGCCAGGTGATAAAGAGCAATTTATTTTCCCCACTTCAAGTGTGATTTAATCTGCTGCCACTGTGATTTAAAGCTGGCATCTCGTGTCTGTTCATCAGCTATTGCTTTCTCTCATTTTCTGAGATGTGCTTTTTATTGATCACTGACTCATGAGCCTTTTGTACACTTGTTGAAGGTCGAAGTGATGAATCAGTCCTCTCACGCATTTTCTCACTCTCAAAGTAGCAGTCACATCTGACATGCTGGATTTAAAGCCAGAGAGCAGTTGCAGAGAGACAATACAAGCGGTGACAAGACAGGACGACGTGAAGACAGACACACATAAACCAGCGGAGCTGACTAACACGTTTATGAGAGTACAGGGAACATCTGCTGAGCCGTTTTCTCACTGTCCTTATTTTCCATCATAGCACATGTACACTGGCAAGTGCATCTGTTCCTCTCTGTTCCTACAGACATCATTTCTCTTACCTTGGGTGAGGTGATCTTGACGTAGACAATGATGGGGGCGAGGGAAGTCTTTCCCAGCTGTGACGGGTGGTTGATGGTATCGGCGTCCAGAACCACCAGCTGTAACGTCCGCGCCAATTCGAAAATTCGCTCGATTTCACTCTGGACTTCAGCTGAAGGGAGACACAGAGGTCTGGGTTTATTCTTTTCAGAGCAGGAAATTATTTCTTATCAGTCGTCAGGGGGATTTATCATGATAGTAGCTTGTGTAACACTGGTTTGTTTTGCACTTTGTTTATCAGTGGCACACTTCCTCTTTTCTTTCTTTGCCACTTGATTGAAATCCCCCTATTTTCACTCCTTACTCAAAATCTGCACTCTCTTTTTCACCTTCTCATTGGGCGACAGTCCTGCTACTCAAGTTCAACTTAGCCATTTCTTTGTTAGCATAACCAATAACTATATTTATGTTTATGGAAGTTTATGACCAAGAGGCTTAAGTCTAATCTTGTCTTTGTTTATTTTCCACACTGAGCAGTCCACTGGTGTTGTTTCCCCATTCATACTCACAACTGCAATTAATTTAAAGTTGGATAAATAAACTTTCATGCACCAGATCATAACTTAATAGCTGACTTCTTTCATGCATTCTTACCAGATCCCCTTAATGATTAAGTTCACTTCCGAAACCCCGATTAACACCAATATATCCTCTGTTGCTGACTTTCAAAGACATCACAAATCTTGTAGTGTCATCTAAAAACACCTCACAAGTTGTTTTGATGTGCCTGTGCAAATATATTTCATGATTACTGATAAAACAAAAAGAATAAAAACAAAAATGATCTCGTCTTTTAACAGCTGAGTTCGTTATCGCAGATCAGCTCTCTGCTAGGATGACAGAAAATGAACATAATAGGCCCCATTAATATGTATGCTTAATTTATTGCAAAATATTCACAATATTAAAGATACTCCTAACTCCATATTTTATTATGGACTATCCTAGAGTAGCTGTGTATGATTTAAAGTTAAAAATACTCCTTATTTATCTTAAACCGAACAATGATGCATGCCTTAAGTTCATCTACTGTCTGAAAGAAGTTGTTTTAGCTCCACCCCCTCTCTCTTTAAGCTGACTCTTGTAATTGGCTGCCTCTCGTAAACACAAGTGATGTCATACAGATCCATGAGTGTAAAAAACATTGTCTTTTGGCTCATAGGGATTATTTGCCTTACTTTTGCTGGCCTCATTACTGGAAACTAGGGGCATGTTTAATGTGACCATCCACCACTGTACAAATATATATTTGACAGATTTATACCTGACGATGGCACTAGATTAAAAAGGATCCCAAGCGTGATTTCAATTTATTTTGAATATCTGCGCAAATTTTTGCAACAATCCATCCATTAGTTGTTGAGACATCCCATTTTAATGTGGATCCCTAGAGCCACACTGAAAGCGTGGCTAAAAAAATGATTATTAGTTATTATTAAAGATGAATTTTTATGACTGCTCAGAGTCCATCAGTCATATAGTACGCCTTTTAAAAATCTGAGCCTGCATCAGTGATTTAGGGCATAGCTCTTTCTGCCTCACAGAGACTTAAATATTCAAAAGACATCATGACTTCAGGGACACGGCTTGGAGACTAATAGCTCTGAGTGAGTGAGGAGCCACATTATGTTACCTCTAACAGATACCGACTCTTACATCACACAACTCCCACTCCAGCAGATGACGACGTGACTGCAAAAACAATCCTACAAATAACTCAGGAAGGCCCAGTCCGGAGAGAAATCACGGCCAAGCTCCATGACTTCCAGTCCCGACAGTCTGAAGATAACATGAAAACATTCCAGCCTAACAGCTCATTCAAAATCTCATTTTCCAACTTAAAAATGCCACAGAGGGTCACCAGTTTCACGTGTTTCCAACTTTTCCTGAAATCATTTCATCCATCTTAAAGGAGCACAGCTTCAAGCCAATGTCACTTTTGATGGTAAAATTCTCTTAAAAAGCCTTAAATTACATAGAAAGCAAATGCATAACTCTTTGCTCTTTTGGCAGGAAAACAAAAGCTTTGAGAGACAAAATAAGAACAAAAGAATGACAAAACACACCCTGAGTGGTCCTTAACTTTAAAAGCTTTATGTTTAGTATATTAAATGAAAAAGTAGGTTTGACAAAGACTTCGTTATCTGAAGAAGAACAAAGTCAAAGTTATAGTGTGGCGGCTCTCTGTAATCATTAAAAAACTGCACTTTTAACACACGATGTGCTTCTATTTTATGCTTTTTCCTGCCTTCTTCCTCTGCTGTGGCTGCTGACTGATGCTTCTGGTGATACATAGCAGAGATTAGCCTTGTCACCTCTGTTTGACTCCGGAATCTGTTTCATTCTAATCACATCTAAACCCCAATCAACCTCAGTCAAATCAGAGCAGCTCTTGAACTTATTACTGCATGTTTGCGCTCCATCTTTCATCCCAAACAAAAGAGGCCAGCCAAGGCCATTCAGGGCCGTCTAGAGTTATTGTTACCATTGTCAAGAGTTTCTTTAATCGTTTCCTTCCTTTTTGCTACGTAAGCTGGTCTCCTTGAAAACATTATGAATCAAAACACCAGATGTTCCCAGGTGTAGAGTTTTCTAAGAAACTTACCCAAATTTGAGCGTGTGTTGGAGCGTTCGATGATGGCGTGCTTGCTGGGATTGTTCAGGACCGAGCGTTTGGCAAGAGAGATGTCCGCCGTGACTCGAGTGATTGATATTCTGTCACGAGAAATGGGAGAAGTAATCAGTAGATCTGGGCTTAAAACGAGATGTTGCTGAGGGCAGCAGTTTTTATCCACTGCTTGAGCACATTTCCTGAAACACTGCTGCAGTTCTCAAAGCATTAAGAGCAATCATCACGTCATTGAAAGCCCTGCATCATGCTCACTATAAACATTTAGGCTACAGCGATCAGGCATGACATTATGGCCACCTGGCTAATAGTGTGTTGGTCCCTGCTTTGCTAAACAGCTAAAAAACTGCAATGCATTGTGTATTCTGACACCTTCCTACCACAACCAACATTAACTTCTTCAGAAATTTGAGCTACCATAGCTTGTCTGTTGGATCGGAAAGAGGATCACTAGATAGTGACCACTGCAGACCGGGAACAGCCCACAAGAGCTGCAGTTTTGGAGTTGCTCTGACTTAGTCTCCTAATGTTCCCCTAATGTATCCCACCAACCCACTAACAGGTGCCATGATGATAATAATCAGTGTTATTCACCTCACCCGTCAGTGTTCAAAATGTGATACCAGATCGGCGTATATGTGACTAAAATGAGACTTCCCTTCATTGTTGCTTTAAGTAAAGGCTCTCGTGTCATAAAGGTGGTGTCCTACACACAGGAACTCCAGGGTAAAGGGACAGTTCACTCTAAATTAAAATCTACATGTTTAACCTCTGCTGTGCAGTGCTGCTTGTTTTTGTTGATGTTTGGTTTCCCAGAATTAGAGATACTGGTTGTAGAAATGTTTGCTTCTCTATTAAATATACTGCAGCTGAACAGCACTTGCTTTGCGATGCTCAACGCTTCCAAAAATACATCTGAAGAACTCAGCAGCAATTCCTTTGAGAAACCATGACCTAGTTAGTCAAACAAAAAAATCCACCACCCCTGTTCTACTAAAAGAAGAATGTGGCTTGTTACCATTACAGCTCAACCAACTGGGACACCATTAATGATTACATCTTAACACGAGCACAAATGCCAAGAAAATATACTTTACACTAATGTTCTTCATCTATTTATTTATTTCTCTTTTCTTTTAATGCTTATTGACTTGTTGCAAAGGCAGCTTCTGTGACAGCACTTCAGTCCCTGACGAATTTCCCTAAGCGGACAATGAAGTCGTATTGTATTGTTTTTCATTGATCGTGTTCATCAAATGCAAACAGTTTGTCAATACTGATACTATATCACAACTGCTCACCCTTCCCTGCAGACATTTGGAGGTGTTTTGGGGAGTGCTGTGCATAGTTTCACTAACTTTTCCAGATTTTGTAGATACAACGAACATGAGCTAAAGAGCCTTAACAGCTCAGTCAGTGGTTGAACACCCGGGGAGCTCTGCTGCATGCCATTCCTCCCCTCTCTTTCCTCTGTCTATCTGCTGTGTTATATAAATAAAGGAAAAGTATCCCACATAAAAACCATGTGGATGTTGTTAATGTCTGATCTGTATTTGCTGGAAAAACATTAACTGAAATAAAACGAACTAAAATAATATTTGTCCCTACAAAACTAAATAAAAAAAAAAACGAGAAATGTTTTCAGTTTAAGTCTTTGTCGGCTCGGTCAAACGTGTCAACGCTGTCAGGCTGACGAGGCTTTGGTGCATATGTTTACTGGGACTGAGATGTCTGTGTGACTGTGGTTGTCTGTAGTTGTTTGCTTTGCTGTACTATGTCACGTCTTGCTCTGAAACTCCGGCAAAACCACCCATGTCAATAACAAAAACGAACACTAAAGCTAGCGAAAAACACAAAAACTGAAGTGAAAAGAGCACATCCACTGTGGGAACTAAACGAAACTGCACTGAATAGAAATCAAACATGTAAAACTCCGGAAACAGCGCTATGAACAGTATGTGTTTATATTTGAGTTTGGGCATGTTACTAACTTTAGTAACACGAACTTTACACAAGATAAATTAAAGTTTAATAATTTAAACATTTATTTTATACATTTTGAGGATTTATAACATGTGTATGCTTATGAAAAAACATGTCTTTTGCAGCCCATAACTGAGGATTCTGTACCAAAGCAACAAGAGAGCGCATATAAAAATACGCTGTGCATTTGAGACTCGCACACGGCGTAGGAATCTCGATTGCCAGGTGAAAACTGTGCCAAACCAACTAAGAAAAACTAACACCAAATCAAAGACAAATGTCAGAGAGCAGCAGCAGGGAATTACTTACAGGTGTAAATTTGTTTAAAACAAATCAGCAGATCAAACGGTATTCTCCGCAGCTGCTGATGATCTGAGTGGATCTTCGTGTTGTGCAACTTCTAAACTAAAAAACCTCTCTGCTCCGGGTGGGAGGATGGACTCAGCATTGAGTAAGGAGAATCCTGCTCGGCTCTAGGGCCCATTATGGCCTATTAAGGACATGGAGAGGGCCTATTTAAAGCAGCGGCACACATCTCCAGGCCAAACAAACTTGTTACACACTCCCTCAGCTAACCTCGAGGGAGAGATAAATACCAGCCTATAGACTTAGAAGAGTGAGGAAGGAAGCGGGATGGGAGCTTGTGTTTTTAAAAAGGTCACAGGAAGCTTACCTTCCCTCAAATCTGTGTTTCAAAAAGTCAAACAGCGCTTTTTGCATCATGTCTGTCACCTGCAAACGAGATTCAGGAGAGAGAACAAGAGTCAATGAGTCAGGTTTTCTAAACTACTAAAGAAAATACTAAAGAAAATTCAGTGTTGTGTTTGGAAAGTTGAAGCTTTGATGCACCTCGTAGCCCTTCAGTGACGGTCCAACCAGAACCACAGGCCGCATGGAAGGCACAACGTCGTACGGAGGAATGTGCTCCGTCTTCAGAAGGAGAGAAGAAGAAAAACAGTTACACATTTATGGAGACAAAGTAAACGCTCACCATCACAAATCACTTAAGGGGGTGGAAAAACAACGAAGTAGACATTTTAAAAGCACTGAAACATTATGAACCATGAAACGGGACGTCCGAGCTGGTTCGAAAAAAAACAAACAAGCTTTGATTTATAACCGATTTGGCAGTTTGCTGCAGAAACTTTAATGATGACACTTCAAAGGAGGTTACCGTAAACGAAAAATATTTATGTATGTCAGATCGAGTCTCTCGTGTCATGGTTCTGATTCCGCTGAATAAAAGGGAAGCTAAATGATAGGAAAGGTTAGTCAGGGAGTGAGAAAGAAGCCCGAGTAGATCAACAGAAGCTTTGACTGAAAACACAAAATTAGGACACAGTTAGAAAAACTCGCTCACTGCTGTACGGAAGAACAGCGTGTTTGAGCCGAGAAACAGAGAGAAGGTTTACTTCTGCTTTCTCTGGCTACTTAAAAGGACTGCTGACATTATTTTCTTAGTCATCCCTTATTTGTCCTCATGTCCGGGCGGTTCTTTCGATCTGTGTTATCTTTACGATAAGTGTTTCAGACGATTTATTTAGACTTTCTTGTTGCAGTCTGTTGCTCCGTCTTACTCATCCCTTCAGCTCTAAACATTTTCTATCTAGCATTCGCTGTCGTCAGTGAGCTTCCCCAGAGACGCTGTGGGAACTGATGCGCACTACTGCTGACTAACATGCCATCAATGAACAATGTAGCTCAGCTTAAATCCTTTCAGTAGCATATTTAACTTCTAGATTACATGGTCACTGTAATCATGGGAAACAAGCTCTACTATATCCTTAAGTCCCACAGCAAACAGCATTTATTTATTTCAGCTGTCACTAATGAAAAATATGAGTAGTGAAGCATAAGAATGGGCAAAGACATGCCCCACTGAGTTCTTGCTGAGAGTTTCATGGGAAGAATGATACAACTCTTCTAAAGCTGCCCATCAGCACCACAAATGCTTATAAATTCATTATTCTTTGCTTAATCCATATAAAGTGCATGAAACAACAAGCTGCTGCTTTATGAGGTTTTTATGTTGACCTACAGATATGTTACAAATAAAGAAACAGGTTTCAGTGTGCTTTGGCAGTCTCCATGTTTCTGTTAGTCTGCTGGAGGATTGGACCTGATTATGTTATAGTGAACTAAAGCTAAACCAAAACTAAGTTGAAATAACACTTCAATGAATTAAAAATAAAACCAAGATCAAACTATATTATATGTTTTACTTACATAAATGAAATGTAACAGGAGTTTCTTTAGTTTTAATCTTTGTCATTTATCAAATGTGTCAGCAGAGCCACCCTGAGGAGGCTTCAGCACATTTTCAAAGGAGCTTGCAAAGAAAAGCGTCTGGACTTCTTTAAGTTACTTGAAGACGTTTCACCTCTCATCCGAGAAGCTTCTTCAGTTCTAAGGTCAAATGGTGCTGTAGTATATGATTTGGACCACTTTTTGCTTATAAAATGATTCAGTGACCCCTCATGTCCTGAAGACGAAGACTTTTATGATGTTGACAGAACATCCATATCTCCTGACTCTAGAGGTTAGGATTCAAGCTTTCCTTTAATTTGTCAATCATCATTTCTTGGCTTTTCATGTTTTCTGTTTTTATTCTCTTTGCCTTTATACTCTAGCTTCATATTGATAAAAGATAGGACCATGGCATTACTTTTCTCATCAATTGTAGCTCTCACCAAGAAACAAGCTGTTCACACTGAGATCCCAAATTTACACACAAAAGAATTACAACACACAGGCTGGCAGGAGCGGTGAGTAGTGTGAGTACATTGGTGAGTCTATGCTTAGGAAATGCATTGAGAGTTTTTCACAGCTCAGACCATGAAGGTTATCCCCACACCCTGCTGTGCTGGTGCGGTGCACACAAAGACTTACCGACTTCTGCTTCTGTTTAGCTGTGGCAAGACGAAAGAGGAAAAAGAGAGAGGTTAGGAAAAGGCATGCATGCTAAGTGTGGTGTGAACGCCGAGGGACAAGGACGATGGTGTAGACAAACAGGAGGGGCGCTGCGTGTAGCTGAGCAGCCATAGGCATTTTAGTCAGAGCCGTGCGGACGGATAGAGAAGAAGTGAGGGTCGGGTAGCTCAGGTAGAGTTTACCTTCTTAAAGAAGGGCATTCGTTTCTCTTTTGCTAGGGGTGACATGACAGTGTTTGGACTGGCTTTAGGGGAGCGCAGGTTGACTGGAAGCTCATTGTCCTCGGGGTCTAAGCCTGTGGCGTCTATGTCAATGGCTACCCACACAGACAGACAAGAGCATCGTCACATGGAGGTGAAGACAGGAGGTCACAGGTAGCGGGTAGGATTTACATTGAAAGTAGCACAGAATGTAGGTACTACACAAAAAGTACATGAAACATGTAAAAGTACAGTTATGGCAAAAATAATGTCTGTTTTACTGAGGTTAGGAACACGTACATCTTACCTACAGCTGGATTTCAGTGACTAAATGTTGATTCAAAATACTAACAAATCTATTAAATACAAAATTGGACTTTCACCCCTGAAGCTGCTTACCAGATGAAGGAGGAGTAGATTTCCGTGAGTTAGGAACAACTTCACCTAAACTAGATGATGAGTTTGCTCCCAATTTACTGAAATGATAAATAAATTTTTTAACATTAGGCCAACAAAATTGAATATCTAATGATGTGCACATTCATAATAAATTATCTCAAAGCTAAAGCAAAGGACTTTGGTGTGCACGAGTCTGTTTACCTGGAGTGGAACTTGCCCTGCTTGGCTCTCTGCTCCTGGAGGATACGAGTGTTTTCAAGCTTCACTGGACTGGGGATGAAACCGATTTCACAGCCTTCTTTCACCAGGCGTCCTATCCACCAGTCATTGTTGTACTTCTACACATACACAAAATTCAAGAAAGTCATCTCAAACATCCTCCTTTTTATTGCTGCCGTCATCTTTCTTTCCATATGGCATCGACAAACTAGCGTACTGAACAACACCTCTAGCTCACCTCTTTGACATGGAGGAAGTCTTTAGCCTCAAAGGAGACGGCCATGCCTGGCACAGGGACATCATCGTCGTGACTCGGGCTGTAGCTGACATTTGTGCGGACGGCAAATGCAACTGGTTTGATCTAGCAGAAGGGACAAAGGAGGGAAAAAAAGAAAATGTCAGATTTCACAAGCGATAATTTGCTTTCAAACTGGAGGAAATCAAGCACAGATTCTAACACGAGTGGGGAGACAGTTGCTAAAAGTTTTTATTCTAATCTTTTTCGAACACTACTGCCAAGCTGTGATCCTCGTCTTTGTGTGAGGTGTAAAAATAACCCCGGGTGAGAGATATCAGCAGCCTCTGACTCATCCAGACTTCGTCTAGTCTTCTCTCCACAAATGAGCTGCCTGCTTTTCTGTCTCTCTGCTACATGCTACAGCACTCACATGTTACAAGTTCAAATGATGCAACATGTTACCAACCGCAGCACCAGTAGTACAAGTACGCTCAAGCAAAATCAGCACTTGCGTAAATGGTAAATCATAAATCAATCCAGCATTCTTTACAAAGACAGAATCAATACTGACCTCCTTATACGATCACTGTAAACCTTTTACTTCAAGACAAAAAGTCATTGAGATAATGCATAAAGCTAATAAAATGTTTCCAGGCAGGGAAATAACAATCTAACACTGCTGACTGTCTACAAACTGCATGAAACAGCACTGATGTAGCTGCACCGCTCAATAAAACCTCCCCTGCCCACAGTGACACGTTACCCTGCTACAAAAGATTAAGGATCACATCATATGCTCACATACAAACACTAAACTAGTTTCTGGGTTTGTTTTTGCAAGCCCAGAATATCCACTTAAGACACATATCCCTTTAAGAATTACATAAAATGCTTTCGGACATAATCTTGGAGCCAGTCTGGCGGCAGTAGCCTCAACAGTTGGCAACACGGTCATGCCCTCAACCAGATTACATTTGCTCTGCCTTTGACAGAGTGACAAGCACGACAGAAGTCAACTGAAAAGCCAAAATAAATGCACAAGGATCTAGCTTAGAGTAATCTCCCAGCCCAGACTTGCACGCTAAACATTTACCTGCAGGTGAAAGGGAGCAAGATGAGAGAGTGGATGTGCAATATTTAGCTGGAGGTCTAACCGAGATCACTAGATCAGAGAGGCTGATGCTATAATGGAGTTGGACTTTCTACAGATTCCTAAAAAATGCCTTCAAGGGGCACAAAAAGTCTGGACTGCTGCAGCCGGTTTCCTCCCAATCTGATTTACTCTTAGCAACCCAAAAATAAAACGCACTGAGGTAATTTCCATTTTGATTTCTGCATTAAAATGTGGACAGAAAGTATAAGAAAAACACATTTATCTTTATTACCACTGGGTTTAGCATAAAGTGAAACCAAAACTGATTTATAATAGATAAAAGTGGAGCTCATGCTATATATTTTAAAAGCTCTATTATCTGATTTAATAGTCGTGGGAGAAGATGAACCCAACAAACACTTTAAACTTTTTAGTTTCTGATTAGGAGACAGATTATTTTGCCACCACTCCCGACTAGTCAACTAATAAATGCTCCACTTCGTTCATTGGCTAGTTCATAACTGACTGTTTTTTGCTGCTATTTGCTTTCAGGCTTTCAGCTTCATTGTTTTAATTCAGTCCCACTGCTCTTGCAGTGAACTTTTCTGTCAGGTAGGCAGCTATTTTCCCAGTTAAAAAGCTACCTTCTCAGAAAAAAATACAGTGAGCTTCCGCAGGGAACACAAACAAATGACCAAGAGCACTTACATGACTCCAAATGAATGATAATGTGACTTTATTTGTGGTGACAATATTGGCGCGTCATTACTCTGTTCATAACCAGTGGTCAAAACATTTATTCCAAGTTTCAAGTCTATCAGATAAATGCCTCAGAGAAACACAACTAGTGTGAAATCACAATAAACTATGAATGACTGTGTAAATAATACATTAGTCAAATCCTCCTGAGATCATTTTCCCACATGCAGGCAGCAACGTAAATATTCTATGGCTGTAAGCTGGAGTATGTGTGTGTGACGTCTCCATTGAGGAAATCATCCAATCCAGCGTGTGCACTGCCAAGACCCTTTGAGGACACAGAGTCCTTGGCATTTGCATGCAATGAGTCACATGCCTGAATGAAGGTATGAGGTCCATTAGTATACATATGTGTGCTCTCTCAGTAGTCTCCTGGACTGCGGCCTTTTTCCTCCCTTCCAGCTGCTCTCCTTCATGTTATCCATCATTTTCTTTCTATAGTCTTAATGGCACTTACAATATGCACACGTACATCTCTTGATGTGCCACCCTGTCTTTCAGGTGACTGTGGCGTCTATTCAGAATGACACTGCTCAACAGCATCTCCTCACCTCCTGACTGAGCCCATATGGCTCTGTTGCTTCTTACGTAACACAGGCTTTCATTATGGATGCCATACTGCAGTGAGTAAGGGAGAAGGACAGAGGCGGAGGGTTAGGGACAGGGTGAGAAAAAGAAGAGAGGAGGAGGGCAAAATAGAGGACATGGAATAGTAAGATTTAGTGTTAAAAAAAGGAGATGAAAGAGAAAGGACTGGGAATAAGGAAGTAGATTAACAGCACAAGAGAAGCCCTGTCTGTAACTGGGAACCCTATGAGGCATAACCAATTAACAACCGATGAAGCTAGTCACAATATCACGTCACCCCATACATATTTCATCAGGTAATACCTCCCAGTCCTCTTTCTGCTTATACCAACCTGCCCTTGATGTTGTTGAGTTGCCTTCTAGCATGCTACAACCTTTCCTTTAGCAACACGCCAAGGATCTTGCGCTATAAATTAATTTTCCCACATTGTTTCACCTTGAATCTTGTGGATCGATTTGAAATAAACTCCCCTCTGCTCTGCGTGCCGGCCTTAGGCTGTACAGAGAACTGGTAAAATTTATTATTATATGACGTGAAGGAAACCATAACTATCATTAATCTAGCGTGTGGGAAGATGTTTCTATAATTATCAAAGGCTCCTTTGGTATATACTTGTATATTGACTTGACCACTGCAGCTGGCAGTCCTATTATGCCTGGAGTTTATAGTTGGAGTGAGATTATGCTTTGTTTTCATAAATCAAGCCTTCATCCACATAGTCAAATTGCTTTTTGCATTCACGGTTGTTATGTTAAAGCTTCTTGAGTGACACTTAACTAGAGTGAGGGAAAATTGGCTTCATCTACAGCAAAAGAAATCTCCATTACTTCAAGTACGCGACTGAAGATTTAGAAAATACAACTGATATCCAACAAAAAGACAACATGATAAAAACAACCATAAACCATGCAGCAGTCTTTGGCTGTCAATACAATGTATGTCAAACTGTCACTCTTCTTTTACAGTACTGTGCAAAAGTCTTGAGCCGCCCATCACTTATTTATATTTTGATGCAGAAATTTAATACAAGGCAAAAATTTGTACAAAGAAGTCTTTGTCTTGGAATAAAACTGAACTGTTTTGAATTCTTTGAACTCTTTCTTATATCGTATTTGAACATTTAGCCAATAACAGATAAGCATCACTCACTGACATTCAAAAATGTTGCTGATAGGCTGATATGTTTGCACAGTGCTGCCAGCCCTATTTCTTTATGTAATTTTCTTTGTAGAAATGATGCCACACTGCTTCAATAATGTCTGGACTCTGATGGAGCTCCACTGTGTGTTTTGTATCCAGGTATGTTTTTACTACATCAGCAGTGTGTTTCTGTCATGGTAAAAAATGATGATGCTTTCCAGATGGTTTTGCACTATTGACCAAAATCTGACGGTACTTTTCTGCATTAATAACTCCATTACTTTTGACAGGATCCCCAGCACCGCTGGTTGAATTCCAGCCCTTAAACTATGACAGAGCCTCCACCATGTTTTACAGATGGCTGTAAGCACTCACTGTTGTACCTCTCTCCTGAGCTCCTCCAGACATACTTGCAATGATTCAGAGTAAAAGCTTTAAATTTGGATTCATCACTTCATCAGACCTGTTGCCACTGATTTTCAGTCCAGTTTTTGTGTAACTTGGCAGACCTCAGCTTTTTCTCCCTGTTTCCCTTCTTGACAGCCATGTTTCCACTGAGACCATTTCTAACAAGGCTTCAGTGAACGGTAATCAGGACTGGATCAACTGAAGAGCTCAAAGCTCGATCTTTCAGGTCTTGTCAGATTTCTTTTGTTTTTCTTAAAGACATGACTTTTAGTTTCTGTTCATTGGCTGTAGTTTGTTAGTTTTTTAAAGGCCTGCCAATTCTTCTTTTGTCCTCTACTTGCAGACCATGCAGTGATATGACAAGTTTTTGGCTTTGGTGTGAATCAACTTGTTTGATGGGTTTAGCAAATGGGTTTTTGCTAAACTGTCCAACACTAGTTCATGCTTTGAGTAAGGTGAGTAAGGTGCATTTTTTTTTATGCTTGAACGATGCTTAACACACAAATAAAAAAAAAGACAAGCAAACAACATTCCTCTGAAAACGGTCAGCCGTGAAAAAGCAGCCAATGTCCAAAAAACATCTTCAGCAAAGGCCTTCAGAAAGAAATATTCCTTAAGACCACTTTAATAACAACAATTCCAGTTTGAGATTTTTGCACAGCACTGTAGCTCACAATCAAAAATACCTATAGATATGGCTCCTAAAAAAATAAATAAATACAATAACATGAAAATCAAAACAGCAGAAAACATCCCATTTTTACTACAGTTCATTCTCCTAAAGTCCTGCTTCCTGTAGTTGAGTCATCATTTGACTATTTTCTCAGCTGCTTCTAGAGATATTAAACCATCCTTTTACAAGCTAACTACTCTCAGTGATTGGTTTGACTTTGATGTGCCCATTTAAGGCTAATTAGAAACAGACAGATGGTGACAGTGTGCGTGAATCTGTGAATGCATTTGAAATAATATTTCAAGTCGATGAAAAATCAGCATTACGGGCATCAACGCTATCTCACTTACAAATATCAGTGGCATGTAGGGGAAGTGATTATGAATTACTGCCCATAAAGGCTCACAGCCGGAGAGTCTGCACTTCCTCTGACCCCAGCCTGCTCTTGCTCTGGTGGCCAGACCACTGAGAAGCTATTTTTTACTAGTCATCTGTCATGTAAAATGCCAGCGGGGGTAATCTATGCCAGGTTATCTGTAAAGCCAACTTATCTTTTTAATTAGTGAGCCGGAGAGGGTAACTCTGGAAAATAACAACATAGATCTACTGGAATGATCTGTCTTTGCCAGCTACAGCATGAGCAACCCCGACCGAGAGACAGCACAAGGAAAATCTCTGCTCAAATGGATGGATAGCCAAAAGCTTGAGGCTTACAGCTAATGAGCAAACTAGCTGTTACAGACACTAAACACCCAATGAAAGACAATAAACTCATTTTTCAGACATTTGCGTGAATTAATATGTAAAAATAGAGCACCATGAGCTATCTAGCGAGTTGCCGAGCAGGAAGGGAACACAATGTGCATTGAAGATAGGAGAATTATTTCACAGATCAAAGGCATGAATCTTAACAGTGCTAGAGATTTAAGTCATTCAGTGGAAGAGAGCTCTGATTGCAATTCCTGTCACACAGAGAGAGCCTGCTCTGCCGTGTGTGTGTGTGTGTGTGTGTGTGTGTGTGTGTGTGTGTGTGTGTGTGTGTGTGTGTGTGTTTGTTTGTTTATATGCTGCTAATTGTGGCCCAGAGCAGAACAGAGCAGGCGAAGCTCTGATAAACAGTGAAGCTGAGCCCTCCAAGGCCCCTAACCTCTCACATCACCGGTCCCTGACAGCCCTTTTCTTCATGTGAAAAACCAGCTAAAATCAGCTCAAATTTCCTGCTTCTCTCTGAGTCAGTCCAGGAAGACTGTCTACTGATTTAGTTTAGGATTAGTAGAACATGATATATTTTAAAATGAGCACTTTAAATGATTAATGAAGGTCTCAGTCAGTGATCTAAGGAAGGCAAGTCAAGTTACAACAACTTTACACAGAAACTTTGACCACAATATTCCTGAAGCGCTAAAACTTTCAAACTATTTCCTTTACCTGGCCCTGCCCCCTACCGTATCCTGACTTGTGACCCCCTATCACTTAGAAAATGGTAGCTGCTTGCTTGTTAATGTGAAAAAAAATTTGGGAAACTAAGAAAAGAAGCCAAAAAGGAAACGGACTCAGCTTTTCAACAACAAACAGAGCAGTGTAAAGTTTATGTTACAATCTGTGTGATGCCTGCCATCATTCATTCAAGCATAATAAACCAATTTTTCTCTCTACAACACACATTTGTATTTCCATATTTCCCAAGACTGCAGTGTCTTACCCCTAATCCTAACCATCGCATGTTTATGTCAGACTAAAATAAATTGAAAACACAGTCAAACCTTATTCCTGAAGGTGCAGAGTTTTATTGTAAACAGATCTATCAGCATTTTTAATTGCCTGTTTAATTTTAAAACATTTACTACATCTGTAGATATTTGCTAGCTTCTTCACTTCTACTTCTATCAATCAGTAAGTAAAGCCATTGGCTAGAATGTGAAATGGGGATTACTGGAAGCTTAGTGGACCCACCAAGGAGCCCCTATTTTTTCATATGAGTTTTTACTCTCAAAGCATGAAGCTCATGCAACCAAACTGTACCTGAAGGAAGTGGAAAGCAGAATTTTGAGCTCTTTCAGAGAAACTACACGTAGCTACTGGTTTAAAAAAATCACCCGAGTCAAAATCTTTTACTGAACATATCAACTCAGCAGACACAAACAAGTTCACCACAGCGGATACCAAAGAAAACAGGTTACCATTCACGAACTGTGCAGTGCTCATTGAGAAGGACAGAAGCCTCGACATTGACGGTTACTGGTAACCCACACACACACACACCAGTACCTGCTCTTTGAATCCCACCACCCACTGGAACACAAACACCACCAAGCAGAGAATGTTCCCTTTAAGGCAGAGAGAAAAGAAAAGGAACAAACACACATCAAAAGACCACTTAAAACATGTGGCAATCCAAACTGGGCCTTCATCAAGTCAGCTAAGAGACATGGAAATAAATACTGGCAGCCACCAGCCCTACCTCTCAGTCTCCTAGTAGATCCACCTATGGTACTGATTTCAAAATACTATGCCACCTTGTTCTCAAGTTATTCACAAGATTCTCAGAAAACTTCTGACTTTGACTGAGAAACACAGAATAATCGTTTGTCCAAGCATAACATGCTGGTGACCTTCAGTCCCAGCAAAACCCTCAGACAAAAACTGGTTCATCCCAAAACCGGGAAAAAACAAGCTGAGCAATGCTGTGAGGAGTCCTTGGACTAATACAAAGGAGAAACCAAACAACTTCACAGGTGCAAAACACTGCAGAACCACCTCTTCAGGACAGGACTCAGCTGTGTATTTGCACTTACAGGAAAGGGGAAACTCTTTTGAGGGCAAATATTTTCACATTTTGGGCAAAGAGGAGAAATGTCAGTTCAATTGTATTTATGTACCAGCGGTGCATCCCTCCCACTATCACACTTGGCAACAGCAGGAAGGAAAAACTCCCTTCTAATAGGAAGAAACGTCAGGCAGAACCAAGCTCAGGGAGGAGCAGCCATCTGACACGACCAGCTGGGAGTTAGAAAAGGGAGACAGAACAAAAGACACACTGTAGAAGACAGGCAGAGATTAATAATACCTAAGAATTAAATATGGAGTTGTGTATAAACACATAAAGGAGTCCATGTATGACCAACTATTACTAATCTATTCTGCATCCCTGAGATCCCATCCCAGGCAATTTAACCACCATTCCCATGTCAACCCATCTGACCTTAACAACTCACAATGACTCAATCATGTCCTATCCATCGTGACAATCCCATGAGAAGATAAACAACTTGGATTCCCATCATCTTTTAGAAGAAAAGAAGTCTTTCTAGTGAGAGGTAACTTCACCAGCACCTAAACCAGTCCTGGTGCCTTCAACTCAAACACAGACATCATGGAGAAGCACAAACTCGTGTTGGTTGCTCTCCTCACATTTGGAAATCCCACTTGGTGCAACTTATAAAATGCTGATGACAAACTGCTGTTACTGAGGCTAGTAGGTAGTCACTGACCTCAGGGTTTAGAATACCAACCTTGGCCTTGTCAAGCTGCGCCTGAGCCTGTCGCTCTGCCTCTCTGCGGACTGCCTCCTTATCTTCCTCCAGGGACACATCGGAGTCTGATGGACGGCTGGTGTAGGAGTCGGCCGAACCCTGCAGAAGACACAAGGAGTAAAAACTCAGTGACACAACAGCACGGAAACACGAGCTTGTCCATTTGGTTTCACACTTTAAAAATGACCGGTTTTATCAGCCAAGACGTGCTGAGATTCTTAGCATCTTGAGGACACCGAGGAAAACGATTTACTTTTCGCTCCCCTCGCTCTTTGATGATACGTTAAACTTTGGAGATTGTGCAACTTAGAAATGTGCGAACGCCCCCACACAGACTGACGTGTTAAACTCAAAGGATTCTCAGTTGATTTCATCAGATCCTGAGCACAAAGGAAGGCTGTGCTGGTCTAATCTACAGAAAATCATTGACACTTCTTCTTTTTCTGAGACAAAGTGCCAAAGGACACAAACTGTCTTTCTTACGATCACATCATAGCAGCTCTTTGTCTATACTTAGCTCTCTCTTAGCTGCTTGCCTGCAGATTTGTTGTCATCTTTCTGTGTCAAACACTGGGGGAAATGTTGAGGAACACCAGATCCCGGTATGTCTGTGTGATATGTGGTTGCCACAAATCTACTCATAAACATGCAGACTCACACATACCAGTGCACACAAGACTACCTAGCATACACTCCTGGGCACAGCGCATTGAGCGCATACCATTACACCAGAAGTTATATACAGCAAGTTGTTAGATGCTGAATGAAAATGCACGCATACAATAAATAATTACTGAAGATAAAGCAATGCTTGCATGCTTTAACACATAGTTAGAACACTCTGGTAAAGGAAAAGAAAAAGCAAAGTTTTCAGGCTTACTGAGTAAACTGTCTAACAGATGGGCACACTTTTTTTTCTACACTTAAAAAATGTTCACAGATACAACCATGAAAAAAATGGTTTCTGACATTTGGGAAAGTTATTAGAAGCATGAGAGGAAGAAATAAAACACATGACATGTTTTTTTTAGGTCAACCATTTGTTAAAAATTACCTTTATATGAATAGAACCTATTTTGGAACGCGTGCCATTCACAAGTAGATTAGCCACACCAAATCATGAGAGGGAGATTGTAGTTTCATGGGAGGAGATTGTGAAACAATCCAGAATGGAGTCTTATTCTCATAATTCATATTTAGAACAAATATAGCCCTGATTTTGATATTATAGCAGTTTTTTAGTTGTTTTAAAGCACCCTTCGTTGAAGCAGTGCAACACAAATCACTTCACAGCACATCAAACACAGCTGCATAGCAGCAGCAAACTGATCGTGGAAGCCACAACAAGCTGGAATATATAGTTTCTGATACACACATGTAAATTTAATTTTGATATAGCCACGCTCCTAACGTCAGCTATCGTGGACATTTGGAAATGTTGTCAAAATCAGTTAAAGTATAGAAAAAAAAATCAACCAGTGAGAAGCAGAATAAGCTGCTATATATAGATTTTTTTCTTTGAAATTATACTCTTCTATTCCATAATTTATTAAATAATGCATTCATAAAATGTGTTAATTTGGATTTGATTTTGATATATACTAAACATGAAATTAGTAGCCACATTTATGCTGGCATAAATCCGGACGTACAGATGAAAAACACAAATATGAGATAAAAAGTTTTGTTATCTTATTTGTGGGTATTAAAAAAATATTGCGCTTGCAGATCAACATTAAATCTGTTCCAGTTTCAGGTAATTATCAGGATATATGATAAAACGGGGTTATTCTTAACTAAGTGAAGACAGCATGAGTCTTATCCTTACCTGCACGCTTCTCTGACACCCACACAAGGTCTTTCATTCATCTCACTGCACCATTACACTCTGTTTCTGTCTGAGCTAAAAATAGCCTCCCTCACTCTGTGCCTGATTAGAATTATCCAGCCATCACATACATACGAAGGATGATCGTGCCTCCTCTCCACTTACGCTATAGTAAAGAGACGAGATTTGTTGCTGTTGATAAAACAAGGTTATTAAAATTTATCTCCTCCATCTACGACAAAGCCCTTCTTTACATCAATCACCTCTCTGTTTCTCATCCCTCTCACCTGAAATAAACAGCTCATTTTAAACTACGTTAATTAGCTAGATTGTATTGGCTGTATTGGCTTCTTTTGCTTTCAATCCACCTGTGGTTTTCAAAACATTTTTACCTACAGTATAAATTACTTCTTTGGAAAATGCTGCTCCTTATCATGGCCTATAACTATTATTTAATGCACATAAACCTTTTTTTTTGTACTTGAAAAGTGCAGGTGAGCATACCTGGACTGCTATCATTACTCAGGTCACGATTAAAGATGAAGCGTGATCGAGAACACCGTCCCAGTAGGTCAGAGGGAGGTGATATGGAGCTCTGCCCAGAATCTGACAGCCATAACTGATAACAGCACCCAACTTCTCATCATCACCAGGCAATACATAACAATGCCAGAGTGACCCCAGCACTGCTGACTGATAGATGGATGCATGAAGGAAGCACAGACACACAAAACACAAGTGCACGCACACAGAACACACTGATTTTCATGATGTAAGCACACTCAAAAGTCCCCTTACACAGGCATCGGAGCTCTTGACACGACCTCCTTTGGCTCGTTTCAGCAAGCGGATCCAGGTGGCCTTCATCAGCCACACTGGTCATTCAGGGTCCTGAGCCACTGCCCCCCTGCTACTACTACAATTACACCTGACTGCACTGCTGTGGTCACCTTGCAGCTACCGTCACTGCTCTGGCTACAGGTACATTCAACACTGTGGCTACATCGACAGCTGGTTCCTGTTACACCTTGGCTGTAAGTGCTACCTTCATCTCTGGATAAATGAATTGCTTTAGAGCTTCCTGTTTTTCTGCAGCTCCAGCTAGCTCGGCTGCTGTCTGTAGAGCCACAGCTCCTGCCCCCTCTGCTGCTGCTGCTGTTGCCAAAGATGGGGAATCCACAGGAGCTCTCTGCCCCGCGCATAATCTCAGCAGCTCTCTCCCCGTCTGCCCCAGTCTCCTTGATAGCCGGAGTGCTCAGTCTGCCGCTGCAGGTGCTGAGGCTGACTCCCGGTGTGAGTCAGGTTGCAGTGATGCTTCTCATCCTCTCCTTAAAGCTCTGGCTCCAGCCTTGTTGTCCTCCACTGTAGACTCCCTGTGCTGCTGCTCCATAAGCGATGGGTAAAAGCGGTTTATCTACATGAGTCCTGGTGTGGCTGCATGTGACC
Organism: Rhamphochromis sp. 'chilingali'; assembly: GCF_963969265.1. Classification (NCBI taxonomy): domain Eukaryota; kingdom Metazoa; phylum Chordata; class Actinopteri; order Cichliformes; family Cichlidae; genus Rhamphochromis; species Rhamphochromis sp. 'chilingali'. Next base: position 14,014,505 of record NC_137945.1, on the reverse strand, counting down.
GACTCTCCTCCTGATACTAATGAAGCTGCTGCTGCTGCCTTTAAGGTGCTGGAAGCTCTCCCTTTCTCATTCTGTGTCTCAGCCTGTCAGTATTTGTCTTGCTCACTCCCCTTCACAAGCCCTCCTGTACTACTTCAGTGATTCTGCCTCTCTATCTCTGTCTCTACCCACCCCTTCTCCTCCTCTTCCTCCTCCTCCTCCTCTGTCACTCCTCTCTTATTTTTTTCCTTCAGTTACCCCTCACAGTCAGTCCATCTGCTCCTTGTGTCTCTGCAGTGACCAGTGCTGGGCAGTGCATGCGCTATATGGACACTGTTTATGTGCCAACCGTGCACCGTGCTGTCTTCTATGTGCAAACGCACTACATTCACACTGTGATATGAGCTGTTTATAGCTGCTGAAACTGATGTCACCTCATAATTTTTTCAGGAAGGATCCAAAGTACAAGTCAGAATGCAAATGCATCATTAAAACTGCATCTTTAATTACTTTCATATCTATTCTTGCAACTTTTCGTTGTACTCCCTCCTCTGGAAAAGCAAAATGCTGCTGGTTTTATCAACAACAAAAAAAACCCAAACAAAAGAAAACAAAAACAAAAACAATGCAGTCCTAAAACCCAACATGGATATTTCACAATGATGTAATGAAAAGAGAAAAGAAGCACATTTTTGCATGGAAGAAACCAGCCAGTTACCATTTCAACACATCAGAACAAACACTCAAGAATTTCAACACGAGCTTAGTAAAAAAAGCTAAACAAAACTGTTGGTAGAGCTGGAAGTTATCATATAATCAACTGACAGAAAATAAACTGCTCTGGCAGTCAGTTCATCATTTTCATTTCAAAGCAAAAATGCCAGAAATTTGTTGTTATCAGCTTTTTAATTGTGGGTATTTTCTGCATCATTGTTACTTCAAGGTCAGCTGCTCAGGGAGTCCCTAAAAGAAGCTTTGCCTTTGAACCACTTGGCTTTTCATTTAAGAAATTAGAGGAATTAAGGAGCAGGCTTGTAGATAATCATGTTGAACATGTCGATGTTCATATTTCCTGTGAGTCTAAAAAACAAAACAAAACAGATTAAAAAAACCCAGTGTTTTCAACATTAATGAAACAAGTGCAGCGTGTTTTCTCTGTATAACTTCTTGTCTGAGGTGTCTTTGTACACACTTTCTAAAGATCAATATCTGTGGACTTTAAACTGCGGAGCAAATGCCCACCTTGGACATTTTATAGAAAGAAAATAAGAAGAATAATTAGCACTGCACTGTATGCATTATGCTGAAGTAAGTTTAATATACTGTATCTTTTTTAATTATGTCTTCTTCCCTCTGCTCTCAGCAGCAGGGATTGTGAGGTGAAAGCTGCTCTAAATCCTCTCCTGTCAGATCAGTGCTGATTCATTACATGTGAGCAGAGCACTGCAAAGCCACAAAGGACAAATGAGAATAATTACAACGTTAATTAAAAATTTCCCATCCTCATATAGGACTAGCAGAAGTTAAACCCTGCAGAAGGATTATTCAGAATGATTTTTTTTTTGCTCTGCTGACACATGATGTGTGTCAGTGTGACCTGTCAGGAGACTGTGCTCATTTGAGTCAGGGGTCAAATTGTGGGACGAGCGATTTAAACTGGCCAGTGAAGCAACTCCCTGAGGAGCACTAACTGTAGGTCTCTGAATGACACGCTAATCATTGGTGTTTATCAAAAGCAACAAATGACAGGAATCCATTTACTTTAGGTCTTTCCAATACAGGCACTTCGTGACACTCTGTACACAAAGGAAAACGCTGAAGGATAATTAATGTAATTGTATATTGTTAAGGCCAATTATCTTAATCTTAATCTTATCTGATTATAGTTTAGAACCAAATGAACAGAAAGGGTGGACAAAACAAAAGCCAGTGCACACTCAGAGTTAAAAGAAAAGGTGTCATGAGAACCTTCGTAACATGACATATCCTCAAATGCAGCAGTTCAGTAGACCAGTCCACAGCACTATGAAATCATGCGAGGGTCACATATGTTTTGTTCTGGTGGCTCAACACTGGCCCGCAGAGCTCTAAGGGCAGGGCACAGATGCTCTGAACGTGGAGCTGTGGAGCCCGGGGAGGAGGCTGGTGGAGTTGTGAAGGCTGCGCTCTGATGGAAACTTGCAGCGACAGAACAAGCCTCCGGCTCCCTGACACGCCTGACCTGTGATACTGACAGCACTGTGTCACCACACACAGGACACTAATAATAATCTAACAGCAGTATGGTGTCGCTCTGATCCATAAGGAGAAGTACTCTCTTTCTATCTGGGCTCACCCAGCAGATTGGGTGAGCACGTCACCATCAAAAGGAGATGAAAATTCGGTGTACCGCTAACAAACATCTGAGCGAGCGCAGCAGTTTGATGCTCTGCAAAAAGCCACATATCACATCACATTTGCCACCAAATATGATACGAGACACTTGAGTACTAAATAGCATTGCTTGAGGAAGTGAAACGCTAGTACTGTGCCGAGACTATTCCCAACAGGTCAAGTATTTTCATTTATGCTGCGAGTTGTCACAACAAAGACTAGAATGGTTTTCAAAAATTGCTACCGACATCTATGTTTCCCACAAGAAGTATCCAGTATCCAATTAGGTCCTGACATCATATCAAGTGCAAAAATGAGACTGAAATTCAAAATGCTTACTGAAATGAAATCATCAGTTTTTGGTCAACTTGTGCCAGAAAATTTAATACAGAGATTCAGAGCTGCTTAAATGGCTTTAGACTCGGGATAGAGAACAGGTTTCGTTTCAGGGGTGGCTGTTTAAAAGCAGCACACAGAATGGGCAAAAGTGGAGGTGGGGAATTGAGAGGTCCTTAAATATCTACATCACCTTTATTAATTTATTTAGACCGAGGTACTTGCTGCAAGACTGCCACTGACCTCTACATGGAGCGACAGGATGGCGATCATTACACTAGAACATACAAATCACAGTGGAAATATCCACAGTGAAAGAGGAAGCTGACTCAGTTGTTGCTGCCTCTTATATCTGACACAATCACTTACGCTGGGTGAAGCCATTACACCAGGGAATCTCTTCATGATCCGAGAGCTTCTATTTTCATTTTTAGAGTCTGCTGCTACTACTCTATACAGTACATGTCCACTATGGAAAAAAGAGAGCTTTAGCCATGCAGAACATGGAGTCTATTTAAGCAGGCTATAAAGTGCTCACGCTGGCCTTTTTTTAGTCAGTTTTACCAGTTTTACTCTCGATTCTTTCTCTGCGACCTAACTCAAGCTCAGCACTGCACTCTCACTCATGTCTGCACTCATGTCCCTTGTTCTTGTGGTTTCCTAAATATCCTCTCACATTCCTTTTTCCTGTTTGCACTTCATTTCACCTTTTCCCATTCATTCGGATTCCATCCTGACCTCTTACTCTGCTTCTTTTATCTCTCATCTCTCTCTCTCTTGAGATTTTCAGCGGCTTGGGTTTCCTTGACTCTGTTGCTGAAGGATGAAGAGAATTGTCATGTGCCTTCAGTGACTCATCAACAGCTGGCAAAGCACTGTGCTGGTATTTGTTTTGTTTATTTTGGGCCCTTCATCCCACTTTACAACGACTTTGTCACAGTTCTGGATTATTAATGTGTTTGCTTCTTGCCATATGAGTTATTTCTATCTTTTAGTACTTCCACTGGTGGCAATTTAATTGTATATATGCAGATTAGTGAAATAACGACAGTGAGACCACTCATTATGCCAGTTTAAATCTCAGTTGGGTGAGACCGACAGCATTTTGTGATGAACTGCTTGTTGCAGCTAAAGGTGCATCTACCCAGGCTCATTTATTCATCTGCCAGGCTTTTTTTTTTTTAAAACCTAGCACTAATTGCATATTTTGCTGATGGGATAATGTGGCAATTGTGTAAGATATAGTTGCAAATATATCCAATCAGAAATGAGTAACAAACACTTAAAAGTTGGAGGGCAAGGGGGCACTGCTGATCCTAAAGAGCAAAGCCAAGATAAAAGTTATTTAAAGAAGGAATCAAAAATCAGCAGTTTATTGTGCAGTCTGCTAACTTAACAAACAAATAACCACAACATAAATTCTAAGATGCAGCATACAATCACTGTAAAACTGAGATACTGTGGTCAGTATACCGTACTGTAACTCATATCCTGCTGAAGAAGGAAGATTACTGCTCATGCCAAGCCATCTACAGCTCAGGCACACAGACTGTAGTTGACTACAGTGGGCTGACAATAGGCTGAGCGAGTGTGCTTGCAGTTTCAAGCTTGGCATGACTCATTCTTGGCTGGAACCAAAGCTTCTTTTCCCAGCCATCTGTCCATCACTGCCACTTCACTCAAAGCCACTACACAAAGTCAATTAAATCATCGTTCCACAAACAGCGTCTCCTTCATCAAACGAAGACAATGGGAGCAGACATGACAGCCAAGTGTGAGCAATGTGTGACCGCTACAAGGAATGGTTACTAATATTTAACACAGAACACAGGAATGACTGCAAAGTGAGCAGGAAAGTTAGACAGAAACAGACTCCTGCTACATTTGTAACAGACAACGAAAGTGTGCATGAAAGAAATAAGGAGAGAGACAGAAATGGGGGAGGACTAATGATCTCTCTGCCGTTGCAAAAGAGGGATTGGCTGCATGGACGTCAAGGTGACACTGACAGGCCTCTGAGAAAGTGTTTACCCAGCATTCCATGTGCCAGTGCATTAGATAAGTGCACCATCCCATCGAGGTGATGGACCCACTGGCTGTCGATTACATGACAGGATCCCGGAGTGCACCATGATTAAAGGCTAGTTAGAAACTTGGTAAGAAGCCTCGTGGCAGGTCGCTTTGAGAGGAGGTATGCATTTCAAACATGCATTTATTCACTGGCCTTTGATCACTGGTCACATAAAGTAAGACCAAAACATTGATAAACTTTAGAATAATGAAAGGAAAACATATAAAAGGGAAACTTTTGAACTATTCAACTGTAACTAATATCAGACATCACTACTGAATAAGATAACTAACCAAAACAGGGAGGAATCGGCAAGAAAGAGTACACTGGAAATTATCCCTGATTATTTTTAATGATTGGTTACTTGAAAACAAGATAAGAAGAACAACATAACGGTTGGGGCAGCCGTAGCTCAGTGGGTACACAAGGTCATCTACAATCGGAAGTTTGGTCATTTGATCCCTGGCTGCTCCAAGTATCCTTCAATAAGATACTGAATCCCGAGTTGCTCTCAGATGCATTCATCGGAGTGTGAATGTTAGATAGAATGAACTTGGATAATGTGTTACTGCAGTCAGGTGAGACTGAAAAAGTCACTTGGATGAGTGACGAAACGTTCTCCCACTGGAAACGCTGCGTCCAGATGAACAGAATCAACCTTTGGAGTGTTATTGCACTAAATTAAGTAACTATATTGCAGTTACAACTGTGCCGTGACTTGTTTTAAAAGGTTTCTTTAGGTATCTGCATGCTGGGACGATTCACTCAAGCTGCAATCAGCTGATTACATTTCATGTGGCAGAGGAAGAAAATGGTAGTGCGATCTACAGGAGATCTGGACATTACTTGCATTTTTATTGCATTATACTGCTAACACAATTATGGCTCTTTGCAAGACTCTGCAAACACATCATGCTAACATAAATGTTGCCAAGAACCCAGGAAGCTGAGTGCATGCTGACCTAAGACCAGCAGCCAGAGCATGAACTTTAACAGGTAACAAAGATGAGCAGTCAGACTTTTCTACCTGTTCACCTTTCTAAAGTAGAATCACTTTAAAGATCGCTTTGAAGTCCCTTTTCGACTTTGCTTTGCGTAGTCGGGTTTGTATTCATACGTAAACACTAAAAGGAAGCTCATATGTGTGTCCTCATTAAAATAAGGATTTGTGTTGGTATGTGGGAGTGTAGCCTCAGGTTTATATTGTTAACTGGTAAAAAAAAAGAAGTAATGACTAATGTGTAACAATATTTTTCTGCATAACAACCTCACACATTGTTGCTAAATGAAAAGTTTGTATGTACCATGTATGGCTATTTTATTGAATTCAGTCTCCATCAAACAACTGACTGCTAAAACCTGCAATTGAAACTTTATGATGCAAGTCAGAGTAGTTGTCTTTCTTTGCTACAGACTTCTTTAATCTGTCCACTCCACCAAGTTGACTGCTTTGTCCTCATTGAGATATTAAACAAATATTTTTGGATTTAAAAATACACCCCCCCAAAAACAAACAAACAAACAAACAAAAAACACTGGTCCAATAAGCACCAAAAGAAGGACAAGCCAATCAGAACCATGGGCGAGATTAACACCGTCATCAAACAGTTCAAGCTACACACCATAAAACAGACAGTGTTAGCTTGTTTTGGCAGGTTTTTACTTTTTTTTTAGAAACCCAGCAAACTCTGTACGTCAGCATTTTTAATACAACTTATAGAAACTGGGTAAAAGTTCTCAGTGAAATGAAAGAGCTGTTGTAGTTATAATCACAGTCACACAAATAAAACAATCACACACAACAAATATATCAAAGTCAGAGTAGATTCAGTAGACTTCAAACAAATTTTAGTACAACTTAAAGAGAACTTACATTTACCTAAAGGACTACCTGGCAAGGCTGATGTTAGTTTCAGGGGTCTCTAGAGACTAGCTGTAGAAAACCAGATACCCACCGAGTCAGAGTAGACAGTGTCAGACTCGAGATGGAAGTGAAATATAACGACTTGACATTTCTGTCTGATAACAGGCCAACAGCTCCCCATAAACCCATACTCATTTATCCTTATTAGGCACTGTTCTGTGCTCAGCTGTTATGACTACATGGCTTACAAATGAACATGTACTGTTGGGATGTTTGCTCCAATTCTGCTGCACTGTTTCTATAACACTACAGCAAGACAAATGCAGAGTAACGGGTCCCCTACAACTGCAGATTATGTGCTAATCCCTTTCCCCCGGTAAATTTTTACCTACAACCAGCAGCAAACGTCCTTTGAGAGAAATTGGTCTCATTAGCAGTGAATCCCCTCACAGCAAGATCTAGTTTCTTCCTCCCTCTTCACACTCTGGTTCCTTTGTGAAGAAACAGCATCACTGTATGAAATATCTGATAAGGGGGATACGGTAAAAAGGACTGAGGGCTGCTCTGTGCTGCTATTTTTTACTTGCATCATCAATATTCTGACAGTTTCCTGGTGTACAAAGCAGACGCATGATTGATGAGACCTGGCTTAGAGAGCAGCACGAGCTGCTAACCATCTTCAGTGGTGTAAAACAAATCATACTACAACTGGCACTGTGCACAAGTATAGTATTTCAGCCTCATTTATTTTACCGACAAATTATATACTCTGGACCGATTTCCGAAAAACTGACCTGTTGGGAACAAATTGGGATTTCCCAACCACTTCTGAGTTAAAGAAAACAAAAAAACCTCCCTTCAAACCTCGCTACTTTAGTCTGCTATATATACAGAGCCCCCAACCCTACATACACAGAGGATTAGTGAAAAGCTCTAATTTATTAAAAATAAACCCTGAATATGTATTCAACTCTATAAAGGGTGCAATTTACCTTTAGTGCAGTGGAACAACTGGCTGATGGTAATTCTACAATATTTAAGTGTATATGATAAACACACTTTGTCCTTTGCTTCAAATTCATGTTCTGACCTATTATCTTCCAAACAGCTCTTCATAATCAGGCCTGTAAACTCACCTATCCACAGCTCTCAGTGGCACACAGAAATTCACACACTAACACTTACACGCTTGGAAAAGACGGTGCTGCTTGATAAGCCAAGTCGAGTGGAGGCAGTCGTAGAGAGTGGGTTCAGTCAGTCAAAAGAGCTAGGTTCACACCACAACCCGAGAACACGCACCTCGTGTAATCAAGCAAATGCTTCTCTGAGGATGTGTGAAGACAACCAACTTGCTAATCAGATAGTTTATCATATAGCTACAAATCATCCACAAAGTCAGAACATGGACCCAACGAACATATGCACAGAATAAGAATGAATAATAAACACACACTTTCCCAGCAGAGCGTTGCTTAACGTTGCTGCTGGGAAAGTGTTAGTCCTGGAATCCATGTGGATGGGAGCATTTTCTCTCTAGCACACCACAGCACAAAAACTGCTCAAGGAAGATGACAAAAACTCAACATGATGACACTGCAGTCAAAACCCTTGAGATCCCAAGCTGAGTGAGCATCCATAAATGTGCTAGAACAAGCCCGAGCCATGTAGTCCCCACCCCACTGGCTACAAACCCTAAAGGAGCCCCTACTAGATGTCCTAGTGCCAGTGACCTCCACAGGTCCTGTGTTTATCAGACTAGATCTGATTTGACAGCTCAGCATAAAGAAGGTGATTTAAATGTTGCAGCTATGATTTATTTGCTTTAGTTAGCCTGGTTTGGCACACCAAAGGAAAGTCTCGAAAAATCCCTTTGGTTTTCTGCATAATCCATGCAAAATGTAATCTATATGATTTTGTTCCAACTTCTTTAAAACAGATTGTTTACTGTTGTGTGTAATTGTTTTAAACTTTACATCTAATTTTTTTATACTTGAAGCGTTTCATCAAATGGAAATATTTTCATTGTCTTTAAATTCAACCTGATAAATTTTGTACTGTTGAGGTGTTTGGCTTCTACACCAGTATCTGAAATGAAGCTCCTGGGGTCTAAACCCTGCTTGTTAGGATGTGTGTTATCAAACTGGTATTTTATTTATGACAACCACTGCCAAAAGGCAGACTTTAAAGGTTTCTGTAATCATTTCATTCACCCGCACAAAGACATGAAGCACACACAACCAGAACAGTAAATATTTGAGATACTAACTAGAAAGTCTCTTGGACATGACATTCACTCATTTATACTCTTTAAGAACCTCTTTTTGAAACAAAACATTCAGGCTGAGCCTAGGTATGTGCTCTCTACCGGTCTCTGTATATAAAAACCTACCTCTTTCCTGGCTGTTGACTTTCTTTCCCTCTCCCCATTTGTTAAACACCATCTCATTTCCTCACTACAGGCTAGCAGTGGTCGTGCAGCGGTGCTCACAAATTCATACTGGTTGCTCACACGAGTCTCTTTGTCTTAAGAGCATGCTGCATGAGAGTTAACATGTGCAACTTGAGAAAGAGCCTCACTAACTTTCTGTTGAAGCACCAGTGGAGTAAAATATCACTTATGTGTGATGATACCCCTTTAAATATCACATTGATATCTTCCATTCTCCAACAAGAACCTCCCTCTTTGTCTAAAGTAAAGAAGAAGCTAGGCTCAGAAAAGGACACGGCAGAAAGCATGTTTATACAAACTTACCAGATCTGACTCCTCACTGCCAGAGTGATACATTTCTGCCCAGTTGACTGCTATTGCTGTTCAGCCGGGCTGGGAGAAAATCTCCTCAGCTGCTGCCCATCTTCTCACGGAGTACAGGAACTCCTACCAGCCTGACTGCTTCACTCCTACAAATCCCCTTGTCTTGGCTCCAGAGCTTTGCTTCTGTAGCCTGAGCAGCAAAAGTTGGATCTGGAGGAGAAAGTTAGCTCCTCTCAGTCCTTCTTTGGCCTACTTTAGTCCCTGAGAGGCAGAGAAAAGACAAGCGTCGTTCCCACGCTGCGAGAGCACTCCTTTGGAGCACTGCGGCCGTCCTCCAGCCCCAAAAACAAGCCCCCGTGCCCCTCTCCCCTCCCACACACACACTCTCTGTCTCAAACGCACACACACACACACATACAGCTAGTTAGGAAGTAAGATCTCCGACTGAAAGGGCCGGCCTGAAAATTCCAGAAAGCACCAAAAGCAGCTGCAGAAGCTTTTTATGTCTGTGTGTGAGTGTGTGATCTGGGAAGTTTACATGTGTTCCACTTCGCCTTCAAGAGGTTACACTCGGTAGAGACAAAGGCTTAAAGGGCTTGAACTTTAGTCTAAACACATGTTGCTTAGAAAACGTCAGGAAGCGATTACGTTCGCGACATCGACAGAATGCTATATTTGCTTTCATCATCAGTGGGGAAAAAGTGGGAAATTTTCCGTTTGGTCTTTTAATGACACAAAAGTAAGGTAAAAAAAAAAAAACAACCCTTACATGTCTGACATTATAGCCATGTAAACTGGCATTTAAAACTGCAGCGGTTACTCTAAAGAAACTCAGATCCATCTCTTTATGATCAGAGCCAGTGACGAAGCTGTGATGTGTGCTTTTTCATCACATTGCTGTTATGTCAGATCGTACACAGGCTGAGATGTTCAGTAATCTAATAGTGGTAAAACATGACTCAACACGTGACGTAAAATCTTAGTCATAAGTTTGCAAAATAAACCTTTAACTAATCTTAATTTTCTGGTTACAAAAAGGGGAGCAACGACAGGGGAATGCAGCACAGTCAGTGGAAAAATACAAACTGAAAAGCACAGATGAGAAGTGAGTAAGCAGTTGTGCCATTTAATGTCCAACCTGGATGATTATACAAGCTCTGAGCTTCATATGACATTCTGGTAAACGCAGATTTGTATTTTTTTTCCCCTTTTTGATGGAGAGAAAATGTTGTTTTGGGCAGCCCAGCCTAAATCCTAGATTATATTGTGAATATTTGGTTTGATCAGGGTTAACCCCTTTCTGAGGATTATCATTCAGGGTGTTTGCTCGGCATGTGACACACCGTGGTATAGTCATCCTCATGTCACTGCAACAGTGGTTTTAAGCTCTATTTCTTTTATTTGGAGCTGAACTCCACTGTTGTGTAATATAAAATCATTTAAAAAATGCGTCTTGACTCTTTCAATTGTGTCATTCTTCATGAATCAGTATGTGTATCATGGGAGGGTTACTAAGCATGATTGGTTTTTATACTATTTTTGTATTGACTATGTCGCCTTACTAAACAGATGTTTGTACATTTTTCTGGCCCCTTGACAAAGAAAAAAGATTTTTGTCCCTTAGGTAATAAAAGTATGTTACAAAGTACATTTTCTAATAGTCTTGACCAGTGTTTTCCAAAGATTTTCCAAAATTAGAGTAACATAATTCAAAAAATAATTAATTGTTACAGTCTACTGGAAAAATAGTTGCAAATTTAAATGTTTGTGATATGAGGGGGATTACATTAAAATGTATCCTTCAGGGAAAAGGTTATATGTAAAATAAAACATTTATTCTATGGGTTTTTTTTCCTGACTGTGTGGAAATGTGCACTCTCTGTTAGTCCAGTCCAGTCACCTTGTTTTTAAGCTCCTAGTCCTTCATTAAATGTGAACAACATGTCCTCATCAAGGGCAGGATGGCATCTCTATGTACAGACAGGCTTCATTCAATTGGCAGCATGAGCTCAAATTTTGATGGTCGGTTTTGATATTTTCTTTGATCTCTGATACTTTTTTGCCTTCAAAGTAGCACCGGTTCTTTTTGCTTCACTTGTGTACAATCTGTAAGATCTTTAAAGCCTTTGGCCCACATTTTACACAGTTGCAGGACTTCCTGTTCTTCCCCAATGTTTCTGTGTGGCTGTATGTTTGGAGTTACTGTCATGCATGATGAATTAGAAGCAGAGCAGAAGCCTTCCTGGTGGTACAGTATGACAGACACAAATCTAGAGTATCTCAAACCTTTGCACATTAATATTTTCAGATCTAACCTAAACCCTGTTGATGGCAACATGAGGTCAAGGTGAGAAGGTGAAAGGCAGACTAATTAAGCTAAATGCTAGAGGCAAAAACCTTAACATGCTGAGCGTGATGACATTTGATCAGAAAGTGTGATACCGTGTCTCTGAACGTGTACCAAAAGTGACTTCTGCATGTAAAATCCGCTACATACTGCCAAAAATTCACAATAATCAGGGTATATTCTGCAAACTCTAAATAAAAAGAGATTTTTAAGATCCTACTAAATTAAAGTAATGCATAAAAATGACAACATGTTTATCTAGCGATGAGGCTCCAGCCAACCCTGCCAAGATTTTATGCTTAGGCCAGAGAAGTTTATTTAAATGTGTAATCGTGTAATCGATGTCAAATTAATAAAGTTACAGTTCAGATTAGTTGTTTTATTTTGCTATAAAGTAAATATAGCACAACATAATAGCATTCTTCACTGCCAGCAGGCATCACTATGATTATCAGCTCGGGATTTGACAGATCAATGTCTTCTGCTTCTGCCACAGAAATGAGTGCCGGCATTGCCTTTGGCTTATTGATCAGTATACATGCACACAATGACGTCAGCAGGCCCTCACACTGACAAGTACATAAAGGCCAAAAAGGACAGCTTACAAAACCAGCATACAGTAATTGGACCATGGGAGAGGAATCAATATAACATCCCAATTTCATTCACTTTTGAAAAAAAAAAAAAAGACAATACCAACAGCTGTTTCCTTCCATAGTTAAAAAAAGAGTCACCTTGTGGAGGCTGACCTGATTTGATGAAGCTGCGATCTTTTGCGTATATTAATATTCAAAACCATCTGTTTTATTTGACCTTGTGCTGCTCTTTTGCAGAGGTGCTTATTTAAAATTGAGTCTGAATGAAGAACATTTAATTTGAACATGTTTCCTTTAACATTGAGCAGCTCATGGGAATTTCCTTCCAATGTGCCCAGCTGGATATTTAGACCAGCGGTCCAGAAACCCCCGGGCCTCGGACCGGTACCGGTCCGTGAGTCGTTTGGTACCGGGCTGCGAGAGTTGAGGCTCAGGTGTGAAATGTATGGTTTTCAGGGTTTTTATCGGTTTTCAGCGTTATTTTGTTATTGTTTTTATCGTTAACTCTGTTTTCCTGGGTCTTTTCACGTGTGTTATAAATAAATCTTTTTTTCGGTACTGGTACTAGTTTTATTTTGTTGTATTTATCCGCGACACCTTAAAGGCCGGTCCGTGAAAATAATGTTGGGCATAAACCGGTCCGTGGCGCAAAAAAGGTTGGAGACCGCTGATTTAGACTGACACTGTTGCAGAAGTGTACAAACAAAAAGGGGTTTCAATGGGGGTTATGTGTCTAATTATTTAATTTGGCGAGGTGCATTTGCTTTCAAGCTTGAGATTAAAGCCTTTTTAAAAAATAAAAAAGGCGATGCTTCATAAAAGCCTAATTAAGAAAAATTGTGCACTTCACTTACTGCAAAATATATAAGACTTCAGTTTGGCGCTTCCATTTCAGCACACAAAGATGGAAATAGTTGCCAGGACTCTTTAGCACATGAAGGTGATGGAGATCGAACCATCGACCTTTTGATTAATGGACAACAAGCTCTACTACCTGAAACCAAGACATTAAAAGCGTTCCAAGCTTTAAATATGGTAGAAGGCCAAATATACTATATATCCAGATTGGTAATGAAGAGGAGAAACCATTTTATATACTGGGACACCATTTGTTTACCAGTGGAGGCTTAGTGCCTCTTCTTCAAGTTTTTAAAAATGGCGATTGCCATTATCAAAAATGTTATTTTGAGTATTCATCATGTTGGTGAGAGTGCTATATAATATCACTCCAAAATCTCCACACCTGTCAACCTGTAATACTCCTCAAACCCTAAAGTAACCCTGCTTCTTTAGCTTGTCCCTCATCTATCATACCTACAGTATCATCTGGGTGCTAACAGACTTTGTGATTTAAGAACTACATTGAAGATGATGGGATGTAACCACTTAAAAAAAATTCTAGGAAGCTATTAGAAAATTTACTGAAGCTTAGTGATTATGCATAATTCATTACCAAGCGTGGTCTTTACATCTCACTATTTTTAGATCAGCCTCCCTCTGCTCCAAGCATCTTCAGAGGAAGAGTAGAAACGAAGATTCAGTTTTGCAATTCAAGCAAGTCAGATGAGAGCAGTTCGATGTATCGGGTTAAGCAAACGGATCACACCTGTGTACACTCAGTAACAGGATAGTCTCTTGAGGCACCGGACCACCAAACCAGGAGTGGACAGTTTTCATGCTAGTGTGACTTCACACTCGCTACCACTCTCAAAGTAAATAGCCCAAAAGACAACCTCTCAGCACTGCCGCACGCACTTGCAAGTGATGAAGCACTCAGGTTCATGAGTTAATCCGCCTTATATCAATACAACATCATAACACTGAAGACATCATAAACAAGAGACAAAGCAATAGCAGACACTGATGATAATTGATTGATTATGACCGAGGCGTATCGCCAGAGATGGAGACAATCACTAACAACATGAACAGTGTTTTGTTTTCTGTCAAAAGTGCAATCATAACAAGGCATACAAATGATGTTTAGCAAACTTTAATAGACCACTAATGGGCTAAAATACACTACAATTAGATCACTGAGGAAATGTCAGACAGGCCCCTCCTAAGGGCGACTGCCCTGCCAAGAATGCTATTATATAAATGAAACTCTCCAAGAGGCTTTCAAGAACTGCTAAATGAATCCTTTTGTCGATAAAAAAATCCCCGTACAAAAAATCTACCATTTAATTTAATTTGATTTTCTTACCCTACTTTCACAAGAACATATTTACTGTACTCAGATGATCCTGCAAAGTCTTGAGACAATCAGCAGTTATTGCATAAATTCACATGTAGTCAAATGCTTGAATTTTAAAGGTTTTGGATCCAAATTCAGTACTCATGTTTGTTTTTTTAGCTGATTTGTTAGACAGAAATAAAATCAATGTGTTTATAACTTTTTTGTCCCAAGTTAGATGAAAAGCTTGATATCAGTCCTGTGTCTGTATAAAAAATATAAAGCTGGAGCCAGAATCGGGTCAACTTAGGCCTCGACTTGACTACTGTAATAGTTTTTATTCAGGTTCAGCTGCTTAGCCAACCGCAGCTGGTCCTAAATGCTGCGGCACGCTTCATAACTGGCATATGCAAGCAAGACTACATATCACCTATATTAGCATCCCCGCACTGACTGCCAATCAGTTCCTGAATTGAGTTTATTTAATGCCTTGAATGCATTCCAGAGGTTGGCACAATTTTACACCTCTGATCATTTAAGTTTGCGCATTCCCGCCTAGATCACTGAGGTCTGCTGAGCAAATGATCTTTAAATCTAGTTTAAAGCACAGAAGATATCTGTGCTGCTCCAAAACTCTGGAACAACCTATTTCTTCATCAGGAACTCGGCAACATTAGACACTTTAAGCTGCTTGAAAACTGCAATAAGAATGAGATGTGAATACTTTGACTTTCTCTGATTCTTCTCGTAAACCGTCATTTTGTCCCATTTTTTTAATGTTATTTGATTATATTAGATGTGCAGCTCTTTGTCCAAAGCTGTTGTTCTTAAATGTGCTATAGAAATAAACTTGACTTGTCTGCAAACACTCGTCACAATAGTAGCCTAGGGCTAGTAAAACTTGTGCTTCTGGACTCATAACTCAGACGCCCTCTACAGGAAAGGGCAGAGCAGGCTGTACCTGCTGCGGAGACTCAGGTCGTTTGGAGTGGAGGGCCCACTCCTGAAGAAATTCTATGACTCTGTTGTGGCTTCTGCTATCTTTTATGGCGTGGTCTGCTGGGGCGGCAGCATCTCTGCTGGGGACAGGAAGAGACTGAACAGGGTGATCCGAAGGGCCAGCTCTGTTCTAGGATGCCCTCTGGACCCAGTGGAGGTGGTGAGTGACAGGAGAACGGCGGCTAAGCTGTCATCCCTGATGGACAACATCTCCCACCCCATGCAGCAGACTGTGACAGCACTGAGCAGCTCCTTCAGTGGGAGACTGCGGCACCCACGGTGTGGGACGGAGAGATTTCGCAGGTCTTTCCTCCCCACTGCTGTCAGACTCCATAATAAAGACTTTAACTGATCAAGCACACACATCCACACATATGCAATAATAGTAAGTGCAATAATCCTTTCTGTCATCGTTGTATTTTTACTCAGTTGTATATAGTATTTGTATTTGTATTTGTATTCTATTTTTATCTTATTGTATATTTATTTTATTTTATTCTACTGTATATAGTATTTTATTTTATTCTATTCTGTACAGTTGTGTACTGTATTTATTCTTATTGTATTCTAATTTTTGCCTCATAACTTTTGCACTGTCCACTTCCTGCTGTGACAAAACAAATTTCCCACGTGTGGGACTAATAAAGGTTATCTTATCTTTATCTTATCTTATCATTGCAGACAACTTCTGTTTCTTCTTTGTGTCACACTTTTCACAGTTTATCTAGTTTGCAAGTGTTTGCAGACAAGTTGGTGTCTTTCAAGCAAACTACAGGCAACCTGGGTCTTAGTTTAAACACATAATCTTAAAAAGAGGAAGCAACTACTTGCTGTCTACCCCCAGTACTCCTAAAATTCATTAAGACATATCTTTTTTTGGGTTAATTTCTTTAATTTAATACATGCAAGTGGTAACCTACAAATACCTACAAATGAATCCTTATCAAGAAATTACAGTATTGTCAGTTTGGTTTCTGTAAACAAGCTATGACATCTTAATAACTGAACAGCAAAAATGCTTTTTTGTTATCTTTGGGCGTAAAGTGGCATAGATAATTTCTGCTTGCTATAGCTTTACATTTATAAATAACATGGATGAAGACATTTACAAATCTATTGTAATAAAGCACAGATTTGAAAGTTTTGGCTTATTTTTATTAAACTGAAAGACGGGTTTTTGAGAAAATATAAAGTACTGATACTTTTAATAACAAAATAACAAAACAAAAGTTACTGTTTACACCAGATAAAAATGAGTATAAAGGATTAAGGTGGAATAGCATCCCGATGCAAAATTTCCAGATGAAGCTGGAGAATCCATCCCCTGACTGTGATTCTAATCTAATAAAACCCACAGGGCCTGCAGCCAACATCTGACTGATGTTACCTAGCTACAGTACATGCAGGGCCACTTGAGCCCAGGGACCATCTCTAATTACAGATGGTGAGAGAACGAAGAGGAGGGGGAATGAGAGAGAGATACACGGAGAAAAATAATGGAGAAAGAAAAAGAGACGGATGAGAAAGAGAGACAGAAGCCACAGCTGTTCTGCTTCCTGTTGCCTCTCGGAGCATCTCGACAGTTCGACTGCTGCTTCCCCCACATCACCAAAGGGCATCCCGCTAGCATGTGTACCAAACCTAAGAATAGCATTGAACCTGCGCCCACACCACTTACATTTCTCATCTGTTCTTAAAATAAAATAATCATAAAACAGAACAGGAAATTTCCAAAGAAAGAAAGCAAAGAAATCGCAAAGCCTTTACTGAAAAGTTGACTCCATCTTACCCGTCCCAAGATGTGCTTAGTCCGTGGAGACAAAGGAAGCTTGTCAAGCACGCCAAAGGGAATGAAGATCATGAGCTCAGAGTTTGTGAACAGCTAAGGGAAGCAAACACTTGATGAAGTCCGAAGCGCTGGCATTTATTACTGTACTCAACAACAATGTACAACTTCTGGCGGCTGTAGTGCAGTGTGTGGTGCTAAACTGACTCACTTCACGCTCGCTGAACACATCAACGCATCGGCTGTTCCACATGGACTCATAGGAAAAACTCTTCAGTCATCAAATCGGTACTGCTCTGACCAATAAAGTCACATGTAGGTCAGGAACACACAAGAAGAGGATGATGCACTCACACTGTGTGTGCAAACACATTTTCATAAGTATCAAATGCAGTAGTTGTATGATCCACTGATGGCACAAGATGGACAAAGACAGAGAAACACTTTCATCACTCCAAACGGTTCTGGCACAGAGCCTGGGCCCACTCATTTTTAATCAGTGGACAGCTGGTAATTCAGTTCACATACAAGCTCACTTAAGACACTGACTTATGTTGATTTCTTGACTTACATTAAACTTTTGGCCATAGAGAGATAATTGAAACAGTCCTGACATGGAGCTGTCGTTAAATATATATTTACTAGATAAATATTTCTGTGCCATGTGTTTAATAAGACAGCTTTGTTTTGTAGTCCAGTTTTTGTCTACCAGCTCCTGAGAGAAAGACTCCACTGAGCACATCAGCTAGTCACTAAGAGGAATGTGTGCGATTAGACGTTTAAACATTTCTGCCCTTGCTATTTGGCACCAAAAACGCTAACAGCAACAGCTTCTTTTATACATCTACAATGACAATTACCAGTTCAAAAGATGTTACAGTGCCACCTGCCACTAATCGGCGCTGCAGCGCCATGTGGGCTCTGACTGAATAAACTGGAATAACCAAACAAATGAAGCCAGGTGTAACCACATTCTGCACCGTGGTGTGGAAATTAGCCTGGAAGAAACCAGGACTACTGCTGCCAGCACTGCTAAGATTAGCTAAGTTCTGCAAACTATTCTTTGCAATGTTACACCTGTTGTCATGTGCCGCACATTTCAGCAACATTTGAAACATGATTTGATTAATAAGGGATGTGATTAATGATTTCATACAAAATACACACAAAATAGTTTGAATGTTAAGTGTTTTCTATCCTTTAGACTAGTTGACCTTTTTACAACTAGTATATTTCATACAATGAGTATATTAGTTGGCTGGAAAATATCTAATCACTAACACTGCCTGCCATTAGTTGTTTGTTCCTTTTCCCCCCCCTGAGAAGAACAACTGGGAATAATCTCACACTATGAAAGCAGTGAGAGTGAATTAAAAAAGAAAAAGAGCACAAAGGCACTAAAAAGCTCCACAGAGCTGGGGAGAAGTGTTGAGTGGTTGTGATTATAAAAACTGTATTTGGGTTAGTTACTGGTCCATTTTCAGACCCATGTCTCTGAACACACCGCGATGAGTTTAGTTTCCTGTCACAGCACATGTATACAACGTAGTCTCATCCACTTTTGTGCAGACCTGCGTCTTGCTGTAAGGCAATTGTCCCTTGTGCCATTCAATCTTTCTCTATGTAGAGTGCATCCTTATTCTGGAGGGATGACAATCCACCTTCCACATAAAAACACCCACAGGGGTTATTGCTTATGTCCACTTGATCCCCTGACTCACTTTGTAATGATTGCTTCTCTCAGTAAGGAGATTTAAATCTGCTTTGGCCGTTCAACCAATCCAGGATTTAGAGCAGAAGAAATGACTGACATGAAACATGGTTAGAAACTGTGAAGATCTGGTCGCTTGAAGTCAATGTGGGAAGAGGAAGGCTCCAGCCTACAGGAGTCATTATCCTACTTCCTCTATGTTTTGCTTCTTGCTATCCAAAATACTAAAATAAAATCTGTACTGGTCTATTTTATAATATTATGTTAATTTATCATATAGCATTGCAAATTTACCTACCTTTGTGGTAGATTGTGGACTAAACTAAAATCTAAACATTTAGAAATATATTATGTGTGTGCAGAATTTTTATTTTTGTTGTTGTTTGTTAATAAAAAAGTTTTATTCTACTACATTACTGATGTTTTACAGCACACGTGATCTGGGGCAAAGGTTTTACGAGTGATTTCCCACTCGTGCGCGTTTAAGTGCATGACCTTTGCAATATTTATTTGTGCTGCCTTGTCTCATCATTTCTCACCTAACAGAAAAATTCCAATAAATGTAAATATGTAAATATGTAATGTAAATTAAAAAAAATGCTCTTAGCATTTTCATCTAGATTAGTCAAAGATTTACAAAGACATTCACTTTTTAGTCATTTTACAATGATATAAAAATAATCATATAATCTAACAGCACAATACAACTTCCTTTACTGCTTCTAAAAATTCATGAACTAAACAAAACAAAACAATCAAAATCTGCCACAAGCAGGCAAGGAATTATGAGGACTCACAAGACAAAAGCTTTAGCGACACTGCCATATATATAAAATAACACAGGGTAAATGGTCCTGCACTATAAAAGAAAGAGTCTGCCACAAAGCATTTAGCTGTTTGACTCTTTCACTGGACCAGCTGGAGTTCTCTTCACATGTGAAGAGAAAGATGACCCTGCAGCTTGCCTTTCACCTGCAGCATCAGTGGCTTTATACAAGACACAGTCCCACAACAACCCATGATTAAAAACTAAGCTTCACTTAATGTATATTGCATGGAATTCCAGCAGTATAGGCCCATGATAACAGACCTCACAGACAGGATATACAGTACGGCAGACTGTCGACGTCATCACAAACAAACCTGGAAGCAGCAAGCACTACAAACAGAAAAAACACTAGCAATAAAAAAAAGCTTTGAGAAAAACAATCCAGTGCTACAACTAATAGTACAAGCTCTGAAGAGAGAAGTAAGCTGCTGATTACACAGAAACAAGAACAGGTTCAAGAACAGGTTGTATGTAATTTTCTTTTTTTTCCTTTTTACCTTTGGCTTCTTAGACATGCTCGTTCTCCCACAATGCCCGGGACACCTGTGTCGCCTCTCCGCTCCACAGCGACTGTAATGAATTATGCAAATCCCCTGGTTTTTGTTCAGAGTACCATGACCCAGGGGTGCAAGCAGCTGACGCCTGGCATAAAAAAAAAAGCCAACCTCTCTGCTTCAGTCAAAAGGGATAACACTGACTGCTGTGCTTCCTGGGGAGTTGCTCTTAAATGCAACCGGTGTCACTGCTGAGGTGATATCTAGGAGAGGAAATGAGATGAGCATACTTGAGAGCTCTTCCAACAGCAAGTGTTATCCCTCATGTGTAGTGAAGCTAGCTGGAGTCTCTCTAAGGCAGATCAAACCCACACAGTGACCCGGGCATGAGTGGACGGACACACATGGTGGAGCGTTTAACCTCTGCGGTGTCATGGTTAGCTCTGAAGTGTTTTTCTTTCCCAGACCGGGCATTAAGCTTTAATTTGATAGCATGACATCTGTTGCATGGTCCACTAAACTTTGCTATAAAAGGCAGACTAAAAACACACCCACTGCACACAAAGCATACCTTAAAACCCCAGAAACACTGTATCAGCTGTTAGAGGTGACAGGAGTCTGTGATGCTGTGCGTCTCGGCTGCAGAGGCAGAGCTTACCGCTGTAGTAAAAACATGTGACCTCCCGCAGCTGTACATTCGTTGCCAGACAGACAGTCAGGCAGTAACAGCACCATCTGGAGTCCTAATCCGCCTGACACTGCCCACCCCTGTGATTATGAATGTGGCCCTCAAAGTCATTAGGCTTATTGCATAGACAAGGAGATACTTGGGATGAGTGCACTGCAGAGGTGCTGCAACTGCATCAGGCAGGTCAAGAGTTTTTGAATAAAATTAATACCAAATTGATGTATGTGTAAGCAGTTTTGCTATATTGTCAGTTGAATTATGGGTGTGGAGAGGGAAAAAAGGCAAAGCCAGCTTTTAGTTCATGTGGCAAAGTTGTTGTCCTTCTGGCTGCAGGGCCATCGTTCTGTCTGTTGATCCAGCACTTGGGCAACAGCTGGTGGCTAGATTTAGGCTGTAAATCATTTTTAACCACTTTATGTTTACTCATATTACAATTTCCACTATAATGAAAAACAACCAACAGCCCTGACTAGGATCACAGTAATATACTCCTGTTCCTGTGACAACTTAGCTAATAACACAAAGGAAGCAGACCTTATACTTTGGTGTGTTTGCAATAGTCTTAATTAATGTTGTAACTTTAAACATTTTTCCTTCTACACAGAAAATGTCTTATCTTCAATTTCTTTCTTTTTTTTTGCCTGTCCTGTTTTGCTCTTTTGCCATCAGAAAGATGCCCAACGGATTTACTTTACCAAATGGACCATCCCAGCCTTGCCATATTAGTCTATTTGATTCACCTTTTATTGTTTATTTTATTTGAACCTGCTAAATACGGGACAGACTTGACTGGGGAAAAGAAAGAGGAGAAAGAAAGAGGGAAAGAAAAACAGCGGGGAAGAGGGACGAGGATAAAGGGCAAAAAACAAAAACCAACAAAATAGGCAGACAAAAAATACACATATCAATCACCTGGATCACCTGTTGAGAAAGAAAAAAGAGAAAACAAGCAGAAGAAAAAAAAAGAGCAACATAATAAACAACATCACGATGATATATGGGAATATAACAGTAAATACTAAATATTAAACATTATTGTGCAGCACGTAAGATCGACAGTGCACAGTGTGCTTTCAGGTAGGAGCCAAAAAGGGTGTAGTTTGTGTGTGTGAGCACCCGTGTGTACACCTGTGAGCGTGAGCATGCTTGTATTTAAAAGGTTCCTTCATGTAATGATCTGCTAGAGGGTGTGGGGGGCCACAGCCCCGTCCTCCAGGGCATGAAGCAGGTATGGAGGAGATCAAAACTTCAGACATCCAGAGGCCCCCAGAACACAAGAGACCAAGGAAGACCAACAGAGGGGCAGCCGCGCCACTGTCCCAGAAAGAGCTTATCTTCAATTTCTTGTCATGAGCTCAGATTGCTGATATTTTTTCTGATGTCGGCATTGGATAAAAATGTAACCTGACATGAAAACAAATGGATGAAACTCCATTTAATATTTTTATGATTGTCTGGTTTTGACGTCATCTTTTGTACCACTGTCAGATTAAACTATGCACTTAAATGCAGGAACTCTTAAATTCTTGTAGCCGACTTCCATGAAATGTGGTGAAATAATTAATTGTCAAAAGATAAAGCACTTTTCATTTGCAAGAGTTTTTCTTTGCTAACTACAAGCCCAATACAGAAATCACACATTCTTTCTTTTGTCTACACACACACACAAACCCATAGTTAGCTCAACTGAGGTAGGACACAATTAATGTTTATAGCCTGTCAAACTTCCACCAACATGAGCCTCTTATTACAGATATGGATGGTGGGAAGCTCTGCAGAACAAAAATAGTTCCTACTGGCCATGTTTCTTGTTGTTGTTTTTAAACTAACTGTGTCTTGATTTCTTGAAAGACACTGCAATTCAATTATATGTAAGAGAGGTAACCAATTTAAGAGCAGATATTTTCAAAACTGGACGATTTATACCAAAATTATGTAGATAGAAACAGCTAACAGCACTACTGCCAAGTGGAAAAATATGTAAACTGGATTTTAGGGTGAACTATCCCTTTGATATCATCAGCCATAAAAACACAAACTAAACAAAGACAATGCTTAAGTGCATGTCTTTTCTCC
Organism: Rhamphochromis sp. 'chilingali'; assembly: GCF_963969265.1. NCBI lineage: Eukaryota > Metazoa > Chordata > Actinopteri > Cichliformes > Cichlidae > Rhamphochromis > Rhamphochromis sp. 'chilingali'. Next base: position 13,991,428 of record NC_137945.1, on the reverse strand, counting down.
TTACTAGCCTCTTTACTAGTTCAGCAGACTTTAAAGTGTTTTAAAGTAATCAACTTTCCAGCTCTGTTTGTGTAGAAGAAATCAGGCTCAGTCAGAGTGAGGACAGAGAGCTGGGCTGTAGAAAGCAGCAGCATGACATATTTGCCATATGGGTAGGTTGAGGGAAAGTAGAGCAGCGTTTCCCTCCGGAGGAAAACACATAAGCACATTTCGATTCATGCACATGTGCACATGTACGATATACTGGACAGAAATGCAAAACATTCACAGGGTAAAACATGAACGCTTGTTTAGGACAGCTCAACATATGGTGTATAAGGAGAAATAAGCCCCGGGCTCCTTGCACTATTATGGTGTCACTTGCACCTGACTTACAAGAACTTCAGCAGCAAGAGGGATCATAAAATGTGTAAAAGGAGGCTGTGTGAGTTTCTGGCAGGTCGTATGTCTGCAGAATGAGAAAGAGAAAAATGTCCACAGACAGAAAGAAAGTAGATTTGATAGTAAACATACCTCCGTCCCCAACTCTCTCCTCCCTGCCCCACCCCCGTTTTCCCAAGTAGCTGATTTCATCCTCGCAAAGCCACTCTCATTCTAATCTGCCCTGATCCGTCTGCACTGGCAAAGACTCAGATATCAAACTCACACACATTAGAAAAAACAAACAAACTATGACATCTTAACAAAAGGTGCCAGTTTATCTGCTGTTTTATTTAAAAAAAAAAAACAAGAACAATGCACCTTTCATGGAGAGTTCAACTTGAACTGCCATCAACTAGAAATTCAACCCATCAACATCTGGCGTACTTCCTGGCAGAGGCAGAGTTGGCAGACTGATAACCAGATTTCATAAAGTGGGTATGTAGTAGCTTGTAGTTATATAATACCTAAATCTCTAAGCCTCAGTTTGGAATAGCCACTGAGTACAGCAGCATAAAAAAAATCAATGAAAACACACTGTAATAGCCTCTGCATAATCTGTTAAACCACAAAATCATATCAATAGTGATGCAAAATGTTACATTGCTTTCAGATGTTTTGCAAATGCCACAGAATACAGAGTAAAAACACACATGACAGAGCACTTCAAGAGAAGAGGAGCACACTCACTCTACAGGAGCACACCTCACTTACCCATGAGACATTTTTATTCTTGGTTTGTTTGATCATGGCAACGAGAGGAAGGCCAGTAACGTGGCGAGAGGACCCCCCTCCTCAGCAGATTTTAGCCCCACAGCCTGTTGCGTGGGGAGGTCTGTGCGGGATCAGGGGTGATGGCCGGGGGCACGTCGCGCTCAGCCATTGGTCATCATGTGCCCTGCAAACCCGCGAGCCCGAAACGCTTGCTCTGACTGAATCCAGCATCTGTCAGCGGATCAGAGCACGCCACGCGCAGAGTTTTCAAGTTTTTTTTTTTCAGGCTACGTTACAAAACTAGAAAAGTCCAGAAATATCCAGCAAAACTCAAAAGTGTTTTCCTCCTCACAGCACACAGTGACCTGATGGACTGATTATGTATTTGAGCAGAGTATGAATATGAAACATCCCAGCAGGTTTAACCCCGCCCTGCTGAGCCACAGCACGCGCCCAATCAGATCTTTGTGGCCAGCTCCCCAGGGTGAGCTTATAGAAGTATTAGGATGAACATACTGAGTCTTTGGAGGAGAGCCCTGACTGGCAGGTCACTGGCATGTACAGATATCAGGCAGGAAATAAGCGGGAGCACTGGAGCAAAACTTAAAGTGACTGACCTCATCTTCATCTGCTGTAGGTACCTCTCCTTTTATTATCGTGCTTTTATTTGTTTCATCCCTGCTCTTTGCCACCTACCTAGAGCCAGTCTCCTTCCTTGCTCTCTAGCATCCTCCATCTCTCCCTCAATCTCTGGAGTACATCTTCTCACCCAGCTGGCACCTGTTGTCATGGTACCACTTTGCTAAGAGATAAATAGCATGACAGACAGTAAGAAAATGCTCGGTGAATCTCCATTTAATCTCTTAAGTAAGTGGCTCCACTGCTCTCTGATCAAGCCTCTAAATGCTGACTTTTGTAGCTTCCTCTGCAAAATCTCACCAACATCTCCTCTCCACACTTCTTGCAGTCTGTTTGTTCAAGTTGATCCGGACTACTCATAAAAGATCAGTGAAGAGTTCTGAGGCTGTAAGTGCTGATTTGAGTGGCTGCATTTGGGTGAAATTGAGCCACAGAGCAGCGGCGGATCTCTGGATCAGCAGTGGCAGAAAAGTCTACAGACCGCACATAAACAAGCAGAACAACTAGTGTTTGAAAAGGAATTTAAAAAGGTGCCAAAACAGCTTGCAGCTTTTATAAGGGAAGGGTGTTGTGTGAGTCTTTTATTAACAGTCTTCAAAATTTATCTGAGATGTGCTCTTTCTTCAGTTATAGCTTGATGGAAACTTTTAATTTTTTTTTACTTGATTTCTCTGCCACAATCTTTTGTGGCTAAAAAGAAACCCTGTTACCTGCGAGAGGTTGTAGCTGAAGGATACTTGGCAAACAAACACGTCAGTAAACTTTCCTTTGATTGACAGAGCAATTAATTGACTAATCATAGCAGCTCTATACATGAACACTTCACGTAATATCTGAGGCCATCTTTTTAAATTTTTACTTCTACTATCTTGTTACTTTAATGTGGAAAATCTTGGCTACCGGTGAGACCAGCTCATTAAAATAATCAATGCAAACCACAAAATTACAAACATATAGTGAAAACTCTTGCTTTACTCGGCTCCTGGTCCATTTTTAACATCTGCCACTCTAATTAACTGTCTCTAGTATCCATATGGGCCAGCAGCCCTCCTCTGGTGCACAAGGTTGTCTGCATCTCTCTCCTGTTAATTGGCCTCAAAGAACATCTGCTCCTGTTTTAAGTGATGCTCAGTTTGGCCTGGGTGCCCTTTCTATCAGAGGTGCCAATTTAATAGGTGTGAGCTGAGCAAACGACTCTGCTAGCACTCTTGTGTCAGCACGATGTGCATGATTTCATAATATCTGTGGGCTGTTAGTAGAAGAAAATTACATAAAGTACAGTCATCACAAGGTATGTTAGAAGCAAACTGAAAAGTAAAGATAAGAGATTAAGTGAAGGCAGTGGGGGAAATATATCTGATCCCCTGCTGAATTTGTAAAATTGCTCACTTCCAAAGAAATGAACAGTCACTCATTTTTATGGTAGTTTTATTTTAATGCAGAAAGAAAGAATATCCAGAAAAACACATTACATAAGGAGTAAAAGTCATTTTTCTTGGCATTGATTGAAATAAGTATTTGATCCGATACAGTTTAGCCATAAATTTGGCTCCCGCCTATTGACAGCCAATCAGTTACAGACTCCTGACCTGAAGTGTCTAAGGCCCACCTGTCCACAGAGTTAGTTTGTTCCATTTCAGCCTCTTCACCACCATTAGTGAGACCAAAGAGCTGTCAGAGGACGTCAGGGACTAAATTATAGACAGAGGAGCTTGTTGATTATCTGAAGTCAACTTGGACTACACTGGTAACACACTATGCACTTAAATATACTGCAGTGCCTGCAAAGTCCTCACATTTACAGGTCTCTTTTAAGTTTGGCAATGAACACTAAATTATTTCATATGCATTCATCTCAATTGGTTAGAAAGCAGCAAACAGGCAAAGAAGTTGTGTTTCTGAGACTCTCAGAAACCATATTTCAAAACTTTCCCAGTATAATTTCGACACTTTATCATAATGAGGTTAAGTTTTATACGCACTGATTGCCAGGCTCTTACTGGAGGTATTGGCATGAAATTTGGTACAGGTCTTCCTGCTTTCCTCAGGATTTTCCCCACAACTTTTTTATGTGGCCTTTTTACAAGCCAGAACCACAGATCTTATAGTCATGCAGTATTTGTCTGCATGCAGTTCTTAAAATATCACAGTGACTTGAATAAGGCAAGCAGACAAACAAGCCCAGCTTGCAGTTTGATGGCCTCATGCTGGATGCATGCTTTGCTGTCCTTTCCTTGTTGGCTCTGTCTTTCAGTTCTTCCAGGAAACTGATCCGTGGAGCTGAACAGAGGAATCAAACCTGAAAACAGTGTGCAGCATTTTGCTACATCCTAGTTGATCGATGCCCTACACACAGTGAATAAGCTGCATGAGTTTCCTGATGCAACACACCTGAATGGGCTGAGCTCAGGAGAATATAAAGCAGACCTTAACCTGGTTGGCTGACTGACAGCCCCGTTTATTCTTTGATCTTTTATATTCACACTCATTCATCACTGACACTACAAAGGTACTGACCCGTTGACAGATATGCCCTATTGTATTGTTTCTTAATTTCTCTAATTACACATTTGGCGTCATCTAAGACCCTAGTTGGCCTCCCTCTCGTCACATACTTTTGAGCCAGGTTGTGACAGTAATGATTTATTGTAGACATATTAGGAAGATTAATGAGGAATCAGTACATTTTGTAGGATGGGAGAAGCATCTCCTTACCCATGACCTCACTATTTCCAGACCACTGAGAGTTTTAAAACTCAGACTGCCAGCCATAACTTAAACGGGGTCAATGCGCACTGTGTCACTGACATCAGTGTTTCCGGGCTGGAGCTATACTCTTCATAGGCTTCCACAGATAGTGTATAGATCACACTTTCCAGTCCAGCTGTGACGTAAACACAGTAAAAAAAAAATCCACCTAAATCCAAGACATTCTTCAGAGCCTCTGTGGCCAATTAACGGCTCAGTTCCTGGACATTTCCATATTCTCTGGATAAGTGAAAAAACGCATAATTGCTGCCAAGGAAACCCTGCTCCAATTTAGTCTGCGCTGGCTCGGGACTCCTATCTGGGCGTCCATCCCGGTGCCTGGAAAACTGGGAATTCCAGGTCACCCTTTTGTTATGGGAGCTCGGCTCACTCACCACAAGAACACACAAACTCAATTGTTTCTGGGAAAAAAATATCTTTGTCTGAGAATATTCCAGTATTTTCTCATTCTCTGTCTGGTTTCTTTAGTCCACCTAACAGCTCAAAGTTTTTACTTACCTGCTACATAGCTACATCTCTTGAATAAGCCAAGACAAAATGTTAAAAACATGGCTACTCCTGAAATTTATGATCCCTGATGTTTCCTCTTTTCCCACCGTGAGGTCCATGTTTGTTTTCTTTTAAATCTCTCAAGGACTATTTTATGAACGGCAGACAAGTCCCAGCAGGATGAATTTTCATTACCATTTTGTTATTTACGTCCAAACATCTGTCTTATGACAGTATAATGTATCACATGACAACCACGTCAGCCATTTGTGTTTTGTGCCCAAATCAAATAATAACATGATGGTACTAATATGGCCATTTAAGTCATTAAGTATCAAAAACTTAAAAAGGATCAGCACCTCCAAACCTCCAAATCTGAGGCCATGGTTCTCAGCCGGAAAAGGGTGGAGTGCCCACTCCGGGTCGGGGATGAGTTCCTGCCCCAAGTGGAGGAGTTCAAGTATCTCAGGGTCTTGTTCGCGAGTGATGGGAGAAGGGAGCCGGAGATCGACAGACGGATTGGGGCTGCAGCTGCAGTAATGCGGACGCTGCACCGGTCCGTCGTGGTGAAGAGGGAGCTGAGTGTAAAAGCGAAGCTCTCAATTTACCGGTCGATCTACGTCCCTACCCTCACCTATGGCCACAAGCTGTGGGTAGTGACCGAAAGAACGAGATCGCGGATACAAGCGGCAGAAATGAGCTTCCTCCGAAGGGTGGCTGGCCTCTCCCTTAGAGATAGGGTGAGAAGTTCGGCCAGAGGGGCTCAGAGTAGAGCAGCTGCTGCTCCACATCGAAAGGAGCCAGCTGAGGTGGTTCGGGCATCTGACAAGGATGCCCCCTGGGCGCCTCCTGGGTGAGGTGTTCCAGGCATGTCCCACCGGGAGGAGGCCCCGGGGCAGACCCAGGACACGCTGGAGAGATTATATCTCTCGGCTGGCCTGGGAACGCCTTGGTATTCCCCCGGACAAGCTGGAGGAGGTGGCTGGGGAGAGGGAGGTCTGGGCCTCTTTGCTTAGGCTGCTGCCCCCGCGACCCGGCCCCGGATAAAGCGGATGAAGATGGATGGATGGATGGAGTATCAAAAACCACACCACATTAGCAGTGTTTCTGTTAACTTGGTACCATGCTAAAGTTAGCAGGTAGCTCACAGCACTGCTGCATAGCCTCAGAGAGCTGTCAATAACAATTAGGTCAGTGTCCACTGTGTATATTTTGTGTCCAGGCACAAAACAGCCTCTATGTCATCTGACATGTGGTCACTTCTTACTATAGCATCAGACAAAGGCACGTTTAAACAGTCTAGTTGTGAGTTGTATCACCCCTCTGCTAGCATACCTTGCCTCCTTATACATTCACATAATCCATCAAATGGTCTTCCAGATGGATGTTGCATCCAGGTCGAAAAACGCACAAGTGTCTTAAACCTGCATTCTTTATAAATTACACCAGGGGGCGACTTGACAGCTTCCTTTCTTCCTCTCTCCGTTACCTCAGCAAAGACTTTTCTGATGACCTAATGTGCTCAATTGCTAGTTTTAAATCTTGTCAAGTAGAACATGAAGTCCTTTTTGTAAATTATGGTAATTTTAAGATTTCACAAAGGAGGATAATTCAAGACATGCTAACCGGCTAATAACTTGTTAATCCAAAATCATTAGCCAGTAAGTAGGCAGTTTCAGATCAAGCACTTGGTTGTCACATCTGGCGTCAAAACACAGAGGTGGTCATAAAGGCTATGCCCATCTTTTATGTTATCTGTTATACTGTCAGATTATCTGTCCTGATACAGTAGGTAGTTTTGTTTTTTCTCCACATGAAAAAGTGATCTGTTTTCTCTTTGTTATCCTGATGGCTGGGGAGTGAGTAGATACAAACTAAGATACAGCAAATTCATTGATAACTTTTTTTGGCAGATGAATAATGCATTAATATTCCCACCAAATCCCGATCTCGAAACACACCTGGATGCGCCTCACGATACACTGACTATAGAAAAGAAACTGTGCTACGTTGTTTCACATGTACCTTTAAAGAGTTTATCAGCATTTCTACTGCAGGAAAAGAACTCAGGTTGGTTTCCTCAGATGTCACTAGCTACTGGTGCTGCATCATGCAAGCAAGAAGGCCTAGAAAACAAAAGGTGGAATGGAGTAGGCCCTGCTGTCTTCAATTAACTGAGTTTCCGTGAGGAGTGTCTGAGGCTGGCTATTCATTCTGTCAGACGGAGTCCCATCCGGCCAGGTCTCCGTGCTCCACATTCCATCGAGAGCAGAATTGTGTTCCGCCCCATTTCAGACGTAAAACGGCGGTTTGGTGCTCCATATTGGAAACATGTGAGAGGAGTGTCATAAAGTTCAGCGCTGCACCGCCCTCTGCCAAAAACTCTACTCATTATATTAATTTCCCCATGCTTACTTTGTGCACAGTCATTAAACACAAACACATGCTGCCAGTGATACTCCACCACAGCGAATGGTTTGTTTTCATGCAAACACCTCACACATGGGGCTTAGATGCTCCGGTGTGGCGTTTCCACAGCTGGTCCTACACTAATCCACTCATCAGTTAAATTAAAGCTTACTCAGTTGTACAGTAAATGTTGATCCAGCCTACTGCAGCGCATGTCACACAAAACCAGACTGCGTAACCAAACTAGAGCAATGTGCACAGGAGCACACTGGCATTTTTTCCTTCTCTATAATATCTGCGATAACGTTGTTGTTCCAGTTCAGAAGCATTTCAAGACAGACAATAATAATCATAATGGGCCCAAATGCCTTGGACCCTTTTCAAAGAGCTCTCTGAATGAGAGAAGGCTGCTTCTGGCTGAATTTAGAAGACACAACTGGTGTATTACTTGCTGCTCAAAGTATCACATAATGAATTATGAACCCATGAGTTCTTTTTTGGAACAACTGGGTGATACTAATTTATTTATGTACTCATGAAGATTTCCTTTAGAGCACTGATACAGGTTTCTCTTTTCTTTTGGACATTTTAAATTAAGCACAAATTTAAAGTAAAAAAATATTTTTAAATATTCTACTGAAACATGTTTTTGTTGTCTCAGTTTAAGTCAAGTCTGTAACATTTAGTGTACTATTATTATATATTTCACCGCCACAATCTTACACCTGCTCTGGCAGCCCGTGTTCACATGAAACTTCAGGTTTACTTTCATGCTAAATTGGGATAAAACAAACAATTATGTAATTGTGTATAATTTTTTTTCCAATAAATGTATTACTCATTGTCTAAAAAGTGTAAACCTTGCCTGCCCAACATTTGGAAACCCACATATGAAGTTTACTTTCACATGACACAAAGAAGCAAATCTTCAAAAATGCCATTTTTGATTAACACATGGGTATAGTTGACTGTTGCTGTCTGAAGATTGAATATTTACTCTTGTAAAAAAAAAATCAAGGATGACTTCACACTGCCGTTAAGACTTTTATGTGCTTAGATGTCACAGTTTTCGTCATTCTGACGTTTTTTTGTGTGCTCAGGACATTTTGTCCCAGAGGCGAACAAGTTACCATCTCAGATCTGTGGATGACTTCATAACTCATTTTAGATAATTATATAAAAAAGTCTACCTCATGAAAACTTTATCTATGGGCTTTAATAGCGGTGAGGCATTTTCTCTCTGTGCATAAAAGACAGATCTGCATGTACAGTATGTATTTGAGTGGAAGACTCAAAAGTGAAATGTGGCCATCTAGTGGCAAAATGCAATGCTTGTCTTTTTCTGCAGTACTGGGGAATTGTGGAAGAGGGAAAACATGATTCATTTTTACATTGCTCTATTGACGAACACTGGAGGCTGCAAAAAGCAGAAGACATTCCCTTTCTTTGTGCTGTACATAAAGGAGTGCACAAAAACCCACTGAGGCTGACTGACAAAATTAAGAATGCACAGGACAGTAGAGAAATAAATGCATGTGTCATCAAATTTTCCATCTCGGAGTCATAGCTATTAGAAGAAAAACATCCACATTTTCCTCTCACTGCATTTCATTAAGCTGAACAGCCACAGTAGACTCGTTGTAATGAGCTTCTGATTGCAGACACTAGCACATAAAAGACGCAAGAAATAAACAAGCAAAACCCAATAAAGTCAAACTGTCAACAGAGCATGTGCCTGCATTGTGAACCCACAGCATTCAAAAACATTACCACCTCACAGCTCTCTCTCCAAACCCTGGAATAAATATGGAATAAAACATTTATCAGGTCTGGCAGCATGCAGAGTGAAAACAGAGCTCTGCAGAAAACTGTCAGGTCAGTTCAGGCAACTGAAATATTTCAGTTAAATCCTGCAGCACTCAGGATTGTTTCTGGATAGAGATCTACAGCAGCAGACAACAGTGATCAACATCGAGGGAAAAAGCTGGCAGGCATCCACTGACTCTTCAGACTGGTGCTTTCAAGCAGCGCTGACATTTTCAGTAAAGTTGTGCATGCATGGAAACACCTGCCAAATAACCTCTGAATTATTCATCCTGAAACAATTAGTCTTTGCACATATGCTGGCAACTGTAGGCTTCATCGCCTCTCATTCTCTCACTATCACATGTAGTCTATCCTGTGTGATAAATCAGCATCAAAGCCACAAACTCACATATGGAAGCTCTGCTCTCCGGCGATGGCCCAGACCACAGCACGGCATGAAGGGGACCAGGGAGGGGAGGAACTGACGGCCGTCTCACAGACTCCCTGTCAGGCAGCAGCATCTACTCAGCCTCGGTCCATGCCTTCAGACTTGGCCCACAGGGTTGTGGACCACCAAAAGGTGCAAAGCAGATAACGAGGACAGCAGGGATCCTTGATGGAAGAGTTAGCAGAGGGCTGTCGTATCCACACCTGCCCCCTACTTCTGTCCACCCCTCCTGACGTGTGCACCTTATCTGCCCCCTTACTCAGAAACTCTGGAGATTCAAAAGTCCGATTCAAATACTCCTTGCTCTTCTTCCTCCTCTTCTACCCATCTCCAGACTGTTGCAGCAGAGTGTCCATCTGAGTTTACCCCACCCCAAAATCTGTGCACGCTCTGGCAGAGCCTCTGTGCTGCCAAATCCTCTGCAGCGCTGCTGTGCTGTGGCAGAGACGTACAGTTGCAGGCTGGCACACTGGTTCAGCTGCTAGTGGATTTAGACCCACTCATTACCACGCGTAAGTTCCTTCTTGGCACAGGGAGGAGGTGGAGTTCTGAGTGTCCTTTACTGACCGCTGTCCCTTGCTTCCTAATAGACGACACATCCTCTATATTCCCTGCCCCTCCTTCATTCATCCAGGGTTCAGTTGGCTTTTAAAAGCTTGACACACACACTGTGGCTATCTTGACTTTTTATGCTCCACTCCTTTTCTTTATTTCTTCTTGTGCCATGACTCAGTCCTCATTTGCACTGGATTACCCTTCTTACTTTCTCTGTGTGAGGACAGGCACTGAGACAGCTACTGGTTGCTGTAGAGACTGCACTGTGCTTTTAATGTAACAGAAACAGTGTGTGTCTCATGCTGCGAGCGGAGGAACAGCACAACGCTGCCTGTGGTGCAGGGGGAAGTCACTCGCACAGTTCAGTCATGCTGGAGTGCTTTGTGTGACTGCAGAGCTGGTGTGTTTGTTTCTTTCCCCTCCCGTCTCATCTCACACCTCCTCTCCACTATTATCCTTTCCCACTGTGTTCAGGTGATTGAGTCCAGAAGGACATCCGGCCTCACTACTCCATCACAAATGCTGTGTCAGCCATAAATGCACGTACCCGCTTCATGCCACAGGACAACTGTGGTAGAGAGGGGTGGGTCACAGGTAATACTCAATTATACAGCATGACTGTGGATGTGCTTTTGCATCTCTACTTGCAAAGCCAGCTGGATACAGATTTTAACTTTGAACCTTTCCAGCAGTGATTTCAATTAAATCATCAAAGTAATGTATTTTGAAAATGGTGTAGCAAATATAGTTTTATGAGCACTGACAGCAAAGATTCCCTGAAAATACAGATTTACAACTGGAGCTAATAAAGCCAATAAAAGCAACACTAATTTCAGCCAAAATACATAATTTCATTTTATTTTAAACGGGAAGCCTTTGCTTTTGCATCAGCAGATTATTAAAAAGTGAGGAGCCAAACAGATTCTAAAACAAATGAGCTTTTCTTTCGTGCTAATAATAAAGGACAGCACTGAGCACATGTATAAACCGAGCTTAAGCATCCCTCCCCCATTGTCACCTACCTTCAACTTTTTTAGTTTGCTCCATTCTTATATTGTGCAGAGCTGATTCTGATGTTGAAGACATCATCACTTACTCTCAGGCTGAGGTGGGACAGGCTGCAGTTTGTCAGTAGAATAACAACATGATTTCTGCTGTCACAAAGTGCTGCGTCAAGATAAAAACAAACCCAGTTTTCTGTCTCCATGAATCACAAGTGATTTTCCAGGCGCCTACTACTTACGAAAATAAAAATATCAAGCATTAGGTCAAGTATCATAATTTATTCTCCAACACATTGGCTTTAACTGAGGTTTTAAAAGATTTACCTAAAGACAGATGGGGTATTTCAGGGCTAAAATGAGAGCCAGGTCAATTTTTTTTTTTTTTTTGCTGAAATTTTATTGATGAGAAATGTAAAAAAGCAAATTCACGTCAACATAAGTTTTAATTTTGGGATATTTGAGGGAGAGTTTTAGATCCTAAAGAAAGTGCATGTTAATGCGAGGAATATTTTAATGAAATAATCGCTTCAACGTCTTCTGTAATACGCTCACAAGCATGGAGAATTAAATGAAAATGTCAGTAATCTCAGATCTGCATGCTTAGTAAGACTTTAATTATCTTGCCTCACTCTGTTTTTTTTAATTCAGCCAATTTTGTGCAGTGTGAACAAACAAAACACATTATAATATAATCAGTGAGCATTCAGTCAACAGGGGCTTTTTCTAAACGGTTCAGTAATCTGTTTTCATGAATATCCTCTCTTTCTTATTTTCTCTTTCCCCTCAAACCCCAACTAGACAGAGCCGATGTCTGGCCCTCTCTGAGCCTAGCTCTGCCAGAGGTTTGCTTCCTGTTTAATGACTTTTTCTTTCCCACGGTCACAAAGTGCTTGCTCACAGGGCGTTATCTGAGGTGGGGATTTTACCCTACAATATACAGCACCTTGAGAGGACCTTTGTGTATTTGTGCCATAATCTATGTCTATTAGTGTTATATTAAAACGTTATTAGAAAGAGTATTTCTCTACACAATAACCCTGCACCCTGGACTGATGCTGTGTGGCCTGTTGTGAAACTTTGTGCTCATCAGTGATAATATACACGTATCTATTCATCTCCTCAAGTCTGACAACATAAACCTGCCGTGATCTTTTATTATCGTTGAAGCCTTTTTAGTTTACTGCCAATATTTCACAGGCTGACATGTGTCTGCGGTGATGGAAAGGCACAATTATAAACACAGAGCTGTGCACCTTACAGTGAGAGGGGAATCATGTCTATCAGTTAGCCTGTCAGAGGCTGTCACCCTTCAATGGTAATAATCGCTCAGCTGCTGATGTCATGGATAATACTGCAGGGAAACAGGTCTCCACATTGAAGTACTCCCAGTTTAATTTGGGTTCATTACAGCCTTTCTGGATGCATCTTCGCAGTCATACCTGAGGTACTTTACCCAAGAATCTGCACCCGTTTCTGCTTTTACATGAGTTAACATGCACACACTGTTAGGTACTAGGAACTCACTGTGATCATGAAAGTAATGTAACAGTGAGAGATGTGTCTATTCTTCCCCCCGGATCTGCATCACTATGCAGAAGACAGTCTCAATCAATCATAGGGGCAGTAAGAGCAAGCTTTCAAGGCATAAGAAGGAGCTAATTAAATGAATCCATCTTATGATTAAAGCACAAAAAAAGAGAATGGACACTTGTGTTTTACACCACAACTTTGAGGATGGATTTTGCACTCTCATGAATTTCATTCATGTCCTGCAGTCTCCAGTCGTTGAAACATGATCAGCAAAACTTTTTATCTTTCTCTCTCTCATCCGTGATTCATCTAATACAGTACCTGCTATTTAGATAGATATTATTTGAGTGGAGGATGAGGATCACTCGTAATAACTGGGCTGTGACCTTGGCCACTAGGTGGTTAATGGATCAGCTCACTGCCAAATTAATTTATCAGCAGGACTGAGGAGTGGGAGGATGCATGGAGGATTCAGGTCAACTGTGAAAGCAGGGCATGCTTTGATGTAGTGATAACAATGTGCGCCTTTCTCTTTGTTCCTTCGCTTGTCACTTATTAAAAAAACAACAGACTGAACAATAAATTCCACATTTGTGGCTTCAGTGTCAGTATTATTAGATAAAAATCATACTGTTACATCACTTACAGTTTTGCAACCATATTTGGCTATCCATGTATTTCCACTCAGTTAAATAACCCCAATAACAGTGTTTGTCCACTAGATGGCAGTCTGGCACTGCTGCAACAGCCGACTGAGCAGCAGTAGTGCTTTACGGTTGCTTTTTTTGTTTCCAGATTTTCACTCAAGTACAGTATTTTACTCTGGCCAACATTACTGCAGTCTGAAGCCAGACATTACATACTGTTCTCCAGAAATATTTACTACTGGAAAAATCTTGACATTTGTTGCTTAAAGTTCAGAAAAGGTCTGCAGGGTTAATGCTACAATTGATCTTTGAGATTTCCAATGGCAGTCACTCCATACCACCAGTGCATATGTAACATATCCATGGCATGAAAACAGACGGGCTGTCAGATTTGATCAGAACCATAACGAGCTCTTTGCGTCATTCCTTTTCTCCACTGACTAAAATAATAATAAAGGGAACGATGAGAAGGAAAATGGTTGCAATCACTGAGTGAATGGGAATGGGTTTTTATGTGTTCACCACATGCATTCATGCAGACTTTCATCTGCAAATCCATCTCTACAGACAGAGCAGGTCAAACTGTACCAATATACTGTGGAAAGTTACGGGAGTGGGAGACATCATAGAGAGGTGAAAGAGCCAGAAGGAGGCGGACAACACAGAGGGGAAGTGGGAAGCTTGGTGCAACCATTTACATAAACATAACAAGTGTGGGAAGCAGCAGTAGGTTAATTATGACATAATGCTCTGTGAGTTGTGCAAATCACAGTCTCAACTACTAAACACTGAATCTCATTTTTCACTGTATATCATTTCAGCACCTCACCCGGCGCACGCAAATTATCCTCCCCTGAGCAGGTGCTCCTTATATTGAATCTATTCTTCAATTTTTAACTGTCTGCTTTCTCTAATATTGAATTTCTATTGAAAACAAATGACATAAAGACTGAATATCTTATTTTAATTGGCAACTAACAAGAGTGGAGCCAAGAGGTTATATCCAGTAAACATTTTTCTACCACACTCACATTTGAAGCAGGAAGTCAAAAATCCAGAGTTGAAATTTTCAGCTGCTCATGTCAGATTTACCCAGTCAGTATTAGCCCCACCATCCCCAACTTCACAATCCAACATGGCAGCAGTGCTTTTAAACAGTAGTAGAACATAAATTAGCCAAACAGAGAAGACTGAACAAGTCAGCAGAGAAGCACCTTATACCTGCATTCTCTTTAAAGGCCAACAGGGGGCAACAGCTCTGTAAAAACATTTCCTCTCCTATAAGCATATGGGAAAACGGCTCTGAGATTTGACCTCTAAACTCTTTGCTGACTAGTTTATATGATCAGTTGCTTGTTTTGGGCCATGCTGAATAAAAATTAAGTCTATTTTGTACATTTTAAAAATAGAGGATATGCTCATGAGCTAACAGCTTGAGTTTGATCAGTTGATAGCCAAGGAGAATACGATATCGCCACAATGACGATGGTGAAAACACTTCAAAATGGGTCTTTGCAAACCAGTGGGTGATTTCACAGTGTAGATTAAAGTGTAAAGTGTAAATATCCTATGAACTTTATCAACAATTAAAACATTTTTAATATGTATGAGTCCTTGCGTTGTACTGCTAGATAGATGGCAGTGATTTACCATACTGAGAGGAAAAATAATGCAATGTAAATTTCTGTGCTACCTTGGTGTAAATTTGTGGTGTCAGCCTATAAAAATGATGTAGCTCAGACAGTGGCAAGAAAGCTTTGTGTGTTGCACTTGCAGGTTTGTTCTTCATTATGATGGACACAGGTGGGTTGGCAGTTCAGATCTCATTGCCTTAAAAGTTCTACATTTATGACTGTATTCTCGAAAACGATGTGCCTATCAGCATGATGTAAGGCAGATTTGTCATCTGATTACACTCCAGTCAACTCAGTGGAGTCAATAAAGTCAAAGGAATTCAAAGAAACCTATATCTATAATCATTTCAAATCTTTACCCAAGAGGCAAAGGGCAGACTGACACCCTGAGTTGAAACTCATCTGACAGTTTTCCTGGCTTGTTTGAAAAAGAGTAATGATTTTGTAAAACCTGAAATAACCTGCGAGAAGTATCCTCGCAAGGTCTGTGTCTTTTTGTTTTATTCACTAACTGGGCCAAGCTTTTATAGACTCACTTTTAAGCCATCCCTCTGCTAGTATTTAATCCTGTTGTTTGTTCTGCATTTTGTTTCTCACCCTCTCTAAAGTACTTTGTTAACTCTGTTTTTAGAGAAGTGCTATATAAAGAAAGTTTATTATTATTCAGGGTCACGGAGGACTGGCTGATTTCCCAGGATGCATTAAGCAAAAGCAGACACTCTAAACACAGTGCCAATTTACAAATGGACGATCACTCACAGTGGACACTTACGCCAGTTGTAAGTTTAGAAATGACTACATTCAATTCTCTATTGTCAAGAGGCTCGCAAATTCATGATGTCGAAGCTGGCTGTTTATTATACCTGCTTAGTCATTCACAAACACACAATCAGTCAGCTTAGCACATAAGCCCAGAAGTCCCTGGATTCATATTCATCCATGTAAAACTCCCAGACTCCAGCGCCGGTGAAGTCTTGGCTAGTTGTCTGACAACTTCTCAGAGAGAAAAAAATTGTCATACACATGACCTTTCTCTAAAATATTTTTTTACAGATTTTACATGTTGTGTTGTTATTTATACTTTTGCTAATCTAAGTTTACCAGCTACTATTTCCACTCAGTTACATCTACCTTTTCTTTGAGTCTCACCACATATATTTTCTAAAAATAAGGAGCTGATCCCTAAAATAACTCCGAGGTGGACAAACATGTATCAGCTTTCATCAACTTGATGCTGAACCATCTGTTTTTCTATCTCGGGCTGATGTAAATGTCTGGGCAGTTAAAGGAACTCTATGCAGGGCGCCCAAGTGCACTGTATGATCCTGATCTCAACACTATTTATTCGAAGTTTTGACCCCTCGACATGTGCAGAAAAAGATGGGACAAAGCAAACAAAACAATCTGCACTCAGTGACGCATGTTTGCTTACACAGCAGCCCACCTTCACATGAATAAAAATAAACCGTCTACCTGATGGTGGTAAAGTTTGCTAACAAATCTATGACAGTTCTGCCCTTCTTCCTTCTCAATGGAGAGCTGAGCTCCACAAACACCGACCTCGCTACTCCCACGGCTGAGCGGTCTGGTCTTGCCTGAGCCTCCATCCTTCCCAGCCTCCTCCACACTTCCCCCTCCCAGGCATCAGACCATGACCGCAGAGAATGTCTCTCATCCTTTCTCTACTCAAACTACTCCCCATCTGCCCTCTGCCCTCTCTATCTGTAAGAGCATGAGTAATTCTGTCATTTAGGAGTGTTTGCATGGAGTTACTGCGAGACTGTATTGATGCTCGGAGCTGCGTTGGCTTGATCACACCGTGACCCTGGTGAGATGTTCTTAAGACGCCCACATGTATAAAAGGATTATGAAGCACAAAAACAACAGGTTAAACAGGAGGGTGAGAGGCAGAAAATATACAAGAGATCATGTAATTTATTGAGGAGACAGTCACTTATTTGACACCCTTACATGCTTTTATACATTCATTACAGCAACAGTTACTCTACAAGTTCCACCTCAAAAACCTGATATAATAAAAATGATTAGATCTGCTATGTTTTTGAATAGAACTGACAACTAGATTATCAGGTAAACCAGTTAAGGGAGATCTTTATACTCTTAGTTCTGTGCTCTAACATGTGCGGGCAAATCATGTCTGAGGCTTATTCAGTAAAGGACAGAGTAATTTTATTTTAAATATAGGATGGTTCAGCACCTCAGACGGGCACTGGGTTGTTATGTTTCCCGCCGAGAGATGGTTTCCAAATCCTAAATCCAGTTGTGCATGTTTAAATAATAACAGTGAAGACAACATCAAATGACAGGCTGATTAAAAGGCACTGAGATCATGAGTGTGAGTGGTGGTGTGAGTATAGATACTTAGAGAGTACACTCTCATACATCTGTAAGTATGACTGAGCATGAGGCAAAGAGAAATAAGGTCAGAACAAAATGCTGTCATGAAAACATAACTGAATAACAGTATTTACACTGTTATCTAAACAGAGGTGAAGTTACTGGAAGGTCTGCTATTTCTGGGGGCCTCTTGCAGCAAATATCTCAAAGAAGATATTTTTGCTCTGCATGAAAGAGACTGTCTGACTCCCAAAAAGCATAATTCCTCTGCTCCACACCATCTCTTTTCTGTCTCTCACTCAAATGCCCTCTCATTTCCCTAACATGACGATGCAGACTGACAGTCGTTCGCAGCAAAGCTAACCGATGACTCTGAGTGAAGGGGAACTCCTCATTTGGGGGAGAAGACTGTGGGAATGGACATTAGCTCCCAAGGGTGGTGGAAGAAAAAAAAAAATCAGGGAATTTCTCCCTGAGCAGCTTCGGTTGAGCTGCAGCGCCTCATTGAGAACTTCTCTGTGGCTGTGAGATGAAGTAGACAGCAGCCTAGGAGGTGCAATTTTGATCTGACCTCCTCCAGCTTCCCGTCGCTCTGCTGCTGCCGTGCCAAAGACGAGGCGATCTGTGCCTCCTCCAAAAAAGGCAGAAACATTTAAGCAGGAGTGTTCATCCTTAACTCAGCCCATACTGTCCCTTTGCAGGTCTGCTCAACAAAGACCAGACTTGCTGAGTGTGTACCTCACAGGGTCTGCTTTATAACAGGTCACAGTGTCGCTGTGCACTCAGTGCACAGAAGATGCATATCAGATGAGAGGCTTCCATTTAACATACTGTACCCAGCAGTGTTTACAGAGGGCTTTCATCGCAATGCACATCTTATTGCTGATGGATGATGATGACTGAGCCTGAGCTCTTACACCAGTTTGCATTTACTGTCAGGCATTTATACAAACACACAAGTGTTAGATTCCAACGGGAAGTAACTGCAGCCAGGAACTTGAATTATACTTCATGGTACTCTTTTATCGTGGTCAGCTACATCTTTGTTGTACCTTTTCAAAGACAAAACTATTTTGGTTTTAGGCTTTAGGCACCAACAGATAGTTTAGAGATGACAAAAATAAGACACCGATAGGCGAGATCAGCAAAAATTCAAATCACCACCCTTACCTGGCGAACAAGGCTGTTGGTTGTTGTGTCGGACGAGGTGCTTCCATCTGAGCCTTTAAAGCGACCTTTTCTCCGAGCTCCTTTGCTTTGAGACTTGAGACAACAAAAAAAGACAGGATAAAACTGTTTATGAGGAATCTTAAAATCTTAAATCTTAAAAGAATATACACAAGACCATGCAAACTAATACATTTTCCCCATAACAGATTTTAAGTTCATGTGCAAAAATGCATTCAGCAGAAAATAATATGAGACTCATAAGTCATTAATGTTTAGCAACAAATGCAGCAACTGTAGTTAGATCAATTTCATTATCAATATGTTTTCTCTATGAAAACTCCAAGTACAGGGTGAGATCTCAAAAAAGGTTGTTTCTGACAAAGATTATCTGTGATTATGAAAGCCAATAGAGCAATTTTAAGTTATCTGAGTGACCAGTTCTGCTTCCAACATTACAGCCTCCGTCTTCACTGATGAATTTCATTGCGTAGTTGAGTGGAGTTGGTGAGTCATTTCCAGCATAAAATAATTTTTTATACCAAAGCATTCAGTCAGTATTATAGCCAGTGTCAGCCAAGCACTGACTTCCACTGTTTCTTACTTATTACAGATTTGAGTGTTTTCACTTAAGGTGTAATGTTATGACGTGTTTCAGGAGGTTAGGTAGTCGTGTAGGTAGACAGCTTATTTTTCAAAAGTGGCATCCTGGAAAAGTAATGCACGAAATGCAAGAAATTCATTTCAAATCTGCTTTTTTTTGTCCCCCTCAGTCGAGACCCCTCGACAAATACCCCAGGACCAAACAGAGATATCACTATACGTGTTAAATAAACTCACTTTACTCCACAGAGCAATTATATAATTATATATAATTTATTATCATTTTTTCACTATTTTACCTGCAGAAATACACAAAACCCGTTTTAACATGTTTTAGACATTACAATGTTTTTTCTTTGAGACTTTACACTAGCTTTAAACTTAAATGCCGCTTACCTGCCACTAAAACAGCCAAAACACCTGCTAAAGCACCTAGTACTTAGTTACTTTCGTTTACACAGCAGTACTTTGAACAGAGTTCTTTTTGCATTACACTCGTAAATATGTAATTTCTACCACTGGCTTTACAATTGAAATACTTCCGGAAATATGAGTTAATTTGACGAGCGGCCTGGCTAGCTTACTTCAAAACGTCGTGATATTAAACTAATACGACATGTCAAACTATTTTCAGTCCCTGAACGTGAATATCCAAATATCAAACCTGACCCACAAATAAGTAAAAACAAACCAAAACAAAAAACAAATTAACAAAAAATAAAGATTCGCCCTCGCGACTTACGAACCTCAATCAAAACTTTAATGAGGGCACCTGCGCTCATCAGCACGCGCAAAGGAAGCGGACAGGTTGAGAGCAGGTGAGCTGTTTGACGTCTCTCAGCGTGCAGTGCCAAGGTTTAAAGTGTCAGTTTAACAGGAACTGTCAGCTTTAATTAAAATGAATTAACTCACTTGTAACATGGGATGTTCCAGAGCGTCCATGTGTTTGTCCGGAGGTGTTTCTGCTCTGTTGGTTGGGCTAATGTTGACGACCATCACACCATTTGAAAAACGCGAATATTCGGTAAAACCTCTCGGGTTGTACAGATGCTCCAGCTGTGCCCGAGACAAAAGCGCATTTTTACATAGTAGTGTTGAAGAGTTTAATGCTGCTCTTCAAGTTTGAGTCGAGTTAAAGGAGGAGCTTGTGCGAAAAATGGCTGTAGTTTTTCGCGAGTTCAAGATGATGGTGATGATGTGAGTCGTCGGATATTATAGCCTTCAGCATCACAAAGCCCCCTCATCAGTTCGCTCCTTCCTACACTAGCTGAGAGAGCGCTCCTGCTCCGTGAGCCCTCATCCAACGCCAACACCTCTCTGCCTCCTCACAGCGCAAAGGGATGAAAATGAATAGAAGCATCCAAACAGATAGTCGGCATGAACACGACTGAAAAGCGTCAATTCAGAGTAACTTTGATGATCAGAACTGAACAAGTGAGAGAAATCAGTCATAGCTACTGGGAGGTGTTTAAATCAACAAAATGATGCTGTTATTGTAATATAAACCTGATGTGGCCGCTCACAGGTGTTGGCACCAAAGTAGAGGTGCCACAGGGTGGTGGAGGTGGTGGTGGGGACAAAGAGAGGGAAGCCAGAGGAAATAAGACTATTTTATCAGAAATGAATACAAAAACAAAAACAAAAGAACATGCATGTAGCCCAAATACAGATAGTAAAATATGATAAATGTCTCAGCACAAGTAGTTAAAGTAAAATTACTCATGTCTAATGGCTCACTTCAGAATCATATACATGATAGATACTTCAATGATCTTTAATTTATTTAATAAATTATTGTATTGCAGCAGCACGATAAAGAGTAAAAACAGTACAGTCTAAAAGAAATAAACCACAGTGTTAAAGTAAAAGTGCCACAGGTGCATAGTGAGGGTCTTATACTGTGACAGTGCAAAGTTTTAACAGGAATTTTAACAGTGATAAAAAACAAAACAAAGAAAATAAAAATTTGGTTAATTTAAAGAAGAGTAAAAAAAATATTGGATCACAAAGACTGATATGTTATTATGTGCATTACTTGATTGTTGCAGCTGTAGTTAGATTAAAATTGCTTTTTTAGAGCTAGTTCCCCTTTATCCAAATAATAAGCATGGAACCAGATGTAATGAGGAGAGGCAGATGTGACTGAAACAGAGGGCTCAAAGGCTGCCAAGCTGAGATTAAGTAGTCATTAGCCAGTGAGCCTGTAGCTTCATACCACAAACAGTCTTGCATTCTGAAGTACAACGAAGATTTTTTACTTTTTTTCAGTTCAATATGATCCAAAATGAGTGACTGAGACCATAAACTCATGAGGAAAGTGTTCCACAGGTCAAGAGCCGTTTTCCCACAAACCTATACTAAAGGACTGGATGTTTTTTTTTGCAATCACAACTATCGCCATCTGGTGGCCTTCACATAGAATGCAGGTTTAAGGCACTTTGCGTTGGCTTCTTTTTTTCTGACCAAAAAGCCGAATTCATTTTTTTTCTATGCTAATAGCATTTGGTGAAAGGAGTATGGTGCCACCACATAGGCTGTATATAAAAGATGGATGCAGCAAAAATGATGTCATATGTGGACAAGAGGGTGGAATACTAGTTACTTAGTTAGAATCTTGATTAGCAGTTCATAGACTGACTGGTTTGGTTTAAATGCACACACATGCTAATTAATGCTAATAACAAACTAGTTGGACAATTGTTGCTACAACAAGCCTATTTCACAGAGGTATATTTAACATTTTCTTGGTGCAGGGGTATGTCCAGTATCCATCTGGATACTGAGTTAAGCATGTGGTAGCTTTGACTGCGTCCTATAAATGAAAGTCAGCTGGACTAGGCTGTGTTGTTGGAGCCTCTTAATGTAATTATTTGACAAAATCTTGGTTTTCCATATTTGCTCCTTGTGTAATAAAGAAATGGAGTTATCCAGTTAAACTGGGATAGCCTAAAACATATATATCATCATGTTATCATTTGGTGCAGGAAACCTGAAAATTGGAGCAGTGAGCCACAAGCTGACAGATGAATAATTCGTATTGGCAGTTAAGTACAGGCAGCATAGCTGGCGGATGAAAAAAAAGGGTGTTGCACCTGTTGACTATTTCATTATTGAATGAGCTCTTTTTGTAAATATGTCATATATATACATATACATATTTATAAAATAATTAATTTATTGTAAATACAATAAATTAATTAATTAAATAAAAATACCTCTCAGTTTCATATTGGATGACATACTTGTTCAGCCAGTAGTCCAAAATCCAAATATATTGTTTCTAAAATAAACTTGGCACTTGCCAGTAAGAAAATCTTTGTTTGGTCGATTATTTCTTTGTTGTAACAATAATTCCTGGTAATAAATCTTATACTGTTGGAAAGCCTGTTTATTCCCCATCCATGATGCCACATTTGTAAGGAAAATGCATTTGTGGGTTGAGCAGCTGGGTTGAGTATGGAGGTTGTACCATGAAAAAAAGCTTATTCTAATATTGAGTTTTGTTTGGTGTTGTTTATTGGATTGGATGATTGAAGTCTGAAGGAACGAGCCATATTGGCCATTTAACAGTCCATCCAGTTAACAAACAGGGACATCAGTGCAATGTGAAAGAACCATACACAGCCACATCAGCATGGCACCTCCTCCTCATGCTGGTCATCGGCTTGGTCACACACCGGTTTGGGATGGTGTCCGATTCTTCGGTGTGGTTGAGGTCAGGACTGCAGGCAGGCCGTTCCTTTCTCTCCACTCCCAAATTTTGGTGATAGTCTCTGATAAATCCTGCTCTGTGGGGATGAGTGTCATCTTTGAGGATAGAGTTCAGTCCCAGACTGTGGAGATATGGGATTCCATTGTATGGTATGTTCCAGATTTTCTGGGTACAGAGCCGTCAGCCATATCATACTGGAGACTTTGACTGCAAAGCTGTAGAAAACTATTTACAGTTCCTAAATCCTGACAGGGTGGTGTTGTCTTCTTGGGACACATGTTGTGGCCTGTCTCAAAAATCCCCTCTTATGTGGAATATGCTCTTCTATTTGGAGATGGTACGCATTCAAAAAAAAAAAATGCTGCAACTTGGTTTTGCAGAACACCAGCTTGAAGTTGCCCTGTGGCACAGGCCCTATCCACATTAGTCAATCATGGCATGCTTGGAGCAGACACCAATTGACCACTGTAGTAGGGTCCATCCTCAAAGGTGCTGCTAATCAGACACCAGTCAGTCACCTGATTGGCAGCACATGGGGTACAAGAATAAGATATAGCAGATAGCAATCGCACAAGAAGGTTTTTGCCATTTGCAGAGAAGATTTGGCAAGTTTTTCATGGGTGCAACCCACAAATGAATTCTCCTTACAAATGCAGCATCATTTATGAGGAAATAAAAAGGCTTTCAAACACTATGAGATTTATTGCCAAGAAGAATTGTTACAACAAGGAAAAGATTGAGCAAACAGAATCCACACTTTTTGGGCTAAGTTTATTTTGAGAAAAGAAAGAAACTTTCAGATTACAAAATTTCATGCATACTAAAGGAAAATCACCAGGTTTGTATTAAACGAATCTTTCATCTGTTTTAAGGCTTGAAATGAACTTTTATTTATCAAATGACCACAAAAAAGAGGAAAATTAATAGAATCCTAGTAAGTAAGGTAATACAAACTTACACTAACAACACACACTGGACACTTTGAAAGGTACACCTTTCAGACTTACCTTACTCTAAATGTGGTATGGTTGTTGGTGCTAGACAGGCTGATCTGAGTATTTCAGAAATGCTGATTTACTGGGATATTCCCACCTTTAGGGATTACAAATAGTGATCTAACAAAGTGAAAATATCCAGTCAGCTGCAGTTCACTGGGTGAAAATGCCTTGTTGATGTCAGAGGTCACAGGAGAATGGCCAGACTGCTTTGAGCTGATAGGAAGGCAACATCAAATGAATCACTGATACAACCAAGGTATGCAGAGGAGGATCTCTGAATGACATCTCTGAACAAACTTGAAGTAAATGGGGCGAAGCAACAAAAGAACACACCGGCTAAGAACATACTGCAATTCACATGGCCTCAGCAAAACCGGACAGCAGAAGAATAGAAATAATTGCCTTGTCTGATGAGTCAAAATGATGTGCCATCTCACAAAGATCAGATCATCTAAAACTGGTTTATTGAACTTGATTATTCATTCTCTGCACTCTATTGTCCTACAGGGTCACTAAATCTCAGTTCAGTGGAAAACGTTTAAGATGCAGTGAAAGGGAAGATTTACATCATGGATGTGTAGCCGATAAATCCAACCCAAAAAACCTTGCATTATAACAGATGCAACTTCAGGATATTTTCAGTGACAGATGTAAATATTAATTCATAATTTCTACTTTTTATTGTTTGCTGAAGTGTAGAAAGGTAACTTTTCTTATCGTTTCACCTGTATAAATGAGTCATTTGCTAAAACAAGGTAGTTTGAACCAGGTAAAGTGAAAGAAAGGAACTGCATCTACATTATATCCCTCGGTATGAACTTTGCAGTCTCGCACTCATGGTATAGTGTCTCCTGTAAAACCATGCTGGTGCTGAAGAATGCTATTCTCAAAAGACTTTAGAGAGCTCTGAAGTTGTTATTCATTATTGCCCTCTAGTGGTTTCATGTGCATTTGCATTTTAAAGGAGAACCGTAAGAACTGTATATAATAAGTTATGTGGGAGCAATTTCTATAAACACTGATGCAAAAAAAAGGCGATGGCCATGGTGGTGGATGCACTCTGAATGTCTCACGTGTACCAAGACTTTATAAAACAAAAACATTTTATGCTGAAAACTATAGATTTATATTTTAGACCAGTTATGTATACTGTTATATCAGGACACAATGAGGTTCACAGGAGGTGATGTTCCACAGTATTTGGACCAATTATCAGTTCGTTAGTATCTTATTTTTGAGGTAAAGGTTCATTTTAGCAATGATTTCCAAAGAAAAAGTGAAAAATGTACATCTAAACAGGGGTAACAGTGCAGGTTTGTCTGGTTATTATTATTATATGCTTCTTTTGTCTTTGTGTATATAACATCATAAGGCATTCAACTGCCCTGTTGTGATATTTGGAGGGTTTTTTTGTTTGTTTGTTTTTTTAGCAACATTTGTAAAAAGAATTTGTACCTAAGAAGAAAAAAAAAGATTGATGGAATGAGTATATGTGAGTTAAAGCCAGTTTTTAAGGTGCTAATATGTATAAACACTAAAGCATTTCCCTCACTGTGTGGCAACTATTTGCTGGCGTGTTTTTGTGTCACAACAAAAACAGATAGGAAGAATTGTTTTCAATCAGATCCGTTTCAATCAAAGGGAAAAATATTTTTATGTTTCCTGTTCTCTGTCTCTCTAGTAGCTTTTTCCCATTGTTTGTATGTTCTCCTGCCCTGATGACCCCCCGCAGCTGAGCTCTTCTTCTGAGAGGTCTCTGCTGAGCAAGTGAGAAAACTCAGTGTTCAAACCAGCATGGCCCAAATAAAAGCACTTCCTTCATCCATCCTGGCAACAGTTACCTTGAAAACATGAGCATGCCAAAAAAAAAAAAAATGCCTCTGTGGTGCAAAAGAGCAGATTTACACACAAACGGGTAGGCCTGGAGCTTTCCTGGAAGTGCTGAAGAGGCTGAGATTTTTAAAATAACAGCAAAATTGCTAGAATAAGAGAAAATTCAATGGGCTTCCTTCTATTGTCTGAACATTTCTCGGGAAGTCACAGTAAATGGTGTCAGCTCTTTCTGCCATGATAGCCAAATAATCTCATGACACTGTTTATGGAAATGACTTTGCAGTTAGATAATAAGCCCAGAATGGCAAATTAACATAATCAGCATAGAAGAAAGTAATCCCTCGCACGAATAAAGTAAATGCTCGACAGCTGTTTGCTCAAATTTTACAGAAATATGTTGATGCTGAGAGCACCAGAATTTAATCACAGCAAGCTGATTAAAGGAAAGAAAAAATCCATTTTTAAGCCCACTCGCTCTTTCAGTATCACAAATCCAATTTTATGTACAAATAAGTTGATTTGCCATGTTTCATTTATTTCATTGTGCTTATGTATTCATCACATTCCCATCTTCCTCCACCTCCTTCTGCGAGCCCACTCTGACCGGTAAAGAGCGTGTGCTCTGTGTGGGTCGGATCGCTGCGGAGTTTCTGTCTTGCACAGCGATGAGCGTTAGTCATCCAGGTTGGTGGATGAAGAGAACTCAGGTGGGTGGAAGTGCCCTCATATTGGATCACAGAGAGGCCTCAAAAAACAAAGAACAATGCCTCTGAGATGAGAAGCAGAAGTGGAGCAACGTTTTTCAAAATAGGGCTTCAAAAATAACTGTAAATGATACCAGCTTGTGCCTGACAAAGAGGCTTAAATCCTTTTCTTTGTTCCTAATATTAGTTTCTCATCAAGCCAATTAGTTTATGTATATTTAGAAGTCGCCCAAACACACAGGAAATTATGCGGAATTCCTGAAAAGCACAACTCTTTATAATTTCGTGTATATCATGCAAAAAAATAAATAAAGGAATTAATTAGAAATACATTGAATGGAGACTCAAAGGGGTTATCTTTCAACGGGACAATATTGTTGAAGAGCAATACTGAAAAACTTTAGTGCTACTTTAATTGGAATTAAGTGTACAAATTTAAAACCATCTGTGTTAAAACCATCTGTGTGGCTATTACAAGCTCATCAAGTAAAATGTCCCTCAAATCATTTGCATCATTATATCAACAACACCCAAATTAATCTATTAATTTTCCAGTTGAAATTTCCATCAGTTTAAAGGCAATGGAAAAATAAAAATAAAAATGTTAATAAAAAAGGGAGCTTTACAATATACTCTTGATCATTGAATTTGATTGTCTGAGGCAACATGAACAACAGATGGTGCAACCAAAAAGGCAATGAAACTAGACATTTACAGTCCATATACAGGCACACACACTGTACCTAACATACAAAAATAAATCATCAAGTATAAAAAAAGACAGGCTTCGCACCACAGTACATATATCTGATCCATTGTTGAGACTACAACATCATCAATAATTATTCAAATCTACTGGTTGCACATGCTAAGAGATGATAACAAACCAGTTAATGGAAATTTAAAACTCTAGTATGACTCGGCATTTTGTTTTGGCTCAACCCTGTGAGGAAGATGCACACTGCATTTAAAATTTGAGTTCATGTTCAAAGAGTGCGAGCAACAAAAGGCAGGCCCAACCCAACAGGAGACCGAGGTTCTGGAGGAAAAACATGAGGCACGGTCTGTCGGTCTTTACTCGATTCATCTCTGGAAGCTGATGAAAGAGAGAAAATAAGAGTAAGAGCAAAACCTTCAGCAGTTTGGCAGAAATTCAGGGTAGGGCTGGCATTATTCTCTAGTTTTCGTACTTCCACATAACCTCGTGAAAATAACAGTCAGCGATTTTCCCATCGCTCAGTACTTTCCAACTGTACTACTTAAGGTTTAAATCTTAAACCAGAATTTACAAGCACGCTAAGCTCTCCATGACGCTGTTCTGAAGCACAGCTGGACTTTGAGCTTCTTGATGCTGAGGTCAGCTTACTACTAGTTTAACAGGTAAAACCTTTTGTTAATCACACAAATTAGTGTGTTAGTACTTTGCAAAATAATACAAAGTGCACAGCTCAGGTTGATGGGAGTGCTGCTATTTTTGGTCACGTACAAATGCCTGCAAACTGATGACAGACAATCCTGAGAGACACATAGCATGAAAACAGGTTGATATACACACACCCCAAAAAAGGGCTCAGTTTTTGGTTCCTGGTGGTCTCTTGGAGATTGGAATAATTTTATGTGCAATTTTTCATGATCTGCAAAAGCTGTAATTCTCAGCTGTTTTACCAGTTTTCCATTGGTTTAGTTTCTGCTAAAACAATATTTGAACTTGAATTTGAATTTAGTAGTGGCATTAGAACACATTTAATGACCCTTTAAAGACTCCTGCTGGTTAAAATGCACTAATTTAACCAAAGTAATATCACCCATTTGTTTAGTATTTTGACTGTTTTTGTTTAGATTAGATTGAAGTTATTAGCTAACACTAGCAAGACTGAAACATTAAGCTATAGGGGTGCAATGCTGCAGTATTAGCCTTAGCACACATGCTAATGCTAATAGCAAATAAGGAAATGACTTTCACTCACTAAAACTATAACACAAAGCTTTTCGACTGGCCATACCACACAGTAACAATCTTATTCATATTATTAAATCAAAAATCATATTTAGAATCAGAATCAGAATACTTTATTAATCCCGAAGGAAATTAGGGAAATTGCTTATAAAGAGCAACACAGACGTGACAATTTTTTTTGTACGAAAACAACAACATTGTAATCTATTATTGAAGTTAAATGTTTGGAAGTCTATGGGAATTCGGAGCCATCATCTTGAATGAACTGCATTTTTTAACACTGTCCTAGCTGGCGTTTTAGAGCCAGCCTCCAAAGTTTCTGCTTGAGATCATTGGATCAGTTTAATGTTTTGTAAAGTGTTACTCAAACTGGAGTTCAAAAGTGCATTGATACATTGAGGCACTAGTTATTTCTGCACCAGGACAGAGGATCACTGAAAGTAAATTATGTCACCCAGTGCATCTGTTTGGGTCATTCACATTTGGGATTTTTTTTCTTTACTGTTTTTGAACAACAATAAAGTTTTATGGTAGAGACACCATAGATTACACCGTAGGTTCTGTCCTTTTACAGGATTTGTTGTCAACATGGAATGGCTAATAAAGAATATCACAAGCCACGTGCTTCATAAAACCTGGCTTACCATTTCCACCAATGACAAATAGAGAAAAATCCCAGCAGTGACAGAAAAGATCCACTTCTGCACTTCTGTCTCTGAAGAAACAAAAAGTCCAATGTAGAGCCCCATGAAGGCCGTCAGAGCGCTGAGAAAGTTCATTAGCACAGCAGTCTTCACTGAGAGTCCAGAGCTGAGCAGCACTGCAAAGTCCCCTTGGAGACAAAAAGCATACAAGATAAGTCAGCCAGTCGAGGAGAATAGTTTCCAAAAGATAACAAAGTCATCTAAATGAAAACACAGTGACCTCTCACCCATCTCATGTGGAATCTCGTGACACAGGATGGCTACAGTGGTCGCCATTCCAGTCTCAGATGAAGAGGAGAAAGCTGCCCCGATAACCAGGCCATCAGCAAAGTTATGAAGACTGTCTCCCACAATTACCATCACAGCCAGCAGAGAAACCCCTTGTCCTGGGAACACAAAGAGGGCCTGTGTCAACAAACTCATCCTCAAACTGTAACAATTCCTCTGTCGTGCCAGGCAACTAATAACAAAGCACAACTCATTCATCTGCGTGTGATGGCGCAGCTCATTTAAAAAACAAGAAAAAAGAAGTTTAGGTTACTAGGATGTGAAGGACGCCTTGTGTTTGCATGCTCAGGAGACATTTCTGTACACTCCAAGTCATCCACGGGTCCCTGCAAGATAGACATACCTGTTAACACCACAGATTCTTGAACATTTTTAGCCTTTGATTTAAGAGAGAATTGTAGAATAGTTGTCAAATTAAAGGAGATACATGAGACTTAACTTTAGTAGTAGTTATGCTGCCTTTAGCGTTAATATCAAGAAGTTATTCAGAAGTTGTTTCAAGTTATTTCCACAACGCAATAAGTTTGCCATTTGCAAACAATAACTTTCAATGTCTTTGAAATTGCACATCATTAATGTACAATATGAAAACCAGTGGCCCCGAGACAGAATCTTGGGGAACCCCACACAACAGATTTCAGTTTTGATTTTGTAGCATTTGCCTGGTAAACTGATTCCAGTTTTCAAGATAAGTGTTCCTACCAAAAATAATGCCAAACCTCTAACCCCATATGTGCATAGTTTGTTAAGTTAAAGGTTATGATCAACTGTATCAATTTTTTAACTAAAAATACTCCCACAACATATTCTTTGTTTTCAATAGCAAGTTGAAGTTGAAGTTCAAATTTTATTCGCCACATGCAGTGGCAGGTTGCCCTGCAGTGGAATGAACCGCCCCCCGACCATACACACACAACACAGACATCACATGGGGATACAAGTCAGAGAACGGTTGCATTACAGAAAAAACACTGAAATGTACACTACAATGGGAAAGTACAAGAGGAAAAAAAGAGACCTCTACTCATGCTGGGCTAGAGAGGACAGCATGAGAACAGGAAACAAAACTGTATCTATGAAGCCAATGAAAGTGTGTGTTGTGGTTCTTTTGGGTCTAAATCCTTATAGTACTCTGGAAGTAGAGAGATGAGCCTATAGTTTATGAGGAGATGTTTATCTCCAGGTTTACATATTGGCACATCCTTTGCAACTGGTATCTTTTCAGGAAATAAACCATATATAATGACAAATTAAAAATGTGGGTAAATGGTTTCTAAATCCATATTCGTTAGGCTTTCCATGTGAGGGATCTACTCTCTGAGACCTGTTTGTGTATTTAAAAGGATCAAGTCCTGAGGTATTAAACTGTCTTTGCACAATTCAACAGCATGAAGTGATTGCTGAATGATTTAATACTTCTCATTCTCCAGCATCCTACATGTTCTGTTTCTTTACTCCCTCCTACACCACTAATCATTTTGTTATATAAGAGCAGTGCGGAAATTTTGGTGATTTCAGTCAATTTTTGATCAAGAATTTGGGGGAATTAATACTAAATAAAGTGTGATGAAAGATGGGATCAGGATTATGCCAAATCTTTGTACCGCCCCTCAACTTGTGTGGTGAATACCATTCTCTAGCACAACACTTGCTGCTTTCTTGGAGGCGTAATGGGGGAGTGAAGCATGACTGGGGTGAATGAAATTATTTTCACTTAAATAGGTCTCCTGTGTTACAGTGTTAGCGTACACATTTCATCAATGTGTTGACATGAGCAGAATTGCCTTACTATAGTCACAACCGTGTGTTTTATCACTAAATAAATAACATGGATGGGTATAGGAATGAAAATTTACCTGCGAAGAACAGTCTTTTTATTAAAACAAAGCAAAAAAACTGTTCAGTGTGACTCGTGACTGGACTCACCAGCTGTATTGTGGAGATAGACTTGCCTCTCTGTGAGTGACCATTGCAGTTCAAGGAAAGGTCACCGCCATGACCCTGCACACAAAAGAAATTCATGACATCAGTTGCTCAACATGCACAGTCATAGAAATGTGTTTCTGCTTTTGCAAGACCCTTAAATGTTTAAGATCAGCCTGTGATGCACTGCTTCTGAGTAACTTTCTCAGATTCATCTTTTTTGTCATTAAATTGATAAAGGCTACAAAACAAAAGCCTTACATGACTATGAGAAGGGACTAAAAAGGAGAATAGTTTTTCAATGAGGAAAAAGCTGTAAATCCCAGCAATCACTCCCAAGATCTTCCACAAATAATCTTTTTCTTCATCATAGTCCTCATCACCATGATTGTGTGTGCTGTGATGGAGGCCAAGGATCTGCAAAGTAGACAGAGAGGAAACAATTTACTCCACACTCAAGCTATGTGTGTGGTGGGTTATAGTGGACGGTGCGGTGACCTTGTACCTGTGGTATGAGGTGCAAGAGAGCGTCTCCTGACAGGGTTCCCACTGCCAGACCAACAAACAGCTGCAGGATTAGTGAGAAGGTTTCTTGGCAGGAGTTGAAGAAGATCAGACAGATACCAAACATGGAGCCCACCGTGATGAGAAAGACAGCAGCTGTGCTGTAGCCATATTCTGCAGGAAGGAGACAGCTTTGCATAAAACACCAAACCAAAAATGTAGTAAAGAACAAGTGATTTATTATGTCTGGCCTTCAGAGGCAAGTGCAGCTGATTCGGCCTCTGCAAGCCACTTTGCAACCCGCCTTAACCTCAGCTCATCCGTACACTGCTATTTATGCTATTTCTAACTTAGTCAATGTCATGTTCATTGCTGGTAAGAATTGCAACTATTGGTGTGTTTTATTTAGCTGAAACTATAGCATGTTGTTTTTATTACAACGTTGGTTTGTGAAGAGAAACAATCAGGTAAAGCGTCTTACTCTCGAGAGCTGTGGGCAGAGACCCTCTTGTTTGTTGCTCTTCAGACTCACAGGCATTGCCTAGCAACTGCTGAATGATGGCTGGGCAAATTTGTCTGAAGTGTTCCTTGGAAATCGGCAAATGATGATCCAGAGCAAAAATATCCACCAGCTGATTGGCTGAAAAACATACCTGATTGGAATAAAAAGAAAAGGCAAATTTGGAGGTGAGTAGGAGGCATTTCAAATCAAGTCTCACTTTGCCTGAGTGAAGTTTTTCATTCAGTGTTTTATGATTTTAAGTACTTTTGGTTTGTCATAACCCAATCAATTTATCTCACCATACCTGTGCCCAGTCACTGTTTATTCCTTCAATTTCGGGGTTGCAGCTATCTTGCAAATCCCTAGCCACCTTCTTTGAACCTACTATGATGCCTCGTCTCTTCCTGTTGCGAGAGTGCATTCCTCCTTCCCGTCCTACTCTCAGCTGACGAAGCAACTCCTCCAGGTCTAAACAGATAAATGGAACACAATATATCAGGGGTCAGTGCTTTAAACCAGCATTTCTTTATTCATCGCTTAAAAAGACAAATAAAAAGATGGGGACAAACTGTTTTGAAATCCAGTACATCAGTCATTTCTTGGTGTGACTGAACCTCAAATTAACCTGCATTTTTTACTGTCATGAAATAATTTTAACAATTTTCATATGTGTAAGTATAGTTTTATAGTAGTGCCTTTGATGCAGTATTTGAGCATCTAGTCTCAAGATAATCGGTTCCCTCTTGGAGCATGTCTGTTAAGAAGACTTACAAAAAACAAAGAACAGCTAAATCCTCTATTATTGTTCAGTAATCTTGTAATAATCATTAACTGTATAAGAATGATGGACATAGCTTCCTGCATTCTTTCCAATAGCCAGCAGGGGGCGACTCATCTGGTTGAAAAGTAGTATGATGCTTTATCACCTTAGTGAACACTCTCCTGATGACTTATTTAAAATAGTATGATGTATGTGATGGTCTCCCTTAGAGTCAAAAAGAAGCAGGATGCGTTTTAGGACAGGCATCCTCTGTGACTGACTCGTCACTCCCTTAAGGGTGTGCAATATTTCCCAGTGTCTCAGTCAGATCCAACCCAGTATTGTGATTCGTGGCTTTAAAGCTGTAATCGCTTCACAGTGGAACTTCATGTACCAATGGGTAAGGTCATGGTGGCTATGACCATATTTTATATAGAGGCTTTAATATGAACAATGGATCCACTGGCTGTTGCTAGTAGAAAGTGTTTGAATTGTCCCACCTGTGCCTTCAATCAGGCAGTGGTTATATTCACATAGTGGGTAAACCAGCTGGTGAACAAAACCATATTTAAAATCTAAGGTGTCCTTTTCTCAGGCTGAAAATGGAGCTAAAACGAGAGCATGTGTTGTACAAAGCTAATGCTGCTTTGCATTTGATGTTTCTATAGGTAATGGTGTGTAGCTGTGGTCTGGAAGGAAAATATACAAACATGCTCTTTTGAACTCACCCATAATCTGCAGGTTACTTGTGCAGTTAAGAGAATGAAAGATATAATCTGTAAAGAAGGCAGGAGGTGGCAGGTTTCTCTTTCTGAAACAGTGGCCTTGGAGAATATGGCTAATGATGGCTGCGGCCACTCTGGGAACAGCAGATGTACCAGCACCTGGATTTCCCTTAACATCAGCATCTTCCAAGAGATGAGCTGCATCGATGCACTGTGGTATGGAAAAACTGAATTATTTATATGCAGGCGTACGCACGGTAAAAAAAGATATATCTGTCAGAAAATGCTCTCTCACTTGAGAACTTGAGGGTATATGGTGGCTGGATGGCTCATAGTGTTGGTTGATGACCTGCAGGATGCTTTCTGTTTCATTGGATGAAAGGAAGCTGTTGTCTTCAGCTGGATGTAAGTTAGTGAGGGCCAGAAGATAGAACTGAAAGTTCCCAGATGAGGAGTAAAAGGAAGAAGGAGGGGGGGCAGCATTTGACACACACAGGTCTTGCAAGTTAATTATATAGTACAGCAGGACAGTTGAGATCTGCTGGTAGTTCTCCTCAGTGAGGACATCCTTCCCATCATCCTTCAGCACGGAGAGGGCTATGTCTGGTGTCAGGCACTGTAACAAGGACAGGAGCGATTAAAAATAATAATTATAATTTTTTTTAATACATTTTATTTAAAGGAAGTTGAAAAAATCTAGGTCATGCTAACTTTTGAAAGATGTTGTGTTGATAACAGCACTACTTTTTCTCTGCACACAATGTTCTGTTCTTTGCTTCTTGGAAAAGAAGCGGTTGAGACCAATTAACCCCACATGCAGGTTGCAAACGTTTGAGAGAGTGAGTGAAGCACTGTTTCTTCTGGGAAAGAGCTGGATATTCACTGAAGAGAGATAAAAGCTACTCTCTTAATTACTAAATCTTAATTTAAAAGTTTGACGCAGACATCCTTATCTTTCACGTCATGCTGCTCTGTTGTATCTTAATTGCCCCTGGGGGATAAATAAAGTCTTTCTGATTCTGATAATCACACTGTCAGCCCAGCTGCACAAGCATGAGTAGTACCTCTAAATCCACTCTGTAGAGTTTATTATGTCAAACGGAGGGATGTTTAAAGCCACGAATGCGCTGTGCAGGTCAAGGACTTAAGCCTCCACATCCACTCACATTCCAGCCATAACAAACATTTTTCCTGCTGTGTGTTCAGGAAAAGCATTATTGCCCTTGCTCAGTTTAGCACTTAGTGACATTTTAGTGATAAAACATTTTAAGACAGGTGTAAGCATTACCTTCTCACACATGTCCTGAGAGCTGCCCGTCCGCTCTGTGCAGCGCACTGCCTGGAGAAGTGTGGTGATCAGCACACTGGTTCTGTTCTTCTGGAGTTGAGCCTTGTTGTCCGGCCCCACGGGCAAATTCAAGGACCTGAGAGCCTCCTGCAGGTACCCCTGCTCCTGCCCTTTCACTTCCAGCATTCTCCCAAGAGGACAAAAATACAGCAATAGCAGCAGCAAACACCAAGTACTGCTCATGAAGTACATGTTCCTACCAAGGTCGTCAAACTCCCTCACACTTCCAGGACTGGCTAGAGGTTTGAGATGACAAGGAAGTGATACATGGAAAACAAGAAAACAGAGAGAGAGAGAACTGTATCAAGGTGAATGATGGCAGAAGGCTACTAAGAAAGGCAGTGATGTTTTTTAGACAAGGGAGGTGCTAATAATAGGCACAACTGATCTGACGTGAACTGGACGGTTCGGAGGTGAACCAGTCCTTACAGTGCCGAATGGTCAGTAAAAGCCTGGGCCCCTCAGTCCATAACAAAAGGATTAGTGCAGGCAAGTGAAAGAGAGCACAGGGGCAGGGAGACGGGGGCATGAGGGGGAGACTGTAGACAACATAATTAGTACTGAGGAAAAATAGGGACCGGATAGAAGCTGTTAGAAATGTAAAGAAATAGCTCAAACAGAGCCACATCTGAGATATCTCCTCTTAAGCAGTAGGTATGTGGCACAGAGGCAGACACTGTTACCTTTTTGATTTATATCTCAGTTTTTAGAGCAGTCCATGGATTGAATCGTTTTCCTAATTTAGCAGCTTCAGTTGTAAAAGAGAAAGGGAGAAGGTGATGTGAGTGAGTGCATGTGGTGTGATGATCATAAGCACTCCATGTTTAAGCACCAGCGATGCTCATATCTAAGGTTTTCATATTATGCAGGATCTCTGAGTAATCAAGGATCAACTATGCACTGCAAAACACGCTAAGCTTCCCAACATCCTCCTACACTGGAAACCCTGCAGGTCGATTCGATCCGGCAACAAGAGCACATAGTTTATTGTTTAAAAATTCCTGTAAGCTACAATAACACCTGAGAGAGAACAGATGAAAAAGCTTACCCGATGTACCAGGCCTATACCGTTCTCCACTCTGCTCCAATCAGCTGCTGTGACGAGGTCTGTTTTCCTCCTAGGGTGAAGGTTTTCCTGGTAGGGCAGACCAAAGATCCAGTGCTAGTTTGGGGAGAATTTTTGGGCATTGGTGCTGCCGGTAAAACCCTCTTATGAGAAGTGAGTAAGCTCCTGAAGATTAGCTGCGACAGCCTTGGAAGGCTGTAGTTACCATGGAGAGTGCTGCCTCATTTTCAACAATAAGGTGATGGTGGGGGGCTGGCCTCTAGCAGGGGTGACTGAATGGCTGAAGCCTGATGGAGTAATACTTAAAAAGCTCCCTTAGGAAAAAAGGTTTATGCATAAATAGACTGCTTTGCTGTGTTTCTCTCTCTTTCTGTATTTTTTCTGTCTCTCTACATCATATATTTTCTTTTTTTTATCAATATATATCACATCCCTACAAAGAAAAATCCATAAAAGTTTCAATTCATGCTCTTAATCCTGTCACTGTGAGCATCTATACTGCCAGAAAAAACAGGTGTAACACAGGCTATGAAAAAAGAAACATTGTTCTCGGCTGTGACAGCAAAGTGCTCACACTTATGCACGCCATGTCTCGTGTATAAGATGGACAAACAAAAGCCATTTTCAAAAGTTTCTTTAGATTTGTAGATAGAGGCAAGCAGTGAGTTTTTCTGACCTTTCTAATGCAGAACAACATCTTCAATGTAGCGTTAATGGGATCCTGGTTGTGCTCGATAAATTAAAAAAGAACAAGGGTGTTTGCTCAGGAGGGACTCGTGAAATGATCTGGCAGCTTTTTAATAGCTTTTTATATAAAACGGGTATGTCAAACTCATTTCATATTCGAGGGCCACAAACAGCCCACTTTGTAAAATCCCTATTTTTGTCAGGGCAAAGAAGTTTAAGTATACATTTAATCCCAATCTTAGTATTAGAAAAAGAAGTTAGTGCAATTAATCTGTCTCAGATTTTCTATGTTATAGGTAATGAAAGAAATCTGTCAGCATGACTCTTAAATTAAAACTGTAAGTAAATAAATAACTCAGTGACTGTCTTATAATCATAAAATAAAGGTTTTTGTCAATTCACAGAAAATGTCTTTGACTTTTCTGTCATCTAACTGTTTATCTATTACTTACTTAATCTGGCATCGTATGAATGGCAATGGGAGAGATCCCCATCAGTATAAAAAGCTGTGAAAGTTGTAAAATTGCAATTCAATGCCCTCCTTCACAGTGTCCCATGAAATCCAGCGGGCCATATTGAGTCTTTGCCAGGCATGGCCATGGAGTTGGACCCAGCAACAGGTGATTCATATTGAGGCTGATGAAAGGCTTTTTGTTCCAATGGTTTATTGAGCACTTAGTTTAAGACCATGGTGACTGTAGGCTTAATATACTGTGGACTGCTAGTTTGTTTTGTGTGCTTTTAGGTTTTTGTTGTCCTGAACACCCTGGAGTGGTTTTTATAAATAAAATGTATTTTTTTTGTCCTCCTGTACTTACCACCTCCCTGCCATCAGGTGATTAGCTGCTCTCCACCTGATGGAGAAGGACCTCTCTTTCTTTCCTTTCTACACATGGTTACATAAACATCACAGTGGAAACTAAGCATGTTGCCTGCAGCTCTATTAGATTCAACTATTCATGTTTACCATAACTTAGTGGAAATCAGCCCAGTCTTCATGTATATCACGGCTCTAAATAAATACTATGCTTCTATTCATTCACTTAAAAGTAAAAAAAAATGTAATTTTTTCTTCATCTTTTCATATTTTTTTAATCAGGCTTTGATTTAAATGCCATAAAAAGATTTGTCAAATAGCACTAAAATTCACTTTTTGTCATTCTCATCATTCATTAAAACAAAACAAAAAAATTTGTACACATTTCACATTTTACATTATCATGAAAAACAAAAACGCAATAATTTGTAATCACTATTTTTGATACAAATCGTACAATTGCCTCA
This sequence comes from Rhamphochromis sp. 'chilingali', assembly GCF_963969265.1. Classification (NCBI taxonomy): domain Eukaryota; kingdom Metazoa; phylum Chordata; class Actinopteri; order Cichliformes; family Cichlidae; genus Rhamphochromis; species Rhamphochromis sp. 'chilingali'. Next base: position 13,953,241 of record NC_137945.1, on the reverse strand, counting down.
AACCCCCACCCAAAACAAACAAACCAACCCCCCCCCCCCCCCCACCAAACAGTTCCAGTTTCCAGAGAAGTGATCCAAAATATAAACATAAAATGAAAACAGAAATCTAATTTTCATGGGGTTGATTGCCAATCCTCTCCTGCCTTTCTATGCTTGCTCATTCTGTTCTATGTTCGCAACCAGCCCTTTGGTGTCCACCGCTGCTCGGTTTGGATTGTTGAAGTATAACTTGTTGTCAAAGGTGGATTCTCCCAGGGTGGGGGCAGGTATCCTAGGTATCCTTTTACGGAACAGGAGGAAGGCACCAAGTCCAACTATGGCGATTACAATTAATACTATAGCCACAGTGATGCCAGCGGACCCGTGTGTAGTTTCCTGGACGACGTGGGCTGAGGAGGCAAAAATGTAAAGTTGGAGCAGTGAATTTACTCAGATTTGAAAAATTAAAAAATATATGTTATATATTTTTAACAACTTACCAACAAATGGAGGCTTTTCTGTAGGTTTAATAACTAAAATGATAAATCAGTAAATAAATCAGTAAATACATACAAGGCTTATTTGAATATATTTTTTTAAAAAAAGCTTCTTTAAGTTACCTTTTGGTGTTTTGCAGATGAAAGAAAATGACCTTCTGCACTCTGTCGTACTCCACAGACCAGTGTAAGAACTGATGTACACACACGACTCTGACTGTGGCATTCCTGATTTCCAGTTGGTATAGTCCAAAGGGCTGTCATCGATCCACATCCACTTGTCTGAAGCGGAGACACATGTTAATTTATCAACACATATCCAATGTGTCGGTGTGTATATACATGTATATATTATGCTGAAGTTAACCTCACCTTCATGGGTCTTGTACATGCCAATCCAAAAGGTTTTGGCACTGTCCTGGAGAATCTCCACATTCTCTTCTATGAATTTACTCTCAATAGGGTCCTGAATACTCACTAGAGAAGCACCTGATAAACATGGTACAACAGTTAAAAGCTAAAGGTTATAAACATGGACATAATTCTCTGTTTACGTTGAATTATTTGTAACTTACCCATTTTTATACATTCAATTGAGGCGTGGGCCCAGTCGTTGGTCACTGAGCTGAAGAAGGAATAACAATGGCCTCTGAAAGGTATCCATGTTCTCCTGCTTGTTGATTGTGGACAGTCTCCAGGAAGCTGCGGGGGAGCAGTGGGAGCTACAACTGAAAAAGAAGGAGCAGGTTTTATGCCAGTCTTATGAGCTGCCTGCTAACTTTGCATAGTGAGTGTGTACAAAGTGTAAAACACAGAATGTCTCACCTTGTGACCTTTTGCAAAGGGAATAATAGGTATTGGTACATGGTGCAGTCTTCCATGTTTTGTCCACATCTACATACACACAGGCGTAGTTATTTTTAGGTTCATTTTTGCCCCATTTGGTGTATGACAGAGCCCAGTTATCCACCCACTTGAAGTGAAAACCAGTCTGAAAAAATAAAATCGTTGAAAACTGACACAGAGCTAGAAACAAGGTCAAAATCTCAACTTGAAATCCTGCTTGAACCAGCAATAAGCTGTAACAGGTAGACCCCTACCACATTGCTGTTGAGGCCAATCCACAAAGGCTCGTTGAGCTTGAGAATCTGCAAGGTGGCGTATGCGTGTGCTACGGGGCTCAGGATGCTAGCCAGCTCTGCATCATCTGCTTGGCACTGCCTCCTGGCCTCATCCCAGCGCATTTTCTGGGTCACCACTTTGTAGGAGTCATTGCCGAGCTTGTAGAAGGTCTTTGGTGACACAGTTGTGGGTTTGACAGCAATTTGTGAATCTGAGTAAATGACACACATTAGCTGGTAATCACAGTCACAAGAAATGTCTACGTAAGGTCTCTGCAACTCAAGTTCGATTACACAAAACTGAACTATTTTCCACTTTGCTTTTTCACCCCTCCTGTTTCTCTCATTGTTTTCACTTCTGTTTGATTACTTGCTCCTGTACTTTGACCTTCTTCATCCTCAGCAGCCCCCTGTGTATACAGAGTCCTGTTTTGACCCCCGTCTTTTTTTGTCAGATCACCTGTTTTGCTTCTGGTTGTGCTTCCTGTTTGGCTCCTAGCCATTCTCTGTGTGTTTTTCTTTTGTTTTTCATGCAGTGTAATGACGCATTTCTGTTGTAATGCCTGTTTCAACATCATGATTCAGCGTCCTCTCAACTGCCTTCATTCAACAATTCATGACAAGTCACACTTTTAAATAATTTAAATGTTGAAATCATTTTTGTTTATGCTGGGTATTGTTAAGCTAACTGTAAACTGATTGTTCTGATTGGCTGACTGTTACTAGGGCTATTGTGGCCATAGGCAACATGACCATATTAGGGTTAGTCACTGACATCACACAGATCCAAGAGTTAAAAAAGTTGTCTGAAGCTTGATCTTGTGACTCATAGAGGTGAGTTGCATAATACATTTAAGGATAAGGATAATAGAGAGCGCCTTCAAATTTAACAGCATGCTTTACTGATAGTGTGGCCTCGTCAGTTTGTTACTCACCAATTTTTCTTTTACAGATGAAGCCATAATCTGACTGACAGTCATCCACCTTCCAGTATCCAGTTTTTCTGGCACTGGTGCCCATCATGATCACGCAGTCATAGGACTGTCAAGCAGAAAAAAAAGGTTTGTTTCCATTGATTGTATTATGATGATAGTATGCTGACATTTCTTTTTACACACCGTTTGAGTAAGTAAATGTTTGCCTTATTGGTCTTACATAAATATTACCACTGGGGCATGCACACATAATCTGTGTAATCACTGTGTGATGGAGGAAGAATGGCTGGTGGAGTAAAAGAGTTTACAGATTTACTTATTAGGGGTGCAACGATATTCGTATCGATATTGAACCGTTCGATACAGTGCTTTCGGTTCGGTACGCATATGTATCGAACAATACAAAATTTGTAATTTATTTTATCAACTTTCCTTCTGACGATGCTGTCTGTGTTGAGTGCTCAGTAAATCTGCGTTCGACTACTCCGCCTAGGGTCGACAGTGCAGCCTAGGCGGAGTAGTCGAACGCAGATTCACTGAGCGCTCAACACAGACAGCATCGTCAGAAGGAAGAGCGCAGGGCAAGCTAGCGAGACAGAAGTTAAGCTCTCCTTACAACATGGACCTCCCCCACCCTCATTCAGATCTGGCGTTTGGAATTATTTTGGTTTTCATGTGACGTATGACCCTGAAGGTAAGCAGTCATGGACTAAAGTAAAACAGTATGTTGGATGTGCCATGCAATGCTCAATTACATGGGTGGGAACTAGTGTGTTAACGCAGTTAGCTCGTTAACGTGTTGGCCGTCTAGCCCCATGCACGGGGCGATCCGCGGTAGCTCGTTAACGGAGATTTGCCGTGTTGTGGCGTTAAGGTCATTTCAACGAGATTAACCTGAAAGCACTAGTGGGAACACAACGAATATGACTGCACATTTACGCCGACATCATCCTAGTGCAAAGACAAGTGGAAGCAGAAAAAAAACAAGCAAGCATGCTACTAACTTTAGCCGAGTCATTTAGACAGCTGTTTAATATGCTGCTGAGAATATAGCCCAGAAGAAGCGGATAGTATAGCTTTTATTTTGGAAAGAGACATTTCTCTGTAATAAACTCTCTTTTCCAAAGATGAGTGATTCCTCAATCAGATACAGGGCTCGCAATATCGCTAGCCCAACGTCCTGGAGCTAGCGATTTTTTTCAGTCGGGCTACCAAAATCTATCTCTGCCCTGCCCGTCGGGCTATTGTAGGAAGGAAAAATATATGTCAATGCTTTTGCATTCTTTCAGAAATGTAGCTGGGTAATTATGTCATTGGCATCGGTGAGCCACTGTCAATATGTGACATATTGAAGTCGCGTTTGAATTTGCGCTTGTTTTTTTGCTTTCACTTTGCAATCGTGCGAACTGTGTATAGAGAGCGACAGCACTGATCTGTGAGTGATGATAATTTCCGCACCAATTCCTCTGACATCGTCTTATTAATCGTTAGCTTACTATGCAAACATGACAAGTGAAATCTCCCGCAGCTTACACATGTGAGAGGTTGATCGCGCAGAGAATCGCTGAGCTTATGTGAGTGCGCGTGTAAAAGCAGCAGGATTTATATTTGACTACGATGACCTGGATGACTGAGAACCTTCACAGACAGATATATATTTTAGTTCTGCTGAGCCAAATAAGACAGGTCAGGGTGAAGAAGTGAGAGCCAAAGAAAAGCTTACCACAAAACGGAGAAGTTATGACAAATCAGACTATGAGGCAAAAAGAAAGTGCAGCTTTATGGTTTCATGGACAAAAGAATTTCTGTGGCTGCAATATGACGAGCTAAATAACCAGGGCTGCACATAAGTGGTCCGCAGGTGCGCATTCGCTGTCAAAATAAAAAACACGCACAAGGGTTAGGGTTAAATTTAAAAACTGTACTTTTGAGTTAAAATATATATTTATAATTTTAATAAATGACAAATTAAAAAGGCATGAACATTTTTTTTGTATCGAAAAAATATCGAACCGTGACACCAAAGTATCGAACCGAACCGTGAATTTTGTGTATCGTTGCACCCCTATTACTTATTTAACTAAAAGTAGATACAAGTGGTGCTGTGTCTGCCTGCATGCTCTGCAGGCAGGTTAGGTTAACTGATGACTCTAAATTGACTGTGAGCACGGATGTCCACCTCTCTGTGTCTCTTCACCCAGCAAAGGCCACTGTGTGCCCGCCTCTGACCCTGTGGCAGCTGCGAGAGACTCCTGAACTCGATAACTGGAAACATAGCTGCTGTTGTTTTTTTCTTTCTATAGTACTGATTATGAAACAAAGATTTTAAATATTGTATATGTTCATTAGACCAAACCTTGACTTGGAAGCATGGGATAACAAAGAAATACTACCATTTCAGTGATTAAAAGTGATCTTTTGAATATCATATTAGACTTCTTCCTAATCATGTGCTAAGGTGACTGGGAACATCTGGGGCACATACATGTGCCATACTGTTAAACTAAACTGTTTATTTAATATTAGCTGTCTGGATAGGCAGCACTCAGTCTAATTCAATGTCTTTTCTAAATTAAAGCGTGTGAGGGAGAGAAAAAATTCTCAGAAAAACCTCATGAAAATATCTTCCTGGAGGTGCTGATGCTGGCTCCCCTAAGGCCCAGTTGGTGTAGGAAATACTTTTCCCATCTGTCCACACAAAGCGCATCTCCCAGTTGACATCATTCATACCAATCCAAAAATCTTCCTTGTAGTTCAGCATCTGTGTTGTTAGGAAAGCTAGAAAGGAATTATTGCAATGTAATTTAGTGACACATGAAAATCAGCCGATATGTTTAAACATGAACTGCACTTTGCAACACTCCTGTCACTCACCTTGCTCTTTCTCACTGGTTATAGAAAGCAGATTTCCTCCCTGGTTTATGCAGTGTGTCCTGGCATCGTGCCAGTTTTTGTGATTCCCCACAACAAATTTGTAGCACTGTGTAAATAAAATGTAATCAGGGCGTTTATACTGAAATAACAAATGGGCAGAAATCAACTTGGCCAGGATATTTTTCCATACTTTTTATTTATTTGTTTGTTTAATTAAAGACATTTACCTGGAATAATCTGTGTAGTACATATGTATTTACCTTTCCTTGGAAAGCTAGCCAGTCTGGAGCACATCCTCCTTTGGGAGCTGTGGTCGGGGCCATTGTTGTATTGATAAAACTGTTGCTTCTCTTACATATCGACGGAAGCTCAATACCACAGTTAATATCATTCCAGTACCCTACATGTTAAGAATTTACAGAAAATTATGAATTGAATTGAATTTCAAATCATTTCAAGGGATTTAGGGATTAATTTTTTACTAACATTTACCATAAATTACAATATAGATTTTCTCTGTATTAGACTCACCCATGCTGTTGTACATAGTCACACAGTTTTCATCATTGTTGGCAAAGTTGGGCTCATTGTGTTCCCATGCGGTGTAAGTTACAGGGGTGCCATCAAGCCAGCTTAAAATGAAAAGAAGAGAATTAACAAGTTATCAAGAATCCTAAACATTTGATGAAGGTTGTTTGTAAACAGCTAGTGTTTTTTTTTTTTGTAAATAATGCATTTTGATTTACCTAAACGATTTATCTAAATTCACTATCAGGCCGATGTAGTACTGTCCTTGTGTTCCTCTAGAAATCTGTTGAAACATAAAATGCGACTTTATATTAGGAGGAAAAGGAAAAAGAGACTCTGTGGATTTTAGAATTTAAACAAAATGCACAAAGGTCCTGATTTGATTTATCAGGTTTGGAAATGTATTCTATATTTCTTGCCTGTTTCCAAAGGAACTTTCTCTCGCTCTCTCCTGTGATGACTACAAGTTCACCAAAGTTTTTTTTGCAATAGGCTCTGGCTGCTTCCATACTCTGTTTGTTCATGTTCAGGTAATACTGGCTGTCATTGTATAGAAGCCATCCATCGTCTGTGGTGTTGTATTCTGCAAAGAGAGCAAAAACAGTCATTGGGAGTTCAGTCATGCAGGCAGCTTTGTAAATCTTTAAGTTGATTTATGAAAAGAAAAAAGGCAGAAATATTAAAGAATCCTTAGGGTTTAGACTCAAAGAACCATAAATGAATTAATGAGGTATAATTTACATTTTAGACCAATCAATGAAATAGCAGAGGGCATCGTTGAGTCTAGACAGAAGTGGTGAATCAACTGACCTAAACTGTATTTCTCAGTGAAATAAAAAGATCTGTTGAATCAACTAGACTTTTCTCTGAACAATAATTAAACTTACCTTGTACAGATATCACAGGCTCGGGGTTGGGAGTCACACCTGAGAATAAATAAACGAGACCCACAAATATTACCAAGCTTTAATTTAACACCAAATGTTTGGAAATCTGGCTCTGTGTGAGCTGAAATTCCAAGATATGATCAGCCTGTCTCACCTTTGCGTAACTGGCAAATCCAGCTATTGTAGGCATCACAGTGTCGATCATTCCACCTCATTCTTAAGTTAAGGTCCATCTCTGTACAGTGCTCGTTGTCATTGTGGTTATTTGGTTCTCCATAGCCCCAGTTCTCAAAGTCAAACTAGGTCAAAGTTTTTACAAAGATACATAATTAGGCAGGAAATGAGAGCAGTAATAATTAAAACTTTTCCTGATTGTTCTGAATTTCTACATACCGGTGATCCATCACTCCAGACAAAACCTCCATTGGTTCCCTGTAAGCTGAGGCCTATCCAGAATTTTTCACTGTAGTAGACACTGTATGAAAGTAAAAAACACAAGCACTGATTATCTGACTTGTTGATTTACCCAGTATGAATTCTGAGATATGCAAGCTGTTAGCTAGTGCAAGTAAACATACTTGAGCTCTCTACATTCCTGATGACTGTGTAAGCTTATGAGGTCCCCGCCAATGGCCCTGCAGAAGTCCCGTGCTTCAGACCAAGTCTTCTTTTCCTCTTGACGTTTCTTGTACGCCTTTATTAAGGAGTGAAAAAAAAGGGGGGGGGAAGCCAGTGTTTTATTACTGAAACGGCACAAATTTGTTATTGTTCTTAAGTTTGTGCTCCTACTTTGAAACATTTGTTCCCTTTGCTGAGCGGGGTCCACTCAGAAGCACAGGCCGCGGCCAGAGTGGTGGGTGGAGCTGTTGTTGTCTGCACACCCTCAGCACGTTTCTTGCAAATATACTTCTCCTTGTTACTGCAGCTGACAACATCCCATAGTCCAGCAAAAACTCCAGTTGTCATGGCAACACATCCTTGTTTTCTGTCTTTTATTAGAGTAAGATAAAAGCATACGGATTAGATTCAATCTAATACAGAAAAGAAACTATGTTGAGCATAACTTCTCATTAGTGATCATGAATTACATGACAATGATTATCATGACAGCATTCTCAGAACAATGGCAAAGACCAAGTGAAGTGAAGAAGGAGAACTGTAGATTGGGAAGGTCTGTCTCTAAACAACTTCAGATTCCGAGAATATCAGTTTAAATGATTTAGCTTAATCACAAGTTATTCAGCTGTGTCACCACCAGTGTTGGGTAAGTTACTTTAAAATAGTAACTTAGTTACATTACTAGTTACTTCTCTCAAAAGTAACTCAGTTACTTCAAGTTACTCGTTACTTTCAAAGTAACTAGTTACTAGGGAAAGTAACTTTGGTTTTACTCAGAATTCTCTTGTTAATGTGTTGCTTCCATAACTTTGCCAGTCTTCTAGCTTGCTTACTTGCCACAGTGCACTGTGCCACCTACCAATAGAAAGGAAAAGATAATGTGCATATTTCCACGAGAGAAATCCCACACCTGGACCGTCGTTGACTACTGCCATGATTCTAGCCTACGTCACAGCGTCATGTGCGCCTTTTACATCCAACACAAAAACTGCAGTCGTGGTGCTTTGATTGTACTCAGAACTCAGAAATTCTGCCTTCTGAATAGGAAGATGACACCAGACTGCAGATGAGCTGCATACAGAGCTGGACTGGGACAGAAAATTGGCCCGGACATTTTGACTAGAGACTGGCCCACCATTATAGGAAAAATCTTAAAGCCTTTGAATGAAAACAAACGCTGTTGTGACAGTGATGTTCACTGTTTTGATGGTATATATGCATCAATCTATCAATCGTTTGTTGTAAGATTCAGATAATTATTTTTTTAAAAGCTAGACATTTTAAATGAGAATAAGAAAGAAAAGTATTTCTTTGTGCCCCCCTTTCCCCGTTAATGCCCTATGTGATGGACCGAGCAGTGAAGGAAACTTAGGCACAGGTTAAAGTCCAAAAAAGACCACTAACATGGTGATATTACCACTGTGTGGCTGTAAGTGCAGCCATCACACCCTACATGCCCCCCTGGCCACACTTTGCTAGATCCGCCCCTGCACAGTTACCAGCTGTCAGCTACCTAAAAAAGGACCCTGGTGTTATTTATCTCTCAGAAATAGTTCATAACTTCCCTTCAACTCATTCATGTCACCTAAAAGGTAAACCTGTTTCTCCATCACCTGTTCAACTCTGATGATCCAGTAAGGACATCTCCTGGTTTCATCTTCATGTTTCCCTCTCACCAGATAACCAAGCCATATCATGACCAGCAGCTTTTACAGCTGTGGCTCCAGCAAACATCAGCTGATACTAGAAATTAATATTAAATTCTAACAACAGCTGATCAAGCTTAAACGTGCTGCTGTTGTTTAGCGCGACATCCTCTGGTTTCCTCTTTCGGCGCAAAGTGGGCGATAAACAAACAAGAGAGCCGATCAGCTGATCATTGATCAGTTTTCATGACTGAAGTAGAAACGGGAGAGGGAGGGGGGAGAATGAAAGAAGAATAGGCAGCTGTGCAGCAAAGACACAGAATAACTCCAGCTTTGTGCCTTTTTCATTGTAGCTGAATTACGGGACAAACTGTTCCTTTTCACCTCAATAAGAAACGCGTAATATTTTCTCTGAATACCAGACGGGACGGTTGGCAACTCTAATAACTTATGAACAAAATAAAGTTCAACATCATTAACATCATAGCACCACCCAGCTGTATAGAAACCCCGTCATGCTAGCTAGCACGCAGTACGGAAAAAGTCAGAATAACGAAAATAAACTCCACCTAAACTTGGTTTATATCTGACCCAGAGAGACTGCAGGTCATAACTTCTTACCTGAAGTTCAGTTCACACTTGGACCGGTGGCCGCCTCGGGTCTCTTTTCCTTCTGCCTCCCTTTTCCTTCATCCACCTGCTGGCCTCCACCACTTGCTAATGTTACTGAATCTGTGGAAGCTCCGCGATAGCCACCACACGAAGTAACGAGTAACGACCCTATCTAAATCCCAGTAACGACTAACGCGTTCCTGATTTTGGCATAATAACTAGTTACCGTGCTCGTTACCACAATAATAACGTAGTTACTGTAACGCGTTACTTAATAACGCGTTAGTCCCAACACTGGTCACCACATTGCCAAAATCTGGAAGAAGACCCTAACTTTCTCCCTCAATTGAGAGGAAATTTAGTTAGTTCAGGAACAAGCTAGGAACAACCAAGACTGAATATTGACATGAACTGGAAACTGGGGGCCTCTGGATGTCTGAAGTTTTGATCTCCTCCATACCTGCTTCATGCCCTGGTGGACGGAGCTGTGGCTCCCCACACCCTCTAGCAGATCATTACATGAAGGAACCTTTTAAATACAAGCGTGTCCATGCTCACAGGTGTACACACGGGTGCTCACACACACATACACCCTTTTTGGCTCCTACCTCAAAGCACACTGTGCGCTGTCGATCTTACGTGCTGCACAATAATGTTTAATATTTAGTATTTACTGTTATATTCCCATAGATCATCTTGATGTTGTTTATTGTATTGCTCTCATTTTCTTCTGCTTGTTTTCTTTTTTCTTTCTCAACAGGTGATCCAGGTGATTGATATATGTATTTTTTTTTGTCTGCTTATTTAGTTGGTTTTTGTTTTTTTGCCCTTTATCCCCGTCCCTCTTCTCTGCTGTTTTTTCCCCCTCTTCCTTTCTCCCTTTTCTTTTCCTCATTCAAGTCTGTCCCGAATCTAGCAAGTGAAAATAAAAAAATAAATAAAATAAACAATAAAAGGTGAATCAAATAGACCATTACGGCAAGGCTGGGATGGTCAATTTGGTAAAGTAAATCCGTCGGGCATCTTTCCTCGCCTTTAGACAATAATTCTGATGGCAAAAGAACCAAACGGGACAGACAAAAAAAAAAAGGAAAAAAAAAGACATGAACTGGAAACTGCTGTAATCCCAGCTTCACTGTCAATAGTGAAGCCAGTTTCAGAAATCAGCACCTTCAAGCTCGACTAAAATTTGAAGCTGTCCACTATTCAGCCAAAATAATAGGAGTAAAGGGGAGGAGTAAATTAAGAACACTGTATCAACTGCCAAGCATGGTGGTGGTAGCAACATGCTCTATATGCTCTAGGACTGTTTTGCTGACAATGGTTCTGCTACATTACACAAAGGGTGAATTCTTCCAAATTCTACAACTTCTCAAATCATTGGCTAGATGGACACAAACTTGGGCACAAATGGGTATTCCAACAGGACAGTGATGCCAAACACACATCAAAACTGACTCTGGATTGTAATAAGTTAAAGAGTGTATAAGGTTAAAGAGTCTAAGGTGTACCTGGCATTCCCACATTGAAATTAGTGAACGTGACCGCTCTTTCAGTCATCCATTTGAACATGTTTCTGTCTTCTGTGTTCGATAAGCCTGTCCAGAAGTACTTCTCTGGTCTCAAGCCCACCAAACTGACCAGAAAAGCATTCTCATATCTGCATGAAAACATACACAAAGTTTGGCATATGTGTGACATTTCTGCATTAGAATTAAGTGTGGAATAGTTGTAAAGTCCAAAACAGACAAACAAATTTTCATGTCATGGTTCAGTACTGTCCATACTAGTCTGATGAAGGCTCTAATATTAAAGGATTTTTATGTAAAAGTAGGCGATCACGATCAAGTGATCAGAGCTCTAGTAAAGCTACCCTTGTCCAGTGATTTCTTTTGCATCCCCTATAAAAAAACTAACAAAAAAAAAACTGAAGAAAGAACTGAAACCATGTTCCTCAAGAATTGAGTAATGATATGAGCAAGGACTGTGCAATCCAATTTTAATCTAGTTTCAACTTCTAATGACTACGTAAATGAAAATTATTGCACAATATTGAAAATGTATGGTCTACCAATAGAACAAAAAGCAAAGGTGGTGCAGGCCCACCACCCACAGGAGGCACCGTGGGGGCCGGGTTCATTGTGAGCCGGGCGGCGGCCAGGAGCGGAGGACCGATCCCCGGCTACCAAGACTGGCAATTGGTACACAGAATTTCACCCCTCTGGTGGGGAAGGAGGCTGAGTTAGTGCGTGAGGTTGAGAGGTACCGGTTAGATATAGTCAGGCTCACATCAACGTACACCTTGGGCTCTGGAACTAGCCTCCTGGAGAGGGGCTGGACTCTGACTCAGTCTGGAGTTACCCCTGGTGAGAGGTGGCGGGCCAGGGTGGGTATCTTGGTATCCCCTTGGCTTGCTGCCGGTATGTTGGGGTTTCTCCCAGTGGACGAGAGGGTTTTTTCCCTTCACCTCCAGGTCGGGGAACGAGTCCTGACCGTCGTCTGTGCTTATACGCCGATTGGCGGTTCAGAGTACCCAGCCTTCTTGGAGTCCCTGGGTGGGGTACTGGAGGGTGGTCCTCCTGGAGAGTCTGTTGTCCTACTGGGAGACTTCAATGCTCACGTCACTTGTTTTGTTATTGGACTTAAGCGGGTGGTGGCTGAAGCAAAAACTCGGGTGTGGGAGGAGTTCGGAGAGGCCATGGAAAAAGACTTTTGGACTGCCTTGAAGAGATTCTGGCAAACCGTCAGGCGACTCAGGAGGAGAAAGCGGTGTCCCGAGTTTCTGAAGGCTCTGGATGTTGTAGGGCTATCTTGGTTGACATGCCTCTACAATGTTGTGTGGAGATCAGGGGCAGTACCCCTGGACTGGCAGACCGGGGTGGTGCTTCCCATCTTTAAGAAAGGGGACCGGAGGCTGTGTTCCAACTACAGGGGAATCACACTCCTCAGCCTCCCTGGGAAAGGCATTCGACCGTGTCCCTCGGGGGGGGGGGGGGGGGGGGGGGGGGGGGGGTCCTGTGGGTGGTGGTCCGGGAGTATGGGGTGTCTGGCCCATTGCTACGGGCCATTCAGTCCTTATACAACCGTTGCAAGAACTTGGTCCACATAGCCGGCAATAAGTCGAAGTCGTTCCTGGTGGGTGATGTGCTCAGCCAGGGCTGCCCTTTGTCACCAATTCTGTCCATTATTTTTATGGACAGAATTTCTAGGCATAGCCAAGTGGTGGAAGGCTTTCACTTGGGTGGTCTCAGGATCTCATCTCTGCTTTTTGCAGATGATGTGATTCTGTTGGCTTCATCTGGTGATGGGGTTCCAGCTCACCTTGGAACGATTCACAGCCGAGTGTGAAGTGGTGGGAATGAGAATCAGCACCTCCCAATCTGAGGCCATGGTCCTCAGCCGGAAAAGGGTGGAGTGCCCACTTCGGGTTAGGGACGAGTTCCTGCCCCAAGTGGAGGAGTTTAAGTATCTCAGGGTGTTGTTCACAAGTGACGGGAGAAGGGAGCGGGAGATCAACAGACGGATTGGTGCAGCGGCCACAGTGATGCAGACACTGTACCGATCTGTTGTGGTTAACAGAGAGATGAGTGTAAAAGCAAAGCTCTCAATTTACTGGTCGATTTACGTCCCTACCCACACCTATGGTCACGAGCTTCGGGTAATGACCGAAAGAATGAGATCTCGGATACAAGCGGCAGAAATGGGCTTCTTCCAAAGGGTGGCTGGCCTCTCCCTTAGAGATAGGATGAGAAATTCGGCGATTTGGGAGGGGCTCAGAGTAGAGCCGCTTCTCCTCGAGATCGAAAGAAGCCAGCTGAGGTGAGTCGGGCACCTGACAAAGATGCCTCCTAGGCACCTCCTGGGTGAGGTTTTATGGGCATCTCCCACCAGGAAGAAGCCCCGGGGCAGACCCAGGACACGCTGGAGAGGTTATATCTCTGGGCTGCCCTGGGAATGCCTTGTTGTTCCCCCAGACAAGCTGGAGGAGGAAGGTCTGGGCTTCTCTGCTTGGGCTTCTGCCCCAGATAAGCTGAACAAAATGGATGGAGAGATGAATGGATATTTGGTATTTGAACTAATACAAAACATCTAAACATGAAATATACCTATCAGACACATCCACCAGGTTCGCACCAGCCCCTGAGCATGCCTGCTTTGCCTCTTCAAAGGTTTTTTTCTCAGCTCCGATGTTATAACAGTATGAACCAAACCTGATTGATCCCTAAAAAAAGGGAAAAAAAATGATGAATAAAGGCTTTTCTGTTAAATTGCACCTGTATTTAAAGGAGAGGACATAACTCACAAGAGTGCACCCTTTGTTGACTTCTGCTAGACTGCCTCCAATTGGTTTAGCCGAGGCCTTCTTCTTGCACATATATCCATGCAACTTCTCACAAGTGTGATCTGCCCACTTACCATCCTGTATAAGAAATACAGAGGGGTCTTAGAGTTGTAACTTTATAACAGAATTGATTGTGGTTTTGCAAGAATTTGTGCTACCTTTCCTTGAATCAGGACACAGTCCTCTTGGAAGCTGGTGAGATGAGAGGGCTCATCACTCTGCCACTGGGTAAAGGTGACATGTGAGTGATCGGACCATTCAAAGAGCATCTGGTTCTTTTGGTCATTCATGCCAATCCAGAGCACATCTGTCGGCACTGAGGTTTGAAGTATATAGAGACGGAAAGTGGTCATATATGTCTCCTTACTCTTTCAGGCTGTTTTTATAATAGAATTGTTTAATGAACGTCACAAATTTATTTATTTAGTCTGGTTTGGAGGTGCTGCCAGCTATAGTTTGTTACAAAGCTCATACTGTACAACCTAGCTAATGCTATGCTAAGCTAATTAGCTCAAGGCTAGTTTCATATTTTCTCAAAATGTAAAATTATTTCTTTTCATTTATAGGTAGGTAGGTAATAGGTAGGCCTATTCCACGTCACGATAGAGTACTTACTTTCTGATATTTCAGTACTTTAGCAGGATATTGTTATTTGTTGTTATCTTCTTGTACACTTACTGTATCCAGATTGAGAAATAATGAAGCTCTGCTCCTCTATGTTATGTATGCTGGCAAGATCTCCTCCTTCTTTGCGGCATGCAGCTAAAGCATTACTCCACATCTCTGCAGTCCTCACCAGATAGTAGCAGTTTCCTGCATAGTGAACCCAGTGATTGGGGCAAAAGCCAGGCTGTTTGGCTGTGGACAGAGACCAGAAGGGCTAAGAACAAACTCTTTCTAGGTTTGTATTGTAAAGATATGGACTCATAATAAATGGAAATTTACTCGATGGTGGGGGCAGACTGGTAGCGTTTCCTTTACGACAAATGTAACCAAGTTTCTTGCTGCACACGCTGCTCTCCCACTTTGAGGCCTTTGCAGCATTTAGGGTTGCACAGTTTAACCCAGGGTTTGATGATGGATGACCTGTGGGAAGCACAGGTTAGTTAATGCTAAATATAAAAGGGTGTACTTTTGAAGTACTCCAGGTATTTAAAAAACTCACACAATTCCATGACATATACCAAGACATACTAACCTGGGGCCCAGTTTAAATATCTGAAAGGGTTTCCGTTGCTCCACTGCCATCCACTATCAAAATCCAAGCTGTTCAGCCCAATCCACAGAGATGAGCCCAAATGATTTGCTAACCCTGTGTCAACACATGCATTTGAAATTAATGTATCATCAGCAATATAACACAGATGATAGAAGGCTGATTATGTACCTGAAATGTATGACTGCTCATGCAGCTCTACGATGCTGAGGAGGTCGGCTCCCTGCTGCTGGCAGCTCTTCCTGGCCTGATACCAAGTCAACACTGACTGTGCGTTTAACTGATACTGAACCCCTGTGACTGGGTCAGTGATCCAGTTGGAGGATGCTAGATTATGGTAAAGACACAAAGCGCTATAAATTATTACACAGCTGGAAATTACTTACATCAGGAAGTTAAATTCATTGAACGCTCCCTGACTTCAGTACACAGTGAAGGATTCAGTTTCTTTTATTACCCTGCATGGTTTGAATATGGACTGAAGATTGGGTGCTATCACAATTTAAAACATGTCTGTTTTGATGACATGTTGATCTATAACAGTGATTCCCGAAGTGTGAGCTGGGGGGGCCCTGGTGGGCGGTGAAGGTACTGCAGGTGGTGCTGCAGTAATAAGAGAAATTCAGTTTGAAATTACAAGTATATGCAATTACATATGTATATAAATGTATTTATTTAAATTAAGGTTAATTAAAATTAGTAATAAGAGGTGGTTAGTTTGTGATATTATAGTACTGAGGTTTGTGTGGCAGGTGGGCCTTAACACTGATTGGGCAACATTAGCAATTTATAGCCAACAGCCTGTGTTGTTTATGCTTTTTGAATAACATTTTCAAAGAAATACACTGATTTTTCTTGTATTTTGATTAGAAGAAAGATTAAGGTGGGCCCCATGAGAGTCTGTGGTTTTTAGGTGGGCCACAGCAGTCTTAATTTTGGGAACAGCTGATATACAGGAACAGAAAGTATCAATAAGAATTTCAAAACTTAAAGGAAGAAAGTATATAAAGTATGTAATTTAAGAAACATCTTCTACAGCCTCAGATGGGACGGAACTCTGACTTTATAAAGCAGTCTGGTAAAGGGAGATCCCTTTATTTTGCTGTTGCTTTCCTGCCTCAGTTTAAGAGCAGTGCCAGGGGAAACTTAAGCCTGTGAAAAGAGGAAACAGAGGACAGTGCTGTGTTGACAGTCCATGAGAGGAAAAGGTCAGAGAGGGTCAGAAAACGGGCCTGCAGCACTTAATTCTTCATAAAAAACAAAGTTTTTGTGCATGATTTAATAAAAGTAACCATGGAGGACTTCCTGTCTTCATATTATAGATGTAAAGTGGACTGGATCAGACCATCTTTCAGGTTAAAGAGATTTTTCATTCCTTACCTCTGGTTGGACAAAGTCCCCATTTTCCCACTTTATCATAATCTCTCTCTGTGGCACACCACAGCTGTCCATCCGTACGACCGTCTTTAGTGCATTCGGCGTACCACTTCTCGTGGAACTTAAAAGGGAACTGACAAGCGGTTCCAAAAGCATTTCCTCCTAGTGTGAATATCTCTGCGGAGACACAAATAATGGAGACGTGCAGTCATTTCACCAGCATGTGATTGATAATTATGAGAGTTTGCCTCCCAACTTCTTAGGGTTCTTTTCTTAAGCTTTTAGAACTTCATTCAATTGATTTCAGACAATTTACCCTCAAGTTTGTTTACTGATGCTGAGTGAGAAGGAGTAGTGTTCGGTTTCTTGCCCTGGTTAAAGTCAGTCATTTAAATTTAGAAAATGAACTTGTGCTTGTAATGGACACGTGCCCATGATGAAAAGGGGTTTTTCCCAAAACGCTCCAGAATGTTGGGAAGTGCTGCAAACGTTGCAAATGGTAAGTACAAATCACTGCAAATCACTCCAAACCAAAAGTACATTAAAGCACGCAAACTCATACTTGTACTTTGCAAATAGGTTATCAGGTGTGATAAATGAGTCTAAAGTTTTAGCTTGACCTGAAAGTGATGGTGGATGTTAAAACTTAATACAGCTTTTGGTTGTTTGAGTTACCAAGCTTTAAAAAGTGTGGGTTTTTCACCTATCCACCATGGATTCCAGTTATACAGTTGAGACTTGCTGCCTATGCTGTGCACAGAGAGTGCCTTCATAAGGACTACTTATTATCTGTGCTGCACTGACAATTATGCAGTCTCACCAGCGATCCCTGACTGTGTTCACTTTTAGTAAGAACAGCAAGTTTCTCAACAGCTATGCTGTAACCAGCTCCCCTCTAGTCCAAGAAAATCTTTCTAAAAATTATACCTGCAGTTGAAAACATAATTTCGTAATGCTTAAATCCTCAAATGCTACACTCCAAACAACGACATATTCTAACATGTGCTAAAACATTCATACTCTGTCCAAATATTCAAAAAGAAGGGGGAAAGAATAAGAACTATGTTACTTTCCCTAGACAACTACAAAATCCCCAATAAATATTATTATAGCCAAGCCAAGTTTCGTACTCAGATCAGATAAAAAAACAACCTTCCACATACTTTAAGATATTTAGATGGTAAATGTAATTTCATCAGTAGCCATAGCACTTTTATAACCTAGTTTGCTTTGTACAGATTGTAATATTTTGCATTTGTAATTTGAATGGAAGTAAGAAAATTTTTATTGTACTTTACAAATTCCAAAAACAACAACTTTAAAGCATGCACTGTTCAAGGACCTTCTAAAACACATTTCTAAACTTTCTACAAAGCTAAAGCAGACTCAGGTTTAGCTATCTTTGTAGGCTCTTGTGCCCATCATTCCTACCTTGATATCCCTTTGAACAGAGGTCCCCCTGAGTGCCATATATCCTCCAGCGACTCCAGATCCCAGAACCTTTGTAGATCATGACGCTTTTCTCATTGCGGTTGCCCCAGTTTAAGTGCAGGTCCTGGTCTTTTAGGCCAAAGAGGGTATCGTTCTTACACTGCCAATGCTGGAGGTCATTGCTCTCATCACATTCCACGAGCTGCACCTTCACCCAGTCTTTTATCGCTGTTGTACCCAAACACAGCTTAAGGGACAAACTGAGGAGACGAGACTCAGAGACCCATCGGAACTGTTGATCTTTGGCATGAGGATTACAAGCATCCACTGTTATAAAGGTGGCACTCGCCACCTTTACGCACTTGTTGTGATCTTCATTGAAAATCAGGAAGCTACTCGTGTCTGGAGCAGAGCAAAAAGAAAATTCAGCAACACATTCCCATGGGATATGTTTTTCAAATGAAGCCACAAGTGTATTAACCAACAAAAATGTTTCTGTGTTACATACCTATATCAGCGGTGATGCAGAAGACTTGGACAAGGACACAGAGGACCACAGCAAAATTTAAACAGGGCAACATTATCCTTGTGTAGTTTGCAGTTACTGTTGGATGAGGCTGTAGCAGAGATTTCCTGTCATGAGCAAAGGGGTCTGGTGTATACAAAGGTGTGTGACATGGAGCAACAGTGATCCAGAGACTCAGTGCCTTCCCTTTTTAATCAGACAGATGGATATCCTGTCACATGAGTAGTTACGCCTGGTCAAACTCCTGGAAGTTCCACAAGCTTTGCAGACCTTTTGGCAGGGTAGGCAGGAAGTAGGAAACAAACAATCTGACCTCTCCATTCAGCAAGAAAATGAAAGTCAACTTCAAGTGTCAGGCAAGACTCATAATGAAAGCAAAAGGTTTTTTTTGTTTTTTTTTAAAATATCACAAAGCACCCTTTTCAGGATTAATTCCCTTTATTGACTTCATCGTTGACTTTAAACTGTTGTAAATAGACATTATGTGCTAAAAATGTGCCTGGAGCTTGAACCCTGAGAGCAGATTGCACTGTGCAAGACTAAATTTAGATTCAAAGGGAGATTGAGAAGATGTATGTTTTTGCAGGATAGTACTATGAGGCTTTAGTTGAAGAGTAGAGCAATGACACCAATCAGAAGACAGAGAGGACAAGAGGAAATCCTGCTTCCTATTGGGGGAAATGAGTGGCACTTTGACCACTTTGGTTCCAAACTGCAGAAACACCAAGTTATGGTGCTTAGACCAATAGATCCAGATAAGTTTCTTAAATGTTAAAACTGAACTTCTGTCAGGAACACAATAGTCATACAGAATGAAGAATGACTGTGGTAGCTTTCCACTTTGCTCACTTGTCATGACACTGAATAAAGCTTTAAATGTTTTTTTTTTAAATTAAAATAACCTGAACTTTACATTTACTATATGTCTTAATCCTTGGTTTATCTGATAAATCTGATTTTTTAATGCTGCTTGCCTCTGCTCTCAACCCTTTTTTGTTTTGCGTGCTCGTTCTGCTCTGTGTAGGCGACCAGGTCTTTGGTATCTACTGGCAGTAAGACTAGATTTTTGTGTAAGTATAAATTGTTGTCAGAGGTGGATTATCTCAGGTAGGGGTACATATCCTGTGTATTTGTTTATGGAAGAATATGAGGGCATCAAGTCCAAAATTAGTTCCAAATTATTATGCAAATTGTGTTTAACGGTAAAAAAGCACCTTTGCCACTTATTATAACATTGGAAGCGAAAAGGAGATGGATGAGACAGTAACAGGGCGATATTTTAAAGTATTTTGGTCACTCGCAGACAATGATCCGCGATCGCGTTGGCGACGCTATCAGCCTATAGCCGTTAGCTCTTAGCAGATGGCAAAATACGCTCTTCCCCCCTGCATCGGGATAATGCAGGGAAATACTAGTGTTTTCGTTATTTTAAAAATTAGTATCGTTACATTGAGTGGCAATGCAACGAGGGTTACAAAAGAAAACAATAGATTGATTGCGTGGGATCGTGCGTGGGATCGTGCATGTAGCGGTAGCTACTGTCGGGGTAGCTTCCGCTACAGAACATGACACATATCACGGTGAATCAGCGAGTTATGGTTTGTTCTGGTTTTATGAAGAACTTGTGTTGTTGCATTACCGTGCAAGTTGAGTGTTAGAAAAGAAAACTACAGATTTATTGCTCTTGCGATCAAACATGTGGTGACATGTCGACCGAACAAAGAACATGCGTCACGATGACGCAGCGAGTTATTTGTTGTTGGTTTGTTTATTATTTGATTTGAGGGTAAGAAAACATTTTATGTTGACTATTCTCACGTTCGGACAGGATTATTGCAATGAACGAAGGATATTTTGCCTGATAATTATTTATATCCTGCTGTAACTTTTCTGTATAAAGAACTAAGCCCTCCAACGTTTCAGGTGTAAAACGTCATAAAAAGAAGTGTTTGTAACTAAAAATAAAAATTGTGGAATACTGTTTGTGCGTGATTTAGATCCCAGCCTGTGCTCCCGACACTGGGGAAACAAACTGGCCCGGAAGAGTCACCGCGGAACGACACCGGGACCACCACTGCAGACCGCTGTAAGCAGACCGCTCCAAGCAGCCGGCTGGAGGCAGCGGAAATCATATTCTTCCTCGATTCCCAACATAACCGCTCATGTTCATCCTTCTCAAATAAATGTTTTTCTGGTTCAAAGTGATCTTGTATTGTTATTAACATATTTTTGTAAGTTTATTTTAGAAAACAACGAGGTAATAAGCACTTAGTATGTGAAAACTAAAAACATAGTATACCGTTTTATTATAATTTACTATAGTTCTGCAAAAAAATAATGCTGGATCAAAACGAATGTTGGAGCCAATCTTTGACCCATCTAAAGGCTTAATTATAACAATAATCAAATATTACTTCAAATGTATTTTATGGAAAATTTATAGTTTTTTTGTTTTTTGGGGCTAAAAAAACGGTGCGCTCATGTAATTAAACTGCGATTAAAAGGGTTAAAACCCCCGAAATATAATTAAAACTTGATATGAATATTTCAGGGAGAAGTAGTTTTAAAAGACTGGCTAATTTAAAGTGGAAAAAAAATATGAATATATAATCTTTTTATAGCACTTTTTGGGGCGTGGCAGAAAACGGTCCCTAGGGCGATGGACGTGAGTTTTTTTTTTAATTTGCCCCTGCATTAAAAATAATGCTGGATCAAAACGAATGTTGGTGCGAATCTTTGGACCATCCAAAGGCCTAATTATAATAAAAGTGAAATATTACTTCAAATGTTTTTTATGGAAAATATTTAGTTTTTTTGTTTTTTGGGGCTAAAAAAAAACCGGTGCGCTCATGTAATTAAACTGCGATTAAAAGGGTTAAAACCCATCCATCCATCCATTCGCTTCCGCTTATCCTTTTCAGGGTCGCGGGGGGCGCTGGAGCCTATCCCAGCTGTCATAGGACGAAAGGCGGGGTACACCCTGGACAGGTCGCCAGTCTGTCGCAGGGCTAACACATAGGGACAGACAACCATTCACACTCACATTCTCTCGCACATTCACACCTAGTGACAATTTGGATTAATCAATTAACCTATCCCCACAAGCTGCATGTCTTTGGACGGTGGGAGGAAGCCGGAGTACCCGGAGAGAACCCACGCAAACACGGGGAGAACATGCAAACTCCACACAGAAAGACCCCGGCCTGATGGTGGAATTGAACTCAGGACCTTCTTGCTGTGCGGCAACAGTGCTAACCACCGTGCCACCGTGCTGCCTTTTCACCCATTCACACACACATTCACACACTGGTGATGGCAAGCTACATTGTAGCCACAGCCACCCTGGGGCGCACTGACAGAGGCGAGGCTGCCGGACACTGGCGCCACCGGGCCCTCTGACCACCACCAGTAGGCAACGGGTGAAGTGTCTTGCCCAAGGACACAACAACCGAGACTGTCCGAGCTGGGGCTCGAACCGGCAACCTTCCGATTACAAGGCGAACTCCCAACTCTTGAGCCACGATCGGTTAAAACCCCCGAAATATAATTAAAACTTGATATGAATATTTCAGGGAGAAGTAGTTTTAAAAGATTGGCTAATTTAAAGTGGAAAAAAATATGAATATATAATATTTTTATAGCACTATGACAGTTAAGTGTCATAAAGATTAAATAAGTTGTTTTTCAATTAAACCCATGGATGGAATTGTGTCCCAGGACTCTTTGTATCACTGAAATCAATCTCGGACACCTATGATCATTAGTTTGCCAGGTGAGCCCATTTAAAGGAAAAACTACTAAAGAAGGATGTTCCACCTTATTAAGCAAACCACCATTTTCAAGCAATATAGGAAGGGGACCTCTCTGGGGACATCTTAGGCCCTCCAAGGTTTGGAGGCCTATCTCCCCCTACCACCACTTCCCCTGCCAGTGGCGGACTCCCTCAGACATCGGTGCGTTGGTGGTTCTTTGTGTCCGGGGATGGACGTCCAGGTACACACCGGCTCACTCCCTGGCGGCCGCATATTGGGGCCTGGAGCCTGGGGCTCGCTCGGGCCACTTCGGAGGTGGGGTGCCCCCGGCCTCTCGGCCTGGGGCTCGGTCACTCAGGCACGGCTGGCTGCCGGCGGAGCTCACGGGCGCGTCACTCAAACTCCCCCTGGCTTCTGCTCCGCGGCTGCTGAGTGAGCCCTCATCTGGGACTCTCCTCAGCTCTTTCTGGGACAGTGGCGCGGCTGCCCCTCTGTTGGTCTTCCTTGGTCTCTGGGGGCCTCTGGATGTCTGGAGTTTTGATCTCCTCCATACCTGCTTCATGCCCTGGAGGACGGGGCTGTGGCCCCCCCACACCCTCTAGCAGATCATTACATGAAGGAACCTTTAAAAAAAAAAACAAGCGCATCCATGCTCACAGGTGTACACACGGGTGATCACACCCACAAACTACACCCTTTTTGGCTCCTACCTCAAAGCCCACTGTGTTCTGTTGATCTTATGTGCTGCACAATAATGTTTAATATTTAGTATTTACTGTCATATTCCCATATATCATTGTGATGTTGTTTATTCTATTACTCTTGTTCTCTTCTGCTTGTCTTCTTTTTTCTTTCTCAGCAGGTGACCCAGGTGATCGATATATGCATTTTTTTTCTTCTTTTTTTTCCTGCTCATTCTGTTGGTTTTTGTCTTTTGCCCCTCTCCCCCGTCCCTCTTCTCAGCTGTTTCTCTTTCCCTCTTTCTTTCTCCCCTTCTTTCCCCCAGTCAAGTCTGTCCCGTATTCAGTAAGTGAAAATAAAATGAACAATAAAAGGTGAATCAAATGGACCATTACGGCAAGGCTGGGATGGTCAATTTGGTAAAGTAAATCCGTCGGGCATCTTTCCTCGCCTTTAGACAATAATTCTGATGGCAAAAGAACCAAACGGGACAGGCAAAAAAAAAAAAAAAAAAAAAGCAATATAGGAAGGAAAGAGTATCTCTTTGTTGCTGAAAAGCGTGAAATAGTTGAATGCCTTGGACACGTAATGAAAACCTTAGCTATTTCACGAAAACTTAAGCGTGATCACCATAATGTAAGAGATTTGTGGCTGAGTCAGAGCACACATGGGTTCGTGCAGATAAAGCACAATGATGAAGGTTTCTGCCGGACAAATACATCTGATTAAGATAACAGTTGCTAAAAGGCCATTACAAAGCAGCAAACACATATTTGAAGCTGCTGGTGCCTCTGGAGATTTGCAAACATCAAGGTGTAGGATCCTCCAGAGACTTGCAGTTGTGCATAAACCTTATATTTGGCCACCCCTAACCAATGCTCACAAGCAGAAACGGCTGCAGTGGGCCCAGAACTACATGAAGACTAATTTTCAAACAGTCCTGTTCACTGATGAGTGCATTGCAACCCTGGATGGTCTAGATGGATGCAGTGGTGGATGGTTGGTGGACAGCCACCATGTCTCAACAGGGCTGCAACGTCAGCAAGGACGTGGTGGAGTCATGTTTTGAGCCGGAATCACGGGGAGAAAGCTGGTCGGCCTCTTTAGGGTCGCTGAAGGTGTGAAAATGACCTCTGCAAAGTATGTGGAGTTTCTGACTGACCACTCTCTTCCATTGTAGAAAGAGAAGAACTGTGCCTTCTGCAACAAAACCATCTTCATGCAAGACAATGCACCATCTCATGCTACAAGGAACACCTCTGCATCATTGGCTGCTATCCGCATAAAAGGAGAGGAACTCGTGGTGTGGCCCCCATTCTTCCCTGACTTCAATCCTACTGAGAACCTTTGGAGCCTCCTCAAACAAAAAAGTATGAGGGTGGGAGGCAGTTCGCATCCAAACAGCAGCTCTGGGAGGCTATTCTGGCATCCTGCAAAGACATTCAAGAAGAAACTTTCCAAAAACTCACAAGTTCCATGGATGCAAGAATTGTAAAACTGCTATCAAATAAGGGGTCCTACTTGACCTGTTAAGATGTTTTTGATTGAAATAGCTTTTGATTTCAGTAAAATTGATCTACTAATGCTGCAAATTCAACAAATGACCATTTTCAATTCTCCACAACCTATAAAATGTTTTGAAACTCTGTGTGCGTAATAATTTGGAACAGTGCATTTTAAGTTTTTTATTTTTGAAAAAGATACTGTGTTCATTGGGAGTTTTGATCAGTAACATTTGAATTATACTCTAATGGTGGATGACACAAAAATTATGCTGACTCATTTGAATCGACTATTTAAAAAAAACAGAGAAAAATATCATTTGCATAATAATTTGGAACGCGGTGTAATGATGTGTGCAAAGGAGGCAAAATGTACAGTTTTAGCAGTGACATATCTTAAATTTGAAATGCCACAATAAATATAGTACTGTGCAAAAGCATTTAGCCACCTCTTGTTTCTTTATATTTGTTACCAAGTTGCTAGAGTTTCCTGTCATGTTAAAAGTTGTCTTGAGTAACAGTTCTCCAGGCTTTCTGATGGTCTTTCAAAGTTTTTCTTTGGACATTGCCTGCTTTTTCACTCATTGTCAGTTCACTCTTTGTACCTGACCATTTTCAGAGGTATGCTTTTGTTTGATTTTGGAATACTAAATACTGACCTAAGAGTCATTAAAGCATGAAAAAGGCACCAAACTTACTGTAAAAGAACAGTGTTGTCTACAAATAACTGGCAATATAGCAAAGAACCAGTTCTTTAAATTACCAGAAACCTGTCAAAAAAACATATAATTGTTCCAATTTCTTAGGTTGAATGTATGAAAAATAACCAAAGACAACAATGTCACAGGGATAATATAACATTTCAAAATGGCAAATGTGCCAACAAGGTGATTTCCAAAGACTTATAAGCTGAAAAAGTGGCCTGTCTCAGGATGGTGTAAGAGTTTCTTTAAAAAAAAATTGAAAAAACTGGACAAGTATGGGAAAAAGGAAGAAGTGGTCGATCTAAAAAAAAACCAAAAACCCTTGTATACAGCAGATGAACAGTATCTGAGAGTCATATTCTTAAGAAAAAGGAAGAAAATCCAGCAAAGACACACGATTTGAGAGAGACATCTGGCCCTTTTGTTGATTCACTGTTCGGTGAATCCTCATCAGAAATAGTGTTAGTGGAAGGATGGCATGAGGACGTCATTCCTAAGGAAGGGAAACAACGAGGTATGCCAAATTACACAAGAACTGGAGTGAAAATCGGTGGCAACAGATTTGTAATTTGACATTTTTGGTTCAAATTACTGTCATTGTCATCGGGCACCAATACTTCTTTTACAGATGAAGCCGTGCCTTGACGTACAGCTATCCACATTCCGGTATCCCATTTTTCAAGTCTCCAAGTAATCCTGCAATCCTGCAGCCAAATATTGCACTCAGTTTTAGGATTAGATTCAAAAATATAACTGCTGTACACAATATACAGTTGGTTTATTTTCAGTATGTTAATATTCATATGTATGTGTCAAATGTCTGATATAGAAATGAAAGAAGTAGAAGTAATAACTAATAATTTATAATTTTTAAATGTAATCTTTACAGACAGAGAAAAGTATAGTTTTTTTAACATTAGAAGTATATTACAACACGGCTCCTACTACTCACCTTGCTCAACTCGCTGATGATTGGAACCAAATTTCCTCTTTGGCTTTTATGACCTTGTAGCACTGTGTAAACAAAATAAGTTTAGGGATTTTCTGTTGTAATTACAAAGGGACGCTTACTGGAAATGGATATGAGAAAATGTTTTACTGGAACAGATTTAAGTCTCTGTCCTTGAAGTGGAGGAAAACCCCTTCTCTTGTTCCTAAATGACGACCTCGGAAAAAGAGGAAATATGAGAACCGTCTGGACTGAACCTACACATGTTCGCTCTTTTTCTTCAAATCGCTTAGAAACACGCTATTTAACATCATGAAAGTCCTGGTTACGGTCTGGAATAAGGTTATGGTTAGGGCTAGGGATAAGGTTAGGTTTAGGGCTGGAATACAGGGCTGGAACGTCTATTACCGCGGGAGCGTCATTGCACTGGATTCCAGCCATAACCCACCGCGTACCATAAGAACGCCGAAGGTCTCCTTTCGCGTTCCTCAGGAACGCCGCGGGACGTGACAAAACGTCGACATGTTACGCCTCGGGAGTGAGAACGCTCTGGGGGCATACCAAATAAAAAAAAAACCAAACCTCTTTAGCACAGGCCCTATTCACTTGAAATTCTTGAGCAATAATGCGTTTCATTTTAACGTCTGTGATTAATGAAAATAAGTATTGGTACCGTGAATGTTCAATGTGTTTTAGACTATCTCTGTATTAGACTCACCCATGCAGTTGTTACTGAATGGCCAGTATTTTTTCTAATATTTACCTAAATGATTCATCCAAATTCACGATCATGCCGATGTGGTACTGTCCTTCTGTATCAGTCTAAATATAAACAAAGAGAACCAAGTGAACAGCAATTTTGCCATTATGTAGTATTTCAAGCCAAATGAAAACAGCAGTGGCAGTGCTAACAAGCTAATGGTCACCATCTTGGTTTACCATGCTGACGTTTATAAGTACAGCTAACTGAACCAAACTAATGGAACTAAAACAATAAGCACACAAATTGCAAGCTAATACATCAGGTCTACCTTCTGGCACCATAACTTTGAAGTACCTTAAGTAGATCATGGCACCTATTTCCCATTTCCTAGCAAATTATAAAGAAATGAGAGGTGGTGCAAGACTTATAGAATAGAATACCTTTTATTGTCACTATACACATGTACAATGAGATACAGAGCATCTCCCACTCACTGCAGACATGATTATGCTGTTGTGTAGCACAGTATTCTACCTTAACCTTACAATTAACTCTCCCTTACTGTCATGGTCCTGGGTCATTTTGACCCAGTGTTCTTAGTTTTCCTGTAGTTTTGTATTTTGTTCCTTATGTCCATTGGATTGTTTAGTTTGGCATTTGGATTCCCCCTGTGTCCATGCTTTTATTGTGGTGTTTGTTCTGGTACCGTGTTCCCGTCCTTTGTGTTCTGTGTTCTCCTCATCCCCTCGTATTCATCCTTGTTCTCTGCCTCTCTCTCTCTGTGCTCATCTCTGTGTACTGTGTTGTGTTTAAGGTCCACATCTTGGTGTCAGTATTTTCAGTTTCGTGTCCTCCCTGCTCAGTCATGAGTAATTGTCTTCAGCTGTGTTCCCCGTGTGTTCCCACTTCCCTCGTTACCTTCTGTGTATTTATGTCAGAGTGTCCCTTTGTTCTGTATTGCGTCGTCCCTCTAGGTTGTGTGGATTTACCGTGTCTTCCCAGCGCTTCAGCTTTAGTTGCTCCCAGTATAGTTTTTGTATGACTTCTTATGTTCCTGTTAATAAAGACCTGCCTTTGAGTTCATCCCTAGAGCCGTGCATTTAGGTCCTCTCTTGCCTTCACACAGCCGCCGCATGACACTTACCATTAACTTACGAACAGTTGAAGGCCTTACTGTAGATTTAATATCGGAAAAAGACAGATAAATACATACATAAATAAATAAACACATATATACATAGTCTGTTTGACTTAATATTATAAAAACAACCACGTCAAGACATGAAACACACAACAGACCAAAAATAGATGTATGATAAAAGCTAGATGTTAGAAGAAGGATTATAAAATCACCAAAGATATTTCAAAGCATTCTGAGAGACAAGAAAATATATCTCTATGTTTTTTATTAACACAATCCATTGATTACTGACAAAGTGGATGCTGCTATCCTTAAATCCACCCAGAACAAAGAAACACAAAACAGAAAAACAGAGAAAGTTTATAGCAACCCGTGTAGTGGAAGCCGACAGAACCCAGGGCATCAAATCCAGAGGCACATAAGTGCATAAAAGTTGCCAGTGCTCTGGTGACTGCAATGCTCATTAACTACTCAGTTACAGAGTTACATTCATTTTCTTCTACTCATCCAATTCAGGATTGCACGGGAGCTGGAGCCTGTCCCAACCATATTCAAACCTAAGAACACTGTGTCACAGTATCCTCTGCCAGGCACGGTGGCTCCATCATACTCCGGGGCTGTTTCACTGCCAGTTCTACTAGTGCTGCCAGTACTTGTGGTACTAACTAATAATCAGAATTTCTGAATTATCTTTCTTCTTTTGCAAACACAAATACTTAACAACAATATTTAAAGCATGAAGAAATTATGCACAATATGGTAAAAAATGAAGACACCCTTCAATGCTAAAGCACATTTTAGCCTTTGTAGGTTGCTGCACCCACAATTTCTACCTTGATATTCCTTTCAACAGTGGTCACCCTGAGTCCCATGTATCCTCCAGTGACTCCAAAGTCCTGAACCTTTGAAGATCATGACATTTCTCTCATTGCACTTGCCCCAGTTTAAAGGCAGGTCCTGGTCTTTTAGGCCAAAGACCAGCAGCATCTTCACCCAGTGAAGGTGAAGTGTATATCATATATAGATATATTTAAATTCATTTAAAAGCCTAATATCCACCAAAAAATAAAAAATCTGAAGTGCCTATATCAGCAGTGATGCAGAGGTCTTGAAGGACACAAACGGACACAGCAATTTTAAATAAGGTAACGTTATTCTCAGTGTGTGGTTTGCTGTTAGTGGCAAACGAGGCTGTAAGAGAGATTTCCCAATTTCCAGTCAAGGGGAGATGGGGTCTGGTACGTGCCAAGGTGTGTGACATGGAGGAACGGTAACACAGAGACACAGTATCTTCCCCTCTGAATCACCCTGAAAAATATCATGTCATTTACACCTGGTCAAATGCCTGCAAGGTCTACAAGCTTTTTGCAGACTTTTTTGGCAGGGTAGGCAAGAAGGGAAACAAACTGATCTCTCCATTCATCAAGAAAATGAAAGTCAACTTTGAAGGTCAGGTAGAAGTTTAAATGTTTGTAAAAAAAAAAAAAGAAAAGAAAGAGAGATTACATTTTTCAAGGGTAAAGATATTGCCGTTGTCATTGTTTTGTAACTGTTCTGAAGTAGCCATTGCATTATGGTTAAAGAAACACAGACTGTGTTATACAAGACTAAATTTGAAGATCTTTCATATGTCAGAAGATTTGGCAGAACAGATATGAGGAAACAAGGGTATAATGAGGTTTGTTGGACTTTGCTGATGTGATGGGTTTTGCAGGATAGCACTTCTCATGAGGCTTTGGGTGAACAGTACAGCGATGATATGTTTCAGCATACTTATATGACAAGAGGAAATCCTGCTCCCTATTCAGGGAAATGAGGGACAATATGGCCACTTTGGCCTCAAACTGCAAGAATTCCCGTTAATACTTATTAACTTACACGGTAAGTTATAAGTAGCGTGAAGAGCATATAATGGAGGTGGGTTGCAATGCGGATTGCAGGAACAGTGAGTGAATTCAATCTTGGAAGGACCTAGGTGGCCAGTGGCTTCAAACCCATTTGTTGTGAGGCAATGGTGCTAACCCCGATACTACTACAACTTTAGGAAGATGAACACAAAAAGTCAAATATATGCCCCATATATGTGTAGTGGGTAAATGTCCTTACTATCTTCTAGATAGAAATATCAAAGGAGTGGATATAAGAGACGAAAACATATGTTATGGGATTTAAACCCTAAACAACAAATAGAGGGTTTAATAAAAATGTTACATTATTTTTCTTTATGTGTGCACTGTAGTCACATCTTGATTGGTTGAGTTAAAACTCACGATACTAATGATTGGAAGCAAAATTACAAAACCTGCTATTGTCCAAGTACCTGAGTGTAAACTGCAGTGGGCATTATGTCATTAAAATATAGTACCTACTGTATGCTATTGGTATTTTTTCACGTTAATGTCTTGTGTTACTTTATTTAATTTGTTTTGGTTCTGCAACTTTGTCTATTCAGAAAATGATAATTGTCACAAAAGTGCTGTGTCAGTGCTGTATTAATTTACTTTACACTTTTCAGTGTAGTCATTGTTTCAGTGAACAATGACTGCCCTGTCATTGTTCTTGTGTGTGATGAAGTTGTTTTTGCAGAAGAATAACAGGAAACCCCTGCTCTTGAGGATTTAGAAAAAGATCAGATGAATTACAAGGAAAAACATTTAAGCAGAGTTTTTTTAAAAATTCCTAAAAACATACATGGGAGGTCAGTGCCAGTGAATTTTGTCTGCATAAAAAATATTTCACAAGTCAAAGTTGCAACATATTTTATGAGTTTCTTTATTAAGTTGACCAAAATATATGTATCAGTGACACAATCTCACACCAGTTTTTCTTTTTGTATAGAAACTTAGCCAAAAAAACAACCTAATATAAACAACATGAATTTATGCTTTTACATATTCACCGCACTTTATGATTGTAGAAAAATCATTACATTACAGGTACATTTCCAAAGTGCCATTCTTGGTTTAAAAAAAGTATATTTGGACATAACATGACAACAGTCACTCGACATGTAGTTTCCATTGCCTAAGAGCTCCCTTTTGGCCTGTGAAAATTACCATCATGCATTTTGTCACATGCACAAATTCATACTTGGTTTGACTGCACCAGCTGTGAATTGTGAATCCATCATGAAGTCTGAGAATGAACTTTTTCGTAAGTTATTCAATATTACGTTATCTTAAAAAATACCAGGGTTTAAGTGCCATTTGTACCATTAAAACTTAGGTGTAATAACAGAAAATCACTGTGGCATCACAATCTAGAAAAATGCTTGAAAATTACAATATATTAATCCCAGTCTTATAAATTTGAACATTTGAGCTAGATTTTTTTCTTAGCTTTTTCAATAATTGTCTTCTAGTTAAACAGGTTTTTATTTAGCGTGATGCCAGATTTGATGAACATATTACATATTGTTCTTCTACTCCTCACTAAAACATCATATATTCAATGCTCGGCCTGTTATTTGGTGTAAACATCTGGTATGAACTCTCTTGGCAATAACTACTTGAGAAGTCCTTTTGTTCTTTTAGTACTTAACCTATTACTTGACTCGTTTTAAGAAGTGCCGGTGCAGCCACCATCTGAATCAATACATTCTGTGTTTGTGTCAAACCTTTGCTTTAACCACCTCTTTTAAGGCAGTTGAGTAGCTGTGCATGACACATGGTTCAAAAACAAATCTCATTTCAGTCTTTGTTTAGCCAGTTTCCTTTTGATTGGCTGCCCTTTATAAACCAAAGGTTTAAACAGCATGTAGGTGGGGCTTCTGTGCTCACAGGCAAAGCTAAGTGCCTGAGACGATCATATAAGTGATATGGACTCTCTATAATGCCATGGAGAGCCATAGAAGACATAAAGCTGTCTGAAACAGAGTGTTTAGAGCAGTCTGAAGCCATCATCTACAAATTTGGCTGTTTAAAATGAGCACCCACTGTCGTGACAGTATTTAATGTATATATGACAGAAAATAAGGAAAAGCTTGTTTGCCCTTGAATGCTGGTCTCAAAAAAACATCCTCTCTGTGTTGAAGACCTTCAACTTGGTCATAAAGTTGAAGTAGATGAAGGCCAGTGAGACCAACAAGTTCTTCATCAGATAGAGGATGGGCGTAACAAAGCCGAAGAAGGCAATGAGGCCAACGCGCACAAAGAAGAAGGGTAAATCCTGCAGGGCTACTCCTAGGGAGGAAAGCAGGGGGCTGTGGGGCATGACCACCACACGCAAGCATGATAGGTAGCTGAAGATATAGATGGGAAACACCCAGCCTGAGTAGTAGACCAGAGGATGTCCTGCCACTCTCACCATCTCCACCGTATCCATCCAGAACATAAAGCTGTCCACAAACACGTCTGCACGGGCATCAGTGGCGCACAGGAATCTCAGAGGCCCAGTGTATGCATAGGGAGATATGTGGTACGGTGTGGTGCTTCCTGATGGTTCACTCAATCCAGACATGCCATATGGCCTCCCATTGTTACCTGGTATGCCCGGTAGCGTCCCATTGGTCTCTGGTCGAGCTCCTGCTCCGTTCTGGCTCCTGTCATTGAGCTGGTTTGCTCCTGGTTGCATAGGAGTGGGCACACCTTGCCTGTGCACAGCTGGCCCTGGCACAGCTGGAGTGATAGGTGTTACTGGTGCTACTTGTTCCACATGTGTGAGGACAGTGGAAGGGATGTCAGCATCTCTTTCGGTGTCATTAGCTGGAGAGAAGAAAAAGAAAACACAATATCTTGGATTATATTTACTTAAGCTGTTTATCATCAAGTGGTGTCGGCCCAGATTTACAAAGAGACAGCTGAAGGCTATCAGACAAATAATGTGGCTCACAGATATAAACATTAATCTGCTGTTTAGACAGAGGCAATAAATCAAGAGATCGCTCATTCAAACGATTTGGGCTTTGAAGAAATTCATATGAACTGTTTTATCATGTGGTTTTTAAGAAAATATATTTCCCTACTTCTGCCATGTCAGATTCAGAAAAATTTAAAAATATATCCTGCTCATTTCCTCATTTTGGATAAGTGAGAAATGAAGCAGTCCAAAGAAATATCCTGCTCATTTCTTCATTTTGCTCGAGTGATGTATAGAAATGTTCACAGTATGTTTGCAGTTGCCTCCAAGCTCCTGCAATGCAAAACCCAGCATACTTTACTATACAAGTCTGCAGCAGAAAGTTCAGGATCTACAGCAGTCAAAGAGTGATTTGTGTAATGTGTTGAGAGAGCTGCGCTCACCCTGGCCGGTCAGCCTGCAGTGTCGTATCCTCTCCACAACGTCAATGCAGATGAGCGAGAAGAGGACTAGTGACACGGGGAGCTCAGTGAATGTATCGTGTTTCAGGTTGTTATTTATCTGAACCTGGATAAACAACCGTAAAATTGTTAGCCTGACTGAGTACTGTAATTATTTACTCACTTTTAATCTTTACAGAGCCCACTGGTTCACCTCAATGGTAATAAACATTTTGGGATTTGTCACTTGCAGCGAGGGCATTTGACACAGCCCTAAACAGACGAGTTGCTCATCTTAGCAGAATTTATGGCTCTTATGTTGAAGCCACTAGATAAGCAAAGGTCAAAAGGTTTGCTTAAGCTTTAAAGAATGCCACAAAAAAGGGCAAATAAGGTCTGGGCTGTAGCCAGTTAGGAAGTGAAAATGTGCCTCGTGGACATGATTTGACAAGGACAGCATGGACAGGAAGAGGAACCAAGCTGCTTATCAGTAGCTCCTTATCCATAAGGCTAGATAGTCCTCTCCTGAGATCCATAAGGATTCTCACAGCTCATCACATTTGTTTCAGTGATACTGTGAATCCTGTCATACACCATGTTCCCAAACACAATGTTGTAATAGATATATGTTTAAGTTAATAGCAACTTCTTTGGAGTATAAACACAATCACCCAACATGACTACAAAGGATCTACAATTACAGGTTGAGTCATGTTACAAGTATAGCAACATACAGGTCAAAGTTCATGATCAGAGCAGAGATAAACCTGATATGACAAATGAAAGCAGTGAGAAACAATCTGTTGGGTGTTGTACCTCAGAGCTGGCAATGAGAAAGGCAAAGCAGGGTAATGTGGATAGGATCACATAAACAAGGGTCACTGGCCTCCTGATATAAAGACAAAAAAAAGGGCAAGAAAGAAAACAAGGGAGGAAGTTAAAGTCAGTGACAGGAATTGCTAAAGCCTGGTATTAACCAGCCAAGTTCTGTCCAAACCAGTCACAGGCCAGTTCAGCCTCAAACCAGCTGATCATGTCTCGGTCCCGTAGGACAGCACTGGGATCCCAGCTGCTGAGCATACACAACTCGGACCAGTTCTCAATCTTCATGTCTGAGAAACTCACCACTTCTTCCTCCCTATGAGAAATTTCTTCTTCATGAAGACCATATACTTCAGGGGTACCCAGACCAGCAGGGCAGTGGAGGTCACATAGGCAATAGAGGAGGCCACGATCAACCAGTAGGCAGTGCTGCCGTCTCCGGGGGGTTGTGCTGATGTTTTGACCTTTGCAACGATGACAGCAAACCTCTGCATGACGATGAAGAGTGGCACGCACAGGCCTGCAAACTGCAGCACCTCGCACAGGGCAAACTTCACCGTCCTCCCTGAGCCCATCCTGTGGCAGCTCACAAAAAGAAAAAGAAGGGAGGGAGACAGGGGCTGTTGTCGCAGTGAGGCGACCCCTGTCCCTCTGAGGGCTGGTCAGGCCTCGGACCTCTGCATTGTCTGCCTCCACTAGCATTTTCCACACACCACAGCCCTGGCTCTCTGCTCACCCAACTGCTTACACTGCACTAGGCATTGTGTGCCTTGGCGTGGCGGTGATGTGACCGGCCCTTTGCTCTCTTTTGATACAACGTACAAACAAAGTTCGTCTAACTTTACACCCTGAAGGACATGCATGTGACACAGCAATCGCTTTGGGGCAATCCGAGGTAAAAACAGCATCTCAGCCAGTGTTTTTCAGGCTTATCACATCACAGTCCACACAGCTTTAATGATGTGTACCTTGTATTCTTCCTGGGAATTCTCCAAATATAAGAAACACAAGTTAATTACTCCCACAGTATAATCAGCATCCCAGGACTACTGGCTGTAACCCAAGAAACAAGATACCACTAAAAACACATCGACTCCTCTCATGCTTATATATCACCATCTAGTGGCAAAGTGTTCTAACTGCAAAATTTTGGAATCCACACTGTTTTGTAACAATTGCAAATGCATTCGTGCTTTGAAATTGCTGTCAGTTCAACATGTTATTGTTCATCAAATTCAGGCGCTTGATTATGATTTGTTGCATCATAATAATAAGCGACATGAGACTTTTTTCCCCACCAAAGCCCAGCTAGAACTTTACCAGTCAAAAGCATTCATGAAGTAATTTTATCTGTCTTTGGTTCTAAAGCCATCAAGCCACAGTATCTGCTATGCCACAGACCAATATCGCTGCATAAAAGTGACGACGGAGTAAAAATGTTGCTGAATTGTTTAGACTTGTGTCTGCAAAACCCACACAGCTGGACATTGTGCCATTGCTGTCTTCAGACGTGTGAACACTTGATCAAGTAACTGGATCAGGATTAGATAATCTGGACTATATTCAGTGCTGTCTTCGGTTTGCACACATTTCTACGTGGTGTCATTAGAAGAGCTAATTTTAGATTCTGCATCGACGCGGTTTCTGAAGCAGTTCCTTCATGAGAGCACAACTCAGTCCAGTACAGGCTGATACCTGTATACGCCCAAGCAATTACAGTCCTGTGCAATACCAACGAAATTTGAAACGATTCAAAATGTTGTATCTTAATAATTTAAGTACTTCATCAAATTATTGATTATCAACAATAAATAAAGAAACTGTGAAAAGACTAGACTGAAAGTACAGACCCCAGAGCTCAAAGTCAGTAAAACTGTTTTTTATTTGCATTTGTATAGGATTTTCTTAAAATCCTGAAGATCAAGGCTCACATAGCAGATAGCAGATACAGTCGCTATCTAATCAGGGCTGGTTTTGGCAACTTGCCCCATTGGAGTATGTCAAAATGTGCTTGACATGTGGTGAAACTGTGGCCTGTCAGTCAAGGCCAAATGTATGATACTGCAAATTTTGGTATCCATACTTTGGTAATACCAAGTAAATACAAGGCCAGTGTTGCCGATACCAATAGTGTTACTGAGACTCATGTAGGGGTTATGTAGGGGTGAACAGTGTGTTATGATGACATGAATCATCATCAGTTTTTAACTTCTGATCACATTTTAATTACCACTAAATCACTTTGATTTATTACATCAATAATTAGTTAATAAAACTAATAAACTAATTTGAGGTATACTGAACACAATTCAATGGGATATATACGTAGAGCAAGGGGTGTGAAACATAAGGCCTGGGGGCCAGAATCAGCCAAGCAAGGCCTCCAATCCAGCCAATGGGAAGGCTTGGGGAAAAAGTAACCATCAGTTCATAAATTTCGGACTTATATTTTTCATAGGTTTTCCTATATTTTCACAGGTTTTACAGCTTTTTCTACTGATAAACACTTTGGCCATGGCCATTTACAACACATTTATAATTACATTATCTATGTCTGCAATTTTACACCTTTACTTCTTGCAGTTTAAGTCCAAACAATCATCCTGACAGGTCTTTGTCATTTGCTACAACATTTCTTCATCGTGTAGAAAAACTGCTCTTCTTTGTCTTATGTGATGTTATCTAATTTATAAAAGTTATACCTAAACTTGTTCACGCTGAGCTGAAGATTGGGGTGAAAATAAGCCTGAATTTCTATAGTTGCA
Source organism: Rhamphochromis sp. 'chilingali' (assembly GCF_963969265.1). NCBI lineage: Eukaryota > Metazoa > Chordata > Actinopteri > Cichliformes > Cichlidae > Rhamphochromis > Rhamphochromis sp. 'chilingali'. The sequence goes on along the minus strand of NC_137945.1, from coordinate 13,916,396 downwards.
CCAACTGAGCCGTGACAAGCCGGCTTTATTTCACTAGTCTTTGCCTCACCGGCAGGCCACGCACTTGTTTCACTAGTCCCGCGAGAGGGGGATCCATGGGCGGATAGCTAGATAGATGGATGGATGGATGGATAACCCCGCTGCTCCCCTCCCTACTAGCCCCAGCTGTCAGCTCCCTTCCTGACTTCCCCACCCTGCCCCCGGTACCATGGCGTCCAGCGAGGAGGACGGCACGGTTGAGGAGAAGGAAAACAACAACAAAAAGAGAACGAAAAGCACCCTCGCTACCGCATGGCTCACTTTCTACAACATCGCCATGACCGCCGGGTACGTGCGTTATTCCGCCCCTGTCGCCTATTAATAAGAAAGGCAGTGAAGTTATAGCCGCTCCCTAAAAAACCGTAAGCGTGTGTTGCTGTTTATAGGACTGCGTCTCCGCCGAAAGTGCCTGTTCAGCTCGCTTGGATTTAGCAGTTCGTCGTCGCAATTGAGTTTGAGCAAGCTTTAGCGGTCAGTTTGGTAGTTTCTACGAAGAAACGAGCGACCGTTATTTGTCTCGAGTGTTGGAAAATGAATGAATGGTGTTTGGTGAAAGTGGCAGGCTGGCGCAACAGCCGTGTCCAAATAGGGCTGGCTGCATGGTGTCAGCGTCAAGGCCCACAGTGCGTCCGACAGTTGCAGTGATAAGTATAGCCGGACCGCGCTGACACTGGAGCTCAGGTCTGGGACAGTGAAGTGCTCAATGGGCACATTTTTAATAACAACAACGTTTGTGTGAAGAGAGCTTCCTGTGTTGTGATAAAGGACAAACACATGAGAACTTGAGAATAGCGGAGGTGTTGGGGTCACTGGATCAGTGGTGACTAAGCGCTTCCAGTTTGGCGCATGGCTTCAGGTACTGATCACTTTAATAATAATAATAATAATTATAACACGAAATAAAACAAGAATATATTTGTGCACATCGTTGTGACTCTGTCCAACTTAGTAACTTGTTTTTCATGTGTTAGTCAAAGATAAGTAAAATTGCAGCTGTCCAAATCTACTTGGCCCTATGTGGAAAACATTATATACACCCCTCCTCCCTCTATTATCCTCTTGATACATTATGAATTAACTGTGAATAACCCCATTTAAAAAAGAAAATCTGAGTTCAGTTTCACTACCCAAACCCAGGCCTGATTACTGCTAGATGTGTTGGATCAAGAAATCACTTAACTATAAGCTGTCTGACAAAGGGAAATAGGCTAAAAGATCTCAGATAGCAACGAGTAAAGCCACAATCTACAGAAACGACTGACAAACAAAGTAATTGACATCCATCAGTCTGGGATACAAAGTAATTTCTAAGGCCTTCGGCGTGAGAGCCATTATACGCAAATGGAGAAAACTTGAAACAGTTGCAAACCTTCCCAGTAGAGGTCGGCCTACCAACATTACTCTAAGAGCGCACAAGTGACTCATCCATTAGGTCACAAAAGAACCCAGAACATCTACAGAACTGCAGGCCTCACTTCAGTTAGGGTCAGAGTTCACGACTGAACAATAACAAAGAGGCTGGTCAAAAATGGCATCCATGGGAGAGTTCAAGGAGAAAACCACTGACGACAAAGAAAGGCTCATCTTGCCTAAAGTAACAGTGCTTTGCATAAAAAGAACATCATAGCAACAGGTGGTGGTAGTGTGATGGTCTGGTGCTGCTCTGTTGTTTCAGCACCAGGACGACTTGGTGTAATTGATGCTTTCTATTAGAAAATCCAGAATGAGAATCTCCAACCATTAGTTCATGGCTGGAAGCTCAAGCTCCCTCGGGTTATACAGCAGAAAAATGATCCTGGTTTTGGTGTGGTCTAGTCAAAGCCTGAACTGAAATCAGTTTGAGATAGTTTGGGATCATTATGATACACGGTTTAGGGTCCAGTTACTTTTTCACATAGGGCCGAGCAGATTTGGATAGCTTTCCCCCCTCGTAATAAATAAAATGTCATCATTTAAAAACTGTATTTTGCATCTTCTCTGTGTTTCCTTGTCTAATATTAAAATTTGTGACAAATATGCAAAAAATAGGAAATCGGGAAATGGGGTGAATTCTTTTTCACAGCACTGGTGTTGGTCTAGAACGTCACAGCTGGTGCGTCCTCAGTGAAAGGTGCATGACATCAGGGAAAGACGTGTACACACAAACATAGGTTTTCCTTATGAGGACATTTAGCGACAATATGCATTAAGAAAGCTTCACTTGCGCTCCGCTTATCAGTATGAGATCCTTTTTATAAATCAACTTAAATGGACTCACTGGTGGCTATAAACAGCTGAGTGAGGATGCTTCTTGGCTGCTCATCCTATCTACTGTGCAGGATTTTTTAAAGTTTTTTTATATAACATTGCAGCTGGATTTATTTTTTATAATATGTTGTTTTTTTTAACATGCACATGCAAGACTTGTGAGTTCTTAGAGGTTTTTTATTCATAACTATTATTAGAACATGTATTAATAGAGCTATTGTGTTCTACAGTTGTCTCATTCCTAAATTAACAAAAAACAAAGCTCATTAAAGTGTGTATCCTGTTTGTTTTTTGTTTTTGTTTTTTTAAATGCCCTAACCCTTGACTGAATTCAAAGATTTAATCCAATTTTTTTTTAGATGTTTTTCTTTATTTCAAATTTTATTTGTCAGGGAAAATCTTCTACTCCCTCACATCAGAAAGGAGACAGTTGGGGTGGTTTGAGCATCTGGCTAGGATGCTTGCTGGTCCTGGTCGAGCTGTTGGGGTCTTGTCCAACTGGGAGGATGCCCTGGGGCAGACTCAGAACATGCAAGAAGGAGAGAAGGGATCAATCAAAAGGAAAATCCTGTTTTTCTGTGGTTTTACTTACACATAGAGTAAAGTGTTGCAGAGAGAGTTTGTAGCTGCTGCTATTCTTTAATATTTCACTGAAAGTGCCGTTACAATTGCCTGATGTAAAATGCTGCAGCTTTGGTTTGCTTTCTCAAGCTATTCCATTTTGCCCTCTTTATTATTTTGATTTTAGTTGCCAGTTTATTTATTCCAGTGCTCACTTTATGTATGGATAACTGTCTGATACATGTATACTTATAAATAGGGCTGCCACAAACGATTATTTTGATAGTCGACTAGTCACCGATTATTTTTGCGATTAGTCAACTAATCAGATCATCCATTGGACATACAGCTTATTGCACCAGCAGCATCTGCTCTTATATAACTATCATTAGCTTACAGCTTTAAGTGTTTAAGGTATGTGCTAACTAAAAATAAAGACAAGATGATAGTTTATTAAATTTTAATGAAATCTGCAGATTGTTGTGGTTTAATAAACTCCTTGCTATCTAAAATATAACAGGACACCGGAGTAAATTCTTGAGCATCTCACACTTCTGATAATCAGCTGTCTGCTTGACGTTTATTCAGCTGTGTAAAAACTTTAATCTCAGCCAAACCGATTTACTCAGGAACAAATAAAATACTAAAAAAAAGCCAAACAATAACATTTTGAAGTTATCTAAGTGACTTATATATATATTTAACCTGAGTAGCGAAAGACGGCGGTGGGTTTGAAAACGATTTGCCGGGAGTCCGGTGTTCTCACGGCTCTAGTTAGCCTAGCCTAGCCTCCGGCTAGCTATCGAGCTAGTGGGTAACAGACGTCTCTGAAAACGTCGGAGCACTTTTGAAAATATGTGGTGTCTTGATAAACTGAGCAGATATTTGAGGTTTACACAGCTACATTCTCGCCTGAAAATATGTTAAACATTTATTTTGTGACCCAGAAAGAATAATAAGAGTAAAACCAACTAGCTGCCACCATTGTTGGAAACTGAGCTGGGCCGCGCTATGAATTCTGGGACACAGCTTCTTCTTCTTCGGGGTTTAACGGCAGTTGGCATCCTTGTACATGCAGTGCTGCCATCTTCTGTTTCAGTCTGTTATTACACTCTTAAATCCTGCTACTTATTCCTGCGTCTTTCAGGATCTTACAAAGCTTCAAACGACGCGTCGACTATTAAATCAGTCGTCGACGATTTTGATAGTCGACGTAATCGTGACTAGTCGACTAATCGTGGCAGCCCTACTTATAAACATAATGTAAATTTGTCTACCATCAGAAATTGTGGCATAGCTGTTGAACCGTGGTTGTGGCCTAGTGAAAAACACAAACAGACCAGTTTTATGACAATGTTAGGTTTTTTGTATTTGTCTGGTGTCTCAGTGGAATAAACAGGTAACACCAGATAAATAGAGGCAGTAATGTCTGTCTGTTACAGAATACCTTTGAAGAAAAGTATTTATTTTACTTTATTACATGACATAGTGATTGATATAGTGAAAAGCAGCATTTAGTGAGAGAATTTTTATCAGCTTTGTAGCCCAGTATGTCAGCATGTACTGGGAATTCCTTGGTTTCAGTGACAAGGTTAGAAAATGTTAATAATTTTTTTTAGTTTCATTCAGTATTTATGTTGTTTAAATTCCCAAGTTTTTTCCCTTTAAATTTACATCTCAAATGTGTTATTATAAGTTTCCTGTTCTATTCATATTGTCATCCTCAGTTTGATGTTATTATGAGGTGACTAAATGACTTAAATTAGGTTTAAAAGATTATATTTCCAGTTGTGTCACAGTTATTTTTGTTTGTTTTTTCCATTGCAGAAAAATGTCTGTCCTTTACACTCATTTTCTCCTTTCACATTTCAGTTGCACTGAGCGGTTGTGTGATTTTTATTTGTCTGCAGGTGGCTGGTTTTGGCCATGGCAATGACACGCTTCTACATACAGAAAGGCACACACAAGGGTCTGTACAGAAGTATAGCAAGGACACTCAAGTTTTTCCAGACCTTTGCATTAGTTGAGGTAAGACTTTTAAGTCTTAGAGACTGTGTGGGAAAAAAAAGAAAGAATTTCGGCCTGAAAATTGAAGAAAATGCATAACTTTATAGTTAATGGCCAGCAGGGGGCAACAGGTGGTAAAAAGCTATCGGTCAGTATATAAGTCTATGAGAAAACAACCATACTACTCAATTTTTTTTAAAATGACCTACTTAAACATTTATATCTTGATTTTTATGGTTGTAATCATCAGTTTTAAGGCTTGTCAACAGGGATATTAAGACCGATGCTAGCTCTGATGTTAATATTTGGTTATTTTGATATTTCAATTGATATTTTATACATTAACGGATTACTCTAACAGTTGTTATATGCAGTTATTTATTTGTTCACACTTGTTGTTGCGTTTGTGGCGTTCAAAAAGGGAAGATGCCCCCTGGTGGACAAACTATGAAATGACAACATCCTTAAGATAATTGAAGGGTGTTTCTCACTATTTTCTTTGCTTTAAAATTTCTCTGTTAAAAATGCCAGTAAAGATAGATTAGTAAGTAGCTTATTTTGGCTGATAATATTATCCTGCCAATAAATCAGCTGAGCTATAATAAATAGACAATAGAGCAGGAGGGTGTAGATTTATTGTCCTTGACAAATAGCTACCTAATAGGTGTGCAGTGTTCTTTTTTATATAATGGCAAGTGTATTTTGTCGTAAGCCTGTTTTTCGCTAGCCAAAACTATCATCCCAGTAGGATGAAAGTTAGTGAAGGATGCACTTTGCTAACAATGTTTTAGCTGGACAGTTTACCATTTTTTGTTCAAAGATGTTCTTGTCTGGTTTTAAATAGCCGAAATAGCAAATGGAAAGTTTCAGAATTAGTCCACAGACCATTGGGTGACACAATGGTGCCATGTCCATCTTTGATTTACAGTCTATAGCGTTTCCTGTCACAAGTGGGACTTTAGTGAATTAGTGAATTTAAAAAACAAATACTTTTTTCTTAGACTTTAACAAGGCAGTCATTTTTACTGCTGTTTGTGTTGCTTGTCTTACAGGTGGGACATTGTGCCATTGGTATGTGACAACTTACATGAAAATATTTGGCTAATTTGTACAGATTCAGATAAATTCCCTCATCTGGCCATGTATTTATTGGTGATTTTTGTTTCTTACTTTGGCTGTGTTGCAGGAATCGTGAGGACTTCTGTGATTGTAACTGGGGTTCAAGTGTGTTCGCGGATTTTTATGGTTTGGTTCATCACCAACAGCATCAGACAGGTGACTTTTATGATAAACCGCAACTCCGTGACTTTTTACAATTGATCAGTCTTTAGTTGACAGATTTCACCACAGTACTCTTAACCTCCACACACTGTATGTATTGTCACAACTATTCTGGAACACAGTCTGTCCAGTTGCTTTTTTTCCCCCACATAAAAATCGTACTTTTCTCATCTTTTTGCCTGTAAGAGCTGCACCTGTCAGGTTTGAAGCTTCTTTTAACTCTTTATTTTTTGCCATTTTCCTGACTTAAAGATCCAGAGTGAAGAAAGCGTAATCCTATTTCTGGTTGTGTGGACGATGACAGAGATTATCAGATATTCCTACTACACATTCAAACTGCTCAACCACCTGCCGTACTTCATCAAATGGGCCAGGTGGAGACACCGTTAGCTGGGGCTGGGATGAGTTTGAATTGTCTTTCCTGTTTCGGGACACTGTCTGAGCATGTCGGCCTAATCCGGTGAATTCACCTCTGGCATGCTTTCTTGGCCTTGTAGCGCCGCGCGTGTATTAAGTATCTGTCGTCTAATACAAAGAGGAGTCGCATGTGTGTGTTTATTGATTAGCACCTCATTAGCCATTCTGTTTGTGGTCAGTGATCTAACCACTAACACAGCACTCTGAGGAAACAGGAAAAGGTGAAATGCTTGTTTATCTTTTGGTTTTAACTTCTGCCTAAAACATAAAGAATTTCTGAATAAGTTTAGTTAGTTGCTGAAAGAGGCTGAAACCAGGCATTTTTTGTGAAAGAAATATTCTCAGCTGTAGTGAAATATAATACCTGTCTTGTGTTGAAGGCAGAGTACTTGTGATGTGTCGTTCTGGCCTCGAAGCAGCTCACCTGAAACTGGAGTCGTTAGTAGAAACGTGAGCCGTCCCCACTGAAGGCTGTCCAGCGCGCAGGCTCGGCATCTTAATTTTATTTATTCTTTCTGCTTCGCTGTGTCACGTGATTCTTCAGGCGGTCCATCTAATGCCAGCCACTCTTTTGTTTCTGCTCTGGATTCTTGTGCTCTTGAATGGCACCCTTCGCCTCCCCGCCCCCACCCTTCACGTCTTTCTTTAAGCACGGAGGAGACGACAGGCCCCTGGCAAGGGGCTCATGTTCAGCTGCTCCTGTTTTTAAGACCATCTGTTTTGGTCACGGAATGTTCACCCAACATTTCTCTCATCCGCTGAGACGCTCCCCCGAGCCTTTGCTGTGGTCCCCACTAAATACAGGAACTCTATAGTCCTGAGTCATGGCATATCATTTGGTCCTGGAGAGAGCTGCCATCATAGGAAGAGGCATGCTGTCTCACTGTTATTTGGGGCGGTGACGAGAAATTAAGTTGGTACTTTGTGATTAACTTAGTTGTGTGCAGGAGTTCTACCGTTGGTTTTTCAAGAACACAGTGTTTCCTTGCTGCTGGGTCTTCTTCCTCTTTTCTCCCATTATCCAAAGGAGTTCTGCAGGGCTCCACATTAGGTCCATTGCTCTTTTCTCGTTACATAAAGAACCTTTGTGATAATTTATCAAATGCTGCTTTCCATCTTTATGCAGATGATACAATTATCTGTTGTTCATCTCCTTCAGTAGCACAAACCCTATAATTCTGCAGTCTGCCTTTGATGTTGTTCAGTCCCATTTAACTCAACTTAAGTTGGTGTTAAATCCAGAGAAATCCAAGTTCATGTTATTCTCAAATGGCAAAGAGTTGTTAGCTACGTCTCCTAAGAGACATAGACTTTGTATATTCGCAGACTCTCCCATTAGCTGATCTTTATCTATAAATCTTTGCTTGGGCTAGTTCCCTCTTATTTATGTGTTTATATGTGTAAAAACCACAACCAGTGCAGCCTTCATTCTCACAATTTAATACAATTGATTGTCCCAAAAATCAGAACAGAATTGGGGAAAAAGGCTTTGAAATACGTTGCCCCTGCTTGCTGGAATAATCTGCAGAAGGAACTGAAATTATCGAGAGAATAACTCTTTTACTCAGTGTAATTGTTTTTAATGTCGCTCTTAATTTGATCTGTTTTTGTATATTTTTCACATGTTCATATGGGATATTGTATTTTTTTATGTTATATACTTATATACATGTATTTTGACTTTTGTTGCCATGATGTCAGGTCTCTCTTGGAAATGAGATTTTTAATCTCATTGAGATTTTACCTGGATAAATAAAGGACTATTAAGTAATAAAATACAAACAGCCTCTTTCTTAGGCACTAATATCTTTTTTTTCTCAATTTCCAATATATTATGACCAATTTGTCACCACATATTGATGTGGTTACTATTTTTTTTTTCCTGTGCATAGATTTAATGTCAGTGTTGCTAAAAACATCCTCGCACTTTTTCAGTTCTTAGTTACTATATCATCACTACTGTAGCCTCTTCCTGATTGGCTGCTTTGCTTCATAAGGTCACAGTTCTGTATACGGTATGCAACTGAAGTTGTAATTGGACGGCATAGAATACATTTTTATTGCTATGAAGATGATACCCAGCTTTATTGATACATGAAGCCAGATGAAACACTCTGACTTAAACACATAAAGACTGATGACCTCTGATTTCCTGCTTCCAAATTCATAAAAACCTGAGGTTATTGTACTCTGTTCTAAAAATCTTAGAAATATCTTAGAAAAAAACAGATGTTTACTCTGGATGCTGTTAGCTTGACCTCTAATAACACTGTGAGGACTCTTGGAGTCGTTTTTGAACAGGATATGTCCTTCACTGAGCATATTAAAGAAATATGCAGGACTGCTTTGTGTCATCTGCACAACATCTCTAAAATTAGAAACGTCCCGTCTCAGAGTAGCGCTAAAAAGCTAGTTCATGCATTTATTACTTCTAGGCTGGACAATTGTAATTCGTTATTATCAGGCTTTCCGAAAAACTCCCTGATACAAAATCAGAATTGGACTACCTTATTAATTGCTTTGAATCTGAAATTTACATTTATTTCAGATAACCTGTTAACAGGCCCCAAAGATCAGTACATTACAGAGATTGATTCATTATTTAATTAATGTATTTTTGTGTTGTGTATCCATGTACATTTTCTGGTGATAGATTCAGTCCTACTGAGCGTGGACAGTGTCGGCATTGAACAGATTTCTTGGGCTGTTCCTTTCTCTTTAATATACCCCCAAAGTATTGCATGTTATTTAAGTCTGATGATATCCTTCTCCACTTTAAAGTTTTCCTTTTTCACCTCCTGTAGAGAAAACAGACATTTGTGTGATTTGAGGCGTGAGCGTTGTTTGTATCGTTTCCATATTTCTCTTCTGCCAAGCTTCATCTTGTCTGCCAGTGTTTGCACCATATGTTCCTGTGGATATACCGAATCTATACATCTGTTCATTCCAGCAACTTTTTATTTCAGGACTACTTTCTGGGTGCAGTTCAGTCCATATATGCTGGACCATATTGGAGCCCAACAAATTTGTCTTGGCCTTGTTTGACCATAGAACATGCTCCCAGTAATCGTCAGACTTTGATGATGTTTAACGTTGTTTAAAGTTGACCTGTTACCCTTTCCTTATTTTCTGCCAGATACATGTTTCAAACTGTTTCAAACAAGCAATTTAGGAAGCTTTTCTCTTCTTGCTTCTTTATGAGAGGGGATATCCCTGATTTGCCTCTGACTGTGAGTGCAGCAGCCCCACCCTCATGCTGCTTAAACTGCTGTTTGTGAGGGGAACCCAATCAGAAGAAAGTTGGTTAAAAGAGTTGCTTAAGAGGTAAAATGACTTATTTGCTATTTTGGTGGATAAACTGGAAGTCCTACTATAAGATAAACAACAACTGTGAGCCATGCAAAGCTAGAAACAAAAATGTGGAGCATAAGAGGTCTTTAATCGTTAATCTTGCAATTTCGAGTTGATTTTAGTTGATTAGTCATCTTGCATCATTTTCCATCTTTGTGAAATCTCATATGTTTCTTGCACAATTGTTTTGACAATTCCCTCATGTAATTCTAGGATGTAGATAGACACAGCCCATCCAACAAAGAGAACGTTCTGGTGCTTAGATTGTCAAACATCAGATTTAATCAGGACTGTTTTAGTAATAAGTAGTTTTAAGCGTTTAGCAGTGATTGCAGGTATATTCAGGTATATTGACAGTGAGCTTGAAACAATGCAGTTTTTGACATTTTATTTAAGATTATTTATTGGAGAGGTTTAAGTGACTTCTTTTGTATACCCTCTGTTCTTTGATGACCAGTCTAACCACTAAAATTGAACCTAGTATTTCTTATTCTTGTCTTTTGAGTTGCTTTAAAGAACTTCAATTGGTTTCTTTTATTTACTATAAATCAGATCTGTGGGAATTCATGCAGTGTATTCCCACATATTTGTGTGGGCTTTCTAATCTTAGAAAATTGGATTCAGTTCAATATTTTGGTCATTTTTGTTTGGTAATGTGCCCACTGCAAACAAACAGTGAGGCAAAAGATGCTGTGTTCCTGGTTGTTCTTAACATACCAGTTCACAAATTATAGTTTGGGAACATTAAAGTCTCAGATGTCAGAAGGTTTTTGCACACATGCCAGTTCAGTGGACCAATGTAGTTATGCCTTCAGTTGCAAAACTGTGCACTGGCATGAAATAAGGTGAGGAGCTGCTGGAAAGTAATAATGCATATTTTATATCCAGCAGGCAATGAAACATTATTGTAACAACAAATCAGCTTATTACTTAATGCTGGAATATGATCTTATTCTTGACTTTCTCTCAATTAAAATGAACTGCATGAACAAAAAGGTTGAATTTTTTTTTAAACTTTTGCATGTGAACAGCATGAAAGTGTAAAAAGAAAATGATACCTTGGAGTTATCCAGAGCCAAAATCACTCAGAGTTCCTGAAGATGGAAAAAATGTGAAAATATTACTTTTTTACAATGTGCTGCTTGACCACCATATCTCTGGAATACCTCGAGGGAAGTTTTATGTCCACAACTCAAGGCAGCTTTTGTTACAGTGTCTGGCCCCTGTGTCAGTCATCTTCCTGTGTTTTCAATATGCATGTGAGTGTATTAACATCCTCTGACTGTCAACTGTCCTAACTGTGTGAGTGCTAAAGTGATCACGCTGCTGGATTTGAAGACATCCATCCTGCTCTTTCTTCTTCCCCCAGATACAACCTCTTCATTGTCTTGTACCCGGTGGGAGTCGTTGGTGAGCTGCTCACCATTTATGCTGCGCTGCCGTTCGTACGCAGGTCTGGAATGTACTCCATGAGGCTCCCAAACAAGTATAACGTGTCGTTTGACTACTACTACTGCCTCATCATCGTCATGCTGTCCTACATCCCATGTAAGAAGCAAATTTCATGCCTACATTGTGCACTTTCAGTTTTGGCATGTAGGTCAAAATCCTGCATGATTTTTAAACTGTATTTTCTCCTGTTGTGGTACAAATAATTCTGCCTGTTCTGCTCAAAAGCAGCTTTTCTGTCCTGTGGTGCAATGTTTGGTGGCATTTTATAATTTGAATAGAATCATCTGTTGTGGTATATCCAATTTTATTTGGAATATACTGTGTGTTCACATGTCGTACATAATTTTGAATATAAAGATCGTTTTTCATAACACAGTTGTCAATGACTCCTTGAAGTCTAGAATCCATAGACTTCACCAGATGTTGTTTTCTCTCATTGATTTGTGATGCTACCTTCAGTTGCTGGTTTTTGTCTTTCTGCATTCATTTAATAACTATTGATCTGAGATTGGGTGACTGACTTGGCCACTGAAGAATATCCCTTTTCTTGGGCTTGAGAAACTCTTGGCTTGCTTTTGCAGTTTGCTTTGGCTTGTTCTCAATTTGCACAGTGAAGCTCTGTCTGATCGGTTTTGCAGTATTTGGCTGAATCTGAGCAGAGAGTGTAGTCCTGTACACTTATTATTCACAGCACTGTCACAAGTCACAGATTAGATTTAAATTTTAATCTAGTCCAATCTGGTCTTCTCATTCATGATTATAACAAGTGGGTTGCAACTTGTTGTAAACTCTGTGTTTCCATCCATGAAGCCATCTCTTGTTCATCGACTTTGATAGTACTCCTACTTTCTCCACACTCTTGACTGAGCTCAGTGTTGTAAAGGGTTTTTCTTAACCATGGAAATAATTCTGCGATCATCCCGTGTAGTTGTTTCTTGTGGTCTTCTGGACCTTTTGATGTTAATGAGCTAACCAATTCATTTATTCTTTTTAAGAATTAACCACATTCTTGATTCGGCCACAAGTTTTTGCTGTCTCACTAATGATGGCCTACTTCACTCTAGGGCTGCCACAAACGATTATTTTGATAGTCGACTAGTCACCGATTATTTTTGCGATTAGTCGACTAATCAGATCATCATCCATTAGACGTAAAACTACAGCTTATTGCACCAGCAGCATCTGCTCTTATATAACTATCATTAGCTTACAGCTTTAAGTGTTTAAGGTCTGTGCTAACTAAAAATAAAGACAAGATGATAGTTTATTAAATTTTAATGAAATTTGCAGATTGTTTCGGTGAAGTTTAATAAACTCCTTGCTATCTAAAATATAACAGGACACTGGAGTATATTCTGGAGCATCTCACACTTCTGATAATCAGCTGTCTGCTTGATGTTTATTCAGCTGTGTAAAAACTATAACTTTAATCTCAGACAAACTGATTTACTCAGGAACAAATAAAATACTAAAAAAAAAAAGCCAAACAATAACATTTAAGTTATCTAAGTGACTCATATATATTTAACCTGAGTAGCGAAAGACGGCGGTGGGTTTGAAAACGATTTGCGGGGAGTCCGGTGTTCTCACGGCGCTAGTGAGCCTAGCCCCCGGCTCGCTAACGAGCTAGTGGGTAACAGATGTCTCCGAAAACGTCGGAGCGCTTTTGAAAATATGTGGTGTCCTGATAAACTGAGCAGATATTTGAGATTTACACAGCTACATTCTCGCCTGAAAATATGTTAAACGTTTATTTTGTGACCCAGAAAGAATAATAAGAGTAACATTAAAACTAACTAGCTGCCGCCATTGTTGGAAACTGCGCTGGGCCGCGCTATGAATTCTGGGACACAGCTGCTTCTTCTTCTTCTTCTTCTTCTTCTTCTTCGGGGTTTAACGGTAGCTGACATCCTTGTACATGCAATGCTGCCATCTTCTGTTTCAGTCCGTTATTACACTCTTAAATCCTGCCACTTATTCCTGCGTCTTTTGTGATCGTACAAAGTTTCAAACGACGCGTCGACTATTAAATCAGTCGTCGACGATTTTGATAGTCGACGTAATCGTGACTAGTCGACAAATCGTGGCAGCCCTATTTCACTCCCACTGACATGTCTTTGGTCCTCAGGTTGAGAGTTCCAGTGAAAAGATACCGAATGCAAGTTCAACACCTGGAAGCAACTCCAGGTCTCTTGCCTGCATAATTTGTCATGAAATGATGGGAGGGAGTAAGACTCACTTGTTCATGTACTTTTGAGCCCCTGAAAACATACTGCACTGTATGAAAATGGCTGTAACTGCTCAACAGTTCATGCAAAATGCGTGTCAAATCCTTTGAATTAAAGCTGAAAGTTTTTACTTAAATCCGATGTTGATTATTTGATACAAAACGACAAAAATAGCCTTTGTTCAAAAAAATACGGACCAAATGTCATGGAATATATGGAAAAGTTGTCAGCTGTAATAGGCTCCAGGCTTTGCCAGACCACCCCAGTGGTTTATGTCTGTGAATGCATGTCTTCCCACTGTGCTGCTTCTTATTCAGAATTGAGACCAAGTTGAGAGTTGTGAATTTGTATTTCACTCTAACTTGCTTTCGTTTGTGTTCATCATAGTCACAGTCACCCTGAACACGCTCTCGTCTTTCTCGCAGTGTTTCCTCAGCTCTACTTCCACATGCTGCGGCAGAGAAGAAGGATGCTTCACGGGGAGGTCATAGTGGAGAAGGACGACTAGACGAGCACCACCTCCCACCTTCATTTGAGCCAGCCTGCCCTCCACTTCACCCTCACCTCCACCACCGCTTCATCTTCATCTCTGTCTCACCTTTTAGCACCATCAGCCATTACATTCTTCATTGCACGGGACCTAAAGAACCACACAGCTGACGATGGTTACCACCCAGTGACAATCAGTAATAACGACAAAGCCACGGAGTAAAACCACAGTAGTAATACCACATCTGGAGTGTTTCTTTGCAGGATTCATTCCTATCTGAATGGTAATATTGGAAACATGTTTACAGTCCCAGTGTTGCTGGAGCTAGAGACAGAAGCCTGTGGCGTCACATCTCAGCACTCAGAGATCACGAGTCCTTTATTCACCCACCAGCCTTACTGCATCTTGTTGCACTGAAGCATCGCAGCCTGAGAGAAACGAGCACTGAGCCACAACACTGCACCCCGAAGAAGGAAGAGCCAAATGAGGGGGAGGGGGGTGTTAAATTAGTCGCCTCAATTAAATTCATCATTCAGCCCATGCAATTGGCAGATTAAGTGTATATTAAGTATTTCATATATAAAATAAGCTTTCAAAGCGAGATTATTCATACCTCAACAATAAATCTACATTTGGACAATATGCTGCTTCTTGTGTGTATGTGTGTAACCCTATGTGTAAACGATGCAATGTGAAATGAGCAGTTAATCATATTTCTTAACAGTAATTTATTCGCATACTGTGAGCAAGCACAGCTCCGACTTAACATTGTGTCCGCTTGGCTCAGCTCGTGCTTTCTTTTATGTTGTTCTGATGTTTACTATGTCAAATTAATTTACAAGAGTGCATCTTAAACCAAATTCGAGTCTTCACAAAAGTAGTAACTTCTTTTTTTCTCTATAGGCCGCTGTAGGTATGAGACTACGATTCAAATTTATGTGAGCACTTCAGTCTTCAGTCTCTGTCTTGTTTGTTTTTGAAAATATCCGGTGTCTACATCGATTGGACAGTAGTTAGACTCCCTCCTACCAAAGGTGCTATTGTGAGATCATTTTAGTCTTCTGTGCAGCTGAAGGAGTGACTGTGATTGGAGATGACCTAAAGCAGGAAATCAGGATGTGAAATGACTGAGAGGAAATGTTAGCGAAGAACTGCATAGCCCATGGTTATCAAAGAAAAAAACCTTTTTGCTTGTAATCTGGGTTAGTGGGAAAACAATAAAAGAAAGTTATTTAAGGGAAAAAAACTATAAAAATGTGAAAATACCTTTATGTGCAAATTCAATAAACTAAATTCTACAGTACTGAAGAGTTTTGTGATGAACTTCACTCTGGATCTAGAACTCAGCCACTGAGTACAACCACCCTGTGGATTTTATCTGTTTATTTGTGAGTTATTCCGTCATTTCTTTCATAGTTCTTTGTTTTGCAGGAAAATATCCAAGTGCAGAAAATGCATGAAGGATCCACAGTTTTATTCATGAACATATTTATGTATGTAATAGCAGAAAGTAAATCATACATAAAGTCTTACTCTGTAAATTCGTTTACTAAAACTCAAGCTGATTGTGGCATTTTTCTAAGTTTATACGTGAGTACTATATTTTTTATTTCCTACTCGTGTTATATAGATGGTCATGAGGTTAGATAACAGTTTCAAGATAGCATATCAGCGACATTATGTTTTTTGCGCATCATTTTGCACACCTTATTCCTTTTTTTTCTTTTTTCTTTTGGAATTATATAAAGAGAAGCATTACCAAAGTCCCTTTGGCTTCATAGATTTCATATTTTCCTACAAAAATTGCATAATGAAATATACATTCAGATATTCGGTTGTACATTGAGTACTGTTCTATAAAATGTATTCCAAAAAAATATAAAAATATTTATATATATATATATATATATATAAATCAGTTGATTTGGTTATTAAAAAAAAGATTCTCTTCCTATCTTGGTCACCCTGCTGTATTGCACTCCTGGTAATGTTGGACTGGCTTTACTTTGGAGGAGAAAGGCATCTCATCAGCACTGGAGAGATGTTTACTGTTGCAGCCGTGGGCTCATTTCAAAATTGTCCCTTTGCTCTCTCCATACGGACTGTCCCATGTGCTGCGTCAGTTGGACCAGTGCCACACGGGTGTAGTCTAGCTGCTCACTGTGCACTCAGACTGAACACGTCACTATGATCCAGGTGATCTTGCTGAGGGAAAGAAAGAAAAGAAAAGGGATCAGCATTAAGGTAGTGAGCAAAATATGATTACAATTACTGTGGAGCGAAAACGGGCAAGACAGATGATGACGCACAGGTCTCCATTTCCTTCTCGCAGATGTAGCTTATGAGATCTTCACAGGAGAAATCGTTCCATAGCGCCTCGTGGGTGAGACCCGCGCAGTCTTCTCCTTCTTCATGGCCGTGGCCCCAGTTGTCGGGCTGACCTGGCTTCCATTTCCTGCAGGCGAACAACAGAGGGCGATCACATGTTAGATTTACTGTGTTTGATCTAAGAGCCTAGGAGAAAAGCAAATAAAATAAATCGCATCCAACAATTTTCCATTGAATATGCCTTTATTTTCGGTGGTTAGATCTGAAGGCAGATCCCTGTGGTTTAGTGATGGGATTTCCGGCTCTTTTTAGAGATCCGGCTCTTTCGGTTCGGCTCACTAAAAAGAGCCGGCTCTTTCGGCTCCGAACCGGCTCTTGAGGTTGTTTTGTTGCTTTAATTAATTTATTATTAACAATAATATAAAATTATGCACAAAAGGAATTACTAACATAAAAACAAGTGGTTTTATTTATATATGTTTATATATAAATATATGCGGTGGCCCCTAGAGACAAAACACGTACAAACTCCAAAACACATTTCTAGCATGAACTGAACTTCCAAAGCAGAGCTACTAGATCACTTAAATTACACAATTGAAAACATGTGTGTATTGTTTGTGTATTTATACACAGGCACTCATATATATATTCAAATAATTTTAAAAAAAAGTTCATTTACCTGTTACTACGACACACCAAATCCGGTCGTTGGTACTTGCTGGCTTGTGTAGCCACAAGATAACAAAGGCTCAACACTGCGCCCAGCATCCTGGAGCACTTCTGTTGTCTTTTGTACGTGTTTTGAGTTTTTATGTGCTTCTGAGTTTTTATATGCTTCTGAGTTTTTACGTGCTTCGGAGTTTGTACGTGTTTTTACGTGTTTTGGAGTTTGTACGTGTTTTTACATGTTTTGGAGTTTGTACATGCTTCAGAGTTCGTACGTGATTTGAAGTTTGTATGTGCTTTGTCTCTAGGGGCCACCGTAAATATACTTTTATTTATTCACTCCACATAAAATGTAATAAATAAATCATATAATATAAAAATCAACTATTCACATTTCAAGTTTTAACTATTTAAATTTTCAGCTTTTTCCTTTCACAAATTTAAAGTGAAAAGAACACAAAACACTGCAAACCACAACACAATTAAATATAAATTATAATATGAAAACTAAAAGAACATGCATATTCTCTGTCATATGGACCTGCATGAATAAACTTTCTCAATCCTTTATCATCTGCAACCGAAAATAGTTGTGGATGATTACTATACCTTTCTAATGTTGTTGTCCCTGCCTCTCTTTCTCTCTCTCTGGCTCTGTTCCTGTGCTACTGAGTGTAACTACCGCCCCTCCCCCCTCTGCCCAGCGTAAAGCACAAGGCTCGCGTGCAGAGTGAAGCGGAAAAAAAGTGCGAGAGAGAGGCTGAGAGAAAAAAAAAAACAAAAACAACCACGTGACGGCTCGCGATAAGGAGCCGGCTCGCGTCGTTCACGTCAAAGAGCCGGCTCTAAGAGCCATTTCGTTCGCGAACGACCCATCACTACTGTGGTTAACTTTTCTCAGTAATGCTGCATTAAACTTTTTCACTGTTCGTCTCATTGTTCTGTTTGCAGTTTTGTACACTTTAGTGTTTATCTCACTGTTCCCGAAAAGCAGTGAAATGCTCTCACTGGACGTGCCTCTATAAACAATGTTAGAATGAATTTGAATGTGTTTCTTTTGTTTAAATAGGCAGCAACGAGACTTGAGCACTGGAGGTCTACATTCAACTCTGTGCAATCACAAACTTTTCATAAAATTTTCACAGGGTTTTCAAAGTTTATTTTGTAATGTTTCATGTAACTGAAAACCTACAGTTGTTATTATTGTTGGCATTTTTATTGGAAAGAAGTTCTTCTCTGAAACAAATATCCCTCCTGAGCATTTCCTAATTTACTGTAATACTGACGTAAAAGTAGGTTCAGTCCCATCCAGCCAGCGCCACGTGCGCTCCTTTTCCCTGTCGGTCAGACCCATCCAGAAGTAACCTTTGCCAAAGATCTGCCTCTTCAGCCATTTCTGAGGTCACATGAGGACAGAAAGAAAACTCAGTCAAAACTCACAAATACTAGAGAGCAATGTCAGATTACAAGATGTGCGACTCACCTGTTCCTCCATGTCGTTGATGATTAATAATGAACCAGACATTGATTCACAGGTTGTCTTTGCATGATCAAAGCTCTGCAGGTCTTTGGAGAAAAAATAGCACTTGTCTTTGTAGTTTAGCCATTCCGCAGGGCATCCTGCAAGATATTGAAAAAGCATTGTACAATTTGTTTTTTTCTAAAGTGATGTGAGATGAAGAAAAAAAAAAGCTCAGTTTAGCAGAAAGTACCACAAACCTGGCTCTGCCTAGCATTCCTGTAAAACATGTAGTTTTAACCACATAGTTATATATCTATATCTATCAAGAAAAAGTATGAAGAGACAGCAAACTAGACCACTCTAGTTGAGTCCCAGAATAAAAATACAGAGCTGTAAAGGAATCTAACAGGTCTCCTGTGACTAAATTGGCTAGTACGCAAATGGCTAGTTGGTGCTTTTTTAGCCTTTAGACCACAGGTGTCGGAATCCAGGCCCGAGGGCCGGTGTCCTGCAGGTTTTAGATGTGTCCTTGATCCAACACAGCTGATTTAAATGGCTAAATTACCAACATGTCTTCAAGTTCTCCAGAAGTCTGGTAATGAACTAATCATTTGATTCAGGTGTGTTGAAACAGGGTTATATCTAAAACCTGCAGGACACCTGCCCTCGAGGCCTGGAGTTTGACACCCCTTGCAGACCCTAGTTAGCTACACTAACCAGCTGCTAGCAGTTGCTTTATATTTTGCATGGAGGCATGAAAATTGGTAACAAGCTAAACATGATACTAATATGGTGATATTCTAGTTACCAACCAAAGTAAATATATGCTATCTGACTAAGTCAAAATAATCATTCTGAAACTGATTATGAAGTCATACCTGGAGCCCATATGGTAGGACCCACTGCCTCATCCTGCAGAGACACAGGTCCAAAAGGAACTGCAGGGACCCGGATTGGTAGTCCTGGTTGTCCGGGTGGTCCTACTGGCCCTGAGGGCCCTACTGGTCCTGGCAGTCCCCTTGGTCCTTGCTCCCCAGGTGGTCCAATTGGGCCACGGATACCTGGTGGGCCCTGTACACCCTGAGGACCAGGTTGTCCATCTCTTCCAGGCAAACCAGCACTACCTGGTTCTCCTTTAGTACCAGGTGGTCCAGCTCTGCCTCCTGACCCTCTAGGGCCCTTTGACCCGGGGCTGCCAGGTATGCCTGGGAGACCCTTTAACCCTGGAAGGCCCGGTGGTCCTGGACTACCCTGCTCTCCTCTAGGTCCTCGGATCCCAGGAGCTCCCTTGTCTCCTTTCTCTCCCTTCTGGCCTGACTGACCAGGTAGTCCCTGAGGTCCTTTGTCCCCTCTTGGCCCTCTGGGACCAGGGGGACCTGAAACAAAAGAACATTCTCTAACTTTCTCAATTTAATCTTAGCAAGAAAGTTAAAATAAAATGTAACATTTATAACACGCATTGATTCATATAATAAATTTTGCAGGCACACTTCTCATACCCTTTAAAATAGTAAAGTTGGTTATTAGTTGTGAATGCTTGGTGTCCACCAGCTTCATCTCCTCCATGACAATAGAGAGGCTTGTGACCTCCTTGTCCATACGCGCTGCCAGCTCTTCCTGCTGTGACCTCAGACTCGTTGCGTCTGTCCTCACGTCAGCCATACTGTTGTTGAGGTGTAGCAGGAAGTCTGAATGACGGCCAACTGTCTCTGAACAAGTGCGTAAATCATTCAGGTTTAGATTGATTGCACCAAGAAGCTGTGTGGTGAAGCTGATGTTGCCAGTCACACGATCAATACTCTGCTCCGACTCATCCAGTCGCACCTCTAGGCGGTCAAACTTTGTAGATGTGAGGTTGCCGAAGTCCCTCTGCTGATCCATGATCTCTCTCAGAGTCTGGTCATGAACCTCTGCCAGGCTGCTGGTGTTCTGGAGCTGGTTAGCAATAAAAGTGAGCTGTGTCCCCACATCCTCCAGGCTGTCATTGTTGGACTTTGCTAGAGCTGAGGTATTACTGGCCAAGATCTGCAGGTTTTCCACTTTGCTACGAAGCCACTCTGTATCAGAGCGGGTCTGTCGGGTGTTCTGTTCAAGGCTCTGAAAGTCATTGCGCATCTTATGAATAGCCTGGCTGGTGTCATCGACTGAGCGTTGCAGAGCAGCAATGAGACCTCTCTGCTGGTCCTGAGTGAGGTTGAGACTGCTAATGCTGAGCAGCGCCTGATTTTGGAGTTTTACCTGCTGTTGGAGTTCTCTTTGCAACCTAGCTGTGTCTTCCTGTAGACCCCCAATGATGCTGCCGTACGACTGCAGACTGCCATTTACAGAGCGCAAGGTGGCTGTGTTAATGTTCAGCAGTCCTTGAATGGAGCCCTGGCTGCTCTGGATGTCTGAGCCAATGTTCTGCAGCTGATTCAGCTTAACTTGATCACTGCGGATGCGCTCTTCCACCGCAGTCAGCTGCCTCTGGAGGGTCCAGATGTTGTTCTTAAAAGCCTGGATCTCTGTGGTGGTATTCTCCGACTTCTCTCCGGTCTGATCATCTGAAGATGAAGATTTGTACAGTAAATGATAAAAAAAAAATATGTCGATGATTTACTGTAGCTTTTAGTTACAGCTTTTGACTTCAACGTGTGAGCCTAGATACATACCTAGCTTTTTCAAATCAGTCTCAACAGCAATGATCTTTCCTCCATAGTTTGCAATACCTTCAGACACACTGTCAACTCTTTGCACCACTGTAAAGAAAACAGGGCAGGCAAGACAAAGGTTAGCTTCACAGGCTCTGTCTTTCATTAACAGACAAAACAGGTATGACAGAACTGCCTGCAACCACAGACACCGTATATAAATGGGATCAGAGAGGAAACCAATTAAAGTCTCTGACATACACTATAGGGGAGATGTGTCCACATGTCTTGGAGGCATGTAATAATGACAAACCCTCAGTAATGTAATCCCTTGGGTTACACCAGATTCAGACGTAAAGTGATATGGAGTTGCTGTGCATTGAAAAGGAAAAAGGCATTAATAAAGAGCGAGAGAGAGGGAGGAAGACACACTGATTCAGCAATGATGGTGTGGGTGGTCACTGACCAATGCTTAGATGTTAGGTGCATAGGAGGACATTGCAGAGGGCCTTAGGGGACAGGAAGTGACCTGAGGGGGGGGGCTTCAGTAAACAAGCGGATCAAAGATGACCAGTGGAGACAGACTCTGTGGCAGGGAGGCTCTTCACGCCCCCACAGGCGACACAGGCATTCATTTCCTCTGGAATGTGTCTGGGATTCCAGGGATGCATCCCGCTTCTACCTCCAGTCTCACCAGGGGGACACATCCTGTAAGTGGGAACAGCATTGGCTCCTCTGCTGTGAAGCTGCATCTGAACTGTTTACTTCAGGATAACGGCTGAATCCAAGGGGTTTAATTATTGACCAGAAACTAAATATATATTTTCCCCTGAATGGGAGCAAGCATCAAAATGCTTTAGATTAATGTTAGCATGAAGTGTGTCTCTGTTTAGTTTTGAATATTTTTAAAAAAAAAATGTACAGACTAAACTAGGACATACAACTTTTTTTAATTGGTGAGTTCTAGAAATCGTGGTAGGCTGATTTTGTGGTTTGAACTGAGTTACAATAGCTGTTTTCATCTGTTTTCAGATTGTATGCTAAAAAAAAACATCTGGAAATTTAATTCTGAAAATGTTTCCCGTCTTTGGCTTTTTAACCCTCTCCAAAACCCACCTAAACTTGTTTCTGGGAATAAGCAAACCAGTAAAACTGTCTTGCGATGCAACTGTACCACATAATTTTTTAGTTATGAATCTAAAAGGTCAGTTGGATAGGAAATACTGCACACACAGAAAATTAAATGTAACGCATTTCCAGTAACCAGATGTACAATGAAGCACAAACACCTAAAAAAAGCATATAAACTTTAAGCTCTGCAGACCTATCATAATCTACACCTATGGCACATTGTTTCATTAGCAAACACACACACACACACACACACACACACACACACACACACACACACACACACACACACACACACACACACACACACACACACACACACACTAACCTCGAAACTAAAGCTAAACATGAGCAGAAGCTTCTGGAACTTTTCCACATGTTCTGTTCATGGGCTGGCCTCGGGAGAGGATCATTGCATCACACAGTGGTAAAATTAACCATAAAACACACATGCAAAAAGCTGAAATTACAACAGGGCTGCAGAGTAAAGCATTATTTTGCCTCATAGGCCCAAATGTTGTAGAAATGAGCTGTTTTGTACTCAGTTTGAACTCTTTCCAAGATTTTGTGTGGACGGGTTCTGAAACTGTGTGTCGGCTCTGTCCGGGCTGTCTTGTAAAATCAAACTCTCTTATGCAACTTTTTAATGAAGTGAGTGAACTTCAAACTCCTGTGTGGGATTGCGCTGAATCTAAGAAGGCCAGCACATTAGCTAAAAGGACAGCGACAGTTTAGCATTAGCTGTCAACTGCAGTAAATTTCACTAGTTAAAACAGGTAGAACAGGAAACAAAAAACACATCTGCATAGGGACTCTGTCTGCAGCAGAAATGATGAATTGATCACTGAAATGTTTTTTGCTCATGAACCGAAAGTTATTTAAAGTTAATTTATAGAGAAATGTCAGTATTTCACTCTTTGGTGTTTTATGCTTGGAATTCAGAAAGAGAGTCGCAGGCTTCTGGTCCTTTTTCTTTGAGGAAAATTAATGGGACGTGAACCCATGAGCTCTGAGAATAACCTCATTTTGCTTTTGGTCCTGTCAATTGAGAAAACAAGCTGCAGGAGAAAAGAGTGGGGTCACTCCCTCCCAATTACACTTCTGTGATTAAACTGCATCAGAACAAAAGAGCCACATACAGGACGTTTCTGTGGGTCAGTGATGGAGAGACACACAAGTTTATTGCGTAGAAGACTCTGGGTCTCACTACATAACCATCTGGAGCTGGGAGTGTGTTTAGGCTGAGCTGTGGTTCCCTTGACAGAGGAGTGCTTCAGTGCCAGTAAAAACCCAGTTTCAGTGGGTTCTGCTGGAGTTGCACTGAGTTCACTCACTTCTCATCTGGGATCAATTAGGCCTGCCTGAAAACATGCAGTGAGGAACAAGAAAGACCGGCTGAGCTCACAGCGTAGGGGGACATCATTGTTCGTGTACTCAAGGCACACAGATAAGCCCCGAACATGTTAACTTCATGCCATTTTCACCAATTGAAAATAAGACGGGGACATAGAGCAGTCACATATGGGAATGTTTAAGACAATTATAGCAGGAACATTCAGAGTTCAATCCTCCAAAAGACGGCGGGACTGCTTCCCGACCTGGAAAAAATTAGAAAAAAAAAGCCAACCAGGAAGTTCAGCTCCACAAAGCCTGAAGAACTTCTCCGGAGGTGTGAGCTTTGGGGGAGTTGGTAAAATAAACTGAGAGAAGGTTGCGGGGTGGAGAGAGAAAAGAGAGAAGGCAGACAGACAGTCAGATGAAGTTGAAATTTAAAGGGTATTTTCACCCAAATTACATAGACAAATACTGTACATGCTCACGACTGATGTTTGTAGTCATGCATACCATGGCTACTTCACCTGTCCCTCCTGCACTTTCTTGCTCATTGTGTCAGATGTTTAGTTACTCCTCGGCCTCCTTTAGCAGTAATGATACTTGTAACAAATGTAGCATATTTGCAGCTCTGGAGGCCAGGATTACTGAATTGGGGACTCGGCTTCGCACCCTTCATTCACGCGTAGCTAGCCAGGCCCCTGTAGCTGGTGCAGCCGAAGATAGCGTAGGCCCCGCTAGGCTTTCCCCGGCAGACCCCAAGCAGCTGGGGAAAGAGGGCGGCTGGGTGACGGTGAGGAGGAAGCATAGTCCTAAACAGAAGCCCCAGGGACACCCATTTTTCCCCACTTGGCGACACACCCGCCGGGGGTCAAACTCTGGTAATTGGTGATTCTGTTCTCAGACATGTGAAGCTAGAGACACCAGCAACCATAGTCAATTGTCTTCCAGGGGCCAGAGCAGGCGACATTGAAGGAAATTTAAAACTGCTGGCTAAGGGTAAACGTAAATTCAGTAAAATCATAATTCACGTCGGCAGTAATGACACCCGGATACACCAATCGGAGGTCACTAAAATCAATATTGAATTGGTGTGCAACTTTGCCAAAACAATGTCGGACTCTGTAGTTTTCTCTGGTCCCCTCCCCAATCAGACCAGGAGTGACATGTTTAGCCGCATGTTCTCCTGTCTGAGTGGTGTCCCAGAAACGATGTGGGCTTCATAGATAATTGGCAAACCTTCTGGCCTATTAATTAACGAAAGACCAAGACAGACTTTTAATTCATTTGAAAGCCTGATGCTTAGCCTTGTCCACCCCAGCTGTAAAACTCAGAAACCAGTCTTACTTGTTATCATCTATCGTCCACCTGGGCCTTACACAGAGTTTCTCTCTGATTTCTCAGACTTTTTATCTGATTTAGTTCTCAGCTCAGATAAAATAATTATTGTGGGTGATTTTAACATCCATGTAGATGCTAAGAATGACAGCCTCAACATGGCATTTAATCTGTTATTAGACTCAATTGGCTTCTCTCAAAATGTAAAAGAACCCACCCACCACTTTAATCACACTCTAGATCTTGTTTTAACATACGGCATAGAAACTGAACATTTAACAGTGTTTCCTGAAAACCCTCTCCTGTCTGATCATTTCCTGATAACATTTACATTTACAATAATTGATTACACAGCAGTGGAGAGTAGACTTTATCAAAGTAGATGTCTTTCAGAAAGCGCTGTAACTAAGTTTAAGAATATAATCCACCCACTGTTATCATCTTCAATGCCCTGTACCAACATAGAGCAGAGCAGCTATCTGAACGCTACCCCAACAGAGGTCGATTATCTTGTTAATAATTTTACCTCCTCACTACGTACGACTCTGGATACTGTAGCTCCTGTGAAAACTAAGGTTTCTAATCAGAAGTTCCTGACTCCGTGGTATAATTCTCAAACAAGTACCCTAAAGCAGATGACTCGCAATCTGGAGAGGAAATGGCGTGTCACAAATTTAGAGGATCATCATTTAACCTGGAGAAATAGTTTGTTGCTTTATAAGAAAGCCCTCTGCAAAGCCAGAACACCTTACTATTCGTCACTGATTGAAGAAAATAAGAACAACCCCAGGTTTCTCTTCAGCACTGTAGCCAGGCTGACAAACAGTCAGAGCTCTATTGAGCCAACCATCGTTAACTAGTAATGACTTCATGAACTTCTTCACAAATAAAATTTTTATCATTAGAGAAAAAATTACCAATAATCATCCCACAGATGTAATATCATCTCCAGCTACTCTTAGTACCATTGATGTTAAGTTCGACTCTTTTTCTCCAATTGATCTTTCTGAGTTAACTTCAATAATTACTTTCTCCAAACCATCAACGTGTCTTTTTGACCCCATTCCTACAAAACTGATCAAAGAAGTCCTGCCATTAATTAATTCTTCGATCTTAAATATGATCAACCTATCTCTAATAATCGGCTATGTACCACAGGCCTTCAAGCTAGCTGTAGTTAAACCTTTACTTAAAAAGCCATCTCTAGACCCAGCAGTCTTAGCTAATTATAGGCCAATCTCCAACTTCATTGAACCAACAACCAGAATCTCACAAACAGAGATCTGTCAGCACAAGGAAATTGAAACAAAGACAGTGTTTGCCGAAAGGTAAAGAAAGAAAATCCAATTTTGGAAAAAAAACACATATTATGACAATGACAATGTTTCGAATTGCTTGTTGAAGAAACCAATGGATATTAGTACAGTATAGTACTGTTGAAAAGTCTTCAGCTACCCATTATTTCTTTAGATATTTCTTTAACAGGATCTTGAGCAATATTTTTCAGAGGAATTTTAGGACTACTGGAGGACGAAAAACCTAAAAAAAAAAAACAACCCACAGTATCTACATGAACAGTATGCAAAAGTTACATCAGTTACATCTGGCCCTTCAGTTGATCCATCAACGGTTTGCTGAAGCCTCATCAGAAATGGTCTCAGTGGAAGGGTGGCTGTCAAACAGCCATTGGTAAGGAAGGGAAACAGAGAGAAAAGACTAAGGTCTGCCAAATTACACAAGAACTGGATTGAAAATCAGTGGCAACAGGTCTTATGGAATGATGAATCCAAATGTAAATTTTTTGGTTTAAATCATCAGTATATACAGAGGAGATCAGGAGAGAGTGTGTTACTGTTACAGTCATATACTATCAGTCATGGATAGGGATGGGTACCGGTATCCGGTGCCATCATGGCACCGGTTCTGACATAAACGGTAGTAACCAGACCGAAAAGTAGCGCACATTTCGGTGCTTTATTTTGGTGCTTTTTTTTGTGAGCTGTGATACACTTTAGATTCTAGCCAATCATTTTATGTTTCCGAGGATAGTAGGCGGGTCCAGGTTCGTACGTTCTTTTAGCGCAGAGCTACAGATTAAAAATGCGAAGCGGTCAAAGTCTGGCTGTACTTCACAGCAAAATATGCAAACTCAGCAGCCTGCAACAAGTGCTTTAAGCTGATACTGTGATACTGTCAAAGGAGGTAACACCTCAAATCCGATGAAACACCTGGCGACGCATAGGTTTTTTTTTAAAAGCCGCAAAATGCGCCGTATTTTGATAGCTTGCTGCGAGACCTCACAACGTGCACATCTACTGCGGGTGTGGTGCCTGTTATCGGACGCGGAGTTAGCAACATCCCCCAAAAACCCGAAGAGGAGAGTCCTGGCCCCTAGCCCTGCCAGTGTAGCAGAAATGATGACGGATGATGATGGCAGCAGCAGCCGTTCTTCTCTGCGTGAGTAGCTTAATGTTGTTCGTGTGTAATTTACGTTGAGTAGGCTAACCACGTTATTACATTAATGCATGTAAGGTGAACTAGCAAACATCATCATAGCTACATGCGGCTGTCTTCTTGTTTAATGGCAGATAGTCCCTTCACCCTGGCTAAAAAGGCTAAAATGACCAAAGAAAAAGTGGAAAACAGTTAAACATGAGAGGTTTTTGGACAAAGTTTGTGTTTTTTCCATTGTTTAAGCACTGCTTCCAGCCAAGAGTGATACCATATATGCCCCATAGCGGCAGAAAAGGCTAGCATTGTTATCTTTTTACAAAAAAACAGCTGAACACAAGAGGTTTTTGGACCAATTTTTGCGTTCTCCATTCTTTAAGCACCGGTTTAAGCACCGTTTAAGCACCAGCACCGTTTCAAAAGTACCGGTTTGGCACCGGTATCGGATAAAACCTAAACGATACCCATCCCTAGTCATGGATTAGCCTCCCCGTAACCTAGATCTCAACATTATTAAAGCAGGTGGGATCGTCTTGACAACAAACAATACAAAAGGCAGAAACATTGAAAGCTTTGGATGTCCTTCAAGAAGTCTGCAAAACTATTCCTGAAGACGACTTAAAGAAATGACAAGAAAGCTGATTAAGAGAGTTCAGGCTATGTTGAAGAATAAAGATGGTCACACTAAATATTGACTTTCAAGCTCATTTTTGTTTTATATACTGTGTATGTTTGTACATTTATATATGTTTTGATTTCTATATGCACCTATTTCCTGTTTTCCTATCAAAATATAAAGGAATGGGGATTGGCTAAAGCCTTTCACAGTACTGTATCATCTTCTCTGGCTATTTCCCGTTTCCATTCACAATATATAGAGTATTTGGAGTCAACCCCGCATGTGAAATGCACTGCCAGGCATATTTGTTTTGTTAGCTGTTTCTCTTGAGTTCAATCACTGTTTGTTTTTGGTGACTTCATATTTACACATGAAGGTGAAATCTCTCACGTGACTCTGCAAGAAAGTAAACACGCATTTTTTTAAAATCTAAAACTGCTTGAGTAATGTTTTTGGGTTTTTTTGGCGGGGGTGGGGGGGGGGATTTGGTTTAACAGGGTGTTTATCTGTAACAGGAAATGTAGAGAGAGTAAATTGAGGGTAAAACTGCTAAGTTTTCCTCGTGGATGTGGCAGAAGTGTTGTCATACTTTCCATTACTGAAACATTGAATAATGACAATGAAGCATTGCAAAAGAACATTCATGTCATACTTGAGCATGCTGAAGTCCACTCAAGGGACAGAGAGCTGCTTGCCTCACACACAGGAGGTCTCATACGGTCATGAAACAGTGAAGCTCTTGGCAGCACAAAGAGAAAACTAATGATATGTTTGGATGGTTACTCCATCAACATAATGTAAGTGAATCATTTCAACATTTCAGAAAACAAAGGGCGTCATTGTAGAAGTGTTTGCCATCCTCTAATTTATTCTGTTAGATTACAGTGATAGTGGAAAGGAGCGTGGCGGGCAGCTTGTTTTACCTTTATATCCAAGTATAGCAACAGCGATGGTGAGGAGTGTACACAGCACATAGAGCAGAGCTATGGAGGTCTTCAGTGCCCATTCATTCTTACACTTCGTGCACTGGGTGCCCTCCTGGATTCCTGCGTAAATGAAAGAATACCAAATGAGTCAATACACTTTGCTTCCTATGGAGCATTTTTCTGAATCAGAAATGCCTAAAGTGTGTAGGTGGAGTTTGGTGTTCGCTAAGGACTCCAGGAGGCCCACATCTGGATAAACAGCACTGGAGACTACATTAAAGAGGCCAGCTCTTCCCTCGGGGGTCCTGGTGGAGAAGCGACACAAAAACAATCCCCCCCACTGACTTGTTTAGACTCAGCGACATGCTTATTTTCCTGAACTTAGTCTTCTCTCAGCAAACTGCCTCTCTTTCAGTCGCCTTGTGTGAAAAGATTTCTTCCCAGAGAAACGGAGGCAAACGGTGTGTAGGTTTTTTTTTTTTTAATGCAGTGTCAGGACTGTGGAATGAAATTAGGGGCCCTTAGCGTGTGGGGACACTTTTGGAATATTCCTTTTCAAGGATATTTTTCATGACAGATGAGTGGTGAGCTCTACAGTGCTGACGGGAACACAGCTGTTTTCATTTTCAGTTCAGGGAGTGTGTGTGTGTGTAAAGGTTGGGAATGTAGCGTGTGAGTGTGTGTGAATTTTGTGTTTTGGGGGGTGGGGGTGGGGGGGTGTATTTGCTTTTCATGTACCTGGAATAAAATTTTTTATAAAGGAATACAAGATATATTCAGATTAACAGGAGCCAGTCAGTTCCCATCATACGTGGATCTGTAAAGTGCAAGAATCACTTAGTGCCAAAGGTTTAACCACACATTGCGCTCGAGTGTGTTTTATCACTAGCATCCCCAGGCTTCTACCTTTCTACCTATAAAACCCGAGAGCAGTCAAATGGTGGAAGTGGAAGCTAAATTGGCTAGTCATTCATAAGTATATTGGGTCGTTACCTAGGAATTCTGGAGGGAGGGGAGTGGGGGTGAGTGATTGAGGGGGTGGGGGAGCTGCTAAAAGCGGTGAGCTTCCTTTTGTGTTTCATCTTGATGCATTCTCAATCATCCAGGGAAACAAATCTCCAAAAGTCACCAACTTGGAGTGTTTCAGTTTGCCATCTTGGGGAGAAATCAACACACATGGGTGTAGGTCCTTTGTTGCTGACATTTATTGATAAAAACAGTACAAAAAACCAACCATTTGTACACATATTTACAAATAATTCAACATTGTCAGCAATCACTCACAATCCTGGCACTGCCTCTGGTGTACGGACCTCCTCTCCAAGGAAAGAAAATGCAGAGAAGACTCACCACTCAGCAGGCCTTGGAAATGATCCTGACGGAAGTCGACCCTTGTGACTCGGATGGAGAAGACCTAGCAGTTCAGCCGGATTCGGACTCAGAGCTGTCTGATCAGTCTTCCGGTTAGTTTCATTTCATGTTATTTCCTTTTTCATTTCAAACAAGTAAGTGGATGTAGTTAGTAAGTAAGATATTTCAGACATTATTCTGATACAGAGGAGGAGATACTGGAATTATAATTAGTATCTATGCATGCATTTGTGATTTTGTTTGACCTTCCCATTTTGCTCACAATTTGAATTTGTTCACACTGCAGATGAGGAGACTGCTTCTCCACCGAAAAAGAGACCTTGTTTGGGGACTGAGACAGCGAAAGATGGCACAGTGTGGCGTGAAGAACATGTGGGGACCTGTCTCCCTTTCACCCCAATAGAAGCGTACGCTGCAGATGGAGAGCCAACGGCTAAGGCCAGGAGAAGTATCTCGAGTCGCCTTCAGAGCTTCCTGTGTTTCGTCACTCTTGACATGCTTCGTAGCATTCAAGAATGGACTATTCAACATGCACAGCAAACGGAGCATGTTCATTGGTTCATGGACCTCCCTGAACTAATGGCATTTATTAGTGTGAATGCTTGAAAAGCATTCACAGTATTGTTCTTCTAATCTTTATTATTATATTTTATT
Source organism: Rhamphochromis sp. 'chilingali' (assembly GCF_963969265.1). Taxonomy (NCBI): domain Eukaryota; kingdom Metazoa; phylum Chordata; class Actinopteri; order Cichliformes; family Cichlidae; genus Rhamphochromis; species Rhamphochromis sp. 'chilingali'. The sequence continues at coordinate 13,885,412 of NC_137945.1, read as the reverse complement.
ATTTTTCCGTACGTTTTTTGAAAGCCTACTCCTTCAAAACCGTTCAACTTAGAAAAACCATTCAAACATCGTTAGATTCCTATTCTTTTGGACAACATTGCTTCTATTTTTCTCATTTTTAACATTTATATTTTTAATTTTATTCAACTTTATTCAACAAAAATTTATAATGTATTTCAATGGGGAGACCCTTCAAATCCTCATTCAACTTACTCATTTTTAAACTCTTACTACTTCCACATACATTGACATAGAGCCACCATTCAAACTTTAAAACGAAGACAAGACATTCAACTATTCAACTTGTATTTATCTTTTCAATATCTATTATACTTTTTCTTCAGTTCCAGTTTAAGTTTCATGATGTTTTTTCACCCGTTTCAAAATTTATAATGGGTGTGTATGGGACGGAATGTTGGGGCTAGAGTGAGACAGCTCAACTGCTAGAGTGAGAGGAGCAAAAAAATTAATCTTAAAATCGTTTTTAAAACTGCTGCTGTGTCCACAGCGTTTGCTCTACAGGTATGATTTTACCCTCAAAACGTAGCCATGGCTGTCCTCTTTCATCCAATGTGTTTACTATTGTCCTAGGTGTTATGGTTCTTTCATAAATGTCACCAATGCACAGCCTCCTCCCTCCAACTCTTCCATAGACTCTAATGTTAAAATGGCTCAGAAGGTTCGTTTGAAAATCAGAAGAGCATGGTGTCTTTCCACTGTCACCACGTCCATATAATAAGCTCCACAGGCATGAAAACTGAGAATTAGGTAGACTAGACATTGCTGTCGCTCACGGTGAAAGAATTTTGTCAATACGACTTTTACTTTTCATTTGGGAGCGATTTGTTTCGGCCTGACTTTTCTGTTCATTTTAAGCAGCAAAAGTGAGGTGCATGTCTGTGTACGTGTGTATGGAGCCCTTGGGTGCAGTCACTATAGCAACCAGGCTCACACCTGCCTGCTTAACGAGCTCTCTCTCTCACTCTGCCAAGATTCATCTTAAACACTTCTCTTTCAACTGCTGCTGTGTCCACAGTGTTACAGCCATCATTTTACCCTCAAAATGTCACCATCGTTGTTCTCTTTCCAACATTGTCTTTCAAAGCTCAGGCATTTACATTTTTTTAAACTGTGTGGATCCAAGCGGAGGGATAACATTTTAGTCATTCAGTGATTCAAAGAATATGAACTTTTAATGTTCTTTCAGATGTTTTCTGACTCTGAATTTTCTTTTCTCAGTACTGAGGTTTTTCTAATTTACAATTAAAACATTTTCAGCTTTTTTCCAACTTCTTCTGTGTAACCTTCAGCTTTTAGCAGTTCAGCACTTTTGTTTTCACGTTAAATTCGGATTTTTTTTATCTCATTCAAAATTTTTAACTCAAAATTCAGCAATTAATTCATTTCAGTGCATACATTCAGATTCAAGCATTCACACTGCAGTTTCTTCAGAAAATGCACTTTCTAGTTGCAATTGTGATCTTGCGGGGGGTTTGCAGGCTTCCATCGGTAAATGACTGCTGGTCAGCAAACCTGGGAAACCCACAGATAATTGGAACTATGGCACGAAACCGCTTCCAAAACATCATGCAACACCTACGCTTTGATGACAAGTCCACCCACTGTGATCGAGCAAAGACTGACAAGTTTGCTGCAGATCGCAACAGATCGCAATGAATTCACCACTCAGGTATGTTGCAGGTCTTTTGTGGTTCTATGTTTATGTGTTTCATTGTGTGTAAAAGGGCTATGAAAATAACAATTTATCTTACTTCTTAGGTGTTTTCAACCTCTGCTGCCACGCTGACGGCGTATGCGGCCAAACGGAAGAAGACAGTCTATATTCTTAGCAGCATGCACAGCGTGGTTCACCAAACACTGTCACCCTTTACAACAAAACAAAGTGTGGCGTGGATGTGATTGACCAGATGGTTCTGGAGTACACTGTCCGCAAAGGAACACGGCGCTGGCCAGTCGCCGTGTTTTATAACATGATTGACATGGCAGCACTGAATGCACATGTGCTGTATCAAGCATGCACCGGGACGAAGGAAAGACGGGTGGACTTCCTGGTGGCGCTTGCAACAGAGTTGGCTCACTCTCATGTAGCTGCGAAGAAGGCAAGAAAAGATCAGTTGCTTCGGGCAGAACCCTCCACACCGAGCCCTGGAAAAAGAGCCACGTGTCAGGTCAAACACAAATGCAAGATAAATCAGGCCACTGTGCGATGTGTTCACTGCTACAGGTACACATGTGGTAAATGCAGACTACAGGTACCATGGCAGTGCCAGGATTGTGAGTGATTGCTGACAATGTTGAATTATTTGTAAATATGTGTACAAATGGTTGGTTTTTTGTACTGTTTTTATCAATAAATGTCAGCAACAAAGGACATACACCCATGTGTGTTGATTTCTCCCCAAGATGGCAAACTGAAACACTCCAAGTTGGTGACTTTTGGAGATTTGTTTCCCTGGATGATTGAGAATGCATCAAGATGAAACACAAAAGGAAGCTCACCGCTTTTAGCAGCTCCCCCACCCCCTCAATCACTCACCCCCACTCCCCTCCCTCCAGAATTCCTAGGTAACGACCCAATATACATATGAATGACTCCAGCATTTGACTGACTGCTCTCCGGCTTTTAAAGGTAGAAACGCAAAATGATGACTCCGCGGGGGTCTAAGGTAGAAAACCAAAATGACTGCTCTCCGGGGGTCTAAGTATAAATGGTGAGGTAATTCTTAAATAAACTAAAAATCCAGCTCCGATTGGATCCTCAGTGTCCCACTGGGAGTTTCGATGCCAAAGTTAACAACATCATTTATTCTTATTGGTGTGAAGGGATTTTTTGTAAGATCACTGATTGTTAGACCTCAGTCAAAGACCGTGTCAAGTTGGAGAGGAGGTGGAACACCTGGTCAACCTCAACAGGAGATTTACTGTAAAGAGTACAAGCAAGTGATGGATGAAACTGAAAAAGGGGGTTCTAGATGTAATCGTTCCATGCGATTGATTCTGTGCAAACTCAAATGACACCTCCATTACCTCACTGACCAGCAAGAAGACCTACTTTACTTCATATGCCTTAAGGTGCACTCAGTGTATCGGGCCAGTACCCACACTGTTAAAAGCATATCTTCAGTGGAGGTAAACCAACAAATCAGCCAAGCTGTTTTAACCTGTTGTAGAGTTTGGGATGTTCGCGGTAGATCTTTTGGATCCCGGTGGTTGCAAATTGGGAGGTCCATGAATTGGACTTGACTGGAATTTGTCAACTATTACAAACCTTTGGGTTCTGGCATTTATGATGATGTAATGATACAATGACACATGCCACCTACCAAAAAATTGCCACCCCCAGTGGCCCTTAATGAAGGCCTCCCCTAGCAGGACCCCTTCCCACTGTAAAATCTGCTCAGGAAAGGTTTGAGGGACGGATCAAAGAAGCCAAGTATTCATACAGCCTCCACATTTCCCACATCACAATGTACTCACATAGCACTGAGGCCTCACGTAGCAACCTACAGCAACCAGGATCCACTGCCAACATCCTGGTACCTAATACCAGAGAACACCCACAGAGATCTCCTTTCTGAGTCAGGGCTGTTTAGGCAGTACAAGGTGACTTATACATTAAAAAGTAAGAGGCTGACTGGTGTATGACTTATCATACATTGTCATTTCAACCATGTACAGTGGTACAGTACAGAGTGAAACGAGACAGCATTCCTCTGAGAGCCTGGTGTTACACATGACATATAACAGACAATCAACACGGGACTACGTAAAAGTGCAATGTGCAAAAATTGCAAAAAAAAAAAAGACAAGACAGTGCAACACTAGACCGAACAGGATGATGGCGTGAATGCTGTAAGTGTCCGTGATGGAGGGAAGAGAGGGTACTGCAATCCACCTTTACCATATCAGACAGTGATGCAGCTGCTCAGGACGCTCTCGATAGTCTCTCTGTTGAACGTGGTGAGAATGGATGGAGGGAGATGGGCTTATCTCAGCTTCAGCAGGAAGTAGAGGCGCAGTTGGGCCTTCTTAGTTATGGAGCTGGTGTTGAGAGACCAGGAGAGGTTCTCCGCCAGGTGGACACCAAGGAATTTGGTGCTCTTGACGACGATTATGGTAAATGGTAAATGGTAAATGGCCTGCATTTGTATAGCGCTTTTCTAGTCCATAGGACCCCAAAGCGCTTTACACTACATTCAGTCATTCACCCATTCACACACACATTCACACACTGGCGATAGCAAGCTACATTGTAGCCACAGCTGCCCTGGGGCACACTGACAGAGTAATAAGCATCAACATTACCAATATCCTTTTTTCATTTACTTTTTCCTTAAGGGAAAGACAATCCCTGAGCTATAGATATATAATTTTACCACTGGGATTTTTTCTTTTGTTGCACAGATATTAGTGTTCAAATTTTAAAGTTTATGGCCATACCTGTGGTGATCTTCTTTCTGAGGAAATTATAATTTAAACAAAAAGGTTTTTATTTGAATTGCACTTTGTCTTTACTAAATGTGAAGAGATTAAAAAACACTCAATTTTAAGAACTGTTTATGAGTATTTATTTATTTATTTGCAGGATCCTGAAGCAGTTAATTGACTTCTTCCAATTTCTTCCAATTAACTTCACACCTAAAAACATTCTTTGCTCACCACCAACTTCTAAGAAAGCATCTGTCTGATTTCATGCGGTAGCTTTTGGATTTTTTTTTTTTTTTGCAGGAAACGATACAGGTGAGAACAATTAGTCTGAATAAAATCAGTTAAGTTGCATCATAGTAAAACTGCTAACACAGAAGAGTCTGTAAATGTGAAGCAAACTATAGAGATTTGGCAGTTTTTAAAATGCTTTTGTTCCTGATCCAAACTTTACTCTCTCAACTTAAACAGAGAAGATTTATGTTTTCAACTCAAAACTGTACCATAAAAAAATGGCCTTGAGCATTTGTTTCCAACGATGACAACACAGAAGCCCATAAATCTTGTCGAAGTGTTTCAAAGCAAGACGTTTTTAAGAAAAATCAGTAACTTGTGACTCTCGTCTTGCCAAAATATTCACTTCTTTTCATTCTGTGGCCACAGAAAGATTAGGAAAGTGTGACATGAGTCAAAGAAATGAGAGAAAACTGTGGAAACTGCAGTACTCAGGCAGGTTAAGAGCCTTGTTTGCCTTCTTATGTGTATTAGCAGGTTTTCATGCCTGGAACATGTTAATCTTTTCAAAAACACAGGTCCGGTTCAGGGCACGGAGCGAAAGTGATTACCGCATCAGGAGTTACCAAAGTCTTTCCTCGGCTTGGTTTAACTGTAAGCAGAGAAGTGCACTCTGGGAATATGGCCATGATAAATGATTGCCTTTTCTGAATCATTCATAACTGCTGGCATGTTTGAAGTGTCAGCTCGTGCAAACTTCCCCAATGAAGTGAGCACATCAGTTCATCAGCTCATAGTAATCAAAGTGCTGCTGTTCCAATCCAAACAAGCTGACAGTGTTTACAAATCTGCTGCGCTGAAATGATACCAAAACACTTTGTAAGTGTATGAACTATTGCACAGGCTAAACTCTTTTCCATCTCAGTGCACCCCTGATTGATGAGCTTCAGATGCTCCGTGGATTAAGTGGAGAATTTCAAATTTGACAGCTGCCGTGACACAAAACACGTGGCAAACATCACAATAGGAAAGGAGAGACTTCGGTTTCACAGCTAATTTACAAGAACAAAGAGAAAAGACATCAGATGGAAAAGCTTAAACCTGAGTGCCCACACATGAGTGAACTGTCCAGTTCAGAGGTCATAGCGTGCCTGCTGATTATTTTCCAGTGGGTCACTTCCTGGATAATCGGCTTGTTTTTTTCTTTTTATTTGTGTGTCAACTGTCCATCTTTTTTTACAGCTGGATTCCATAAACGTGAATCATCAGCACAGGACAAACTAAAGCAGATACACTTCTAACTGGCTTGTGTTGACTCAGTAGCAGAAGCTACATTACCCTCGGGGCTAGAAGTAAAATCTTTCACTTTCCTAAGAACTCAGAGATTTCACATTTTTTTAGTTCAACCCAACCAAATGGCCAACGTGCAACTGAGAAAAAATTACAAGTTTACCTTGTGACAGGCTATGTTTAATGTGAAACACAAATCCTACCATCAGTATCCACTTTCCCTCCAAAGGCTATGACTACATTGGCCAGCTGCAACATCACCACCAATGTGTGTCCGCCATAACATATCTAGTTTCTATTGTCACAGTTTCCATTGGGCCTGCACATAAATTGGTCACATTGCACGCCAGCTCTGTGTCCTCAGAGGTCATGGCCACTTTGCACACTTTATGAGATCAGGACAATTTGAAGAAGCATTTAATTGGATAATTCCAAATAAATGCAAGGACAAGTTTCTTATTAATTAAAGAGCTCCGCTTTCTTTCATTTATTTTCTCTGAAGATAATGCGTGTGTTGTCTTACTGTTGCAAGCAAATAAAACCAGCTGTTCACCTCACAGCAGCTCTTTGTGAAGTTTTCTGAGGCATACCGCTCCTTGAATCGAGGTAGATGTTAGGGTTTTTACAATAGTCAAATCAAGGACAAGAAAACTCGGTTTCCTTTAGAAAAGGCATTGTTTTGTTAACTACAAATAACTGCCTGGAGGCATTTTTGCAATGGTCACAAGTGACAAAACAAAAAGGACTGTATATGCTAAGTATGTGGCAATCTGATATTTGGATCAGATATTAATACTGATACCGATACTGATCTAAAGGCTGGATCAGATAACGATTACATATCGATATTTCTGACTGATATCGGTGATGATATCTGATCCAGGTATCGATCAGATATTGCTAGTCTATTCAGTTCAGTTTGATGGTTTTGTGTTTAATTAATCATGGGACAGCGACAGCCAGTAACAGACCTAATATAGCGCGATAGAAGCTGTGTATATAGTCTGTACATAGCCCAACCATCAAGGCAAAAAGCCACCCTCCATGGGTTCTTTTGGGGTCTTATTCCTGATTTAAAAAAAAACAAAACGGAATTGTTGATTTTTGCTCCACAATATTGAAAGATCTTGCAATTTAGCGTAAAAGGTTTCCTAAAGACAAAGAGTCATATCCACACTTTACCCAAATGAATAAAGTCTAAAGTATAACAACTGTCTGTTTGTGTGACAAGCAGACACAGGGAAATGAGTCAGTCACTACAAACAAGCTTTCACACATTCTCAAATGTCTGACACACTAACACAGCCCAGATGCACGAAACCTAACAAATAAATAAAATATGGAGAGGTTTGCAGCTCAGCAAGCTTGTCTGTGCATATAGTCGGATCAGACCTGATAAATAGAAAAGTTTCTGGAGTGACAAATTTCTCAGTATGAGAGGAAGATGAACTTTCACGAGACAGTGGAAAAACACCACGAGCGTCAGGCTCCTTGACCACAGTTTACCATCAGAGACTCCTTTAGTTTGGTTCCTCATCATTAAAGCGGACACCAGTTCGTCATCTTTCCCACTCGCCTACACAGTTAGACGCAGTCGGATCATACTGACCACAACCACAAAAACAACCATCGGCCAGGATGCTCAGACCACAGGCTGACACCAACACTTTTACTGCTCATAGCAAAATATAAAGAATGATGCTCCAAACACAAAGGGCCTTACCAAAACAGGAAAAATACACTAGTGGGTTTTCAATGAGAAAGGATTCCCTTTGTCATCCTGTATGTTTCCAACAAAGTCATCCATTGTTTCTGTAAAACCTCTGAATTGGAACAATGTCCAGACAGTGTCCACCTTGGTGATAAAAAATGTATCCAAGCCTGCATCTTTCATCAGCCTCATTTCCTGAAACAAAGGATTACACAAACATCGTCTTTTTCATCTCAACATGGGCTCTGAAATGACAAAATAATGTCCAGGAGGCCACAGCTGATGCATGTGCCTTGTTCATTAAAACACCATGTTTATTTACTGTAAATAGCAGCAGGGACGCTATAGTAACGGCTGAGAACACAAAGCTGTGAGCTGAGGTCACACAAACTGTGATTTGGATCCCTGCCTTGCTTAACATGCTCTCAAGCCCTTTCCAGGAACCAGAGTGCAGATCTACTCCAAAAGGGTAATCAGTGAATTATACCTGGCACCAAAGACAAAGAAAGGAGTTCAAGACAAACTTCAGCTTCAGTGGAAGAAGCCTTCAAAGAAAAAAGGAGTTTTTTCACAAGACTGCATAGAGTCCTGTGAAAAACTAAGTGCATCCTTACTTCTTCCAAAGGAATTAAGAGGACAGTCAAATACACTTGATTAACATATCATCTGTAAGTGTGACCACCTCAATAAAAGCAGAGGTTTTGGCAGTTTGCTGGAAATTGTGGTGAAGATAAAGACTGAGCCTCAAATGGAGCTCTGAAAGGGAGAATGATGGAGAGCACAGATTTTAAACCATGTAAAGCATAGGCTGATTGGCTCAAAGAAGGCAGGCAAGAAGATGATTAGACTAGAGCAATGATGTCAGTACTGAGATTGACAGCATGGGAAAGCAGTAGACGTGTAAAGAACAGAAAAGCAGCTTACGCAGAAGCTTCATATTCTACAGGCCTCAGTTAGCATGTTAAATGTTAAAGTTCATAAAGATACAACTAGAAAAGACAAAGCAAGGGCAGTTTATTTGGAAGGGGTGCCAGGAGAATATGGCATCACAGGTTAGTTTTGCAAAGCTGCATCTGTACACACCACAAGACCTCTAAAACAACGGATTTAATGGATTAACTCTTAGTTTAGGACAATGCATCAGTTTGTTAGAGGACATAAATACACACTAACCAATGTATATCTATGAGTACAATATTGCTTCTGCTAGTTAAAAGTTTGCATGGACACCAGTGGATGTTGGATAAATTCAAACTTAAATGACAAAGCCACTTCTCAAGAGTGTTTTCACTACCAACTTTTTATATACAGATGCTTGTTCAAGCTCCATGGTCGTTATATTTTAAACACACCGCTAACTAAGACAATTCACTCCTTTTCCACACACACACACACACACACACACACACACACACACACACACACACACACACACACACACACACACACACACACACACATGATTTCAATTTACTGATGAGCCATGAAAAACTGTAAAATATTTTTCACTGCGTGCCAATACGTGTGTTTCCTGGTTTTTTTGTTTCTTCTAATCTGCCCTTCATTACTCAAACAGAAATAAGATGTTTTACAAGATCTCTGATACACTGTAATCTAAGCCAAGTTGTTTTACAGTCAGGAGGGAGATGATGGCCCAATGCACTGCTCAGATTTCTCAGTGGCAAAGTGAGGGGGCCTGGACTGAATCATGTGTGTAATGTGTGTTTGTGTGTGTGTGTGTGTGTGTGTGTGTGTGCATGCGCTAACAAGTGCACTGGTGCATGACTTTCAGCTTTTGTAGCCATAACTGACTTTCAGGTACTTTTAGCTGCAGAAGAATCCCTGCTTGATGTACATACTTGCATATAAACAAATCAGCTTTAAACAGTTGCCTTCAACTTTGGAGATTTTGGAGGGGTTTTTAATGAGCTACCAAACAAAAGAATATTCACAAAAAGCTTTTTTCCTTTTGTTTCTACACCTAATACCACACTGTTAAAGGCACAGAGAACACCTTATGTCCTCCAACATGTCCACTGTGCGTACTTTGAGGCTTTACCTGCCAATGATGCAATCAGAGGAAGTGCAGAATTAGGGCCAAAGGGTTGTGAGTTCATGGGATGGCTCTGGGGCCCAGCAGGAAACCAACACCATCCCAGCTTCATGTGTGGCCTGATTTAGGCTCCATCTCTTTTATTACATGTGATGGAAACCATACGGGAAAGGCGCTCACAGTTGTCAGTGACTGGGTCAACAGCAAAAGGAGGAGTAAAGACAATGAGGACAAGGCCAACGCTTCGTCACGAGAGGCTGAAATTGGAGAAAAGGTGAAATGTGAGGGGAAAAAAGAGCAAGAGAGAGAGTGAGAGAGGAGGCAGATGATTTAAAGATTTGAGAGGTGGAGAGAAAGCACTGATGGATGGCCTTTAAAAGCCAATAAATCCATGTTAGATTCAACCACCATGAGCCAAGAACCTCTCAGGGACCATGACACCGGCCACATCATCCACGTAAAAACTGGAGGAGAGGGGAAAAAGTGGTGCCTTTGTGGCAGGATATCGCTCACTGAGCTTTGTTTCAAATCTAACAAAAAACACTGTCAAAATATGAGGCAACCAAGATTACATCACCCAGCAGCTCTCTGAGGCTCCATCAGTCTGTTGCCTCACCATGGGGGTGTGACAGGGAACTATTTTTTTCCACATAATCATCTAATTCATCTGTCAGACCTGCTGTTATGCAGAGACGTATTTAAAAGGAAACAGACACGATGCATTTTGCTGATAGCTAGTTGTATTTTGGCTTAATATGAGAAAAATACCAATAACATCAAGTCCACGCTTTTGAGAGAAAACATTTCAGTTTCAGAAAATGTCTCAATGTTTCTGAAAGAAACGTGTCTCAAGGGACTGCGAGACAGAATGAAAAGCAGAATCAATTCATGCAGCTGAAATGATTGATTTTCTGGCCATTTGGTGGCAGCTGAAAACAATAAAATCTAAAATTATCCAATTTGAAAGTTGCTATGTAGAAGTGTTTACACACTCGACGGACACAGAATAAGAGCATCGGTGCTCAACAATCTACTTTGATCTTTACCTACTCCCGAAAGTCACTCAAAGAAAGTGAAAAATTGATGGTTGCTCAGTAATTGCAATGAATTTTTTTCCAGTTTTGGCAACCAAAAGCAAGCAGTTGCAGCAATCGGCTGGAGTTTATACACACAAACAGATGGGCAACATGTTGCAAGTATAGTTAAGGTCAGTCTGCACCAAATAATGCAACTTGTCTGTGATGTATCGTTGTGCAACAGGAGACTCGACTTGACTAGTTGCATTCTTGTTATATTCCTGTAAAGGCAAAAAGATCCATGCTGTTTTGTAGTTAAATGTATGCAACTATTTGTGGTGGGATTTTTGAATTACTGCTGTATGTACACAACAACAGATTTACAATCAATGGCAAAAATTGTGTGATATTTGCTGATTGATCACAAGCAGATTCCATGCAATTTCCAATTTGACCCCATTTAATCACAAACTGATTGCAGACTTTTAGCCATTTTATCGCCATCTTCATGCATGCAAGACAGTGACTGAATACGAGTGGTTGCAGACCTGGTCCCTGTTTTTGAAGCAACCATTCTAAAGGCAATGAGAAGTCAGTTTTGCAATCATTTTGGTTGTGCCAAGGTCTCCACCCACTGTTTTTCTTTTAAGTGACATTAGCATTAGCCGCTAGATGGTCATCAGTGTTCACGAGATAGAAACTCACCTTGTGTGGTTGCTACTTTGGTTGTTGGCTTGGTTTAATACAGCTTAATAACAGCAATATCTGGAGTAATGCTTTGCATGTTTAACACAGTCGGCATTTGAATATATTCAATATTAGTCAAATTGGAGATTTCACTAAATGCTTGTCTGATATTTTAGGACAGCTGTCCCTATGAAACATATTTCAGCTCAACTTTATTGCTGCTTCTTTTTCTTTTATTGCAAGTTCTTTACAGAGCAAGAGCCACATTTAGATTAAAAAACTGTACAAGAGCTTGTGAGTGGCAACAGTGTTTGCTTGTTCTACCTCTGTCTGCCTGATGATGAGTGTCTAGTGAGGTCATAGACTACGTATACAAGATTAATGTCACCCACTGGTTAGTACAGAACTTGATATTTTAAAACCTGATGTCACAAGCAAGAGGTGGATCTAAAGAAAGCAGAATACCGCTGTACACTTATATGGTAGAACTTGCCAATGACCAGGTAGGTCTTCCCTAAATTATACCCTCCTTTGTTGTTTATTTAACCCTAGAAGAGGCCATAATTACCAAAATGAACATCGTGCTCTATTCTGTGAGACTTAAAATCAGAGATTGAGATGATAAAATCCTCAGGAAAGGGTTTCCCCAGGTCATAGATGAAGTGAGCAGTGATTTTCCATCAAACTCCCAGAGAAGCCCCCTCTGCTGGCTATTAAAAGGAATGCAGTTTTAAGACTTCCCTTTCAGACCCAGTCTTACAAGCGTATAGAGGTAAAAGGCATCAAAATCCCTGCCGGAGCTGAGTTTATTATTATAAGTGACTTCTCTGCCAGTACATATAGACTAATTTATAATCCAAAAATACTCATTAGTGCAACTTCAGTGCAAAAGTAAGCTCATTCACTCAACAGAGCTTAAAAAATGAGCATGCCAAACTGGTCTTTACCCATCCTACGATAATGATGCCTCACCAACTGATAGTAAAGGTAGAGAAATAAACACTTCCAAAATGTTTTCAGATGAGCTGCGGTCAGACAGGCACGCAGGCTGCGGCACCATCCACGGCCTCTCCTACTCACCCCCTCCCACGAACCCAGAGGCCCCACTCAGCTCTGCAGAGACTCAGCACTCGCTGCAGTTACACAAACAGGTTGTCTTTCCAGAAATTTCATCAACAATGGAGTGGGGAGTGGGTATGGACTTACTCGGCTCCAGGATTTGGGGCCCACGGAGTGACTTGGGTTCTAGTTACAAAGCAAAACATCAGAGCTTAAGCACTCCAAACACTGCAACTCACTAGTAAGTTTTATGAGTGTGTGTCTGTGTGTGTGGCCCACTGGTTAATGATCATCACATTAGCATCCAGAATTTGATAGCCTTCCTACGCTCAACTTTGAAAGAAATACAACACGATCAGCAAAAAGAGGAGCGACTTCAAAGTATGAATGCAGGAAAGCAGGACAAGAATAACACAGGAATCACTTTATTCAGCGAAAGATTCAAAGGCTGTCTGTGTTCAGTCAGCTGCCATTCAGCTGTCAGAAGTGAAGCAATTAATATCACCATGAAGCATTTATTTCTGCATCATATTCCCTTTTGCAATAGAGGAAAAACTGAGAATCTGTTATTCACTTTCAGTCAGCATTTTCCATTTTGATGGAAGTTTGTAGATCTGAGTTGCCCTCAGCTGCAAAGACTAGGAACTCAATTTCTGCCTGCAAAATCCTCATCGATCAATGCTGAGGTCCCCTGCTGGCTGATTCAGGTGCCACTCAAAACCCCACTACAAAGACCCTCCGTGCTGACGGAGCGCTGGCAAGCGCTTCAAAGAAAAATACACAGCTAAATGTCACGAGTCTGAGAAAAACCGAAATAAAATAAATAACACAATGGTGTTCCTCTCATGAGCAGCTGGGATAATAAACCACGACATGGTATTTGTGGCATGCCCTGGTGGTTTTTGTGGACAGAGTTTTTGGCATGGGATATAAAAGCATCTTACACAGCACATTTACCACTTTAATACGTCTATATATTTAAATCTACTCTCTCTTTTTTAACTATGTATTCTCTTTGTTGTTTAGACATGATACATTTACTTGATATCAAAACATACATGTTTATATGAAACTTAATATTATTATAAACAATGCAGGTTCCTAAATCATCAAAAATCAGCTTTGCAAATATTTCATGAGGAAAAAAGCAAATTTAGACCCAAAGGATGCACACAAAGAGAGTTACACTAAAAATGTCATAAGAACAAAACTCCACAGGGCATTAAAACAAATTAAGCTGCAACCTTCACAGCCTTACTGTGGCTTAAAGATGCGATTCCTCTAATGGGCACTAGATGCCCTCTTTCAGAGAAGAGTCAAAAAATATTTGGAATAAATCTTTTCTTCAAAGTAGAAGAAGAATTTGTGCCATTGTGCTGTGGCTGCTCATCCCACCTTAATGATAATGGTAATAACAACAACGGGAAAGTGAATTACACTCCACACAAAATACTAAAAAAATAACCCAAAACAACTATGTTGTTTATATCAGACATTATGATGTCACATTGCCTAGCAACCGCACACAGCTGGCTAAAATAATTCGTTTTTATGCATGTCTAACACCCTTTTAAAGCATCATTTGTATTTAGCAACAGTTACATTTAATTTATATTAGCAAAACTTTAATTATACAAGTACGCCATCGGGTTGCTTGGCAACCATCCATCAATGGGCTAAAATATTCAGTTCTTTTTTTGCCTTCAAAGAAAATCTGAAAGTGTTCTCAAAGCATTTAATTTCATGACAGTAACATCACATTTAGCAAGGGAGTTCAAATATCTTAGGATTTTATTCATGAGGAAGTTGCGGCAACAAAATGAAGAGAGAGCTGAGCTAAAAGGCAAAGCTTTCGATTAATCAGATGATCCCAATCCTCACCTGTGATCATCAAGTCTGGGTAATTACTGAAAGAAGGCTGTGAATACAAGTGGCCAAAATGAGTTTCCTCTGTGGTGTTTCTCAGCCTGGTGAAGGCCTGGTGAAGAGATGAAACATCTGGAGGGATCTCTGAGTAAACCCACTATGCCCCACTATTCCTGCATGTTGACAGGAGCCTGTTGACATGGCATTTGGTTAGGATGCCACAAGGCTCTTGGGTGCCTCCCATTGTAGGAGGCCCCAGAATATATATCCAACACCCACATGAGAGATTATATATCTCATTTAGCCAGGAAACACTTCTGGATTACCCAGGACTAACTGGAAGGTTTTTTTTAAGGAAGAAGGACATCTGGAACACCAAACGTTTGCCTGTTGCTTGTTTTTTCATTTCATGTCCAGCAGCACAAACAGGTTGAACAATACTGCAGCATGTGCAAGCAGCAGTATTAAAAACAGGTGATAGAGTAATAGATAAATGCGCTGCAGCACAATAATATTAACCAGTGTATGACACAGCTTAACAGACAGCTAAAAATAATCACCATGATGTTGTGCTTTATGTTCATCCACCTATAAATGCACTGAACTACACTTCCTTTTCTGCTGGGGCACTGACAGACCAAACTTTAAAGGACTGAATTCTGGACACTTGACAGAAACTGCATTTGAGGGAAAATCTCTCTGGGACAGTTTTATTACATACATAAGCCATGCTCATCACCACACTGGCCACATCCACCACTGACTTCACCATACGTACAGAGGACAGGTTTTAATTGACACATGTCATGCTTCCTCTCCCGCTGGACTCAGATTTTCTATCCAGATGGTTTCTGCTTGCAGCCACTAGTGTTGCTTGTGGGTAACGTCTGTATAACATTATGGTCCTCGTGGAAGAAGCTGCTCTGTGATTGTAGGGTTTTGTGTAACTAGAATCTCTATCATTTAACAGTGGCTTTGAGGGAACATGGGGGGGCTGTAAAATATAAGCTGATCTGTGGTCTGTGTATTGTCAGGTGGTTAGAGCTTAAAGGAACTTCCATTGTTTTAATTCAGAAGCAAATATAGGTATAGTTTGACTTGCATGCAAATTTTGTGAACAGGCAAAAAAGAAGTGAGTTTGTCATGTAGTTGATGGTTATGTTATCTTTTAGTTTAATATATTTTAAACTAGTATTACAATTATATTAAGCAGTATCTGAGGACAAAAGAATACCTGATCAAAATATGAATTTCCCAAATGGAAAACTCACAATTACAATCACATATGTGAACTTCTCACCACAACAGTTAATTTATAAGAGAAAGAGAAAACCACAAGCTGAATGATCAATTACATGGTTGTACACTTTTACTCCAAAGCCTGACAAAGCTCCAAAGTCAACATTTCAAAGAGGAGTCGGTCTAAGAACTGATAGTTTGCTATGAGAAGTGGAAATGGAATGGAAATGCCTTCTGTTAATGCTGCTTCGTGAGTGTTGGAGTGTCTTCTGGGTGGCCTGCAACATCTGTGGTCGGATGCTGGTGTGTGGTATGTCAATCCGAATGACAGCAAGCCATCCTGGTCAGGAGGAAGAGCTACTTTTTTTCTGCTGAACCCTGTTTAGACAGACACACTCCAGACATGAGGGTGGCACTCTTTTAATTCTGAGTAGCCTGCAGTTATGACGAAACATCACGAGGCAGGAGGAGCTGTCTGACATCTGGGTGATACCATTTGCTGAATGCAGTAATCAACACCAGACAATGGTTTTAAATTGCTTGACAAAACTGTTTGTTTAGAGCAATTAAGAAGAAGTGCTGCGAGCAATGTCTACTCTGTAGGATAAAGGAACCGATCCCCAGGAACCAAAGTGTCTATTTTATTACTCCAAACAGTAAAATGTGATGACCAAAAGCAATTTATAATCAACCTACCTAATCATTTAATCTTTTTGAGTTCCAGCAGCAGACAATGCTAATGCTTCCAGGGTTTTGAGTGTCATCCATTCTTTTAAACTAAGCCTATTATTCTTTTCCCTTTTCTCTGTTTTGCCTGCTAGCAATGGGTTGGACCTCCCTTTACGTTCAGATTGGCTCAGATTCAACAAGGTGCTGGAAACATTCCTCAGAGTTTTTGGATCATGTTGACATGATTGCATCACACAGTTGTTGCAGATTTGTCAGCTGCACATCCATGATGTGAATTTTCTGTTTTACCAAATCTGTGCTGGACTGAATTGACTGCCTGGTAATTAGATGACTGTGGAGACCATCTAAGTACAGTGAATTCATTGTCATGTTTAAGAAACCAGTTTGAGATAATCTGAGCTTTATGACTTGGCATTATACCTCGATGGAAGCAGCTATCACAAGATGGATACACTGTGATCACACAATAATGGACATGGCCAGCAACAATGCTCAGTTGGTACTAAGGGGTAGAAAGTGTGCCAATATGATGACATTACCACCAGCAGCCTGAACCGCAGATAAAAAGTAGGATAAGTTCCAATCCTGGGTGAACTGTAGCCTCAATTTGCTGTTCTAAACTGACAGGAGCAGTGCCTGGCATGGTCTTCTGCTGCTGTAGCCCATTTGTCTTCAAAGTTCAACATGTCATGCATTCTTCTGCATACCTTGGTTGTATATTGTTGTATTGTTACCATCAGCTTGAAGAAAGTTTGTCATTTGCCTCTGAACTGATATCAACAACACATTTTTGTCCACTGAACTGCTTCTCACTGGATGATTTTAATTTTAATTTTTTTACTATTACTGTAGAAAACCCCTGTGATTTGTGTATATAGACTGTTCCACGGACCCCCTCTAACCACTGCTAAGATGGTACATTCCTCCCATCCTTTGTTTGTGTTTGCGCTGGTTCACCGTGATAGCGCTGGTGGAGCTGGGCTGTTGTACTGAACATGTGTCGTGCGTGTGCGTGAATGATAAGTAAGTGCCTTGTATTTGTTTGTTCTATGGTTGTAACTTATCATACACTTGCCTATCTACATTGTGTGATGCCTTTATAGAGTTTTCCAGCGGTTTGTGTAGCCACGAGACACTGTATATTCACGCTGATTTGACCAAAATGGCGCTACCCTTGTGAACTGAGCTGCCCAAAGTAAAGATGGAGTCTATCCCTGTGCAGCAGCCCATTTGTGTCCACCAGGGGGTGGTGTTTAGTCATTTCTGTTCAACCCTTTCTGTATTATTTAGACCAGTTTGGTTGACTTTAATTGTTTGCTAATTGTAATTTCTGTTATTTTACAGAACCACACACACATATACATATACTCACACGAATTCACTTCTGGAGATGTTTGGATTAAAAGAACCCTAATTATCATTGCTGTGGACCCTCTCTTTCATCATATAAGTCACCTGTGCCTTCTGACCGAGGATAGGAAAATCCTGCTGTAATTTGCCAGTCTATTAAGCACACACATGTCCAGTTCAATTACAGTGGTCAATGTTGGCTAAATTTTCACATATTATATACAAGTGCTTTCACCCTCAGGTTTCACACTGCTCGATCTGTATTATCGTAAAGAGATGTTAATCCTCAATATGACCACACGGTATGACTTTAAGCGGGCAAGCTCTACCCACCTGTTTGACTCATAGTGTGTCCTGAAGCTGAAACTGAAGCTGAGTACTCAACAAGTTTTGAAGTTGACCAAAAGTGCAGTTTTCCGTTTTGTAGGAAAGTTACATTTTCTAAATCCTTCAACATATGACACATGACATTGATATTATTTCTTTTCTGTGCACTAAACAGCTACAAGCAAACATTTGTTTTTTGCCTCACCACTTGACAGAGGAGTCTTTCATCCAGCAAGCCCTTTACGCATAAACCCTTGGTCTATGCTTGCAGACACTGTCCAGCTGCAAGTAACATTACATTTCCCTCATGTACTGGTCTTAGACAGTATTTGATACATGCTAGTGATTGTAATGCGAGGTGCAGACAATCAGCAAAAATCTAGAGAGCTAAAACATCTTGTTTCAGACAACTGGATATACAGAGGGGCTGCATCAAGGTATACGACACTTAAGCCAAATGTAAGATAATTAAGGGTTATTTTAAACTTTAAATCATGCGAGGATCCTCCAGAATCCAAGAATGAAAATACAGAAATGAAAATCGGCATAATAGGTCTACTTCAAGTTCAGAGGACTTTAGTTGGTAGCAGCAAGAGATGATTTGGATGAATTTATCAGTCTCTGTAGAGACTGCTTGGCTGGACTTAGAGGGGAACTGGCACTCCTTTCATACCGCAATACAAACGTCAAATATTCAACACAAAAAGCATACATGAGTAATATATACTCAGTGGCTACCAGCTACACCAGTATAACACTCAGCAATGCCTGTATAATTGAGCTAACACCTGTCTGTCAAGCCAAAGAGAAGATTACAATCTTCCTAAGTTTAGAATATTAGGTGGATGTACTGCCTGGGGTTGCAATAAATTGCATAGATGTTAAATTCAATTCAGACATGAGCTGGAGATCCTTGAAGCAGCTGAAAATTAACAGGTCAAGTCTGGATTCAACTTGCTTTTGAAGCACCCATTTCTAGTAAGATGTGGAAAATCTGAAGGATCTTAAATACAATTATTTGATGGTGATAAAATTCACCTGCTGAAAGAGGCCCATCGCCTGCTGCCATGAAGGGGTACATGAGGTCTGCAACAATACATAGATAGGCAGCATGTGTCAAACTCAAGCAGAATGTGACTCAGAGCATCAACCCACCTCCACCAGTTTGCCATCTTCCCATCCAGCAGTTACCTCAGCTCACACATCAGGATGTCAATGTGATTTTATATCAGAACAGACCATCTTCTTCCACTGGTCCATTGAGTATTTGTGCTGTTTCTCTTTTGGTGGGGTTTCCATCATAGTCAGCAAGTATCTTGAAGGTTCGCCATTTTTACTGATTCAGACAGATCATCTTCAATAGTTGACAGTTCGAATGACTCTTCAGTGGAAAGGTGGAAATCTAGAAGCCATTCTTAAAGTAGAGAGATGGGAAGAAAAGGCTGAGGTTTGCCAAATTACACTAGAACTGGACAGAAAATCAGTGCCAAAATGTTTTATTGAGTGATGAATCCAGTGATTGAGGAGGAGCTCAGGAAAGAAGTACAACACAGTGTTTACAGCCATCTGTAAAACATGGTGGAGGTCCTGTCATATTTTGGGGTTGCATTTCAGCCATTGGCGATCTTGCCAAAAATTGACTGAATTACGAACACAGAAAAGTAATGTCAAATTTTGATCCACCACGAAATACCATCTGGAAAGTGTCTGATTGGCAACAGCTCCATTTTTTAACATGACAATGATCCCAAACCCACTGCCAATACAGTAAAAGCAAACCTGGATCGAAAAACACACAATGGAGCACTATCAGTCATGGACTGAGCAAAAGGGAGCCAGCATCCAAAGAAGAGCTTTGAATGTCCTTCAAGAAGCCTGGAGAACTTTTCCTGAAGACGACTTAAAGAAATGACAAGAAGACCTACCTAAAGGAGTTCAGACTGTGCTGAAGAATTAAGATGGTCATACCAAATATTATAAAAACGCCTTTTTTGCCTTACATTCTATGTTTTCACAGGTTTCAATTTCCCATTTTTTCTGTCAAAATATGAAGAAATGAGGGGACAGCTCAAGACTTTTTCACAGTACTACAAACATCATTTCTGCACACTCAGAGACATACCTAGATTGGCTTTGTTTTCAACTAAGCCAATCTAAGTACACTCAACTGTATCAGCTGTGTGATCTGTAGAATAACAGAAAACGCACTGCAGCATATAGCACACACCATACATCCATAATGTATTCAAAGATGCATGCATGATAAGCATTTGGCAAAGGTGCCAGAAAATGAATTTAGTGAATTCCATCTGTCTGCAGTCTTCTTCACACATGGAAAATGTGAAAGCCATTATGGATCTGACAGGGCTTTGGAGCTGAACACTGTTCCTCTCTGCTTCAACCCCCTTTTGCAAACCAGGAAGCTGTGGGTTGATCTTGGCACCCTTCACAGTCATTTCTCCCTCCTTTCATTAACATTTTGGACTGAGAGTAAGAGCTTTAGGGGGCTTTATTACTTACACTAAAAGAGGAGAAATTAGAATTCCCAAATTCATTGTAAAAGTGTGCCTGTGTGTTCTGCTGCCGGAGGTGCTGGAGAAATCTTAGTGTTTGTGGACACAGGGGACTGGAGCACATAAAACAGTTTGTAGTGCAAAAGTGAGATATTGTGTGTTATTCTAGGAGTGAAATCACATATGCACAGACTAATGCACACACACGCACACGAAAGGGAATACGAATGTAAAACCTTATGTACAAGTACGGCTCTTGCAGAACAAAGAACTGCAGCGTGCCAAATTTTAACATAAGTCTTTTCACTGGAGGCGTTATAGGAACACACAGGTGTTTTGGAAAGCCTTCTCTCTGCGCTTTTTTATTTAATTACAAAATTTGTGACTCAGACCCTCAGTATAAATACCCCTTAAAGGCACAGAAAACAGGCCGTGCTGGACTCCAGAGACCCTCCCTTGACATCTGCGTATGGGTCACCTCAAGGACACCAGGCTTATTATGGTGTGTGAGAGCTGGAGCTAGGGGAACACGGTGGGGTTTGCTGCTTTTCCTCACTCTTAAAGGTGAGTCAGAAAAGTCACTGACACTCAGATGATCACAGTCCAGATTGAAAATAGCAGCTAACTACCCGCACATGTGTTGCTCTGGCAAAAACATCACAGATCGACGCCTGCACTTTATATCCAATGCACTGAGTCATGTTACTGCTGTTTTATTCAAGCTAATGAAGGTGCAACAGAGAGAGAAAGAGGAGGTGGAACAAGAGTTTACAGGATCTCTTGGAACCAATTGTTATTTCTAGAAAAAGATATTCAAGACGCTTTTTGAGGGTACTGTGACCTTAATCACAGTTCAGGGGATCAACTGATGAGGCAGGTCAACCAAAGTCTGACCAGCTTAGTCAAAACCGAATATATGTATTGCATTTACAGACCCCAGAGGGCCAAATCTGCAATTAGAGGGAATCTGACCCATTTTCAGCACAGAAGCGACATATCAATACATAACACAAGGTGCAATAAGGTCCTTTAGTTATGTTAAAAAAGGAATTGAGCCCAATTAATATTTAGAAATAAAAACAGCAAACAAAACACAGAGATCACTATTTCACTATCACTGTGGTAAGCTACTAAGGTGTCAGAAAAGCACATCAAGTTCAATCAAAGCAACTTCCAATTCAACATCTGTTGAACAGTTACTCTCTGTTTTAGCTCTCTTTTGGTTTCCATCAGTACTTGAGGCTGCTGGCCCTTGAGCTCTCTGACTCATTCTATATTCCTCAGCTAGATCCTGACTTTGTAGGTTGTTGCTGGGCACTAAGCTAGCACTAGATCAAATGAGTTTTGCGGCATTAAAACAGCTGCTTAATGAAAAAGTGGCAGGCTGTACAACCTAAATGCACGAGGCTGGATCGGTGCTTGCTTTCATGTTCTTTACACCAAATTCTGACTCGACCATCTGAAAGTTGCAGCACAATTCAAAACTCGTCAGACCTGCCAAAGCTTTTCCAATGTTTTGTTTATGAATTGTGGCCTCAGTTTCCTGTTCTTAGCAGACAGGAGTGACACCCAATGTGGTCTTCTGCTGCTGTAGCCCATCTGCTTACACTGGTGTAAACAGGTGTGGTTATTTGATTGTTTGAGTTACTGTCGCCTTCCTATCAAGCCATCTAGTCATTCTCCTCTGACCTCTTTCATTAAGACGCTCATTGGATAGTTTCTCTTTGTCAGACCACTCCGGTTGTGCAGGAAAATCCCAGCAGATCAGCAGTTTCTGAAATACTCAGACCATGCTGTCTGGCACAAGTCACTTAAATCACCTTTCTTCCTGATTCTCAGTTTAAACTTCAGCAGTTATTTTGAATGCTTTCAGTTGCTGCCATGTGATTGGCTGATTAGATATTTGAGTTAACAAGATGACCTGTGAGTGCACATCCTTGTGTAGTCCTGCTAATGAGATGTTTATTAAGATGTAATATCAGTAGTTGAAGAGGTAGTTTAAATGTGACTAATTTAAAATGATTTTTTAACACTTAAATCATTTAAAAACAATCAAGTTCTTTTTTGTAAAATCCTATTCTGAAAGTAGGTAGAAAGTATACTGGTGTAGCAGTGAAGTATAAGTAGCATAAAACTGACATACTCAGTTGTGGCATGTGTGTAAATGCACTGCTGTCTTGAGAAAATGTACTGTTGAAAGCTCAAGGCAAAAGAAAAATGATGTGTTCATAAAATTCCTCTGTGGTTGGCTGCCATTCCCTCTTTCCGCTGCTTTTCTTCAAATTCAGATGGTTCAGTGAGTTTCCAGGTTGAAAGGTTTGAATCATAACAGAGATAAGATGAAGTGTAAATGTCAGAGAGTGGATTTGTAGAAAAAAACGACAGCAATTTTTTTTTCATTTTACTTTGCGCTTTTATTTCAAAAAGGTGCGCGTGTGTTACAGACAAACGGTCCAGATGGATCTCATACTGTCACAACTCCCACCCCTTCTATTATCTACTACCATCACATACTAACAAACCCTTATCTCCAGACACAGAGCTCCTCTCATTCTTCTCCAAACACATCCATCCTCTTCCTGCGCTTCACTTTCAACCAGCTGCATCACCTCCACCCTCCTCCCTTTTTTCCTCCAGCACCCGCTGTTCTCGCCGCTTAGTCAGCATTAAGTGTTATCCCTCCTCCCGTCTGTCCTGTGGTATGAGTTTCTCCCTAAACCAGATACAAGGAAATCCCTCACCCTGGTCTATAAATCATCTCTCTGTTTACACCCTCCTCTCCCTGCACAAAGAAAATTAGAACAAATGCAACAGAGATCCAATTCTGTTTTAAAAGTCACTGGCTGACATTTGACTTTAAAAAAAATCACATTATACGGGATTATTTATGGATTTTGTTTTGGGAGTCATAATTTGTAGCATCTGCCTTTATTTTTCTTGCCCTTAGAACATAGGTGTCAAACTCTGGCCCGCGAAGCCATACCAAATTACTATCAGAGCTGGCCTACTGGTATTATACAGCTAATATATATATTGTTTAGTATTAAGCTTTGCTTGTTCCATATTCAGTTTTTTAGCAAAACGTGTTTGAGTCCATAAGAAAAGATTCATTCTTATATCTGGAGGAATAAATATATTTCAATAAATATTAACGTTAGCCCGCGACTTTATTCCAGTTTTGAATTTTGGCCCACTGTGTATTTGAGTTTGACACCCCTGCCTTAGAACAACACAAACACTTCATTCTCACCTTCTTGTCACGACAGGAATTTCTCTCTGAAAGCTTTTCAAGCTTTCGGGGCAATCTGGGACTTTTAAAATAACTTGAAAACTTTCATGTATAAACACATAAAGAAGTGAGGCTACCTCACTTAAAATAATGATGAAGAATGAGCTAAATTAGCCAACTAACAGTATCAGTGTCACTGCACTTCACAATTAGTCATAAACAGGTAGCAAAAATCATGTGAATTAGAATTCAATTCAATTCAATTTTATCGCCAAATCACAACAACAGTCGCATCAAGGCGCTTTATATGTTAAGGTAGACCTTACAATAATACATAGAGATAAAAACCCAACAATCACATGACCCCCTATTAGCAAGCACTTTGGTGACAGTGGAAAGGAAAAACTCCCTTTTAACAGGAAGAAACCTCCAGCAGAACCAAGCTCAGGGAGCTGCGGTCATCTGCCACAACTGGTTGGGGGGAGATTTAAACTCTCAAAAATGTTTTCTATTTTAATACTGAGCCAGTCTGCCTCCAGTCTGGGATATGAAATCTGGAATTTAAAATGAGTGATTTCACATCTGTGAAGTCAAAGCTGGCTTTAAAACACAGGCCAATACTGACTTCCTGATTTTTACTAGACAATCCCTTGAAAGTCAAAGAAAAGCCCAGTGTCTTATAGCTTGGTTTTCCCACTCTAAGTAAGTAGTTTCCCATCTTTGTCTTCTCTCTACAGCAGGTGTTAGCACACTGCATGCTTGACAACACACTTAACCTGCTTGAGTAGTTTTTGGTCTTTCAGAAGCTGAAGGAACACAGTAAACACACTCTTTTTTTGTTTGATTTACTAATCATTTAAACTAAATGAACTTAAACAGCATACAAAAAAAAAAATGTTGAAACTAAGAAGTTGTTTTGTTTCTTGAAAAAAGTATAGGCCTACTCATTATGATCTTCATGGCAGAAATACACTGTAAAAATAGTTGTGATGGTCACATTTTCTTCAAACAACAGCTGCTGTAGTTTTAAAAGTGAAGTGTTTTCACTCGGGCTTGATTTAGATTTCTGCAGCGTGACAGTTTGGAGCCAACTTTCTTCTACTTTTCATGTTGTAATGCACCAAATGTTTTAGTGGGTCACAGGTCTGGATTGCAGGCCAGTTTAGCACCTGGACTCTAACAATGGAGTCATGCACTGGAATATGGCCAGAATGTTGTTTGGCACAGCCATTCCCTGAAAAATATGTTGTTCAGATACATATGTTGCTTCAAAGTTTGTATACACTCATTTTATTAGGTACACCTTGCTAGTACTGAGTTGGACCTGCTTTTGTCTTCATGGCACAGATTCAACAAGGCGCTTAAAACATGCTTCAGAGATTTTGGTCCATATTGACATGATAGCATCACACATATGCTGCTGATTTTTTGGCTGCACATCCATGATGTGAACCTCCTGTTTCTATCCGCAAGTTTTCTGCTCCTTATGAGATACTAAATACACCATTTTGTTCACCAGCTAGTGTCTGCTGGTATTTCAGAGCTGTGCAGGTAGTTTCATTGCTTGAAACAGTTGCCTTCTGCAAAACAGAAGCAAACAGTCATTTGATCCATGTAGTGTGAATGTGGAATTTTGGCAACAGGAAAAAAAAACACTGAAAACTGGTGAACTGGTGATCATCATATGAGAGAAAATGCAAACATTATGGCAATAAAAAGAAAAGCACAGGGAAAGTCAAACACAGATGCTCACCCACACGCATAATAAATGTTTGCAAAGGCAAGCTGACTCTAAAGTATCAAGGCCAAAGGAAAAATCTGAAAGTGGTATGGCAGACAATGAAAAAACATTAAGACTTCATAAAAGTATTAAGTGATCAAAAGCTGCCACGTCATTTTGAAACAGAACTAAGAAGCAGAATCTGAGAATCCCACAACACAACCCTGCAAAAGAGGAGAAACCACAGCAAAGTTCATAAAATTCCCCATCAGACATTCTGACAAATGCACTGCAAAGTATCACATGACAGTATATATTAAATGTGTCAAGCACCCATGTTAACATAGGATGTCTGATACCCTGCTAACCAGGATGGATGAGGTGTTATTAAGACTACAGCTAAAGGTGGTTGAGAAGCCAGGGGATACTCTGCCAGAGAAACCCACCGAACTGAACCGAGCCCTGCCCATGCTGACACAGCTGCTTCCAGGCAAAGACACCCCGACACCATGCTCAGCCAGGAACGTTCTGGGCCTTTGCTGGAGAAACCATAACAAGTGCAGGAAATGGATTAGTGCATTCTGGGTTCCACACCGGCCACAAACCTCTTGAGCCTGGCCTCTCCAAACCCACATGCGTGGGAACAGGAGTCACAGCAGCACAGGGCGTATGACCCCCATCCAGATATCAGTGCTTGTCCCAAGAGGATGTCCTCCCTTTTTTTTAATCCTCAACTTGTGGAGGAAGTCTTGCATTTTACGCTTTGTTGTATTAACTTTGCACACTGTTTCATGTAATTCTACCTCTTTCATCGATATACTGTGCTGCTGGGATAAAACTCATTGTACATGACTATATCACAATGTATTGTAGTGCAGTTACATTCTGTCAGAGTTTGTTATTGCTACAACATAACCTAAAGATAATGTTTCAAAATAATTTCCACTGTTTTGTATGTTTCCTTACGCCGTTTCCAGTTGGTGCTATTTAGGTGGTAACCAACAAAAGGCTGCAGTTCCCTCAATGACCACTTGAGGCTGCTTCCAAAAACTAATCAGTCCTACTGACTGTCATGCTAAGATGCCCAATTTTATACATGCAATAATGTTTACAGTCTGATATAGTTCTGGTCTCTATATATAATAATTCACTCATTAATTATTATAATTAGTAATAATTAGTAATTATTAATTACTCATTAATTCACTCATTTAAACTGGTTCAAATTATCCATAGTTAACTTTTTTCTTGAGGGAAACTTAATTATGATACCTGCTAATTAATAAATGTCTGTTTCTGTGAGATACAAATATATACAAGAAGTCTAGTCATGAAAACTAGAGCACAGACTTCTTGGGCAACAATGCTTTATCAGCATCAACTTGGCAGTCAAAGCAGCCACGTTGTTAAAATGCATACCTTTAAGGCTAGATGCAACAGGTGAATAAAAAATCCATACACTTGCTACAGAGAACATATTCAATTCAATTCAGTCTTATTTATATCATTTCATATCACAAAAGCAGGTAAAGATAAAGATGCTACAATAGTACAGAAAAAAAATCTAAAATCAAATAAACCCCTTTGAGTAGGCACTTGGCGAGAGTGGGAAGGAAAAACTCCCTTTTAACAGGAAGAAACCTCCAGCAGAACCAGGCTCAGAGAGGGGCAGTCCTTTCTGTATCCAACTGAAAGAAGATGGTTTTTCTACCCCTGTTAATGTGCTTGGCATATTAACACAGGAGTTTTCAAGGCTTCAAGTCTGAAGAGCTGCAGTATTTGGCACTTGCACAGGTTGTTGTTATTTATTTACAAGGTAACTACAAGGTAACTTTTTAGAAATATGAAGTAAACTCTTTCATCTACAACAGATGGAAGCTTTGTGACAAGGTGGCTCTTTCTCTGTTCTTCTTTCTCTTTGTTTTCACAATTGTATGTTTTTTTTGTGTGACTTGAAGGTTCATGCTTTGAATCAGGCCAAGGGCAGCTGCTGACTTCCATTGACCGATGATTATACTAGTCCTAATGGGGCTGTGAGAGTTCAGCCAAAGCTCAGGTAGATTTTGTTTTTGTTCTGATGGCCTTCTTGTGTCAGCCCCCCACAGTAAAATAAATATGTTTAAACCTTGAGCACTGTGAAAGCAATTCCGGCCCAGCTTCAGCTTGGCAGGGAGGGAGATGGGATCACCATATGAATTTACTTTGAGCATGCGCTGATAACTGTGTGTGTGTGTGTGCCTGAGTGGTGTACATTTACACTTGTATACAAGCGAGTGGAAAATGCATGTCTATATTTGTATTTGTGTAAATATACATGACATATCCATGCCTTATGGATGATGCTTAAGTAAAGAAAAGAATTAGAAAAAGCTCACTCTGTTTAAAAAGTGTATGTCTGTGCTTGCAAGTGTGTATCTTTGTATAAAGCCTACTTCTTACTTTGCACGTCAGCAAAAGCACAAACATCACCAAATGTACTTTTAAAGATATTTCAGCATGTGGTCACTTCCCATTACTGGTTCACATGTGTTCATATTACACATTGCACTTTTTAATGCAAACCTTATATACTTATATGCAGAAAAGAGGGAGCCCGGACTTTGCTGGTTTGTATATGAATTGCAGCCAAAACAGTGAAGAAAGTGAATGAAACCAGTGTCGAGTTTCCTTACAGTTGTATATCTGCACTTTATCACAAAACCGAGGTGAACACATCAAATCCTGGAATTTCAGGAATTGGACGAGCGCTTCATAAACAACCATCTGGAAAGATGAAGCCAAAAATTAAACCATGTGGAATTTTACTGGTTATCTTTTCTATTGCTTCCTTGATAGAGAGAGAAAAGCAAATCACACAAGAAAGTGGTCCCCTTGGTCCTTTATCCTACAGTTGTGCAGCGGACTGCATTCAAAAGCATTTTTTACAATTAACTCAAAGCACGGACAATTTATTTTAAGACTAATTTCTTCAACCAGCACGGGCGTGAAACATCTTGTTCTAATCATGTTTGATTTCTTATGCAACAAGAAATATCGCTTCTACCCAGAAATATGGAGCCACCAGCCACCTCTCATGCATTCATTCACAAATGCTAACGCACTGATGAGAGCTACCATGCCAGGCTCTGGCCCAACTGTGGGTCTCGACATATGGAAAGCATGATCTACCTGCTGACAGCTGCTCATTCCTCACATCTCTATGTTTCACGTCTCCCTAAGATGATTTTCTTTGCGTTCAGGAATTTTATGGGAGCCCATCGCTCTCTGCAAAAACTTACATGAAAGGATGCCAAAGCCTACTCGTATTATAGGTGTCGTTTCTTGTTCACAGTGACTTTGAAAAACCAGCGGGTTTGAGTGTTCTTTCTTTCCCGTGTTAACTCGCCCCGTGTTATTTTTTTTTAAGCTCAGTGGCGACTTTATAAACTGGGCAGATATTCACACAACATTCACAGCTTTGACATGTCACGACAGTTTAAACACTATCAGTCTCCCGGGAGACCGCAGTGAATTAAAGCAAAACATGCAGGGAGGAAATAACTGTTTGTTCCCTTCTGTGAACTGACATTATAGCACTAATAGTGGTAGAATGAGGGCTCGGGAGGGTTTGCATGAATGCGGCTCTATTGCACAACAAAGGCTCTGGAGGGGTGAAGCAGACCCCCGGAGCCGGCCCCTCAGAACAGCTGCCGTGTCCCAGCAGGACCAATTTCACTCAGTTAGAAGTTCAGCGGCTTTCTTGTCCTACTCATCCACATGTCAAAAGTTCATTTGAATAAAGTTAAAAGTGAGCTGGATTTGACTTCCCCACCCCACCCTCCCCACGGCTCTCTAATGTAATATATGAGCGGGGACTTGCACGCGCTCACAGAGAAAGACAAACAGGATGCTTCTACTCGGGTGACTGGGATGAAAGGGACCGTGTGCTTGGACGCAGCTTGAATTCGTCTCCGCTGGTCCTGAGTTAGACAGCGTAGCCCGCTGCCTCCTTTTCACTCTCACGGACTTCAGCCAAACTGTGTGTGAATGAGTCATACTCCAGTAACACCCTGAATACAGCGACTCTGAGACTCCTGATCGCAATTCGATGAGCAGTTATGGGGCATGTGCTCATGCCTGCAGTGAGAATAATAATGATAATGCTCTTTAGCGTGTGTGACAGAGGGTTGGTCCCTTGGTTTGGTTTTTAAGCATTATCCAAAAGCATGAATAGCGAATATGCTGAAGCAGTGAACCCAACAGCACATCAGCAGCAAGTACAGAAAAACAACTGAAAGCAGATCCTGTTTTTAAAAAAGTGCTTGTGATGGAGAGACTGTACATCATTAAACATATATTATGTATGGGCAAGAGGGGAAAAAATGCATTACTGGAGCAGAGTGGATGGTATTAAAGCTGGCTTTGAGGGAAAACACTGAGCAGAGGTGTTGTGTAAAACACTCAATTTGCCCAAATTACTAAAAATTAGGATGCATTAGTCATGGGAACTATTTGTTTGGCAGAAAAACACTTCAAAACTGCAGAGAGTCACAAGGATACTTTCCCCGAAGCTACTGCTGACTTTCACAATCATTACAGAATGTAGTGCAGTGATAAGTGGAAATGGACTGCCTGTTGTTACAGAGAGCAATCTTTAGAGGGCAAGAATAGTCTGCTTTAAACACTTAGTGTGTCGGGAAACTGAAATTTCAGCAATTTGTAACCAAATTTTATAAGACAGAGGGTGACAGTGATGGATTAACTTCAGTAGGATACCAGCTTTGATGTATTTAGACTGTAGACTGGTAAAAACCTTCTGGATAGTCAGCTGCTGTTCCTCTGTTTGCTTTTGGGTTACAACCGCATCGGTGGTCATAACAGCTGGAGGACATATCGTGGAAACAAGATCCTGCTGCAACAGCTCAAGTAGATGTTCTGCTTTGTCGTCTAGTTTTTCACTGTTTACTTTCATGTATTTTAATCTCTATTGAGCCTTTTTAGTTACTGTAAGATGTTGCAAGTCTAATCACTAATGACTTTTGCTTTAAAGTGGCTCTATTGTGCTTTTGCTTATTATCTGTGACCACAGTTTTAAATAATGAGGTCAGACTATATTGAAGTGATTCCTCTGAGCCTAAGATTCAGGCTTCAGACTGATCCAAATGATCCAAATCTCAGGCACACAGCTCTGACTGTGAGCATAGAAACCCCACCCACATGGTATTTAAACCATCTGTTTTTCAGGGGCAGCCAATCAGCACAAAGTTGGCTTAAAGGGAAAGAAGCTAAAAGAAGAAGCTTGCTTCAGACAGTGAATAAGTTGCAGGTATGTACCAGAGCCCAGCATGAAAATAAAAGAGTGTGTAAGTCATGTAAAGCTTCTCTTGCAGAGTGGAAATGAGGATAAAAGAGGCCTTCAAATAATTCATAATGTACAGATCTGTAAAGAAAGCCTCTGTAAACTGGGCAAAAAAAAAAACCATATGTTGCCTGTGCATGAACACACTTCTATACACACACAAAAATGCATGTACCACAACAGACGGACATGCATTGACTACAGTCTGAGTTTGAGTAGCCACATTTTTGAGGTTCTCGGCATGTTTGTGTGAGTCAACATGTTTAAGTGACTCGGTTTAAGTGGATAAAGGGGAGGTTTTGAAACTTCTTGATCTGGAGAGCTCTGTCGGCAGTCGTTGAGCCTGCGGCAAGCTGGACCTCACAGACTGTCAGCCACATTTATGTTCAGCCTAAAATCCTGCCATCAGAGGCAAAACCATTAGCGATGACTATCGGGACAGATGAGGTTCAGGCAGCCAGCTGTCTGTCCTGACATAGAATGATTCAATTAGAGCAACATGCTTGTAAATATCCAG
This sequence comes from Rhamphochromis sp. 'chilingali', assembly GCF_963969265.1. Classification (NCBI taxonomy): domain Eukaryota; kingdom Metazoa; phylum Chordata; class Actinopteri; order Cichliformes; family Cichlidae; genus Rhamphochromis; species Rhamphochromis sp. 'chilingali'. The sequence continues at coordinate 13,854,127 of NC_137945.1, read as the reverse complement.
GTAATTGTAGGTATGCAGCAACAGAAAGAGAGAAGGAGGTGGGCCCACACACTAAGGCCCTTTAATTCATGGCTTTTTATTCACACAAAAAAGGAGTTTTGTGATTAAAAAGAAGAAAAGGTCACGTCTCACTCACCGAACCTCTTGTATCCAAAAGACTGTACTTCCTCCTCGTCTGCAAAGTCGTCTGCGTGACATAATCAGAAACATATGACATAAATAGGTCACACAACTAGGGGTACACTGTATCTGAGACAGTTGTTAGGACTCCATAAATAACATAAAAGTGATAGAGACACTACCGGGCTGCTGCGTAGAGTCAAAAATGTATAAAGTTATCTTTAAATACAAAGATCAGGGCAGCCAATGAGGATTTATGCTAGAGATAATAGAGTATCATCTCCTCTGTGTATGTGTGAGTGTGAGTTTAGAGATAGGAGGTCCACAGAACTGTAAAAACCACAGGCTGCGGTTTCTCTGGGTTGTTGACAGTAAACCCTAATTACACTGCTACACTGCACTGAAGACTGGAGCGGAGCACAGAGAACATCGCTGGTAATGGTTAACAGATGGGGCCAGGAGGAGGGTGACATGGGTAAGGGGGAGTGATGGGGGAGCCAGGGAGGGATGACTTTTACGAAGGGGGGGCGTTTAGACTAGATCAGGAGCTACTGTTGCAGAGTGGATCACACATTCCTGAGTGCTAATTCCCCTCCAGTTCACTCTACACGAGGAAGATGCTGATGAATTAGAACGCCTGCAGATTGTTGTCTTTAATCGGCTACTTGTTGGAATTTAAGCACAAACACAGCAGTCAGTGATGAAGCTCTGCAGGTGGTGCTCACTGGTCATCATCAGTCATACCCTTCTCTTTCTCATGCTTAAAATCAAGTGAATCTAAAGCCTCTCTTTTCTCTCGTTTGTTAGATCTGGGCTTTTTTTAAATTCTCACATTATCAGTTTAGCGGCCAAATTGCGCAAACATTATTTGGTGTTTTAATTCTTTCAATGGGATGAAACTGGTGGTGGAAAAAACTGCATTTTACAACTTCTGCTGCGCAGTAGCGTAATGTCATCCAGATGTGCGCACTCGCAGAACACAAAGAAACACTTACATGTTAAATCAATGCAATATTTGAATGAAAGTAAAGGTCTTGCACTTTTCTTTCTGCAGCAACAGTTACGTACCTTTCATGGCGTTTTATCACTCGTTGAGAACTGTAGAAGAGATGAGGACCGCTGTCACTTTATGCGCATCTCACCATCCAGTGCAGAAGTGTAAACTTGTTCCAACACACTATAATTAAAGGATTTTTTTTAAAGCTACAAGTCTGCATTGACTTTCATGACTCTCAGTTTAAATTCCCATCGTTTCTGCTTTCTTGCTCGCTGTGGCTCAGAAGAGTGTTTGCGGGAGAGCTCAGATGATCCCAGAGCGCTGAGCTAAAGGAGAGTTGAGCTGAGACTTAGACCAGTGTTAAGTTACACAAAGCAGCAAGTTGTGTTTCCGGTGGTCCTTTCAGAATAAATTGTAGTCGCCCCACCTCTTTTCCACCCCTTAAACCACAGAAAATACAACTTATTTCCGGAAGATGAAATAGATGCCTAATAGATGAAGATGCCTTTCACATAATTTGTTCCCATTTCTTCTTTCTATGAAAAAAATACCAAACATATCTCAGTTTATCAAATATAACAATGCAAATGATCAAAAGATATTACTGAAAACCTGGCACCTCTTGTCAAGTGGTAGCCCTAAATTCTATCTACAGGATAGGATTTCGCATGGCACTCGTTCCAAACAAACTGCTGATGCAATAAAAGCATATCTGAATTAAAAACACACACAATAGAACACTCTCTGCCATTCACTGGCTTTCCTACAGCTCGAACATCAACATTATTGAAGCAGTGTTGGATCATCCTAACAGGGAACAGAACAAAAGGCAGCCAACATTTTCCTGAAGCCTGCTTAAAGAAAATACAAGAAGCCCTGCCTAAGAGAGTTCAGGCTGTGTTTATAAAAAATATATATATTATCACACTAAATATTGACTTTTCACCTTTTTGCACAAGCTGTGTTTTTGCCTTATATACTGTATTTCCATGTGTGTGTATATTTTTCAACAAGTGACTGCACATATTTTCCTAGTAAACTATAAAGATATGAAGGATGCCTCGGGTCTTTTGCACAGTTCTTGGTTTCAAGACATCAGAAAACAACTTCTGTGTCAAGCTCAAAATCTTTGCTTTGACACATTTAGGGGGGAAAACTAATCTATTGGTCATTTGTAACAACATATAGATGACATTTTCTGTCCTCTCTTTTAGATTTTCTAAGCGCTTTTAAGGTATCTAAATTTAATTTAGGCACGCTTTTATTGTGAAAGCTAAGATACTTCATTTCCGTCACTGGACTCAATTTCTGCATAACTTTCATACATAACTTGACAACCAAACTTGTTACTACATCTGTGCTGCACAGCCTTTCAAAGCAGTTACGGTCCCCGGCCCTCCTGCTGAGCCTCCTCCTGTGGGGACAGAGGAGGTGCGGACTGCTTTCAGCACTACAGACCGCGAGACGTCGCCCGACGCTGCAGTAATCCAGCCGGAGATGAGATTAGGTTACAGGGGGTTGATAGCAATCTCGTCCCCCGGGTAAAAATCTGGTACCCATTAGAGATAATTTCAAAGGTTGGAGAAGGTGGAAGGGAGCACCGCGACATTTCTGCCCAGTTTCTGTTTTGCATATTTAGGCTCATATCTCATGTCCTTCAAGGATTTAAAAATCATTTTAATATCAGCCTCCCTGCGGTAATAGATTAAATATGCTGTTTGGTGACGTGCTATCGTCTGATTTATCACGGCAGCCCCACAATTCTGCAAAACACTGCAGAGTATTTTCCATTGCTTCCACAGAACAGGAGAGAATCCTGCAGGAAAAAGTAGCAGGCATACAAAAACTAAAATCAAAAACTTATAGATTCAAGAAAAAGTCTTATGGCTGCGTGAGAGCTGTACTTCAAAGGTATAAAAAAAGTTTGCATGATCCAGCTGCATGCATAAATTAGTGGAAAAACTATAACTATGCATTTTTATTGCCACGATGTCTAAATGAGCTCTGTTTGATAAAGCACAATAACATCCTCATGACAACATGGCTATATAGATGGTTGCACTTCCTCTAGAAACAACTTATTTTGCTGAGAAGTGTCCGCTGTTTATCCATATTAGACTGTAAGGTTCACTGGGCGCCATTTTTCTTTAACTCTTCCAGGTGTTGTGATAATTCCTGGACACTTCCTGTATCCACAGTCTTCAGATCACTGATCAAACACAGAGCTCCAGCTGCATCCTCCCAGACTAACAAGGAACATCAAAGAAATGAGACAGGCCCACTCTTGCATCTTCAGTCCAGGTTAGTGTCACTGGGTTACATGATGCTAATCTTTTTACACTCGTTCACTTCATGTCAGTAAATTTTCCAGAAACGGATGCAGACAACATCAAGTGTCTCAGCAGTGGAATCCTCTGGGCTTGGAAGGAAAGCAGCACACATGTCCAGCTCAGATCTGTTTGTTCTTCTTTCTTTGGATAACACAGCCTTCTAACTCTGGCTCAGCACTAATAGCTTGAGTTTGACCCAGTGTGCCACATAACATACTTCAGACCAAGTTGAGATGATCAAGCAACTAATTACTTGTTTTACTAAAGGCTTCAAAACTGTTATTTTACTGTCGGCTATGATTGGAGCAGCAGGCTAGTATTGGGGCGCAGAGAGAGATCGTGGTGAGCTAATAAAAAGCAGCTGAGGTTCAGGTAGCTTACTACCAAGCTCCTGCTGGTCCTTATTCAGGGGTTGGGACCTCATTTGCTGGGTCAAGGCTTTCTGCAGTGGGTTCAGATTAGCAGGAGATTTAGAAAGCATACAGGAATTCCACATTTGCCACGGTGCCGCCATGTAGTGATTAGAAAAATGGCAACTCAAATCATTCAATTGCTGCAGGAGAGATTCACTGTTGGCAGACTAGAGAAAGTACTTTTCCATAGACTGCTGAGATAGTTTAATAACTTTTTAGTTTATTAAAACTGTACCTTAACATAACCGTTCATGCCCTTAAAAAAGAAAGAAAATTATGATCACTTGGGGGCAGCAGTGACAAGCTCTAAAAAATGATGAATTCTTACTGTAAAATCCTGTTTTTAAAAATAGTCTTAAATCTTCCACAGCTTAACTTACCAACAGGATTTTAAAATGCAACCACTATGACTTTATGCCTGAAAAAGAGATATAAAAATAAGGTGAAAGAGGGCTGGGCTGTACTTTTATGTAATACCACATTGTACCACAAGAGGGGGCAGTGAGTCAATGTAACCTTTATCCAACTACCGGTAGTAAATGATTAAACATTTTTATTTAGAATGGCAGCCTGCAAATTCCAAAGCATCTTAAATAAATATATATACTTTAAAAAAAAAAGAAGCAGCTGCAAACATCTGGAAAAATTTAAACAAACTCATTAGACCAACACTGCCTCCTGGTAGTAAAGTTTTCAGTTAAAGTTTTTAAGATTAATTAAAAAATAGTGTCTTTAATACAGCTCCAGGTGTGCGGCTGGAATTTTCCATCAGGATCCTGAGTCTACCTGGTATCGCCCCTGGGCAGGGCCATCTTCTCCTCTGCAGTTCTACACACCTGGAGCTGATTGCAGGCAATCAAGCCAGAGTGATTTAGGCCTCACGCTGACATTCATTCACCGCCAGTTCATCATCAACTCATGTTGGTAGCCAGCTTACATGGTTCAGGCTCTCCTTGTGATTTACTCTGCTAACCTTGTTTTCTTGTGACACAGTTCCAGGACTCACCTTGACTCAAACCTCAAGCTTAAGCTCCTCTTTTGGACTCAGGATACCTTACCCAATCTTTGAAATCACTCTGTGCCTCATCTGCCTGCCCTTCCGCTATTGCACATCATCAGAAACCTTCAGATCTCAGGTCAGCCATCCCACACCGTCCAGCTCACTCTGGATTCACGTCACCCCTCCCTCATTGCTTACTCACTCCACCTGCAAGTAAGAAAAGTTGTAAAACATACTAACCATCTACAGAGCTCCTCTCCACTACCCTTCCCTAATTCAGTTGTCCTCTCTCCTCAGTGTGACTGCTAAACTGCTACGTTCCAGTGTACATCAATTCCCCCCTCTCAATCCATGTCAAGCTAGCCACGTAAACTAGGCCTCGCCACGTCAAGTCCTGTGTTTTATTGCCTCTGTCCTTACTTATCATATTTTGAGTTTAACCAATAAACACCGTAAAACGTTCTGCTGTCTCTGCTCTGGGTTCCTACACAGTCCAGTTTTTGGACCAAGCTTTCGGTCTTATGACACACTATTTCTAAGTATGATGACTTCCAGGATCAGATAGTTTCCAGTTTTCTCTGTGTGGATGGAAGACAGATTGGTAACGAACTAAAGGAAGAGTCTGAATACGTAAGTGGAGAAACGCACAAATACTGATGTTTCAATGAGGAAAACTAAGTATAAAAATGTTGTATGTAAAGTTAGATGGTTAATTACTAAGTGATAATGCATACAGTCACAATATCATTCTCCATAACCGGAAGAGTTTCAGACAGAGTGCCAGAAAGCTTTGTAGCTGTTCTGGTTACTCATGATGACAGATGGGTTTCAGTAAGACACAAGAGCCTAAAGGATTACATGCAGTTTCTTTTGGCTGTTTATCACCAGCTAGTACATTTACAGCACAGGTAACCATATCACCAGGCATACAGCTGTATTACGTGAAGTTGAAATGACAGTGCACATTGTAGAGTCAGGGTTCTTAACGATCTAAACCATATTTTGTGTTCCCTGGACTGGATTATACAGCTGTCTTCTACTGATTTTTTTTTGATACCCTACAGAAATGAATGGCTGCCTGGAATGGTAGAAAAACGGAAAACAAGCAACATAAACTGAAAGTCTACACAGTTTGTTGTTAAAGCTTAAACTAAGAGCAGCTGTATATCCTCTTTTCAGTTACCCTGTTTTGTGTATAGTGTGCACATGTGCATGTGCAGTCCTCCTGCTCCTGTTGTGGCCTGCAGTGCAGAGCTTAACCCATGATTGAGACCATGCCAGTGTGTGTGCCAATTCTCTGCAGGGGGCTCAGGCTTACTGTCAGTCTGGTAGAGATTAAAGCATAAAGTTTTACCTAAGGAGGGCTCTGGACTATGTTAGAGACCATTAAGTGCGTGAGACAGACAAACAACTGAGCACGTTATATTTACAGAGCATTAAAGTTGATCTGCAGGTATGCAGCGCGCATAAGGCTTAATAACCAATAATGCAAACACACTAATAGGATCTGTACTGCTGAGTAGATCCATAAAAATAGAACAATCCTCGGAGGAACCAGACTGTGTCAGTCTCATTCTTCCATAAGCACAAGCTGCTTCTTTTTTTTTTTTTCGGGAGTCGGATATTTTCAGAGCTCTCAAGGTAAAAGCTTGTTCTACATTTCTTCGGTTTGTGTTTTGCACAGAATGGCACAGTTGCAGTGCAACAGCAGGCTTGGATGAGATATTGGAGGAGACTTGCAATACAGCTGTTGTTTTTTTTAAACTAGATATTTTAAATGTTTGCAACCTGGAAGACATCTTACTCTGTGTTCACTGAAGGTTAATGGGAATAATTTGCATTGATAAGACGCCATAAACTAAATAAATATGCAGTATTCAGAGCAAAAACACACAGTTATGGTTGTTTCCTGTTATTTACTATTTACTTGCTGTTGCTTTCAGCTCATTTAAGAAAAAAATTGTGTAGTAATTTGAGGTTTTGTTGTGTACATTTTTTGGATATTCACCTTTATGTATAATTCATCTGCACTTTATGGTAGCAAGCCATCATATTTCCTAATGTGATACTAATGAACAAATCCAAAAAGATTAACCGACAGCTGCCTTAGTGGATCTGTTCAGCTCATCATGTTTATTGGTTTGACATTGATTTCATATTGGATACTAATGAACTGACATTTTATCCACTCCCCTTCGTCCTGTAAATATTATATATAAATTTGCTTGTGAGCTGGCACCACCATGTGGTCGTTGTTTCTTTTTGCTAGAAAAAAAATTTCTTCTCCTGTTCTGAAGCTTGAGGCACGATGTGGAGGTTTCTTGCTCAGATTCTCTTCATCGCTGAAGTCATGCTCTGTGCTGCCGACTCTCCTCCGATCAGCGAGGAAACACTGAAAAGTAAGGCCTTCGCTGACGGAAAAGAAAAGCGAAAAACAAGACACCAGTGATTACTGTTGCAGAGCTTAAAGTATTGTGTGTTCCACGGGTGTGTGCAGGGCTTTCCGCAGCGGGAGAGCAGTATGTTGATGAGGAACTAAAGGGAACTTTGCTCGGAGTGAAGCAGGTGAAGGAAATGATGGAGAAGAAAGAAGAGAAGCACAGGCACCTGATGGATGCACTGAGGCACAGCAGTGATAAGAAGAAGGTGAATTCTGTTCGTTTTGCACTGTGCTGATCGTCCAGTTTCAAAAATCCTGCACAGCATTTGTGGCTGGTTAAGATGTACCCGCAATTAAAACCGTGTTTAAACGGTTTCATGCCAGTCCTTGTGCATTTTTCTGAAACCCACCACATATTTTCTGCTTCACAAAGACAAAGTCACATGGAGAGACCTCAAAGCAGACAGTGAAAAATGAGTGTGGGAGTGCAGCTGGTTAAGTGAGTCTGGGGTGTAGTTTTACTACAGTCAGGATAAATTAACTGTCTCTAGATTATTATATTTTCTGAGTGTTTTCAGAACGCAGGGCAGGGCAGAGTGCCAGAGCCTCAGACTTCATCTTATCCTCTGTGGTTTATTAAAAGGGAATGTATCTGTGACAGAGTTTTCTGTTTTTTGGGTTGGGTTTTAGGGGGTGATGCAGCTGGCCAAAGAAACACAGCAAAAAGTCGAGGAAGCCGAACAACAATGTCAAGATTTAACCAAATCTTCCTTTGGGGAGTGCCAACCATGTTTGGAAGATTCTTGTAAGGCCTTCTATACATCTACGTGTCGCCGCGGCTTCGCCTCTTTCTCGTTCAAGGTTTGACTTCAGCACATTCCAACAAAAGGAATCTCTTTAGGACTGATGTTTAAGGTGCAAACATATCTCTGTGAATCTCTCTCCCTCCCTTCAGGTAGAGGAGTTTTTCAGGAAAATGGCCACTAAGTTGGAAGATGCCGAGCAGGTCCACAATAAAAATCAGGAGAATTCAGGTGAAAATGTCGCAGCTGAAAAGCAGGTCACAGAGGACAAATCCAATATGGAGCTGCTGCAGGCTGAAGCATCGTTCAGCGACCTGTTGTCAAACATCAGCCTTTTGTACAACCAGAGCATTGGTCTGGCCAAGAAGATGCAACCCGTGTTTGGTCACGCCTTTCTAGAAACCTTTGCCACTGAGCTGCAGTCCAGCACGCTTTCGACCAGAGGGTCAAGCTCTGGCTTCCTTGGGTCGGTGGGTTTGGAGCACGTTCTTCACTCAGTGCTTGACTTTGGGAAGAGCGTGCTGGAAGGCTTCAGTGCCCCAGTGGCTGATTTGTTTGAGGAAATAAAAGAAGCTGAAGAGTACGTTCAGCAATCAAGTCGAGGTATCTGATGCACAACGCTGCACTCTTAAATGTGTGTGTTTGTAGACAATGGTTGTTTGTGTGTAACATAATTCATGTCCACCTACAAAGATACAGGCTTGTTTTCTGCAATGGGACCGCTGCAGAGCAGATATATGTGCAGAAGACTCCGCAGACAAGCATCAGAGTGCTGGAAGCTTCAAGACCTGTGTGAGACATGCAGGGATTATCTGTTAAAGGGTAAATCCAGATTTATTTTGCCGCTCTTCCCACACAGACACATATAAACAGTTTAAAACTGGTTTTATTTGACGTTAAAAAGAAGGAAAACTATGGAAAACAAAAAATGTCTGTCACAATTTCCTAGAGTCTCAATGCCACATAGCTTGTTGGGTCTGAAAAACTGTCCAAACCCAACAATGTGGTCAGATTAAAATGATTTAGCAGACACAAAAACAGAACATTCACATCTGAGAAATGGGAATCAACTTGTTTAGGGCATTTTTGAGGCTTTACTTGTTAAAATAGTTGTTGATTAGTTTTCTCTTGACTGAGAGGATTTTAAAAAATGGTTTTAACGCTTTTTAGATAGATGCTTAAAATTCTTTCATCAGGAATAATGCAAAAAAAAAAAAAAGTCCTTTAGTTCAACATGAACATCTGGATTTCTGCCTCCTCATACAGCATGCCCCAGCATGCAGCAGTTGCACTCTGAGATGGAGGAGATGTACATGCTGCTGAACGCCTCCCGTCAGCAGTATGACGGCAGGCTGCAGCTGGTCCACAGACACACAGCAGACACTCAGATGTGGCTCAGCAGCATGCATGACAAGTATGGCTGGGTCAGCCAGCTGTCCAACAGCACAGTGGACCCACACAGCATCTTCAGTGTGATATTGGTATGTGGCTAGTGATGCTGCATCTGTAGACATTATCTTTGCTGTATAAATTGGGAAGCTTTTATTAAGGTTGCAACAAGCCAAGGTTGCAATTTTGAGTCAGACGGCTACTTTCATTTTCATCTCTTCTCATCTTTTAGGTGAGTCCACAGCAACAGATAAAGAATAACAAGCCTAAAGCAGACAGCAGTGTCACTGTCTCCATAATGGATTCAGCCCCAGTAACCATACTGGTCCCAGCAGATCTGGAGGTGGATGACCCTGCTTTCATCCAAAATGTTGCTCTAGAGGCTCTGACACTATATAAACAGAAGATAAAAGGTATTGATCCCACGATTGTGGTCCCTTAGTGCAGTATTTGGCTACCAGCATCACCTGGCAGAGTTCCAAATTGAATTTAACCCAGATGAACTGCGATCATTTGAAAGCGCTTTACACTGCGATCGCTACAGATTGGATAGTATGTTGCAATCCAAGATGATAATGTGACTAGAAAAACAATCATACATTCCTCTTTTTATTGACTTGTTTAAAAAGATTAATTGGATCTACATGAAATCAATCTCTAATTATATTATATTTTTTGTTTTTTAATGGTCTGTACACTTACATAATGTAAAACTTAATAGTTTTTTTCTGCACAGGAATGGAGTAATGTGATCATACCACCATGGGAACAGTTTCTTCATGCAGAGTGAAGAGTCCAGGACATTCAGGTTTTCTCGTGCACAATTAAGCTGATCTGTATAATACTTGAAAATGCACCGCATAGACCTCTAAACCTTCATATGCACAGTTTATGTTGTTCTTATTCATGTATTTTGATGCTTAGATTTTTAAACGTCTACGCAATAAAACAGTGTACACTCCTCAACCTCTATTTTGTTTGTTATTTATGTCACGAGTACTTTTGAATTTAGTTTTTGAATCGTACTTCATAGTATGTTTTGTTTACAGTTTTAAATAAATGCAAACCGTGGTTTGCATCTCGTAAATCTGTAAGAACAGTGAAAGGGTGACTTTTGTTCGTATGCATTTCTCTTATCAATTCATAGTTTTCAATCACGTGATCGACTCACTAATTTGGCGGTAAAGGGGCGCAGTGGTGTTTTGCCCACGTGAACCTTGCTTTGTTGCACATGCGGAAGAGGTCCATATAAGAAAAACCTTCTCCTTCTATGATTGGCCGTTCTATCGCTGTACCCAGAACAGCCAACCAGAGAAGCAGTTTGACTGGGAGCGCAACAAAATGCAAAAAGTGAGCGGGAGTTCTTCAGTTGATTCTGAGGCTGGAAACACTGAAACAGTTTATTTACAAAAATGCCCGCAACTTCTGAAATACACGCCGGGGAGCTGCCGAAGCAGGGCAGCTGTGAGAAAGAGGAAAAGCAGCGGCTGACGACGGCGGCCGAGAAGCAGAAAAACTCTGGATTTTTCTGTGATGAACAAGGATATCTGAGTCTGGTGGAGCACATCTTGGAGAACGGCCGCTTAAAGGGGGACCGAACCAACACTGGAGTCCTGTCCCTGTTCGGCGCTCAAGTCAGATACAGCCTGAGAGGTACAGTTTACAGCTAGCATGGCATTGTATCTGTGTGTTAAAAGTACTGAAAACAGAAGGACTGCATGAAGTAATATGAAAAAGTCTTCCTAAAACAAAGTAATCTGCACCTTTTAGTCTGCTAACCACTGTAATTGACTTACAAGTATAAAGTGGCATAACATTAAAATATAAAATAAAGGTAGTCGTTGCATAAATACCCATCTGCAAATGACAGCTGCTTCCTACTTCCTCAGCAACATCACGTAACGTTTTTGGTTTGTTGGGTTTTTTTTGCGCAATCTTTCACAGACCAGTTTCCCCTGTTGACAACAAAGAGAGTGTTCTGGAGAGGGATCCTTGAGGAGCTGCTGTGGTTCATCAGGGTGAGCCTGGCAGGAAAACAAAAGAAACACAAGTCAATGAAAATCTTGCCAGTGTATAAATTAGATCTGATATTTTTGCAATCTGTCACAGGGATCAACAAATTCCAAGGAGCTGTCAGAAAAAGGAGTGAAGATCTGGGATGCCAACGGGTCTCGGGACTTTCTGGACAACCTTGGGTTCACTGACAGAGAAGAGGGTGACCTAGGACCTGTGTATGGTTTCCAGTGGAGGCACTTTGGTGCAGAGTACACAGACATGCATGCAGGTACAGTTTTCACCCAGTTGAATGAAGCTGTGAAGTCATTTGTCAGGATCAGATCTGCTCACCAAACTGTAGCCATGCATATAATTTTTCCTTTATTTGTTCATATTTTTATCCCAGTAGAAGAAAAGCAATGCAGGTTTGTTTGTGGTTGGTGCGGCAGCTATACAAGTAACTGTCTGAATTACTACATATAACTGGAAGTGCATGAGGAAACATCCACCTTTGGACTTTATAGTTAATTTGTTCACTCAAAGGTATTTGAGGGCCACCCTTTATTTAGTCATTCTGAATATTTCATAAAGATGCACAGAAATTCTGTAAAACATACAGCAGGCTGTGGGTTTTTACAGGTGTTATCTTATATGGAAATGCTGCTGTAAATGAAAATCATTTGTAGAGATGTCGAGTTTTCATGTTTTTTCCTGGTTTCATCTTTGGACAGATTACACAGGACAAGGTGTTGACCAGCTGCAGAAAGTCATTGACACCATCAAAACGAATCCAGAGGACCGGCGCATCATCATGTGTGCCTGGAACCCCAAAGGTGAGGCCAACGGAGACCTTTTGCTTTAAGTCGCATTTGGTGAAGAATTATACAAAAGGTAAATCTTTGTCGTGTCTTGTGGTGTTGCAGACCTTCCTAGGATGGCGCTGCCCCCCTGCCACGCACTCTGCCAGTTCTACGTGTGCGACGGCGAGCTGTCGTGTCAGCTGTACCAGCGCTCAGCTGATATGGGATTAGGGGTGCCTTTCAACATCGCCAGCTATTCACTTCTTACCTACATGATTGCACACATTACAGGACTCAAGGTATGGCCAGTGCATTCTTGTCATATTTGATACCTGTTTGGTCCAGCAGTGTCCCCTCTATCGCATCACCTGATATATATTTTTTTAATCTGTCCATTCAGCCGGGCGACTTTGTTCACACCCTGGGAGATGCTCATGTTTACCTCAACCATACTGAACCTCTCAAAGGGCAGGTGGGTTAGTTAAATGTGCTTCTTGCATGTCTCATTGCTTTTTTTTTTTTTTAATTTCAAACTTACACGTTTGTTTGTGTTTCATGTGCAGCTTCAGCGAGAGATCCGACCATTCCCCAAACTGAGGATCCTGAGAAAAGTGGAGAAAATCGATGATTTCCGCATGGAGGACTTTGAGATCTACGACTACAACCCACATCCCACAATCAAAATGAAGATGGCTGTGTAAACTCAAGTCACAACGTTGTTCTGAATGAACAGTATGCTCTCCACTGTAATGTGTGCCTGCTTCACTCATGCTAAAAGTTCAGTTTTTTTCTGTCTGGTTTGGGTGAACTCTCTTTTAAGCCTTAAGCACTTCAAAGTGTTTTTTTCTCTCTCTTCAAGTTCTTTGTTTTGTGTTTTAAATGAATAATTATCTAAGTCTGTAAATAAAGATGTTAACTTTGTCAGCTTGAGCGCAATCTAGTTGTACATTCAGTACAAAATATGACACTGGTGGGTAAGTGGAGAGTTTGCTTTGATTTTTAGTTTATTTAAAGAGTTTGAAGATGCTAGTTGTGACTTTGCAAGACGTCACAAAAGTTAAAAGATGTGTTCATATATCCTAATAAAGGACGGGTTTACCAGTTAAAACTAAGTAAAGGGTGTCACATACAGTGAGCCCAGGTTGCCTACTTTACAGCTTTGTCCACAAGTCTTTAATTCCATGTATTTGCAACTTCCTATATGCTAACTGATGAACTGGAGTTGTACACCCATGAACTGTTTGGCTTAAACAGGGTAGCAGCCTTCAGATATCTTGTTAATGGGTTTCTGCTGCAAAGCACTGCATAGGAGGGAAATTCTTCAGAAGACAGAATTTAAAGGATTTACATGACAAGTGCTTATGAAGGAAAGATGACCACAATCTGATGACTTAAGAGGACTTAATACAAGGTTTACAGCTTGACTTGTAATTTTTCAAGTTTCATTAATATAGTTCTATTTCACAGCAGCAGTTTTCTCACAGCACTTTACATTATAAAGGAAAGACCAAAGAGTATTAAAAAAAAATCAAATGATTCACTAAAGCTTGGCACTTTGATCAGTAAGAAGAAAAATATTCTATTTACGGTAACAGAAAAAGAGCTCTGGAGAAAGTTAATTTCAGTTCCCCAGGCTTTCTGAAAGACTTTTTCTTTGGACATTTTCAGTCCAGTCCTTTTATGTGACAATTTCAGAATGTTTTTTCCCCTCCAATGTTTGTACTGTACAAATGTAAAATGTTTAAAATACAGTCCCTATTTCTTTATTTCCTGTTTCCATATGTCTCCTTCAGGGTACTCATGTCGGTTCACAGATTCCTCCAGCATCTCACAAGAATAGCCTGGATCCTGAAATCAAAGAGCAGAACGATCTATACCAGCAGCTGTAAACAACGCAAAGTTGTTGTTTTTTTTTCAGAGTAATGCAGATTGACTTCCTAATCAGTTTCTTGCCTTCGGTGGCATATAGTGGGCGTCTTGAATCACTACAGGACTAGTGAAGTGCTCGTGGAGGTGGTCTACATATTCACACATTCTGGGGGGAAAACAAATCAAAAAGTCAGTGTTTGGTTATAATCACTGAGATCAAACTGTTGATAAAAATAAACGCTGCTCCTACCGGTTCCTGAGATCCGCAGACACGCAGATGTAATCAAACAGAATCAGATGCTGGACGAGCTCACAGAGCCCGACTCCACCGGCATGAGGACACACAGGCACTGAGAAAGAAGAAACGCAAACCCACGAGTTTCCTCTGTGTAGGCAGTATTTGTCTAATAACCTTTGAGGACCTTTGGCAACTTTTAAAAAACATGCCTTGGGGATCTGTATGATTCATGATTGTTATTCCTTGAACTTTTACCTTGGAACTTGTAAGCCATCAGCAGCACGGCCAGGTTCTCGTTGACACTGCCCAGCCTACAGCTGTCTATCTGGACAAACTGCAGTGCAGAGGCCTGCAGGAACTGCTTAAACATCACCCTGTTGTGACACTGGAGAGAAAACTCAACTCAACTCAACTAAAAATATAACCCATCAAAGATATGCTTGTTGGAACAGACCTGAGCTCTGACCTGCTCGCCTGTTGCCACTCCAATCCCCAGTGGAGCCAAAGCCTGCAACAAGAAAGTTGTTTATAACTCAACAGCCCTGGATGGATGACTGAATGTACCTAAGAGACAGAAAGAGGGTCCTGTTCTTGTGTTTATTGTTACCCTTAATATTATTCATTAGAAATCAATGATACAACCATATAGAGGTTTAAAACGACTGCCAAGGGATGCAAAATAGCCACAGAAAGACATAAAATGTATCTGATGGTTGCTTTGTTTTGATGATTTTTCAACCTTTCTGTTGTCCCATATACATACTGTATCACAGAAATGCCTTTCATACACATAAACAAGCTGAAAACTAGAAATTATTCTCTTACCTTGGAAATAGCAGCATGACCCAGGATGTCATCTGGAGACGTGGGCTCCTCGATCCAAAGGGGTTTGACCTCAGCCAGTCTGGACACCCAACTTATGGCCTCGGCTACGTCCCATCTCTGGTTGGCGTCGATCATCTAACAGGAAAATAAACCCCTTTGGTATAATTTCCTAATGCCATTACACATGCAGGGGCAAGAACAGGCTTACCAATGTGCTGCTGGGTCCAATCATTTTCCTTATGAGGCAGCACCGGCGTATGTCGTCCTCTAGATCAGCGCCAACCTTCACCTTAAATCTGGTCCATCCACTTTTAAGAGCATCCGAGCAGAGCTTAACAGAAACATGACTGTCATTATAGTTAGTATTATGCCTAACTAGGCACACTGTTTGCTGAGCGATTTATACAACAGAGACCTGCTTGAGCTGCTGGTCTGAGTATCCGAGCCAAGCACAGGAGGTGGTATATGCAGGATAACCCTCTTTCAGCATCTGATCCTCTGATGGAAAAAAGATATGTACTGAATTAAATTGTGTTTAAATGGAATAACCTGGCCTTTTATGGTGGCTGAAAGGGCTCTGGTTGATTTCTAAAGAGGCAGTAATTAGTGTGCTCACCTCTCTGCTTCTTGCCCTCCTGTGCTTTCACAAGTATGTCTAAGAAAAGAATGAAGACAGAAGGAGTGTGACACAGCGTTTTGGTAACACTGCATTTCTCAAACTGTACTGGACACACTCAATGACGTCAAAAACCAGTCTCACCCAGAGCTTCTTCCTCTGTAAGCACATCAGTGATGTATCTGAAGTCGATGCACGACACAATCTGCTTCGGGTCCTGAATTGACAAATACATGGCATGATATTTCCCTTGTGATTACATCTCGGATATAAATCGGTGGAGTAAATTATCTCTGACTCACCATGTCCACGAGCAGCTTCCACAGCGGCTGTGGAAAAAGTCTGTGAGCCATGATGTGTCATGCTTTATGAAAGAAACAAAGTTTTACTTATTAAGCTTCATCTGAGATTTCCCCACCTTGCCTTCAGCTCTTGCCCAGAGGTCCCACACAGCATTCAGGACTGCAGCAGTGGCCAGGTGGATCACTCCTTTCTCTGGGCCTAACTGTACCAGACGAGAGTCATAATTACATCTAGCAAAACTGGAGAGTACACCGCCGTTTGTTAATAGACACATTTTTCATCATGCATTTATTAACTAGGTCTCTTTTTATAGTTAATTATTGTTGGAGGCTTTTTTGGCATGAAAAAACAAGCATACATTATTCAACAACACTGGCAAAGCCACCAGTCTGAATAAGCTGTCTCGTATGGATACAAAAGTGTGGGCACCGCTAGATAAATGACATATTTTATAAATATAAAATATGTCATTTAACATTTATTCAATAATCATATTGATATTAACCCATAAGTGTTAAACACCGAGTGAATATCAGCAGATTCCATCAGTCAAGTGAAACTGATATTAGCTTGAAATCTAAAGAAATGACTGTAATCTGGTCATGTTTGTTATGTTATGTTTGTACTCTCACCCATCTCATCTGGCCATCACTGGTCAGGAGGCGGTAAAATCCACGGAAGTTACTCACAATCTCCTGCAAAGATTTGCCGATAACTAGTCCTGCAAGGGCCTTGACAGCGCACAGCACTGTGGGGTTTCAACCAGCAACAAAAACAAAGAAAAACTGGATGAAGATCAAAACTTCAACAAAGATCTATAATTTTAATAAACCTAATTTAAACAGATACAGGGACTGTGGAGTCTGAGAAGACAGCCCTGCAACAGCCAAGTTATGATGTTCGGTGTTTTGTCCAGTTTATCTCCCTGTTGCTCTGTGCCACCCTACACAAAGGCGTCTCGCTCATAAGCCTGCACTCTTTGATATCCACTGTGACTAATTGAGGGTGAGTGGGAAGAGAAGAGAACAGAGAGAGACAGAGTAACAGTTACACTATGTTAGACAGAGATGAATAATTACTAATGAATATTTTTCAGTTTCAACAGTTTTCAACAGTAGTTTCCTGTTTTATTTTGATAGTCTCTTGCCTTGACAATATTTTCTGTTGCTGCAGCGTCAAGAGGACTTGAGTCATGAACTCAAGTGCTCTTGATGCTTTATAACCAGCTACTTTGCACGTACAGCGAGTGAAAGCATTGGGTGAACCGAATGAGGCGAAATTAAATCGAGCTATTAGACCTGAGTGAATTCGTATTGATCAGAGTTAGAACAACTAAAATAAACTTAGATTAACCTGAAAGGAACTAATATAGGTTAAGCGGTAGTTGATACAAATCAGGATTTAAAACCAAACCTGGGAAGGGGGAGAAATATATCTTTGTTTTGCTTTTGTTTGTTTGTTTTTTTATCTTCTTTTTTTATTTAAAATAACTAATGCCATATATACACACCTACACACCATATACACATTTTTATAGTCAATCCTCATGTATTTACTGTGTGCGTATTAACTAGTAATCCATCCTTATTCCAGCATCTATGAACCACCATACATGTTATAAATGTTATCGTTTTTGTCATGTTCATATCATGTCAGTATTCTCTGTAATGTAACTGAAATCCATTGACTAAAACTACCACAAGATGGCAGTGCAGGGCTTGGAAATTAAAAAGAGAAAAATCATCCAAGATCGGACATTTTCTCTGCAACTTTTTAATCATTAAGGAGCATGTAGGCCATAAACACCGACAATAAACCATAATGTGGCTGATTTCTGCATTGTTAATGTTTTTTTAAACAATTTGGTGGTGTAAGTTATGAGACGTTGTATTCATGTAAAAATCTACATCGCAGTTGTAATTTTGCTCAATAAAAAACAGCAGCGTTTTCACATTTACTCTATATAGCTGAGATTTTTTTCCCCTACCGAAAACCTTTTGATAAAATTCACACTGTTCAAGAACCAGAAATTCCGAGCTCACTGCGTGCACTTGAATGCAACAGCAAGTTTGTTGTGGTGGCTTCGTCAAAGTGGGTCTTTAAGGCCGCCCCGCGTGGATCTTACCGATCTCGGTGCCTTTTCCCAACGTGAACGTGAGGCCGAAACCTTTGAGGCCGCTGTCCGTGTCGAGGACCACATAGGCGGCCGAGTAGTCCGGGTCGGTGTGCTGCAGCGTGGACATGAGAGGGAGGGGGGAAAGGTCTCATTCTTGTGACTGTGTCTGTGAATGCGAACATGCACGCGCGTGGAGAACGAGCTGCACAAACTTCTTACCATCGCGTCTGAGCCGTGCTGCTCCAGGGACGTCGGGAACCTCACATCCCTCACTCTCAAATTAACAATTTTGTGCGACATCTCTGCGCACAGATTAAATCTGTCATGTGATCGAAGCGGTTTCTGCTGTTGTGACCTCTGTAAGCTTACCCCACCCACTTCACCGTGTCGTGCCGGTTTAAACATTAAAGATGAGGCTTAAAGAGACAAATCAAAGCGTCTGGTCTCTAAGTGAATAATAAAAATATAAAAATACACTGTGTAAAATCGCGTTTTATTGTACAAATTCCCCAGGTGAGTCTCCACCCACAACCTGCCTCCCCGGTAAACTTTGCAGTCTTGTCAATTTTATCAATAATCATACAAAATGAGGAGTTTATAAAGCCCTTCATTACAAGCTCGGTCATCAACTGGAATTAATAACAATATAATATTGTCCTGTCGAGTCCATACAGGAGCAAAGAGAAGAGCTATCATACACATCACTGCCATACAAACAACAGTTTTTGCAGAGTCACCATAAAACACGAGAGTCTGAGTTTCATCCCATCCCTGTTTAAACGTTAAATAGACCCAGTGACACACTATACAAACGTCTTTCATGTAAGCATGTCTCTGCAGCGATTACAGTGGGATTATAGTAACCGGGGCAGTGAGGGACACAAAGAATTATGGCATTGTAATCACAAAGTCTCTTCTGGAGGATGATGGACAGCGAGGGGAAGTCTTCAAATGAAGCTTTAAATCAATGTCCGTGAGATTATAAATTCTAGGAACATATTTGTTCTTTTTTAAAAAAGACAGAGTTTATCACAATCTTAATCATGTCTACTGCAACTGATGACGTGAATAAAGATAAGCCGTGTGGAATTTGGACCATCAACCTCACCCTGAGAATGTCTCCCCGTTAGGAAAATATATTATTTCTTATCAACAATTAATCATTATGTTGCATAATTTATTGTTACAGCACAAATTTGGAGGCAAATGAGTGCGACGGCCGGCTTTTCTCAGTGGGTTTTTCGTCCGCGAGGCTTCGTCACAGCTTATTTCACAGGAGTAAGAATCCCACGTGGAGTGTATCTGAAACATTTCTCTGAAATCGGAAACCACAGTCATATTCAGAAATTCACACATCTAAGACTTGAGTAGTACCGTAGGTTAACACAAAATTATGAAATGCAACAAAATCTTGTGTGGACACTGGAAACAGAAAAAAAGGAAGAGAGAAAATGTAGAGCAAGTAGTGGTTTGTGTGACTGGCAGTTTCCGGTCAACTTTTTCTGGACTTGTCATTAAACAAGCTTCCTCTGGGCGTAGGGATACACAGAAGAGTCCAGTCTGGCTATAGGTTTTCTCCAGGTTGATACTGTGGCTCTGTGGCGGTGAAATAGTCCTCCAGAAAGGACTGCAGGTACTCGAAGGTTGGCCTCTCGTCGGGCTCCTTCTTCCAGCACAGCTTCATCATCTCATGAAGGGACTCGGGACAACCCTGCGGGCAGGGCATGCGGTAGCCTCTCTCCACCTGCTCCAACACCTCCCGGTTCACCATACCTGAGGTGGAGATGGAGTGGAGACAGAGAGGGCTGTAAGAGCTTTTGTTCAAGCCTTTTTTTTCCAAATGGAAAAAGAAGAGATAAGAGGGCTCAGGAGGCTGCATGTTCCACAGAAAATCCAGAGTGCATCATTAAAATCACAGCCACCATCAACAGAAAGGATTGAAAGCCTAGCAAATCCCCTCCCTGCTGAATATCAATCTACAGCAGCAAGTTGTGATTAAAAAAAAACTATTTGAGTGTCACAATATAATGGTGCTGATGATATCCATGCTGCATGTAAAATAAATAAATAAATAAAGTAGTAATAGGCAAATCATATATCTGTACTGCAGGTGGACCCCAATAATATAAGAAATTCAGCTTGAAATTCTTCACTTGCATTTTAATATTAATTGATTTATTTATGTTAATAATTAAAACTAAGCACCTTCTGTTACCACTTTACGCTGACCTAAATTTACTGCTCTTGTATTGACGCATTGGATCCCAGTGGCAGGAGGCCTTAACACTTTGCACATGACTGGGTAGCATTAGTAATTTATAGCCAACAGTCCATGTGGTTTATGTTTTTAAATAAACATTTTAAGGAAACATATCACTCACTCTTTTACATTTTGATTTCAAGACAAGATTTGGGATTGCTTAGGCTCCATGGGAGTTTGTCCTATAGACTTGTGAATTGATTTGCCTATCATAAAAGTGTATTTAAAACAGAATAGATAAAGAATATTGTGACAGACCTGCCAATCATGTAATCATTTAGCACCTTTAAACTGAGAAAAATCAGTCACAAATTTCCATCCCTAATTTTTCAATCCCAATATTACTGAAGCTGCACATTTGCTCAAATTAAAAGGCTTCATATAATTCATTTGAAATGAAATACAATCTTTTTGTTTGATTTATTACTAAAGACACCAACCTGTTAGTTAAGCTTAGCTTATAGATTTTGTCCAAAAGTAATAAAACAACAACTGTATATAAAAGATGGATGTGGCCTGACCAGGTTGAAAACGTGAAGCCACCTTGGAAGGATCCTAATTTTATATATTTTTTCTAACACCGAGCCGGGTCTGAGTCTTTCTCAATGACAACAAACATGTTACTGATTGTTTTATGGTCTAAACTGTTTATTAATCCATGTCATGTACAGATTGCTTGAGAGTTGTCCGCCCTTTTAAACGTGATACAACAGTCGGGCAGTGGATGACTTGGGCCTTATTTACTTGATCCTACATGCTCACCAAGGGTGTAACACATCCACAATGGCAGACAAATGAACATCAAATGGTTAGTAAATGTGTGTTTGCAAAAACCTCAACAGAATATATTGTTAAATTTGAGAATTGTTCCTGTGAGGTAAGAATATGGCTACCTTGAGCTGCTACCATACCTGCAATTTCAAACATATAAATGCAAATGTATAAAATCCAGTGGTGTTTGTTCACAGAGCCCAGTGAGCTGTTTCCCCAGGTTTACCATAAATATGTGTCTATTTCTCAAAATGTCAACTTACTTCTATAATCAATTATCAGATTCTCTTCAGCCACACACCTCTAATATTAGTTTCAAGGCTACATCACATATAAACCTGATCTGTGCTACGGGCACTGCTCCCTGGGGCAGAATCGGTCTGGCAGATGGTTATAAACAAGAGTTGTGTTCAATCTCCTGATCGTCCCCCACCAGATGGTCTCATCTAATCTCAAATGTGCCACAGAGTCTGTGTATGTGTGTGTGTAAGGCTATCTGTGTGTGCATGCGTGTACATGTCAATACTCCCCCTACAGAGCCATAAACAACCAGTGCAGACAATGTCAGACAGCTTCACTTCATCCTCTGATATTAACAAGCACACCAGCTCAACGTCTGCTGACAGACTGCAGGCTGATCGCTCTGGTCATTAATCACTGCGCACTGTTGGTGCACTACACCTTTTCTTCACACCAGGTATGTGTATATCTGTGTGCTAGTGTTGACCCTGTCACTTACCTGGATAGGGCACTCTGCCTTTGGTGACAAGCTCAGTGAGCAGGATGCCAAAGGACCAGACGTCTGACTTGATGGTGAAACGGCCGTACAGCGCAGCTTCTGGGGCCGTCCATTTAATAGGGAATTTGGCTCCTGCGTGTGATGGAGGAGACAGGAGAGAGGGTTAGGTGAAGTGCTGCCACTAGAGGGCATATGGGCTAATTTCTGTCTTCATTTCCAGGAAGTCACAGGAAAGTCAGTTAACCATAGTTATATAATTTGGAGCACATTATATTTTCCTACTCAGTCATACAGATTTTTTAAATAGACCTCAGAGAAAACAGGTTTAAGGGGTAACAACGGATATAAACAATACAATAAAGAACGCTGCATTTGAATAATTAAAAAAAGATATCTAAAGTATTAAAAGTATTTATTAATATATATTTCAAAAAGCAGTTTCATTTGAACTACTCTCTACCTGAGAAACAGTCCTTATGGAAATAGTGTCATGTGCACCACAAACAAAAGTTCATTGATCTCTGCCACAGTCACGAACTCATATATAGACTGTAAATAAAAGATGGACACAGACATGGTGGCATCATCTAGTGTAGCAAAGTCTCAATGTGATGTTTCCCTGTCACCATCACAGTGTTTTAAAACACATGGATGTGACAGAGAAACAAAAACAAACACTGCCCTCTTATGTGTTATTAAGAACAGTATGCTCTATTGTTTATTTCACTGTAAACAGGACTATAATTTAACAAATGAATGTAATGTTGTATTCAAGTGTCTTAAAAGTAGCTGTTAACAGAATAAACCCATCTGAAAAGTGTTTACTGAGGTCATAGAGAACCCAGCGCAGTTTCTCCAGGCACGGGAGTTACATCTTTTATATACAGTCTATGAGATTAAGTGAATTTTTTACAGCCACCAAGTTTTCAGATCTTTGACCAAGCAGATGCTCACAGGTATCTTTTTAGTCTTCTGTCCCAGGTATTTAGTTTTTCTGCTCCTAAGCAGGCCATCAACTGTGCCCCACTTCCCTCAGCTAATATGCTGCTAATGCAACATTTTTAGCATATTTTTGAGGACTGTGTGTTTATAAGATTATTTTTTCATCCATCTCATGATATATCGATTAGCTTCAGCTCTACTTTAGTGATAAATTACTAAATCTCAAACTAAAAATGTGAGCATATTTAGTATTTAACTCCTTTCTTTCTTTATAGCATCACTGGCAACTGTCTCTTGTTTCTACGCCACTGGTCTTCAGACTGTAATTAAATTTGTAGAGCAGTACTGTTCCCTAAGTTTCACAGATGCTTCTAAAACAAGCTTCAGAAGGAAACTGCAGTCTTCAGCCTTCACTGGAAGCATCTAAAGCTTGCTCCACTTTCTCATGAGGGTAAGGCACTGCTTGCGAAGCAGAAATAGCAGAGATAAATTCTTCCAACATGTGAAGGGCAAAGCTAATAAGAGATCAAAAGAAGCATCTGGTTTTTCTTATGTTAGCCTAATTCATCATGAGGTGAGACAACCGGGAGTCGTCATAGCTGTAAGGCTCTCTCTGTTTCTGCCCTGACACCTCATTCACCTGTGACTCACACAGCCTGTGTTTAAGTGTGCGTGTACCCACCTTGCCTCGCCGTGTACTCGTTGTCCTCTATCAGCCTGGCCAAACCGAAGTCGGCAATCTTACACACCAGGTTCTCGCCCACGAGGATGTTGGCGGCACGCAGGTCCCTGTGAATGTAGTTCATCCTCTCGATGAAAGCCATGCCATCAGCGATCTTTAAAATAAACACACAAAAAAAGAAACCCAAAATGGTTAGACAGCATCTCACGTTCGCCACTTCAGCTAATAATTTTCAGCTTCTCGTACTTTCCATCACCTCTTCATGTCTGATTGATTTTCAAAGAGTAAGAATAAAAGCAAAGTGTGCCAAATCTGGGAGAGGAGGACTTGTTTACCTGAGGCTGTGATTCTTCTTCTTCTTCTTTTTTTTTTTTAAATGTCAGAAGCTTAAAATAGAGCTCTATACTTGGCAGTGCACTGAGGTGAATTCTGCACTAGTGGAGAAAAAAAAGATACAGGTGCTGGTCTCACCTTTGCAGCCATGTCCACCAGCATGACAAGATTCAAATGTCTGCCATCTCCTTCTTTGAGGAAGTCCAGCAGGCTTCCTATTAAAAGCAAGTGTGAGAAGTCATAATGGATGTGAGGGAGCTGCATAACGACATACTGCTACAGAGTGTGGAATAATAGCTTAAAGTGAATAATGCATTAAGTTGGACAGTAATTAATTTTGCGATTCACAGTGTTAGCTGATCCATGTTTCTTGTTTGGAGTTAAAGTATGGAAAGGTCAGTGTCAGTGTCTTTGTGAAATCACTGCACCCGAGTGCATCAAAGACTGCAGACACGTAGGCATGCATCTGTCACCGAGTAACCTCAGAAAAAATTTTTCTATGAAAACCTGCTGCAGCTTTCAATTACCCATTCCACTTTCCCGCATCAGGGACCCACCAGGGACCCTGAGGGACTTTCAATTTTTAAAGCATATTAATTAAAAAGCCTATAAAATTTACATTTTTCCTTCAAGGAAATCACCATGTGTAAATTAAAGAGGAAAAAAAGCAAGGGCATGTGATCCACCTGAAAAATCTAGAGGCTCACACCTGATGTTGTTTTTCCTTCTCTCTAAAAATAGACCTCAGGAGTGTCGTGTAACAGGAAAACAGCTGAGTACTGTTATTCTCCAGGGATTGGCGGTACCTTTGGACATGTACTCTGTGACAATATAGATGGGTTCCTCAGACACCACTGCATACAGAGGCACCAGTTTGTCATGCCTGAGCTTCTTCATAATCTGAGCCTCTTGGAGGAAGGCCTCAGGTGACATGGTCCCCGGCTTCAGCGTCTTTATGGCTACCTTAGTTGTACCATTCCACGTGCCTGCAGAGATGGAGATGCGGGAGAGAGAAAAGCCCACAGGCAACAGGGGTAATCAGTGTTGTTAATGGGCTGGGAGCGAGACAATATCATTAATTAGGTCTTGTAATTGCTCAGACATGTGCTGTCATGCATGCGATTCTCGCAAAATATCCCTGGGATGAGTGGATACGGGCTCGCTCTCTCCTCCTGAGAGATACGATCTCTAGAGATAAAGATGATATAACAAAAAGAGGAAGCAACTGAAGGAAGTGGATAAGTCCCCAGCTCTGACAGAGACAATAAACATAGATGGACAATGACATTTTCTATATAAACTGGGGCTTATTCTGTATTTCCCAATGTACATAAATATAGATAATTACTAAACAACATGTGGCTGCTTTGGCCTTACCCATCCAAACCTCTCCAAAGCAGCCCTGGCCCAGTTTGAGCTCCAGCTGCAGTGACTCCCGGGGAATCTCCCAGGCATCTTTAGCAAGGCCCTGGGTCTGAGGCTTGACTGTGGGGCAAACTGTGGTCAGCTTGTGGCAGAGCCCGTCAGCATGCTCTGTGACAGAGACACCGAGAGAAATCAAAATGACACATTACACCCAGCAGTGCCACACACCAATACACACAAGTCTTTTAACCAGCAGGATTCAGTGTCGTAAAGTTTCATCCATCATTCGTTCCATTTGATGTGGATGACTTTAGATGCACTCATCCCAGCTGCGATGAAATATAAATGAGATGAAGTGGCTTTTTAACACACCAGAGCGCTCTCGAGAGCCAAGCTGAAATGGAGTGGGATCACAGAGACTTAACCTCAGCTCTCTTCGGGCTAAGGAGGAGGTGTGAGTTTCAAAATTATAACAGCACCATCAATTGTTATTAAAATTAAAGGCCATTCATCTCCTGTGGTAACCCTAAAGGAAGCACGGCAAACTGCGTGGCACAGAGCAGCAGCTGTGAGTAAGAGTAATTTTCAGGATAATTCCTCGAGGTATGAAGAACGACTGTGATGAATAATGAATGAGATGACAGAAAAAGCGAGTGAGCAGGGAGTGCTGCCTGTGTACATACCTGTATAATGTTTCACAAGCTTCTGTAATGTGTCAAATTGTGCTCTGGTAGTGATGTAGTACCCCCCATTATCAAGCTTGCGGATCTTGTAGTGTTTCACATTATCTCCTTTGGATTCGTCCCAGTCCCGTATGGAAAGAGAATAAGCACCTGGAGGACATACAGGAAGTGGTTTTCATTTTTTTAAGCACAACTGTGAGTGATTTGGCTTTGTTGTGGTTAAAAAACATGGCTTCCAAACTAGGATAAAGCTCTGGTTCCCTCAGACTTTTATTTTCCTTTTTTACAGCTGTGAATTTATGTTTTTCTTACAAAGTTGTTATTCTTAGCACAAAAAAGTATCCTCCACTGCTTTGGAGACTTATGTTTCTTCCATCAGTTTCTGATGCTAAATACATCAATACCACAACAGCCTGAACACTGAAGTCAAACACAGGGCAATTATTTTTTACAGAGAGTTCTTACCATTGCTGGCTGCTTCATTCTTTTAAAGCAGCTGCATGCTGTTATTAGTCTTCCTCATGGCTTTATGCAGATCCAATTGTGTAACTGTTGTAGGTTTTGTTCTCTTTACTATTTTAACAGTACCAGGATCTATGCATCCGTACGCGCTACAGGGTGCTGCAGAAAATGATTGCTGCCCCCACACCCTTCTCACACACAGGCTAAGAGAAAGCTCACTCATCTAGACGAGGAACAGCAAATATGAAGCATACTTTAATCTTATTGCAAATTAGAGTTGGTGAGAAGAATTTTTTTTAAAGATTTAGCTGTGACACAAGCAGTGTTAAACTTGTGCATCCATTAATGTGACAGCATGAATTCAAATGTACTATAGTCAAAGTCATCAGTAAGTGACCTCCGTTGCAATTCCTGAGCATGCCATGAACTGAAAACTGCTATAACACCTGCATCACTGTCCACAGTGAAGCCAGTTTTACATTGCCCCTGACCAAAATCAGCACCTTCGTGCATGACTGAAATGTACACCTGTGCACAGGGACAAACCAAATGCCTTTGGAAGAAAAATCTTACAGTCAGACGAGACAAAGAATTAGCTATTTGACAACAATAACTAGAGGTATCTTTGGAGGGGTAAAGGTAAGGCTTTCAGATCTAAGAACACTGACAGCTGTGTTCTTAGACTATCTCAAAACCCCAACTTCACTCCAAACAATAATTTATGGACTATATTTAAAAGATGGGTCCGTGCCAGCAAATCAACCAATTTAAATAAAGAGTGGTCAAATATCCAACCAGGTTTATACAAGGATACTAAAGGCATCTGGCTGAGGTACTACTAAGGGGCTTTTGGAGTCAGTAGAGGCCATGGTAGCAACCTAAATGCTAATGTTGAAGCTTTAAAATGCTAAAATCAACAGGTAACATTGATAGAGATACGTCCATCTTTTTTTAAAGACTCACTAATACTAACACTAACAACTATAACAGTCTCATTGTATCATGTCATTATAGTTGACCTACTCACCTTCCACCCAGAATCTGAAAGTGGAGTGATTTAACGTGGTGAATGTATTTCATATAAACACTTTTTTTTAGCATTGCAAAATTATTACTTATGTCGTTGTTTATATTTGCCACGAAGTCATGAAAGTGCTTCAGTTGCTATGGACTAGCATGATCCATGCAGCAACAGGATTTTCAGCCTGGACCACTTTAGTCAAAAGAACATTTCTATTTCCATTTGCAGTAGTTTATATTTGGCGATAAGTATCTGTCTTGGGTCTTCCCTGCTTTTCCCCACTTACATGTGGAAAGCTGAAGGTGGGGGAAAAAAGCAGCAAGAAGCAAAACCCCAGCACGACAGAGATCAATGACAATAGAAATAACAATGAACCTGAAATGATACATCTGCAGTGACCATGCTAGATTGTAATCCATGCACGCCCGGAAACGACTCCTCCCACTTTGCTGAATATAATCACCTTTAGTAGTTTCACTTTCTCGCACCAAGAAAGTTCCTCGATGATTCCCTGGATTCAGCAGCAACCTCTCAGCATCTTTGCGTCCCATTTTACCAAAGTACCACCTGCAAAGAAAGAGCACTTGAATAAAATGCTCAGACGTGACTAAGGACTTGAATGGTTAAAAACACAAAAAACAAAAAAGCAGGAACGCATTTAATGCATTCCCTTCTTTTGAATGTCACAATCATATCATAAAGCTTTTTAAAGGCTGTTAATGTTGGATAGCGTGCTTTGTGCAATATGAGGTCATAGCTTCTTGGTGCAGCTGTCATAGCTGGAGTAATGAGGTTATAAGAAGCAGCAACAAGGTCTTACTCTTCAGCCTGGATGGAGTCAGCAGGAGCCACATAATTACTTGGGATGTAGCCTTTCTTTCCTGTGTTGATGGAGCGAGCCTCCCACCAGTCTCCTTCTCTGCAGTGTGACAGCGACACAGGAGATGAGATAAATGACTTGTTCAGTTAACACTCAACCAAAGACTGATCATCAAATAATAGTGTCACTGATACCTGGAACGGAAAAAAACTGTAAATGATTGCTTATAATTTTTGGGTAAGCCCTGTGGAAATACTTCGAAATTCTTTTCAATCTTGTTTGCACTTGTAAACCTCATTATTTGATTCAAAATCAGTCTTTAAAATGTGTTTAACACTAAATGCTAACATCTAAATGGGACTGAATGAGACTAATCTATTTTACATTACAATAATATAACCCGGGGCAACATTTCTGCCAGAGCAGACGTGCACAGTTCCCAGTAGAAAGCTGGCATTAGGAGACAAGTGGCAATCTAAGTCATTCATTGAGGCCGACACACGGCGAACAGGTGCAGCTGTGCATTGCTGCGACAAAGAAAGGCATCTGGTAATCGCAGCAGTACTCACGAGGAAGCATTTTCATACAGGCGCTTCATAAACTGAGAGAGAAACTGGAGCGATTCTTACGTATTGTTGATGATCTGGAAACGATCTCCTTTTTTAAAGGTGAGGTCATCTGACGTTCTGGCTTCGTAGTCGTACAAGGCCACAAAGAATGTAACGCCACCTAACAACATAAAAAGAGACAAAGAACTGAAAAGAATAACATCACAGCGATGCGGCAATGTTTGTGTCTTAACAGCATGGAAATATGACTGAGAATAGATGCTGTCAAGACATGGTGAAATTTACACACATGGTAAACAACTGCCACCGTATAAAACTGGTTTTATTTGATAGTGTTGCTTTCCATGTAATAATAAAGTTTATTAGTATATCACTTTTGAGAACACAGGTGCTCTATCTTTCCATGCAATATTTTGCCTACTGTGTAGCCATATGCCCAGACATGATATTCATATACCTACCACTGACAACAATGCTGTCAACAGTAATTCTATTATCACCTGCAGAAAGCAAATACCATGGCAGTGCCACCTTTATCCCCCTCTGAGAGCAGATAATCCATCATGGAGGAGGATTACAACCTAAATCCCACCTAAACAGGAGGGCTCTCAGGATCGCTGTAAGCTGTGTGATCAGAGCCGATAGTTGTTATCGCCAACAACTTCAAATAACAACGACCGGCATTAGCTGTCACACCGTAAAGCCAGATCAGCATGCTGACCAGGCTAAGCCTAATATTAATAATGTTTGCATGTTTTATCCCATTTATGTTTTACTGTAATACAAATTATGTTTACTTTGCATTTCTGCTCCTGACCGTCTCAGCATATGTGATGGGAATTTTCTATTTCATAAAGCTCTTTCAGTTTATGTCACTGTAACATTCAAATCAATATTCAGGACATCAAACTTGGGCCAGTGATGTGACAGTTAAAAGTGGACTGCATTAGTACAAAACAAAGAGGACGTAATGTTGATGAAATAAAACTAAAGCCTGATTTAAGGCAGATTTATGAGCCCATGTTGGTGTCTGTTTGCTTAACTCTTCAGTTACACAGTCAAGGATTATGAGACGCATCTACCAAAAAGCCAACAGTGAAAGATTTGTTCTCCATTTACGAGAATATACATATACATATATCTATATACATGTCAAAAGCTGATTGATTGAAGGTGGACTGAACTGAAAACATCAGGATTTCTATCTTCTCTTCTGCAGGGAATAAGCAGAAGGACCAACATCAACATAGGCAAGAGCCACTACAGACAGTATAAAACATGGAAACTGGTTCTGAATTGGAAAAATTGAGTCAATGCAGGAATTACTTAAAACTGCACTCTATCTGAAGATCACTAGATGGTGACAGGCCATAAAAAGACTTCCAGTCCTATTGAGGTTTGCAGACACGTGACTGCTAACCACATGACATTAACTTGTCCACCATTTTGGACACATAGCAATCATAGTGACAATGTAGGATCAAGTGAATAAGTGCAACACAAACTGCAAACGTGGATCATTTTGCTTCAAAGTAAAGCTTGCACCTTTTGAAATACGCTAGCTTTAGTGTTGAGGCACAACTTTTATTTTTAAGGTTAATTTTCTTCATTTTTGGTTTGTGGTGCACTTTTTTGAGTTTTTCTAACACTCGGCTAGTAGTTAGCGAGCATTTGCAGAGAAATGCGATCACCAAAATGTGCTTCTATACCAATAAATATTTCCCTAGCAACCGGGTCTAATACAGTGGACACATTTTGATGTGCGCATGACATCAAATGAATGTCTGCAGTTGGTGTTAGACAGAAGCAACATGTAGACATCTGTCTGCAAAGCTCTCCATAGGATGTACATGTTGAGCTTTAAATAATAAAGAAATAAGTAAACAGTGGTTTCATTTTGCATGAACACCATTATCAGTGCAGTATTGAAATCACGCAGTAAAACTCTACTCACTGGGGATGGAACCAGAGAATGAGTTGGACACAGGACCGGAGAAAGAAGATGACGTTCCTCCAAAGGGAGTAATGGCAGATGAAGAGCCACCAAACGGCGTGAGGGTGTGGTTGAAATTTACTGCCCCCGAGCCAGAGGAAGATGAGGGAATTTGACTCTGCTGCAGCTGGGTGGGTTCTGGTCCGTAGTGACCGACGTGAGGCGTGGTGGCGGTATTGGTGTCAGATGCCTGGGAGTTCTCTGGCTGATACTTCATCGTCTGGCCTTTGTCCTCTTTGCTCTTTATGCACCCCATCTTCTCACCCTTGAGAAAGAACACACAACAAGAAGATATTATTTCAGTGTAAACAGAGGAAGAGGATGAGACGGTATAGATGGAGGGGCTGAGGGGCATATAGGATTACTGACTACAACATAAGGTCTGCAGGAACTGGAACAAGCATTATGAAATAAAAATGTATTGACCTGATATGATTATGTGAATCATTTTATTGTTGTTAAAACCTCTAAGACTATAAGCCATGTGGTAACTGGGACATATGGATAAATGTAAAATCCGATTTGAATCACTCAAACAAAACTGTGCAGTTCTGTCATTTTCACTATTACCATCTATTACTTGACGCTCCCGTTCCATCAAGAGACTCTGTAAACAAATAACAGATTTTATGCTATTTAAATCTACTCCACATTATATAGGGAAATGCATATTTCTTTGGAGTATCTACATTTATGCCTTGCTGCAATTCAGACAAGTCTGTATGGGGCCCTCCATCCATGGATGGTTACCAAATGGGTTCAACATGCCAAAGATCCAGAGGGCCAAAGTGTCACAGTCCATTTCTATGAAGTGACAGTTCATGCCTTTTATTAAAAATCAATCAAATTACAGCAAAGAGTAGCAGAAGTATCATAAGACACAAAATGACCACATAAGCCCTCAGGCATCCTAATTGGGTGCCCGAACCAGGGCCGGCCCGTGGCATAGGGCTTTGGAGCGTGATGTCACGGGGGTGGGCGTGGAAAGGATTTTGGCCCGATCCGCCATTTTGGGGGTCTAAGTGAAAAAGGAGTGAAAGCATAGCCATGGTTCGTATTTGCTGTGTGGTCCGCTGCAATGTTCGATCACACGACCGGCAAGAGAATAAGCTTGAAAATGGTTTATCTTTTCATTCTTTCCCAACCTGGAAGCAACATGAGGCAGCTCGTGTATCGATGTTAGCAAACGAAGGCGTCCAGCCTGGATAGCAGCTGTGATAGGCCGTATAGGCAAATGCTAAGGGCGCCGTCCATCAGGGGGCGCCACGCCAGTGCCACAAATGTTGAAAAAAAAAAGAAAAGTTGGTACTATTATTTCTAAATACAAAAAATAATCCCACGTTAATTAAAATGCAAAGTAAAGCTTATTTAATAGAAATATTATTTGTTACAACATTACACTACACTGCTGATGTAGGGGGGCGCCACCTAAAATCTTGCCTAGGGCGCCAGATTGGTTAGGGCCGTTTCTGGCCCGAACCACCTGATATTTTTCGTTTCGATGTGGAGTAAAGTCTCTACTCTGAGTCCCCAATCAACCCTTGGTGGAAACTCATTTCTGCCCCGTGTATCTGCAATCTCACTTTTTGATTAATTGAGGTTAAGAATGTAGACTGACATATCATAGCTTTGGGTTAATCAAACCCCTCACTTCTGAACCAAGATATTTGTGGCAACAACTTGTCCCTGACTTGCAGTGGGCACTTAAATCTTTTCTGGCCAAGAAACATGGCCTTAGACTTGGAGGTGCTGATTTCCATTCCCGCGGGCTCACACTTGGCTATGAACTACTCCAGAGCAAGTTGGAGGTCACCACCTGATGAAGCCAACAGAACCACATCATGCGCAAAAAGCTGAGATGTGACCTTGAGGCCAGATAGGGAAAGTGGAAATCTTCTGCTACTTGGCTATGTCACAGATTATGTTCATAAAAGCTACGTACAGATAAAGGCAGCCTTGTTGGAGGCCCAATAGCCACTATAAAGAAAATTAAAGAAACCATAAAGAGACATCGTCGGATAATCACAAAACAGACGTAATAATTAAAAGAATAAAATGATTGCAAAGAGAAAAAGCAACCAACAAATACTTACAGCGACACAGAAAACAGCATAAACTGACCAGAAACAAAATGCAACAAAACCACTAAGAAACACTCAAAGCCACACAATCATATTACAAAGTGATACAAAATGACAGCAAAAGGAAATTACTACAAATTTGATTATAAATGAGCGACACAATAATCGGTGTCGGACAAAACTGTGAGTCATTTTTGTGTCCGAGCCTGAGATTCCTGGATTTTGTGTCTTTGTCCGGGCATCTTAGTCCTCTGCTTTTTACACGTCTCTGCCAAGTCGTCTACCATTTCACAATCTATCAATGCCTCAGCCTGACCACGCTGGAAGATTTAAAGCATTGATGTGTCTCTATCGGCGTGGTTGTCATTCCTCTTCCTAACATAATTTGGATGGAGTCACACTGAGGCATTCTTTTGTGGAGTGAAGGCCTGGAAAATGTGGAGACAATCAGATACGCTCGTAAAGAAGTCTGAGCGCTGGGAGATCAGAACGGTTTCATTTGCCAAGAACAACGGCTGAACGCAGAGTAGGAGCTGGTTTACTGACACTCCAAGACAGTAAAACAAAAGAGGTAAAAGATTTTTATAAAGAGCTGATATGTTCAGCGTGGAAGTAGACTAAACACAGCGCTACTGAGCAATACGGCGGCACAGTTGGTTACAGCAGCGCACTGAATTACAGGGCAGTGATCGTACAATCATCAGTGAAAGAGGATCTACTGGTGCAGTAATACATCTCTCTTTGATTTTGTAACAGTGGCCTTGATGTTGGGAGGTGGGAGGGATTTGTCCTCATCGTAGAGGGAGGTTCATAATCAAGAGTTCATCGAGTTCTTCAGCTAAACTGCCAAAGAAATCAACAAAACGGGGACAAACCGCAGAAACCTTCCAAAGATTCAGAACACTTTGCTTAAATAAAACTGTGCAAATTGCAGGTTGCAAGTCATGCTGGGTACTGGTCGTCTTCCACAAAACATTTTTTATGGGTGGTCAGTTAGTGGAGTTGTGTCAGAAAGACGGATTTCTTAAAAACAGCTTCAAATGAATATGTCGGTAAATCTGATCTCAGATTTTAGATCTGCAGCTGACATGCTGAGAATGTTGGCATGGAAAAAAAAAAAACACTTTTCTGAACCAAACTTTCCTTTAACCTCGAGACAAAACCAGTGTCACGGAAAGCAGAGGGCTTTGCTCAGTGGTCGACTCGGGTGGCCTTGTATTTCACATTTAGACAGATGGGTGCCTGGCCCGCCTGGTCAGCAGTGAAGCTATCACACTGTAAAACACTGGCCGGCATCCCGGGAATATTTGCACTTTAGAAATGTTTTTCCTTCCAAAAATAAGGCCTCAGTCATTTCATAAAAGTGACGTCAGTCTCCCAAAATCATCATAAATACTGAAGTTAAGAGATTTAAAAATAAAGTATGTCTCTTTTATTTTTATACTATACCAGAATGCTGTTAAATAATTACACATCACACAGTTTTTTTGGTCAGTGTAGTAATGTAGTGAGATAATGGATTAATAACTTATTTGTTAAGATGATTTCTTTTCTGCTTTGGAAAAATCAATCTTGTAGAAGGAAAGAGGAACCAAGAATCGGCCATAAACGCGATGCCTTCAGTTCACATGTGATCTTTGTTTAACATTTTCACCATCCCTCTGATAAAGCTACAAAAAATGCTCCTAAAAGTGATTTTAAAAAAATCAGTGTGTTCAAAGTTTAGTCTTTTTAATCAATGCTACAAGACTTATTTTTAGCAATGAAGGGTTTCAGTGCTGGTCTGACAGCTGTTGAATTTGTCTTTCAGTTGCTGGGTGGATGCTTTGATCTCTCTGACTACATCTGATCAGATATCTGATCAGATGTAGTCAGATATCTGATCAGATGTAGTCAGAGAGATCAAAGCATCCACCCAGCAACTGAAAGACAAATTCAACAGCTGTCAGATGTCTCACAGATGCTGTTTACGCCACAGTTCATGCGTGAAAGTGGTCACAGCTTTTATATTTGGGCTTTGATGATAAACTGGATATTTTAAACTACATTGTTGCACACACGTATGATATATGATATTCTCATATGATAATATCATATAATTGTTCTTTTTGTAGGATTTTACACAATATTGGGAAAAAAAACCTACACCTTCCTGAACCTGGATTTTGAGTGAAATTAATTTGTCAAAAATGAGACAAAACTCACAATAAACAAAGTCAAAAATTAGTTTTTTTAAATATAGCATATTCATTTCATTTTCTTTTTTATTAATATAGCACAAATACTGACTCAAATCCGGCATTGTGGCAGCCAAGTTTGGTAAGTATGCACTTTCTTGTTTTTTGTTAAGGGTTAGGAAACATTAGCATGCTTTAACAATAAACTAAGATACCAAACATAGAAAATATTTCTTGCAAAATACCAACATGGACTATTTGGTTAGCAATTAGATTAAATCACAGTGGTTGATAAGCATGGCTTCACAGTGCTTTAGTCTTCATAAAAAGAAAGATACTGAGTTCATTAGGTAATTGTTAAAGTTAGCATGCTGTTTGCTTTTCGATACAATGATCAATAAGCTGATCAAAAATGAAAAGTGTTAACAATAATCCTAAATTTGATTTATGCTGTTAAAAGTTTAACAACAAAGCTATCAGCCTGTTGACAGTACATTTAAGGTTCTGTACTTTAAGCTAGCAAGTTAAATTCACTGAAATTCCCATCGGATACTGAAAGGAGTTTATCTGTCAGCACACACTCACTTCCTCATCCTATTTGTATTAATACAGAAGCAATAACTATGATATATGGTGTTTAACTGAAGGCTGGGCTATAACTGCAGTGGAGCATACTAAACAGATAGATTCCTATCTCAGTGTCACAATATCCTTCCAAAACCCCAATGATAAAAACTCAGATACGATTCCTGTTACTGGTTGTGTGAAGAAAGAAATGTTATGAAATGTAGGGTACAGGGAGAGTTTTGCTGAATGCTTGTGCTGAATGAGGAGGGGGCCAAACGGGCTCATAGCCAGCTTTACCAGCTTAAATTACTAGGATTATGAGGATGGTGGATTTAACTTAAGAGGATAATAACAGAAAACAAAAAAAGAGGAGTGACCACCGGTGGCAGTAGCTGAAACACAGAAGACTTCTGACTCTACAGTCACTTTGGCCTATTAAATATTTGTTGTGTTCATGGGCTTCTCACATGAGCAGAATTATGAGGGCTATCAGCTGAAGAGGAGGCTCTTAAGGGCTCTTTGCTGTGACGATACAAAGAGGACTGGCTTTGCCTGAAGCCTCTAAATCAGCTCAGTTAGCTCTCTGTCAGTCTGCCAGTCATCACATACTGACACCACAGGCTTTGTCTACACTGAAAATCGAGAGCTTTAGGAGAAAATATGGCACAAAAATAAAAGATGCAACAGCAACAATGTTAAGGCCAGTGAGCATGCATAGCTGTCATGAACCCCCCCCCAAACCTCCACAATCACAAGAAAAATCACACTCTAACATCAAAATGCCTCACTCTCTTTTGCACTCAGCGCAACACAAGATCTGTAGCAGAATCATGAAGCCAGAAGGAAAATCTGCCTTGCTGCTAATTATAGTAACTTACTCTAATTGCGGACAACATCCCACTGCCCCCAGGATGCTAACATGACCTACAACAGCATGCAAACACGAGAAGACTCCCAGTAGCACCAGTCGGAGCCATAAAGGAACAATGAGAGAGGAAGGCGAAGGGTTTAAAAATGGGGAAGCTTACATGTCAGCACATGCACATATAAACCAAGGCCTCTTTTACTATCTGATTGGAAAGGTTTGGTGCTATTGTCTAAGAACTGCTATGTTCTGACAGACAGACAGAAGATCAGTAAGTAAGAAAGCTTGACATATCACTAGATGCGGACGGATAGACCCAAATATCGACAGTATCGATACCAATGCTGGTACTGGATTGATACTAGTACGATAGGACTGATACTTTGTTTTTATCCTCTGAGTTCAATATCTAGCTGACTGAATTGTGCTAAATAAGTGAGAAATAAAAAAAATGCACCTCGAAAACACGTCAGAACCTTTTTGCGTTGACTTTCACATCTATTTTATTTACAGCATGTACACATTTAAACAACAGAAGCTGACCCAAAGTGCTTCAGAGACAGCCACGTTAACCTGGCTTTATTAGTAAAAAGTATCAGTGTCGCTATTGGTGTTGATATGGAATAAAAGCTTTTTCATTTGGTACAAAAATGCTCTGCTCAGATTAAAGATTGTCATTTTCCAGCCCAACAAACTGAGAAATTATCTATATATCACTTGTATATCACCAGCAGAAGCCTTTTCTGTAGCGTGAACGACAGAGGTGAAAAATACCTGCAACACAGAAACATAAATATGTTTTCCATCACTGCTGAGCTTCCTTCTGTTTCCACAGAGTCTCAAAAGACCCAAAGACTAGACACTATCTCTGTTTAATATTCCTCTTCCAGCGAGGTCAGATTGCCAAGTGAGCTACTGACAGCTGACAGGGGATTCAGTGAGTTGCTCAAGGACACATCAACAAAGCTGATACTTGCCGAAACCTGCCTGCCTGCATGTGAGAGCTTCTTGGCGCTCCCTTAGACTGTCAAGTATTACAGGAAATACATAATAAACCAAAAAAACGACTATTTTTGGACATCTGAGGCAGCTCCAGATGTTCCCCCGAGGGACTGCATCCCTCCATAAACATCTGAGATTCAGACAGCAACTCAGACCCTTAACCTTTTGTATTTAGCGTTTTCAAGCTTTCACTCTTTTCTCGAAGAACTCTTTTGCCTGCTTTGTTTCATTTGTGTATTTACGTAAGCTAACGTGATCTGAGTTTCAGTTAAAACCCATCTCCTGTTTTTTCCATGATCTCTTGTAAGACTGATAATTCAAACCTGAACACTTCTTATCAGCGACCTTCTTTTGGCTTCCTTCCCTGACTCTGACCACAAAGTGATAATTCCACAGAGGCTTCACAAAACGCTGATAAGACAGAGAGGAGAGCATTTTTCCGTCACTCTCTTGGATTATACTGAAGAGTTTTACAGGGATCACAGTTCAGAGTGTTTAAGAAGGCTGCAGAGACAATGTTTAGATGAGTAAGCTGAATGTGGAGGAGTCCCATGATCAGAAACCAGAACAAAATCTGATTTTTACCTATTACTGCTATAGTAATGCCTGGATTTGCTGTTTTTTTATGCTTTTATATGAATTTTAACTTGTTTCTTTTGGTTTTTGTATTGTTAAATAGACCAAAGAGTCACTTTGAAAAGAACTGATTGCTTGCAAAGAATAACCTGCA
Organism: Rhamphochromis sp. 'chilingali'; assembly: GCF_963969265.1. Taxonomy (NCBI): domain Eukaryota; kingdom Metazoa; phylum Chordata; class Actinopteri; order Cichliformes; family Cichlidae; genus Rhamphochromis; species Rhamphochromis sp. 'chilingali'. The sequence goes on along the minus strand of NC_137945.1, from coordinate 13,815,871 downwards.
GCATTACACAAACTTTTATGAGACATCCCCATCAAAAATCCAATTCAGAACTTATAATTGGACAAATTGTTTCATGTTTTTTTTAAATTTTATTTAATGTGAGAGCTGCAGTTGTTGCTAGTTTTTACCCATGCTAATTCAATTCACTGTTATATGCACATTCCTGAAGCAACCGGTATGATAATAAGGTACAGCTTAACAACTTGCACATATAAAACACATTGAACATAAAACATGCTGTAAATAAAATTCAGTGAAAACGCGGCGCTTCTAGTGAATTTTAAAACATTTTAAACCAAACACATAACCAACCAGGTTAGGTTAGGTTACCATGGTGATTTAGCCACTTTAGTGACACAGAAAACTCCGACTTTAACCCCGACATAGCTCGCTATCACACTAATCTTGCTTTGTAGTACAGACCTCACAACTGTGTTGGTGTTTCATCTTTTGGATTATGTTTAAAGCCATTATCTTACCGTAACATGACTGCGTGTGTTTATTTAACAAAGAGTCCGTCCAAGAAGTGTGTGTTGTAGTTTTTGAGTGATACTAGTAGTTTAGCAGCCAGTACCTCTGAGTATGAATAGATAATGTTTGCTGATAACCTAACACTCAAGATTCCCATCTAAATATGGTCACTTCTGACTCCAAAAAGCAAACAAACAATATGGTGGGAGTCAAAATGCTGAAACTCAAAAGAGGAATCCTCAAACCACTGCATGCATATTTAATATATGGCTACAAAAGGAGTGTCTGCCTGCTACCGTGGCAATAAATAGAAATAAATCTGGATTTACCTCTTTCATTAGATGTTTTTAACTTTTAATTTTCAACTTTTTGAAGTATTTGCATATGCAGATATGATACATGAAAGTGTTGCTAGCCTGATAAGTTACCCAAGATAAAGCTGTGCTAGTGAAGTATAAATTATTACATCTTCCTTTTGCATGCCATGCATTATACATGAATTGAAGCCTGATTCTAAGATATTCTAAGATACAGTAAGACTCTCAGTAGTTTGAACAGGCTCAAATCTTCTGAGATTTAGATTAACTAGATCTTGATAGTTGGCTGGGTGAGAGCTGCGGATGCAGACTGGGCGGGTCTGTGGAGCTTTAATGGGCTTCAGATCTTCAACAGATGCAGCCTGCGACATTCCTCTGATGCCAAAGAGTTAAATCTGGGTCTGGAGAAACGTCATGTGACGGTGGAGATCTGAAGCCCCGCAGCATCAAGAGAAACATCAATAAATGGTTCATAATGAGATTTACTCTGCACTGGGTGTTGAGTTCTGTTGCAAGCGTGCTCACAGTAAGCTGATCCTGAGGCTTACAACACTTTGACATCGATCTGAGAACAAGTTTAGCTTGAAGAGCCTCCTCGCTCATCAGTGTTCGACTTCAGTCCAACAGAAAAAAGGAAAAAGATCAGTTTTGGTTATTTACATTATTATCATAACTGACTTTATTTAACCTGTCTCAAAACTTCAATGAAGAGCTTGTGGTTGTGCTCATGTCAGTTACTGTGCTGCCAGAGAATAGACATCACACATTTTTCAGAATAAAAGCTCTCATGAGAAATCCTGAATGGCGTGCTATTTTTGGGAATCATCCTTTTGCCAGCACATAACAGGACCGATTGTTTTAAGTGTCAACATCGAAAAACAAAAGGTGACTCCAAAACCCCCAATACAGCCTAGATTAGAGTCTTCTTCACTGAGATAGAAACAAAAGCTGTATTTGACATGTGGACTGTGGCATTAGCAGAGTTTAGGAAACACTGGAGCGCTTTGTTCGCAATATCAGAACTAACTCTCCCTTACAGACTGCTGATAAGAGGGCAACTCTTAGATATTTGTTCATGCGCCTTCTTTTTTCACGCATGGAGAGCACTGCTCTGATTTCACTCCCTCACATGCTGGAGAAAGAAGCGAGTGAAGTCCTGAGTTTGAAAAAGAAAAAAATAATGAAAAGAAACATTCTTAGAGTGGTGAACTGATTTAATATGCTAGAAGATTACCTTATTAACCAATCATGTGATGAAATTCCAAAATTTCACATCTTCTACTATTAGTATCTTCGTTCAGTGAAGACCTTAAAGAAGGGGAAGTTTCATGTCAGTCAAAAGAAGAAATGGCATCACTTCAGGTATCCTGAGCTATAAAGAAAACAATATTTTGCTGTTAAGCCCAACATCAGTCTAAAAACACACAAACTAAATGATCCACTGAGTATATTCTCTACAAACAGATCAGCCTGGAAACTGTCAACTGTCTTTTTAACCCTCTGACATCCAACCCATCATAGGTGTTCCCAGAACGCTGATGCTGTTGCATCACCACTGATGACTCAGACCATCAAACTGTAGGAATTGTGCATTAAAAACATCAAAACAACAGCTGCAAACTTCAACAAATGAATCAATTCAATAAGTACTTCTAGCAGCTTCGGTGGTAACATTAAAAGCTGTAACTTTTTAATGTCTTCACAGGAACCTTCCAGGGGTGAAAGATCACACTCCAAAGCCCGAATAACAACACAACTGCCTTCTCTCCAAGCTCGCCAGACCTTATAAGGATTCAGAGCTGCTATGATTCACTTACATAGTTGTGCAAAAGTGCAGAGCTGTTCAGGATATGACACCACACCGAGTCACTTGAAGTCTTAACAGTTTACAGACTTCAAAGAACATGTGTGCAAGTAAAGCCCGTGTCCTAAAAGTGGAGACTGAAAGGTTGGAGTGAGAGAAGAATAAGCAACCCCTCAAAGTGTGACTCAGCTGTTAAATGAGTGACTCTGCATCACAAAAAGAACCCGAACCTCTTCCTCTTCCTCCTCTTCTTCTTCTTTCTCTTTCAACCCATCTTTATCCGAATCCAGCACTGTGGAATCAACTTTTCTCAGTTATTTAATCTAATTAACACGCTGACAAGTGAACACATAGAAAATGGGAGAAAATAAGGATTTAATCCATTTTTTCTCACACGGGTTTTTGGCAATTAATCTCTAATTTACCACTATAATCCCACGATGACAATTTAAGACTCGTGTTTATGATAATTAAACCGTGAAATGATAATTAGACCCCTGCTATTTTATCAAACTGCAGAACACTCAGCTTGTGTTACTTTGATTATTCATCTGCAATCCAGTATACTTATACCGTATTCCTCTGGGACTGAAAGCATGCCGACTGCTCGCTGATGTCCTATAAAATGACACAAAGCGGCTGGTTTGCAGGATAAAGGAACATTCACACACTACATAGAAAATCTACAAGCATGTCTGTGTTATTATTGGACATCTAATTTCCTTTGTTGACAGCCCAGACAGGCGAGCAGCTGCGCTTCGGCCCATCTTTATCTGATCCCGCTGCTCTGACAAAGACCACTTTTCTTTTTTTCCCTTTTCATTTACCTTCTCAAATCCGAGTCCTCGGTGGGTGTTTTCTCTTTCCCCCCTCTGTTCCCCTCGAGTCAGATCAGCAAAAAGCAAAAGAAAAATATCCGAGTTATTTCAAACGGAACCGAGTCGCCTTCATCCCCACTTTACGCATCCAGCAGAGTCAACTGTGGTCAGATTTTTTTCTTTTTCTTTTTTTTGTGAAGTTAAATCAAAGCAGCTTAAGTGTTGCAGTCTTGGAGAGGATGGCGGGGGCGATGGAGGAGACGGTCATTGTTGTCAGAGCGGACGGGTCAGCGAGGATGAGTCCTGCATCGGCATGACAGTGATTTTAAAAAAAAAAAGCAAAGAAAAAAAAAGTGAGACCCTGAAGTATCCCAGCGCTTTGTAGCCTCCACTTCCTACTACTAAACTTCCATCAACCCCCACACAACAACATGGCCGACCCAGCCTGCGGGACTGGAGCCACACAGCTGGAGTTACAGACAGAGATCCGTCTGCTGCAGCTGGTCTGAGATCAGCCAAGACAAGAGATGATGACTGAGGGAGAGAGGAAATAAGAATAGAAAGAAAAGAAAGAAACAAAATCAGGCGACTAAGAACAGACCGGTCCGTGAAGTGAAGGAAGGCTTCCTTTACAAAAGGGACTAAATGTGCAGCGCTTTCAATCACAAATACAGGTCTTGGACGCCCCCTGCTGGTTGATCATCTCTTATTACAGTTCAGGGGGAGAACTCCTGTATCGCACCCGTTGTATCACGCTTAACTTTCACAGGGATGCATTTCACATAATATGGTGTTACGATAAGCTAATTTGTATCACTTGCCTCCCACCATGTTTACGCTTTAACCCTAAAAACATTTATCGTTTAAAGTTCGCTCAACGTTTTACTGAATGTGTTTTTTTTAATTAATTGCATTTTGTTCTTTATATTCTTTTCTTACAATCGTCAATGCAAAACTACAGTGCCAGTATGGCTAATAGAAATATTCTACGTGGTTCTGTGCAGTGTTGCACTCAACCTTGCCACATTTATATGATCTAGGTTTAAAATGTTAATATAACTCAGTTTATACCAAAGACAGAAGTGAGGATGTTGATTAATTCGTGTGTTGTAATTCAAATAATAAAATTAGCTACATTTAATCTGCGGAAACAGGATCTTATTTGTTACATTCCTACTGATTAAAAAAAAGTTTTTAAGGTGAAATGTTTCTGTTTATTTGAATCCTTTTAACAGTACTTAGTGAAACATTTCGGCATACGTTTGTGATTTTCACATGGTTTGTCTGTAAAATGTGAAGCTCTTGTATTGCAGTGGTAATTCTATCCACTTTAATGGACTATTGTTATCAATGTTTCCTCTAAACTGCGCGCGTGCGCAATTGCGCACTGCTGGCACGGTCTCTGCGCACAGAAAATCTGCGTTGCGCACAGAAAAAAAAATCTAACTTGACTTGAAATTAAAATTAAAACTTTAACAATTCTGTTTTGCAGTGTTAGTCAGTAAGTGACTGGCTGCTCCCTTATGGGATTAGAACGGTGCCACCTTATCCCATAGTCCAGCCAATAATGCGATTCACGTTCATCTATACGCAGCTAATCAACGTCGTTGACAGGCTATGACAGCGCCCTTATGTGCTGACACCGGTGTTTTAGCTGGCAAAGCGGCTGATGTGGAGTGAAGCCACGTTGATGACGTGTAGAACCATTGGAGATGTGAGCAGGACAGACGGAACAATTGACAGAAAAAGTGTGGACTTTATACCAGTTTTTAAATTGTGTTGATAGACCACGTAAAACCAGAGTTATGATAAAAATAAATGCAATGTTTGGTTTCCTTCTTGAATACTATCGTTGTTTATATTTACTGCAGGAAGAAACGGTAAAAACGGCGTTTTATAAGGAAAACCTCGAAAGCACTCTCCGCCTGTGAGCAAACCCCTGCCCTCAGCCTTTCCTATTGGTGGAAAAATGTACCATGTCGACCAATCAAAAAATGATATGGCAACATGGTATTTAGTTGATTAGGAAGGGGGGAAGTTTTAGGAGTGACAGCGGTGTTTTGAGCTGTGACAGATTTGCAACGTTTAGCACGAATCTTGTGTAGTTAGTGTGTAGTGTAGTCAATAGTTTTGTTGTGTGTGTCAGAACAATGAGGCAACTGCTGAATGTTACAGGAGTAATACATCTCCTGTTGTCAGGCCTGCAGGTACCAGGCCGTTGTTCTCCTTTATCTCATAGTGGACAGAAATTATTTTTTGGAGTGACACAAATAATTTGTGTGGCATCAAATTTGATGCAGAACAGCTGATTGTTCTGTAAATAGTTTGAAATGTTTATTTAAAAAACGCCTTGGCTGCATTTTTAGGTAAACAGCTGCAAAAAACGTTGTTGTTTGCAAAACTCAGTAACTTTTTTGAAGAAGTAACTATATAATTAATTGCCCAACATTGGTCATTATTTACTGTATTTTGCAGACAGAGAGTTACAGGACTCTCTCCCAGACCCACAGACTCAACCTCATAATACAAGTCAGAGCTTTATAAAAAAAAAATAAAAATAAAAAAAAATAAAGTTTTGTTTTCAAAATTTTCATTTTTTTTTTACATTTTCATTGTAAGTGGGCTAAAGCAGTTAATTAAAAGTCTAACATAAATGTAAATACTGTAATCTGATTATTTTAATAAACCATGTGACTTGGATGGATGTGATGCTGGCGTGACCACAGTGCACACGTCTGCTGTTGCTCACAGTGGTCCAAGGGACCGCTCAGGGAGTTTGTGTATTCGCTCTGTGACACATGAAAAATTAGAGGGAACATTGATTGTTATTATAATGAACACTCCTGCCTCCTTTTTTGCACCATTAAATTAACCACAGGATGTCCTTTCTCTTCAGTTTTGGACTCCTCTATCTTTGCCTCCTACATATGGTACATTCCTATTTTTAACACTTTTATAATGTGGTACAAATCCTATATTAATTAGGTTTGGCAAGAAAAGCAACAGCACCTTGCGATTAACCTAAAGATAAGGTGATTAAATATTAATATACTTAATTAGTAATGATACTTATGAATGTCTTTTTCTGCATAACAGCTTTACTTTTTGAGTTATTTCATGTTGAACCTTCTAATTACTGCTTTTTGGTGGTTAATACAAGGAATACAAACCATCCTGCTTTGGTTAGTCTATAGTCATTCTATCTTAATAACCCAAAATATATCTTTTTGTGTGAGAAAAATTACAAGTGTTGATAGTATTCAAATCAAACCTAACTCTTTATATGTTCCTATTTTAAGTCTTATTATCACTGATTCATTAGAGGGTTGATGATTCACGCCTCACACAGGTTCCCAGTCCTGAAATTGCTTCCTCGTCACACTTTGTAAATTCATTATATCACTCAGCTACTTCAGTTAAATGTTTTTTTGTTGTTGTTATTGTTTTTACTGGAAGTCAGTTGAGGCAGATAGTTTTTGAACTCATTTAGGCGTAGAGGAAGACATTCAGCAGTAGTAGAACTACCACCATTATTCATTAACTGTTTCCAAGATTATCACACTACTGTGTGTGAAAACAAGCAACTCGATACCTGATTTTCTGCTTAAAAAGTAAAAGTAAACATAGCTGTTCCTGATAAGTGCAACTGGAAATAGATGGTGCATAAATTATACTCGTGTCTGCTCACAAGCATCGCTGTTCTTTGCTATGAAGCGACACAGATGTTTCTCCTGAAGTAGTGAAAGTTATGATTTCTATTTAATTTTTGGTTCAGAAATTATAAAAATAAATCAAAATGTTGTTTCGTGTATGTAAACCACACAGTGATTAGCGCTGCTGTCTCACAGCAAGAAGATCCCGAGTTCAACTCCACCAGCAGGCCGGAGCCTGTCTGTGAGGAGTTTACATGTTCTCCTCGTGTTTACGTGGGTACTCTGGTTTCCTCCCACAGTCCAAAGATATGCAGTTAATGAGGTTAGGTTAGGTTAACTTGTGATTCTGAACTGCTCATAAGTGTGAACGTGTATAACACCTCTTGCCCTATGGAAGCTGGAAAATTTCCATTTCCTTCATGGGAAATTGACTTGATCCTGCATTTAACTACTATTAGCCTGAACTTCCTGACCTCTTGATCCCCAAAACACTGCGGTTGCAGTAAAAATAAACCTGATTAGAAAAATTCTGTTTAATTCCATTTTATTAATATAGCACCTAATCACAACAACACCCGTCACAAGGTCAAGACCCTACAATAATCAAGAGAACCCCTAGCAATCAAGCGACCCCATATGAGCAAGCATTTGGGGACAGTGGAAAGGAAAAACCTTTTAACAGGAAGAAACCACTGGTAGAACCAGGCTAAGGGAGGCATGTAATCATCTAATTATAAATCTGTGAGATGGATATGAATATTTTTTTTCTCTAATGGTTACATTTTTATTTGTGATGAAATTCATGTCGTTACTAGTTATGGTTATGGTTAAACCATTAAAGCCAAGCGTATCGTATTTGATACATGTGTTTTTGTGAGTTTTTGAGTCTTCTACATCATCATTGTGACTTTTTTTTACCCTCAAAAAATGAAATAAATTGCATGACACATTTTTAATGACTAAATTGCAAAAATATGGCTTATGTAGCAAATGGGATACAAATTAAAACTTGTATATGCGGATTAAAATTTGATATATTTTCATATATTTTGTCTAAAGGTTCAACAAACCCTCTATGATCAAAAAAATAAAGATATACTTTTTTGTCAGCCCGGCTATAGTGCTGAAGAGAAACCTAGGGCTGTTATTATCTTAATCAGTGATGAATAGTAAGTAAGGACGGGGCTGTGGCTCCCCACACCCTCTAGCAGATCATTACATGAAGGAACCTTTTAAATACAAGCACGCTCATGCTCACAGGTGTACACACGGGTGCTCACACACACAAACTACACCCTTTTTGGCTCCTACCTCAAAGCACACTGTGTGCTGTCGATCTTACGTGCTGCACAATAATGTTTAATATTTAGTATTTACTGTCATATTCCCATAGATCATCGTGATGTTGTTTATTATGTTGCTCTTTTTTTCTGCTTGTTTTCTCTTTTTTCTTTCTCAACAGGTGATCCACGTGATTGATATATGTATTTTTTGTCTTCTTATTTTGTTGGTTTTTGTTTTTTGGCCTTTATCCTCGTCCCTCTTCCCCGCTGTTTTTCTTTCCCCCTTTCTTTCTCCCCTTTCTTTTCCCCAGTCAAGTCTTTCCCGTAGTTAGCAGGTTCAAATAAAATAAACAATAAAAGGTGAATCAAATAGACCAATACGGCAAGGCTGGGTTTGGTCGATTTGGTAAAGTAAATCCGTTGGGCATCTTTCTTCGCCTTTAGACAATAATTCTGATGGCAAAAGAGCCAAACGGGACAGGCAAAAAAAAAAAAAGAAAAAAAAAAAAAGAAATGTAATTTTTTAAAATGTTTGAAATGTTAATACCTAAATATTTAATATTGCCAGTATGAAGCGGGAGGGAGGGGTGCTGAGCTGCAGAATCCCAGGCCTCCTCAAAAAGCATCAGAATGGACGATTTATCCCAGTTTATTGTGTAGTTAGAGATTTTTGAGAAGTTGATAATTATTTTGAAAGTTTCCTGTAATGAGTTATGTGGGTCTTGTAGATAGAGTAATTTTGGCATATTGGGATATTTTGGCATATTGCTGCATTAATGGATCAATGAAAATGGTGAATAAAGATGGAGAGAGTGGACAACCTTGTCTGGTTCCCCAGTGAAGAGTGAAATTTGTGATGTGACCCCATTTGTAGCGATTGTTCTTTTGGGTGAAGTGTAAATATTTTTATCCAGTCGATGAACTACTCTCCAAAACCCAGTCTGTGTAGAGTGCTGAATAGAAATGTCCAGTTAACTTTATCAGATGCCTTTTCTGCCTCTGATGATAGAATTTTTTATATGGTGTTTAGAGGTGAGACTTACTAAGTTTTCTGGTTTTGATGAAACCGGATCGGTCTGGGTGGATTAAAACTTTTTCTATTCTAGTAGCTAGGGTTTGCTAATGGAGTCAAGTACTTCTGATTTAAAGCTTTCTTTTTCAGAGTTCAGGCTGTACTGAAGAATAAAAGTGGTAATTGACTTCCAAGCTCATTAGAACTGTGTAATATCTTTTTTTTTTGCATTATATACTATATTTCCATGTAGAGTGGCACATCTCTGCACCCATTTCCCATTTTCCTTGCAAAAAATAAAGAAATGAGGGATAACTCATTACCCCTTTAGTTGGAACTATAGCCCATGCATAAGGACATGTCCAAGGAATGAACCTTACATCTTTATGGTTTACAGTATTAGGATCAGCTTTTGTTAACATAAGGAAGCTGAATTTGTACAGTGTGTCTGTTGATACAGACATGTACACCTTACAAATAAGATTTTCAAAATCCACGTCTGCCACATTCTGTCAACACTTGTCATTGTAAAAGCTGAGTACTGCCTACTTGAACTGTGAGACTGTAACATTAATAAAACTCTTTCAACACAACATGTCAGCACCAGAAGGTGCTATAAAAAGCTAACAGTGCTAAAATTAGAATGAGTCATATGTTCCTCTCTTGTCTTGTTTGGGGTGATAAAGCTCATCGTGGTCCGCTGTGATTGTTCAGATCTCTCTTTCCAAGCAGGAGATATTAAACAGTGTGAAGGGAAGCTCCTGTTTGCTGACCCTTCTAATCAAACAAGAGCATATTTTCTTTTACTGTAACTTCGTTCGCTACTTACAGTATATAAAATATAATATGTGCTATCTGAATACTGGAAACTGGGTTTAATGATTGTTTGCTACAATAAAATCTGGACCAAAAGAAAACAATAATTTTAAACAGTTTACAGTTGAACATAAAATACAGACAGTAAAGAATTAAATGACTGTTCAGGGTAGCAAGTTTATTAATATTCCACCGTGTTTATGACAGGAAGGAGCTTCAAAGGATCTTAACTGTTAAAGGTTAGAAAGGCAGGTGATCCACTATTAAACCCCTCAAAAGCAAACAGGAATACAGTAAAACAATTGCTTAAAGTATGATTGAAACAACATTACAAATAATTGCAATGACACGTCTGCATTTATGTTGAGATTTCTTGTGCATTTGACTTTTTGTGCCAATCTACAATCACTGGGGCCCCTAATATGACACAGTGCACTGTCTTTTCATAGCCACTGGGGCGCAGTGCTCACCAAGAACAAGAAGAAAACCCGAATCCAATAGGTATTTTCAGATAAAATGGGGATTTTTTTGCTATAAATTTTATGTATTCATTGTGTTATTTTTGCACTAAGCCCACCATCACATGACGTCAAGAGCATCAACTGGTCTGAATCACCCAATACAGATTCAACACGTTTCTGATTCCTCTGCGGACAGCGGACACAGCTGACTCTAAATGAATAGTGCCCAAACGGTAAAAGTAGTCTCAATGAGAAGAAAACCACAAATCTCTTATAGAGTTGCACATTTAAGGACTTTTAACACTTCAGCAACTTTACATTTCACAGAAAATTATTCTAAATTTTTAATTCTCTGACAGCTGTAGTCAGTTTTAAATTTTCAGATCAAGACTTTACCCAAAAAAGTAATGTTTTTCTCTTTAAAATTCAGATACTGTTGTAGATTCACCCTCTTTATGTCACACGCTTCTCATTCATTGAATACAGATTGAATACAGTATATCAGAAAGACATTTTTAGGGTGTATGTTTGTCAGATGATCTCATTAAAATAACCCTTAAAGCCCTAAATAGATAAAAGGATCAAATGTGTGACCACAAAAGGACCAGTTAGAATAAAGCAGAGCAGAACTCTGTATTTTCTTCTTTCCTGCCTCATTATCTTCTGACCTTTTGGAGTGTCTTTTCCTCTAGGCTGAGAACCACTCAACCAAATTCCTTTACACAGAGTAGCTCCACGCTGACAAGCTTCAACAGTATGGTGTTGCATCAATATTGTTGTTTTGTAATTATATTTTTAAGTGGAGAATATAAGCAGTTTATTTTCTCTCCACAATCAGGTTTTTCACTTATGACTTAAACAATTTCAAGTAACTGTATCAAGCAAAGCCAAAGCTCTGCTTCAACAATGTGACTCTGACTCAAATGCTTAATAAAATGTCTGATATTGTGAGTGCAAAGTGAAATAAGTAAAGAGTTAAGCATTATTTTCTGTGCAGTTAGGTAGCTTTCTCAACAGAGTCGTGAAACCATATTTCAGCACCGGATAGCTCCCAAAGACAATAGTTAATGAAACTTAATGTAACATGTATAAAAAGTACTCATAGTACACAGTTTTGCTCATCAGTGAAACCCCAAGTTGTCATTAAGGGTCCCTGAATTGTAAGTTTTCAGATATCCCGTGTCTTTGCACCAATGGTTTATTTGTGGTTGAGGAAACTTCCAATTGATTATCTGTAATATGTGTTAAATAACCCCTTTTAGAAAGTTTATGAGTAAAAATAAGAAACACTGTCACAAAAATCTATCTATCTATCAATAGAATTGTGCTATTATTCTGTAGAGGTCAGATTGTGGGGCAAAAAGCTAAAATTATGAGTACAACCCAAAACGTCCATTCAGTATGGATCCTTCAGCAAGTTCACGTTCAGGCTCTGAACAATACTTAGATATGTGGTTGTGTAACTGAGCCTCATCTCCTCTGCAGAGGCGGACATTTGAAAAACAGGAAGGAAAAACGATTAGCACATTGCAGCTTTTTAAGTCCTTGAAACATCTCTTTGTTGCCTCTAGAGAAACGATCCATTTTTTTTCTAGAAGAAAGCATGACTGTCGTATTTCAGCACCCCCAACACAAACTTCAGCACTGGACAGCTCCCCACCACCTCCACCTCCACTAGGCCCGTCATGTGATCCTATTTATGGCATGACGTCAAATATTGACATTAATTCACTGTTTAATGAATTATAATGTTTGAATTCAAACTTCTTTTTTTATGGCGTGGCTTTGGGGGGGGGGGGGGGGGGTGTCTTTCATTGACGCGAAAGAGGGATGTACTCTAATGGGACTGGTGAGGTGGGTGGGGGGGATGACGCAGCCGCCCACCTACCCCCACCACTCCCCCCTTACCCCCCCCTTACCTACGCGACAAGTGAAAAAGGCATGCTTTCGGAATTATGCATAAAAAAACCAAAGGGAGTACAGTTCGCAGGACGCAGGAAAGTTTTCTGCAGACAAATGTTTGCCGCTTTTCTTCTCCACCGCGACCGAGTCCGCTTAGAAACTCCCCAAAACTGAGCCGCAGGTGCACAGCGGGCTACGCACACTCCGACCAAGCACAAGGGCACCGAAGAAGCTCTTCGCTGAGTAACAGAGGAAGAGAGGAGGAAGGGAGAGAGAGTGCGTGTGTGTGTGAGAGAGAGAGAGACTGAGATAGAGATCCTATCTCACTCTCCCAGTTGAGGTTTTCAGCGGATCGCGTCCAGCGTCTCGCAACTGGTAAGAGGAGCCACTTTTGGGGAGTTTTTTCTTCTTCTTTTCTTTCTTTTTATTCTGGGTAAAAGTGAGGCGAGTTTAGATGAAAGTCCTGGTGTGTGGTTGTCTGTTTGCTTTGAAACTCAGGTGTGGTGTGAAAGCAGCTAAAGTGAACCTACCTGATCGTAGAGCTGTGCTGTGTGTAGATTCGTTTAACTGTTGCCTGACTTGATGCCGCTTTTTTTTTTCTTTTGCAGCAGGAAAATGTCTAGTAAAGCGACTTTAGCACTATTCATCTATGGAATCATAATGCATTACAGCGTCAACAGCTCACCTGTGGGGCTTAGCTTTCCCAGTCTTAGGTATGTATGCTCTTATCCGTCTTTAAGTTTCCCTTTTCAGTCGCTGATTTGTGGTTCATGCGCAGCTCCTGGTGGGCACCGAGGACCCGCAGGGCACAGGCTAACGAGCTTATCTGCTTTAGAGTTAGTTATGTCTGGGAGTATAATAGCCGATTGGATTACTGGATAACATCATCTGACAGCCAATCCATAGGGCTGAGAAACATTCACCAGGGAGCGGCGGTAATGAAATTTAAGCTACTGAGGCAGTGAACTACGGCGTCTCAACCTGACCTGCAGCCATTAATACACCGGATGTATGTGATTGAATGATGTAATAGAAACGAGTTTACTGGGTTTAAACAAGTTTAAATCCCAATTAGTTAAGAGAATTTCGTGTGACTAATCCTTATAATTCCAACATTTAAAAAACAAATGTTGTGAAAAGAGTTCCTGAAACTCCTGATGTCTGATCTTCTTTCTGAGTTAGAATTTCATGTGAATATGCGAATAATATGCTACATGAAGTGCAGATGTGAAGAGAAACTGGGAAAAACTGTCCATTCTTACTTTTATTCAGACTTGATGGCGATGTTTATGATGAGGACGGCAATTCCTTACCGTCCCTGGATTACGACAGAGATCAAATTGAGGCGAGGAGCGCTCCGTCTGTCGCTGACGACGTCTACACTTTATACTACCCTCCGGAAAAAAGGTGACTTTCATGTCGGCTACGAAAAACTCCCCCCCCCCCCCCCCCCCCCTTCTCTCTTTTCTCTCTCTCTCTCGCTCAACGTTGCAGACATCCATGTTGAACATCTCATCGCCGTACAGTCCCTATTTATGTCCATGTATGTGTATGTTACGTGTTAATCAATGTATTGTCGAGATTTTGTAACTTCAAACACGAAGGTTTTATTTTAATCATTTTTTTTGTTTTGAAGCTTTAACAAAAACAAAACAAAAAAATCAGTCTGCTTTGAAACGAGGGAAAAGTCATTGATTAAAGTCATTAAAATTTAATGAAAGAATAGAGACGATGATGAATATCTTCACTTTCCAAGAAAAAGGGTGGGGGGGGGGAATCAGCAACGTCTCTCTGCGTCAGGATGCGCTGAATTTATCTCCCGTGAAGACTCAAAAGCTTGTTTTTCTTTAAATAAGCTAAAAAAAATTAGTTATTTTGAATCAAGGGGAATGTCTTGGGGAAAATAATGCTTTTTACGGATTCACTGTAAATCACAAAGGAAATGATCTCATAGTGACTCGTAGAGTTTTTACTTAAAGGGTGGAGGGAGGTTTAAAAAAAGCCCGTTTTAGGCCTAAATAATCGATTTAAGGTGGATATTTTTGCAGTGTAGCGACTTGACATTGTGTGGTGATTTTACTGTGTGGCTATCTATCATCCCAGAACGGAAAGACATGCAGACGGCATGTTTAATAAAGCCTACAGGAAAGCGCTGGGTCAGTTATCAGCAAGGAAATACCTTCATTCTCTGATGGCAAAACGTGTAGGGTAAGAGCTTCTTCTTGGTTGTCACCTCTTCTTTTCTTATATTAAATGTGGTCTGTCCTATGTGTGTTTTTCCCCCGTTGGTTTTCTTTAAAAACTCATAATTCACGCTGTTACACGTATTGTATATGTCTGTGGTCCCATTATCTCCCAGCGTGCTGCTAAATAAATCGCCCTCGTCCTCTGAATCAGCCTTTATTAATGCTATAAAAAAATCGTCAGGGGGAACACAAATGGGCACTTGATTGATTTGGGAAGTGTCGTTTTCTGAGCTGGCTGCAATCTAAAGGCGCAAAGGGAAGAATTAAGCCGCACAAGTTTAAATTTATCTCCAAATGAATTATTTATGGGGACTGAGTCCCAGTGGTTCCCGGTGGAAGGAGGGGTGGGGTGTGATGGAGGGGGTTGCAGTTCCTCTATAGCCTTATGAGCAGGCCCATCACATCTCAGTGCAGGCATGAAAAATAGTGAAGGGGTGGGTTAAAAGTTAAGCAGAGGGAACATGAATCAGTGTGGAAAAAGCCTTTGTGAGATCACTATTGTGCTCACTACCATGCTGCCTGTTTTTGTCAGTAAATCTCCAACAAATGTTTTAAACTGAGGATGCAGAGTGAGTGTATCCACAGCTCTCCTGGCTGGTGATAAAAAAGGAGGAATGTGGTTATACAATGATTTTCCTTTTTAAGGAAAAACACAAACAAAATAGATTTAGCACCACAGGCTGTACATATGGGTGGGTCTTGTGAATGCATCATGTATCCGTGTGCTGGTAGTGAGACCCGCCTCTCGTCTCTCCCACAGCGGGGGGAAAATGTTGGATGACAGCTCAGAGCCCCTCTCCAAGCGACACTCAGATGGGATCTTCACAGACAGCTACAGCCGCTACAGAAAGCAAATGGCAGTCAAGAAATACCTGGCGGCGGTCCTTGGGAAAAGGTATAGACAGAGAATTAGAAACAAAGGACGGCGGCTGGCATATTTGTAGCATCTTCCTCCTCCTCTCCTGAAAAACAAAACAAAAACAAAAAAAAACCAAAATCAAAGTGTGTGCAGCCCCAGATGAAGTCATTTTGAAATCTGACCAATCAGTGGATCGCTTTTGTGTTCTTAAACATGTATTTATGTATGAAGTAAGCCATTAAAATGAATATTTTGATAATAATATTGTTTTTTATTTTGTACTTAAAGCACTTGAGAACGCACATATCTACTTTGTGGACCAATTTTTCTTTCTTTGTTTGTTTGTTTTGTTGTTGTTGATTTAAGAAAATTTAGCCTCTATTTCTGTATTCATTGATTTACTTATTTTAGGCTAATTTATTGAGGGGACACAGTTGTCTGACGTGACTCATATGCTCCAACAGCCCTGTCTTTTAAAAAATTAGCAAAGAGACATGAATGTGAGGAAAATAAATAGTTTAAAAGACAATCAATGTATTGAATGCTGCTTTTTGTGACGTGACATTAAGAGTTTAGTTGTCTTTATTCACAACAGCCTTGAAGACATAGGTTTTCACCATATCCTACAAGAAATAGACTTTGATGCCCTCCCGGACGGGGAAGAGTTTGAGGCTTTTTTGGGAGAATGGCTGAAACAGTTCTCTCCCGAAATCCCGGTGAGTTTCAGGCTCTTTCCTGAGGCCGTGTCCTTGCAAGGGGCTTCTTACGCCCCTCCTTTTTCCCCCTCCTCACCTTCAGCTCTCGTTTCAAACACTCAAAACTCAACCTCTTCTTCCACCTCATCTGTGCTCCTGTCTCTCTAGACTCTCACAGATTTTTACTTTTAATTAACCCATCTATCCACAAAAAAGTGTGGAGAGATGGAAAAAAAGTAATTTTAGTTGGCTGGAAAAAATGCCAGTTTTGTTTAAGTAAATTTGAGAGGCTTGTCAAAATAAAAGCCTCCAAATCTGAGATGAAGACCAGAGTACTTTTGAGGTTTTTCTTGCCCTTTTTCTTCCTTGGTGTTTACAAAGTGAGCACACACACACACACACACACGCACACACACACACACACACACACACACACACACACACACACACACACACACACACACACACACACACACACACACACACACACCTTTGACTCGTGTAAGGTGCCAATCTTGTGTTTTCTGGATTCTGTGTTTTGGAAACCTCTTATCCTGCTAAAGGTTTTCTCACGCCTCTCTGCCCATTTAATAAGTATCACGAACATCTCAAGCACCATCAGGCAAATTTAAAAGAAAAAAAAAAAGAAATGATACTTGTTACATGGTAACTTATTCATCAGTTTGTTCTTTGTGAGAGACATAACAAGGCAGTTTGAAGCTTTGTGTTTGAACCTTCTGGGTCTATTGTGCTTCCATTCTCTGTCATGTGAACCGATGTAAAAACTACAGTAGATTGCATGATTAAAGTAATTGCACTAGCCACCGCATCTGTGCAGACGACTCCAACTAGATGGTTTTGCTTGCTTTCTGACTACTACAAACATACACGCCTTTCATTTCTGGATGTTGTTTTGTGTTCTTTTCTCTTCACTTTTCCCTCACATTTCTACACAAAGCTGTATGTCCTCTCTGAATGCACTGGCGAGAGTTTCCCAATCTAATGTCATACTTTATGGGTTTGTTACTTAGGCAAGGGAGATTTTTGTAATCTACTGTTGAATTGTGTGCGAGAAAAAATAACTGTGGACGATTCATTTTCTAGTATCTTTATACGGCAAAAGCCACAATGATTGATTATATTAAAAAAAGAGAGAGTGAGGATATGATGTAAGCAGGGTTAGAAACACACAAAGAGAACTGAAGTAAGGGAAGCAGGGGTGGGTCAAATGACAAAGAACATGCTGATTTTGAAAGGGATCAGGGCAAGTTTATACAACCAGCATGGTTAGACCAAAAACTCAAAGTC
Organism: Rhamphochromis sp. 'chilingali'; assembly: GCF_963969265.1. Classification (NCBI taxonomy): domain Eukaryota; kingdom Metazoa; phylum Chordata; class Actinopteri; order Cichliformes; family Cichlidae; genus Rhamphochromis; species Rhamphochromis sp. 'chilingali'. The sequence continues at coordinate 13,798,226 of NC_137945.1, read as the reverse complement.
TTAGTGGTCCCCCGCCGCCCCTACAATCTGCACACTTCTTACCAAATGTGTTAGGAAGGAATAACAGCAGGGTAAACGTTTCCAATTTGTGTTTACTGTATCAATCTTTCTTTAATTTTGCATTCCCCTCTAGGGTTTGTGACGCAGGAAGCAGTTTGCGGCTGTGGTGCCTTGCATCGACTTTAAAATCGCCATGAATCCTAGATGGCTATTTAGTGGCCCTACAATGCTGCACATCATCAGCTTACATTTCACCCTTTTGTTGTTGTTGTTGTTGCTGTTGTTTTTGTGTTGCACAGATGTTTGATATAGTCTTAAGCATCATTCATCTTAGACGTCAAGCACTGTTGCTTGCGCTGCTTTCTTTTTGTACTTTGTGTTTAGAGCACTAGATGTGGATTTTTGTGAAAATAAAGCGAAGAAGCAGTTTTCCGCACTCCATAAAACATTATATGTATGGTAATTCAAAGCGCCAATAGCCTTACGAAAATGAAATAATCTTCAAAGATATATATATAAATATATATATATATATATATATTTACTGTGTGGAAAGTGAATATTAGACTACTTCTTCGAATGGCCGTCTGCAAGGGTCAAGTCAATAAATGTTTAAAAAAAAAACGTGTTGTAAGATTTGTATGAATAAATTTTTGTAAACAACAAAAAATTTCGTCTAATCTTTGAAGCCAGTATCAACAGAACTCATAACGTTTGAGAGGACCCTAACTAGTGATGAAAACCTAAATCACCACATTCTTTCAAAGGAAAGAGACTATCCGCTCGACAGTTTTGAAGGGATGTTACGGTACATGAGAAAGGACATACAAATTAAAAGAAAAAATCTGGTCAAAGAACAATGGTGAAATATTAACAGCATGAAATATCAAATAAACTGCACATAGCCAGATAAGACAAAACGACATCATGCAAATGAACCAAAGAGTGGAATTTATGTTGGAATAACCAAAATAGGAAACAGACATTGCTTCTTTATCAACAGTGGGTTTAATTTTGTTGTGAAAAACCCCACCAAACTGCAGAAACAAAGGAAAGCTGGTGAAAGGGAGACCAAAAGATCCAAGTCTCTGCCCCATTTTCACCGTGACTCAGTCAGTTTGGCGGAGGAACTGTGACACCAGTTGGCCGGGTGACTACCTCCCCTTGGGAGAGCATGAGTAAAGAGACGTGGGAGGGATCACCCAGCCTGCGCCACACACTGCTTCGCTGCACTTTACACCTCTCTGGGACTTCAGCAGTTGCGACCAAAGGCCTGCAGGACTGGTGGAACAGTTGGGCTGTCTGAACACTGGTACTGGCACTCTGTGAAAGGAAGAACTGGTGTGGGCTGGTTTTGAACAGAAAGTACAGGGTACATGCATACATCCACATGTTTTTAAAAAAAATGAAATGTCCAAACCTATATGGGAGGTGCTTCCTTTTATATCCCTAAAAATCTTCTTCCTTGTAAGATAAAGGTGAAGGAATCCTCGAAATAGCTGCAGGCCAGGGTGATGCAACAATTTTCAATATGTAAAAGACTATTAAAAAAAACCCCAAAATGAGACTCCAACATAAAATTTGCACAATTATATGGCATTTGATATGCATATATATTCACACAGTGTATCATTAGAATGTATATGGACCAGTGCTTTTGGTTAAACATTGCTAACAACTCTTCCAATACTTGCTCACATTTTCCAGTAGCTATACATGTTAGCAGATGTGGACTTCACAGTTTATCTTCAGTACCCCTTCCTGGCCAAATGTAGACCTTGTTTGGGTCCTAACACTTTTTCTGAGCTTTGCAAAGTGCAGTTTGAGTTGTTAAAGTTTTCAATATCTGCTGCAAAAGACGTCTGTTGTTTCCGGTAAACTTTAATAAAGGCGTCAGCAGGATGCTACTGTAAATCTACAGAATGCCCATGTTTATGATCTATGTGGTGACTATCACTATAACCACTACATGCATGAATGATAAAAATAGTACGATGTGAATCTCTATCAGCCCAGTGTGTCTCACTCCCGCTGAGACTCCTGCGTTGTTGGAGCAGCCGATGGCATTTGGAATACCACCACCCACCCTGTCGCCCTCATCTCTCGTCTTTTCCTCACAAGTGACACCTTTTAAAACTTGTGTGTCTGTCTCAATGCCAGCTAATGACCTTAAATAGATCCCCATATTTCATAATACCTGATAATAGCGCAGAAGAGAGAAGGACCTTTTCTATAGATTGAAGGCTTGTCTGCACGTCCCCCGCTCTCCAGACCGGCCCTCTGTATTGCCTGAAATCTCTTTAAAGGGCATCAATTACAATCACATCACTTGCGACAGTGAGTAGTTGCAGCAGGACACCGCCTTGCGCGTTATGGGATGTTAGACAGTGCGACCACACAAAGCCTGCTGTGTCTCTCTCGGCTCCCCTGTGTGCGTAATAACCCCCTCTCAGACATGAAGGCAGGGCTTTGATTTTCATGGCTGTGGCCTCAGCTCTCAGCGGAGCGCAGAGAGAGGATGATCAATGGGAGTGATCTGATTCCTTTGGCCCGTGCCAGACCCTTTCTTAACCCTGCTAACCCAATCAGCCAGTGTTGCCAGGCAACCAGTCCCAGGAGGATGCGTTGCAAGTGGGTGGGGTGCCAGTGGCTTTCCTGAGTACCAAAAGATCACAGTGGATATATTTCACTCAAATGGCACCAGTCTCAGCTATGTTGTCTTCTACAGGCTGAAATTGCAAGGCGCAGGGAGGGGCTGATAAACAGGCTCTCATATAGGCGAGCAGAGGTTGAGTAATGGGTAGTGATCCATAATGGGCACTCACACAAATAAATCACAAAAGCAAAACACGTAAATATGTGGTAAAGTAGCATCACTGTAGGAGCAAATAAGAAAATGAAAGTGAAAATGCATCTTATATGAAAAACTTGAGTCCTGAATAAGTTAAGGATATGACAGGTAATAAGAATAAAGCACCAGGAATAAGTTTGCAGCCATACTAAGACTCTGTGTGGTTGTATTTAATTGTGTAAGAAAGTCACTGTCACTCACTGGTCAGTGGACTCCTACTACTCTTGGCATTTGATTTTGAAGAAGATGTTGGCATAATGGAGAGGGCGATAGCACCAGGGAGATAAACTGCATTCTTAACAGTCAGTCATGTTACCAGTGCAAAGCTCTGGAGGGCAAAACATAATTTAAATATCCTGAACATAGAACGTCAGTACACGACTGCCACTTTCCATCTGTTTCAAGCAACAGGCAACCTCCAGAGCTGAAAGGGAGCCAAAAGATAAGTGGCAGAAACTGCAGTTCCTCTAGTGACCACTTGAGGCTGCCTCCAAACAGTTAATCCCTATTGTGTTACGCATTAAAATGTCCAACTTTACAGCATTAAAAAGGACATCTACAGCCTGTCTTCTATGATTAGTTTTGTCATTCGTGATTACTCTACGTGGGGTTATTTATATATTTTTATAAGTCATCCACTTGGATAGTTGAGTTAGGCGTGTGGACACATTAATGGACACACGTCCCACACAGACACATGGAGCTGATTGTAGTTTGCTAGGCTTCATCCACTATTTCAAGTTGTTGAACTGAGTCTGTTCACAGTGTAGACGCTTGTGTTGTGTGGTACTGACCATCCAAAAAGTTTTGGTGACTGAGATTCATGAAAGCAATGGGTAGCATCCAGTGGCGGCTCCTGAAAAAAATCTCAGGGGGGGCAATTTTTATGATATCGACTAAAATGACCCATTTAATGAGTACATCAAACAACACAATTTTAATTTAAATTTAAAATGAACAACCATATTCTGGCCATTTGTATAGATTTGTAAAAATGAACATGAACAGATTTTTTTTTTTTTTTTTGAATGAATGAAAAATAACTATTGAAAACAACAACTGTAAACTGATTGGGGGGGGTGGGCTAAAGAGAGAAAGAGAGAGGGATGGAGAAAGAGAGTAAATATGGTTAAGGGTTCTTATTTGTACAAGAACTTTGCTCGTCTGTCTTTCTGAGTGGCAAATTTCTCGATGACCCTGGTGTTGAAATCAGGAAGTTCTTGTGTGAGTTTTTTCTCTATGGACAGCATAGCCAGAGCGTTGAGCCGATCCTGAGCCATATTGTTTCTCAGGAAAGTTTTTATCCTCTTTAAAGTAGAGAAACACCTCTCCGATTCTGATGTTGTCATTGGTGTGGTGATGAGGATGTTAAGAAGACTTACAGTTTCGGTGAATGTGTCTTGAAGGTTGTTTTCCATCAGAACCTGATAGAGCGCCAGCGCACCACTACAACTCTGAAACTCCTCGTTGTCGTAGATCAGGGACAGTTCTGTTTTAAGTCTGGCTTTGTCCAATGAGGGATAGGCTTCCACTGTGGTTTGTAGTGCTGCATCTGGAAAATTTTTGCTGTGTTGTTGGAACAAGTCTCCTTGCAACAGAGTGGCGCTGACAAGGTGCTTGGTGAAAGAAAACCTCTCCTTGGCATGGCTCATAATGGTGTCGCACACCTATCCAATAATATATAATTGGCAAGAGTTAGATTCAGTGGTAAGACTTTGGCACATGTCTCATGTTAATCATTATTCTGAAAAAAAAAATCTGTCCATAACAAAACAAAACAGTCATGACCACTATATCAAATGACATCTGACAGCATCGTCATTAGATTTTATCTGATGATCCGATTTAAATCAGACCAAGCAGCTAGTGCTTACCTCCAGTGCCAAATGGTGTTGCCTGTCTTCCCCCAATGTTCTCCGTCTCTTTGTGGGTGGGTCTTGAACAGGTCCCCTGTACTCCTCATCCACAACCAGATTAGGAAGTGCCTCCCTGATCCAATACATAAGTTTCATTAATGGCTTCTGAAAACTGAATAGGGATATATTAACCAAACACAAACCAAACAAAGGTTGTGTTCTAATTACCGGGAATTACCGGATTTAATTAATAACCGGACCTGGTTTAATGGCTGGGGGAAAACCAGTGCAAGTAAATAAAGGCCCTGGCCATAATTTCAGGAAATAGCCTATGGTATAGGCTACATCAAATCATTACTGGGAATATACTTCATCAAATATACTTAATCAAATATTTTTCATAAAATTACTTCAAAGGCTGATATAAATCAAAATTATCTGAATTCCATTAAACATTTAAGTCACAGAACACAGAATATATGCAGAGAATTTGATAGAATCTATGCATAGATAATTAACATTTATTCTAGGTTACATATTTATGCTTTTATGCCTACCTGATAGCCTGCATGCGGCTGATGAATGTCTGGGTGATCCCTGCGATGGTGACAGAATCGATGTTTCTCTTCTGTAGGTGGTTATACAGCATGTCTACATGTGGCATTATCTTGTGAAACAAGGCCAGGAAAAAACAGAAAGCTTCGTCTTCCAGCATTCTCACGAAACCACCGGCATCTCTCTTTGTAGGGGCATCAAATCCTTCACTGTTACGGATGGTCTGAAAACACCTCACCAGATCGTCTTTATGTTCATACACTGTATTCACAGCACGACTGTTGAAGTTCCAACGGGTTGCCGATGCACTTGGAAGTCGGTGCGCCACCACCTCGTCAAGCACTGCAGTCCTCTTGCTCGATTTAGTAAAAAAAGAAGCGAATCCTGCTATGTCGGAAAAAAAGTGACTGATTTGAGGGATGTGGGAGGTTGCTTGTTGCATTACCAGGTTTAACTGATGGGCATAACAATGTACGTAGTGAGCGTTAGCATAAATGTCCTGTATCTTACGCTGCACTCCTCCAGTGGTACCCCTCATTACAGCGGCCCCATCGTAGGCCTGGGCGATCAACTTTCTCTCTTGTCCCTGGGGGAGGATGAAGCGCAGCCTCTCCGATAAGGCACTGGCTATTGCATCTGCACAAGCATTGGGTAGCTTGATGAATTCAAAAAAACGCTCTTGAATACGGTTTCGTTGGTCAATGTATCTTAGCACCATGACTAACTGACAGTGTGTAGAAATGTCAGTGGTTTCATCAGCTTGAATGCCTAAAAACTTCGCTGCCTTTACTTCTTCCACGATCCTTTCTCTCAGAACTGCCAACATGCAATCCAGGATCTCGTTCTGGACTGTTTTCGAGGTGCCTTTAAATACAGTAGCATTTTCAAGGTGTTGCCTCAAGTCGTGATCAATTGATGCCATCAAGTCGACTAAACCTCTAAAAATCCCTGGATTGTCTGAGGAATCACTTTCATCATGTCCCCGCATTGCTAGCTCAAAAGCACCACAAAACTTAATACAATCGATGATTTTAGATAAAATATGACGGTTTTTATCTACCTCTTCGTTGTGCCTTCTTAAAGCAATCCGATGTCCATCATCTAGCTGCGCCGCTATGCTAGTTTTCCCTAGCACAGCTAGCTTTACACTGTTGTCCATATGAACTCGTGAGCTTTCATGTTTCTTGATTCGTTCGGAGAGGTGCTTTAAGTCGGTTTGTCCAGATTGTGTCCACGTCAAATCACACTTGTCACTTTTGAACAGTATGCACGGGAAACAAAAAAGTGCATTAGCTGTTCCACAGCCTGTCAGCCACGACTTGCGCTGGAACCAACTCCGACAAAAAGTCCTGTTGTATGCTTTTGACTTCTCCTTCGTTGCCTGGGTTAGTTGAATTTCGGGCTTGTCAGGTCCCAACTCTTTAACTTGCAGTTTTTCTGCCATTGTCCTTCTGGCAAAAGGGTAGGTTAGAAGCGATCTAACCGAATTTGGGGGAGGCTGTGCCTCAACCGTTAACAATACCGCTGCCATCGTCTCTCTCTGACCTTATAGCTCACTTAGGCTACTGACTGAGGTAAAATTCTAGAATAGCAAATCTTCGCGCGTTTTCTGCAGGGGCGCAATTTTAAGCGCCCCCAAACCATTTAATTCAGCGACGCTGATAGGTCAAATATTTATTATTTTCCCCTGGCAACCATTTAATGATAGGCTATTTCGCTGCATATCAAGGGCGCTTTGACGAGCGCCCCAGAAGAAGAAAAACACCGTTTGTTGGTTGAACTTTAATGAGTCAGCTGGTGAAAATGTTAAAATACGCCTGGCTGTATATGGGCACACACATAGTAAAACTATCATTGATGAATTTTTTAAAAATATATATTTTTACTCCTCCACATTTGGGGGGGCGGAGCCCGAGCGCCCCCTATGGGCCAGCCGCCACTGGTAGCATCAACCTTACGACATCCATCTTTCACACTGTCTTTGGTTTCAAGCTATGAAAACTGAGCTCCTCTCTCAAAAGAGACAAAAAACAACCAAGTCAGGAAAGTGCAAGGAAAATGTTCAGAAGAACAAATAAGCCTATGCATTTCTGTATTGTCTACTTGTATATATGAGGGTTTAAAGAAGTGTTTTTGCATGTAATCCTTGAATCTATGTTATGCTAGTAGCTGTCAAAAAACTGAGAGACTTGTTAGTGCATCCAGTTTAGAAACTAGCTTTCATTTTGTCAAAGCAAAGGTGAGATAGCTTGCTATGGAACACTGATCTATCAGCTGTTAGTTTTCAGGGTCATTGTTGGCAGTGTTCTGGGGCAGTAGTAATAGGAGTAATATTTTTGAAGTCTTTTTGACATAAATCTAATTAACACTTTGAGTCATGTGAAAAAGAAACTTTTCACCCCGAGGTCAGAATGTCTAATAGTGAAACTGCAAAAACCCAAGAGCTCTATCTCAGACTCTACAGGCCTCAATTAGCATGTTAAAACTCCTCAACATGTATGGCTTGTCAAGGGAAATTCTCTTCTCTCTGAAACAAACATGGCAGCACAGCTTGGGTTTGCAAAGGTGCATCTGAGTAAATCACAAGACTTCTGGACCAATGTTCTTTGGACAGAAGACCAACCCAAGATGTTTGGTCAAGATGTTTTGGCAACTGTGCTTGTTTGTCAGGGTTAAGGAAAGTGTGATTGCAAGCTGTGCTATACTCTACTCTTCCAGATGAAGAATCCAGAACAATAAACATATATATATATACATATATATATATATATATATATATATATATATATATACATATATATATACATATATATATATATATATATATATATATATATATATATGTATATATATATACACACACATACACCAGCAGCCCACTGATACAAGGCAGTATCCATTCCTTCATATTGTTCACACAAAATTCTGACCCTACCATCTGAATGTTGAAGCAGAAATCAAGACTCATCAGACCAAGTAACATTTCTGATCTTTTATTGTCTAATTTTGGTGAATTCATTAAAATTGTAGCCTCAGTTTTTGAGTTACTGTTGGCTTCAAACAGTCTGGCCATTCTTCGATGACCTCTGACATCAACAAGGTATTTTCTCTCAGAGAACTAATCCTCACTGGATATTTTCTCGTCTTCGGGCCATTCTTTGTTAACCCTAGACTTAGTTGCTTGGGAAATTCCCAGCACATCAACAGTTTCTGACATACTCACACCAGCCCGTGTGGTACCAACAAGCATTCCACATTGAACATCACTTAAAATCACCTTTCTTTTAAAGTTCCTGCCATGAGTAGTTGAACACATATACCCATATAAGGCGGTTGGAGAGTGTTCTTACCACAGTACCACCAACAAAAATATATTTTTTCTGTGAAGTTTATAAATAGGAGCACCCTCAAAAACTAGTGCTACTCACTTTATGAGCTTCTCGTTCTCCTCCCTTCAAAAGACAGATGATGATTAACTTGAGATTGAATTAACTTTCCAGTCTCAAGACTAATTTCTCTTCTGTGAAATTGGGTTGTGAACATGTTATTTCTGATAGAAGCAAAGGTAGGAGAAGCAAAGGTAGGAATTTGTTTGCGTTGAGTCCCAGTGTGCATGCATATGGGTGTCTGTGTGGTATCTTAGTTCCGCTCTGTGTGTAGTAACGAAGGAATAGACAGCACTGACAGCAGTTCACAGCTCACCTTGTTAAGTGGTTGGAATTTCTGCTTTTCATCCCACCTTTCTAGCAGAAGCATTAAGTGCTGGAGGCAAGTCATTTTTTACTAACCACTGTATCTATAAGAACCCGTCAGAACAAAGATTCATATCGCAATCACAACTTCACAATATTTTACATCCATATTGTTAATTTAAACCTGCATCTGGAGCACGCACCCAGCCCATTTCCCACGTTTCTCCCTACCCTCCACCTCACTAACTCTCCACAGACCCTTACAGTACATCACAGCCCAATTAGCGTTCTTCTGCCTCAGACGTCATGGCAGTCTAGGTTCAGAGGCTGGAGGTTGGAGAGCATGTTCCCTGGATTTGGACTGAACGCTGTACTCATTACTGGACTTGTCAGCTGACCTCTGATGTGATTTTCCTCACATCATTAGAGATGCTGCAGATCTCAGAGCTAAACCGGACTTATCCACACTCACGTCACAGCGCCATTATCTACTGCCGTCACGCTATCGATCTATGTATTAGAAGACAGTATAACCTCATGAAGTCATCCGTGTGCAGGACAGTGGTTGTAACTTTGCAAGCAGACAGGGTGAAGGAGGTTGCAGACACTGGGCAAATGTGTACACAATTAACAATTCCATCCTACTATGGTGATTCAACCTTGTGTTGGGAGGTCATTGACAACGATGAAAGCGATAAAAGTCCTTTTTGTAGTAGTTTTCATATCTGGATGCTCATCATTCATCCACCACCAGAAAGATAGTGGTAATAAATCAGTTTCTCTAAATCCTGCTAAAGATAGAGGGAGAGTTAATTTATCTCACTTGTGCTGACGTGGATGTACCTGTATTCTGTTGTTGCAAAAAAAATGTACCTGGTGAGCATATATAAATCATTCACTACCAGAATAGTACATCCAGTCATCTTTTAGAAAAGCAACATCAAATACTTACGTACACAAGCTATTTTAGCCTTGCTCTTTTTTTTCCTCCTGCAGCTCAATGAAAACACATTTTTACTCAAAGAAATAAATAATCAGAGAAAAGGGTGCAAGAGAAAATAAGGTTTTGCTTTGTAGATGCAACTTTGAGTCAGTTTGTTTCTTAACATGTATAATGAATAGAAATACAAAAAAATGTACTTATGTATCAACTAGGGGTGCAACGATACACAAAATTCACGGTTCGGTTCGGTTCGGTTCGATACTTTGGTGTCACGGTTCGATATTTTTTCGATACAAAAAAAATGTTCATGCCTTTTTAATTTGTCATTTATTAAAATTATAAATATATATTTTAACTCAAAAGTACAGTTTTTAAATTTAACCCTAACCCTTGTGTGTGTTTTTTATTTTGACAGCGAATGCGCACCTGCGGACCACTTATGTGCACCCCTGGTTATTTAGCTCGTCATATCGCAGCCACAGAAATTCTTTTGTCCATGAAACCATAAAGCTGCACTTTCTTTTTGCCTTATAGTCTGATTTGTCATAACTTCTCCGTTTTGTGGTAAGCTTTTCTTTGGCTGTCACTTCTTCACCCTGACCTGTCTTATTTGGCTCAGCAGAACTAAAATATATATCCTGCTGCTTTTACACACGCACTCACATAAGCTCAGCGATTCTCTGCACGATCAACCTCTCACATGTTTAAGCTTGCTGCGGGAGATTTCACTTGTCATGTTTGCATAGTAAGCTAACGATTAATAAGACGATGTCAGAGGAATTGGTGCACAAATTATCATCACTCACAGATCAGTGCTGTCGCTCTCTATACACAGTTCGCACGATTGCAAAGTGAAAGCAAAAAAACAAGCGCAAATTCAAACGCGATTTCAATATGTCACATATTGACAGTGGCTCACCGATGCCAATGACATAATTACCCAGCTACATTTCTGAAAGAATGCAAAAGCATTGACATATATTTTTCCTTCCTACAATAGCCCGACGGGCAGGGAAGAGATAGATTTTGGTAGCCCGACTGAAAAAAATCGCTAGCCCCGGGACGTCGGGCTAGCGATTTTGCGAGCCCTGTATCTGATTGAGGAATCACTCATCTTTGGAAAAGAGAGTTTATTACAGAGAAATGTCTCTTTCCAAAATAAAAGCTATACTATCCGCTTCTTCTGGGCTATATTCTCAGCAGCATAAGGAGAATCATGTGCTAACAGCTGTCTAAATGACTCGGCTAAAGTTAGTAGCATGCTTGTTGTTTTTGTCTTTGCACTAGGATGATGTCGGCATAAATGTGCAGTCATATTCGTTGTGTTCCCACTAGTGCTTTCAGGTTAATCTCGTTGAAATGACCTTAACGCCACAACACGGCAAATCTCCGTTAACGAGCTACCGATCGCCCCGTGCATGGGGCTAGACAGCCAACACGTTAACGAGCTAACTGCGCTAACACACTAGTTCCCACCCATGTAATTGAGCATTGCGTGGCACATCCAACATACTGTTTTACTTTAGTCCATGACTCGCTTACCTTCAGGGTCATACGTCACATGAAAACCAAAATAATTCCAAACGCCAGATCTGAATGAGGGTGGGGGAGGTCCATGTTGCAAGGAGAGCTTAACTTCTGTCTTGCTAGCTTGCCCTGCGCTCTTCCTTCTGACTATGCTGTCTGTGTGGAGCGCTCAGTGGATCTGCGCTCGACAGTGCAGCCTAGGCGGAGTAGTCGAACGCAGATTCACTGAGCGCTCCACACAGACAGCATCGTCAGAAGGAAAGTTGATACAATAAATTACAAATGTTGTATTGTTCGATACATATGCGTACCGAACCGAAAGCACTGTATCGAACGGTTCAATATCGATACGAATATCGTTGCACCCCTAGTATCAACTTAAAATAGTAAATAGAAAGTTAAAGCTTGCCACACTTTGTGTGTATTTGGAGCTTCTTGTCTGCTTTATTTTGGCTTTCTTGGTGATGCACCACACAAAAGAACAAAGATAAAAGGAGCGAAGAAGAGTCTTCAATGATATATCATTCATGAGGAATTTCAAGTGAAACACTTTAAGCTCTGTCCTACAGGACCAATGAAGCTATGAAGGAAAGTTAGAAAAGTTTATACAGACAGCAACTAGAATATAACGAGAATTTTGTTCCTGTCATTCATGTCAAACCTACACTATTAGCTAGATATCTTTTAAAATGTAATAGGTTCTAACATCAGTACGCATTGATCTGATTTGCAGAGCTGAGGTGTCCGAGGGGAAAAGAGAACCAGTCAGGAACAACTTACTAATTTGCAAAATCTTGCAGGTCATAGTGTTGACTGCACAGAGCCTCGTATTTACTAACTTTTACATCATTCAAATCCAAGTAGAACCTCATAAACTCACCGACACAGAAACTATAACTCTGCTCTTGGTGCTACGCTCACATCTATCACAACATATTTGCTGAGCTAAGTTGTGTTGAAACATAGATAAACATGTCCTAGATACCCAAAACATAAAAGAAAGAACTACTGAACTGAAGAAGTTCTATATAAATTATTTGAGAGATTTGTTATATTCTTTGGCTGTATGTTCTTTATCAGAAAATATCTGCCTATTGCTGCTGGACTCAAAATATGTAGTAGTAGAATCACTACTGTAAATATAAAAATATTGATTAGAGCTTTAATGGTAGAATGCAGCTTTCATCATCAAAATTTAATTTGTGCAATGTTTGTATTTTCACTATGATTCATTCATTTTGCTCCACAGCAGCAGATGCTCAGGGCTGTCTTATATATACACCCAGCACGCCCCTGCGGGCGGTTTATCCTTCAAGCTCGGGTCCTCTACCAGAGGCCTGGGAGCTTGAGGGTCCTGCGCAGTATCTTAGCTGTTCCCAGGACTGCGCTCTTCTGGACAGAGATCTCCGATGTTATTCCCGGGATCTGCTGGAGCCACTCGCCTAGCTTGGGAGTCACCGCACCTAGTGCTCCGATTACCACGGGGACCACCACTACCTTCACCCTCCACATCCTCTCGAGCTCTTCTCTGAGCCCTTGGTATTTCTCCAGCTTCTCGTGTTCCTTCTTCCTGATATTGCTGTCATTCGGAACCGCTACATCGATCACTACGGCCGTCTTCTTCCGTTTGTCTACCACCACTATGTCCGGTTGGTTAGCCACCACCATTTTGTCCGTCTGTATCTGGAAGTCCCACAGGATCTTAGCTCGGTCATTCTCCACCACCCTTGGGGGCATCTCCCATTTTGACCTCGGGACTTCCAGGTTATACTCGGCACAGATGTTCCTGTACACTATGCCGGCCACTTGGTTATGGCGTTCCATGTATGCCTTGCCTGCTAGCATCTTGCACCCTGCTGTTATGTGCTGGATTGTCTCTGGGGCATCTTTACACAGCCTGCACCTGGGGTCTTGCCTGGTGTGATAGACCCCAGCCTCTATGGATCTTGTACTCAGAGCTTGTTCTTGTGCTGCCATGATTAGTGCCTCTGTGCTGTCTTTCAGTCCAGCTTTGTCCAGCCACTGTTAGGATTTCTGGATATCAGCCACCTCCTCTATCTGCCGGTGGTACATACCGTGCAGGGGCCTGTCCTTCCATGATGGTTCCTCGTTTCCCTCCTCTTTCTTGGGTTTCTGCTGCCTGAGGTATTCACTGAGCACTCGGTCAGTTGGGGCCATCTTCCCAATGTATTCTTGGATGTTTCTTGTCTCATCCTGGACTGTGGTGCTGACACTCACCAGTCCCCGGCCCCCTTCCTTCCGCTTAGCGTACAGCCTCAGGGTGCTGGACTTGGGGTGAAACCCTCCATGCATGGTAAGGAGCTTTCTTGTCTTTATGTCAGTGGCTTCTATCTCCTCCTGTGGCCAGCCTATTACCCCAGCAGGGTACCTGATCACGGGCAGGGCGTATGTGTTGATGGCCCGGATCTTGTTCTTACCATTCAGCTGACTCCTCAGGACTTGCCTGACCCTCTGCAGGTACTTGGTGGTTGCAGCCTTTCTAGCGGCCTCTTCATGGTTCCCATTTGGCAGACGAGCTGAACACTTTCTATGCTCGCTTCAAGGCTGCAGCTAAGGTCTCCAACAATGCTAGTGTTAGCGGCGCTAACGGCTGCAGACAGGAAGATACTGCCAGCACCGGAAACGTGCTCGTCATCTCCGAGCATGAAGTAAGGAGAGCCTTCAAGAGAGTGAACACCAGGAAAGCAGCAGGACCAGACAGCATCCCAGGTCGTATCCTAAGAGACTGCGCATACCAGCTAGCTCCTGTGTTCACTGAGATATTCAACATCTCTTTATCTCAGTCGGTGATCCCCACATGCTTCAAAGAGTCCATCATTGTTCCTGTCCCGAAGAAACCCCACCCTGCTTCTCTCAATGACTATCGCCCTGTAGCCCTCACCTCAGTAGTGATGAAGTGCTTTGAACGCCTGGTCAGAGACTTCATCATTTCTTCACTACCAGACACACTGGACCCACTACAGTTCGCTTACCGTCCAAATCGTTCCACAGACGATGCCATCTCTCATCTCCTCCACACATCACTCACTCACTTGGACACTAGAAGGGGGAATTATGTTAAAATGCTCTTCATAGACTACAGCTCTGCATTTAATACCATAATTCCCTCCACACTCACCACCAAGCTGGAGCATCTGGGACTCAGCTCATCTATGTGTCAGTGGATCTCCAACTTCCTAACTGGCAGACCACAGGCAGTAAGGATGGGCGGACATGTCTCAGCCTCCACCACTCTCAGCACTGGAGCCCCCCAGGGGTGTGTTCTGAGCCCCCTGCTGTACTCTTTGTACACATATGACTGTGTGGCCACTACCAGCTCCACCACCATCATCAAGTTTGCTGACAACACCGTCGTGGTGGGCCTGATCTCTGAAAACAACGAGACGGCCTACGTGAAGGAGATTAGGAATCTGGAGAACTGGTGCCAGAGGAACAACCTCCTTCTAAACGTCAGTAAGACAAAGGAGCTGATAGTGGACTTCAGCACTAAGCAGGAGAGGAACTACCAGACCCCCGTCATCAACGAGTGCCCAGTGGAGAGAGTGGACAGCTTCAAATACCTCGGAGTTCACATCACGCAGGACCTGTCATGGTCCTGTCACATCAACACCGTGGTGAAAAAGGCCCGACAGCGTCTCTACCACCTCAGACGCTTGAGAGACTTCCAACTGCCCTCCAAGGTGCTCAGGAACTTTTACTCGTGCACCATAGAGAGCATCCTGGCGGGAAACATCTTAACCTGGTTCGGGAACAGCACCATGCAGGACAGACGAGCTCTACAGAGGGTTGTGCGGTCAGCTGAGCGCACCATCCGCTCCGAGCTCCCTGACCTGCACTCAATCTACAGCAGGCGGTGCTGGACTAAGGCCAGGAAGATCGTGAAGGACCTCAGCCATCCCAACAACAGACTGTTCTCTCTGTTGAGGTCAGGAAAGCGATTCCGCTCCCTGAAGACCAACACAGAGAGACTGAGGAGGAGCTTCTTCCCGCAGGCGATACGGTCTCTCAATCACACCACCACACAGTACTGACCCACACATATGGTTCTTACACACACACTGGACTTTCTGGACATTGTTTTTGCACAACACTGGTCACTATATTCTTCATTTCCAGTTAATACTTGTACAGCTGCTGTTATTGTGTATATATTTATTTATATTTAGATTTCTTCATACATTCTTATATAGTTCTATATTGTGTATTGTGTATTTTGTTGTACAGTTATTTTATTTTCAACTTTAATTTATATATTTTATCTTATTCTTCCCAGTTAAATTTACCCTTCATTCTAATTTGTGTTGTACAGTTATTTCATTTTTAACCTTAATTTATATTTTATTCCTTCCTAGTTAAATTTACCCTTTTTAATTTTTCATATTTATTTCCTATCTTATTCATAGCCTTTCCTTTTTTTGTTTTCTTTAGGTCACGAGCAGTTGTCCAAGCATTTCACTACATATCGTACTGTGTATGACTGTGTACGTGACAAATAAAATTTGAATTTGAATTTGCCTGCGGGATCCCCAGGTACTTGTAACTGTCCTCTATGTCTGCAATGTTGCCTTCTGGTAGTTCAATCCCCTCAGTTCTGACTACCTTCCCTCTCTTTGATACCATCCGACTACACTTCTCCAGTCCGAACGACATTCCAATGTCATTGCTGTATATCCTGGTAGTGTGGATCAGTGAATCGATGTCTCGTTCACTCTTGGCATACAGCTTGATGTCATCCATGTACAGGAGGTGGCTGACAACTGCTCCGTTCCGTAGTCGGTATCCGTAGCCAGTCTTGTTAATGATCTCACTGAGGGGGTTCAGGCCTATGCAGAACAGCAGTGGGGACAGAGCATCTCCTTGGTAGATCCCGCACTTGATGGTGACTTGTGCTATGGGCTTGGAGTTGGCCTCTAGTGTTGTACGCCACATCCCCATTGAGTTCCTGATGAAGGCTCTTAGGGTCCCATTGATCTTGTACAATTCTAGGCATTCCAGTATCCAGCTGTGGGGCATTGAGTCATAGGCCTTCTTGTAATCAATCCAGGCAGTGCACAGGTTGGTCAGTCTGGTCTTGCAGTCTCGGCTGATTGTTCTGCCTACCAGTAGCTGGTGTTTTGCGCCTCTGGTATTCTTGCCAATTCCTTTCTGTGTCCCGCTCATGTATTGACCCATGTGCCTGTTCATCTTAGCCGATATGATGCCTGACAGGAGCTTCCATGTAGTACTGAGGCAGGTTATTGGTCGGTAGTTGGAGGGGACCGGTCCCTTCTTGGGGTCCTTGGGGATCAGGACCGTCCGGCCTTCAGTTAGCCATTCCGGGTGTCTCTCGTTAACTAGCAGCTGGTTCATTAGTGCTGCCAGACGCTCGTGGAGTGCAGTCAGCTTCTTCAGCCAGTAGGCGTGAACCATGTCGGGCCCTGGTGCTGTCCAACTCTTCATACTGGAGACCCTTTCTAGGATATATATATATATATATATATATATATATATATATATATATATATATATATCTCAACTTCCTCTTATCCATCTTTACTGGAAATTTCCTTCATCGGTCTTCCTGGTTGCGGGGCAGCCTAATAAGATTTAATGGATTCCTTTAAACCATTTAGTGACCACCTTCTTTATGACACACAGATAAACAGGTGATGAATAGGAAAGGTAATTAGATGCGACTCCAGCTGAAACATGTTTGTAAATTAGCTGAGCATTCGCTGCGTGACCATTTCAATCTGGTTTGCGGAAGAAATTAATTTTCTGTCATATGCGATTAGACAGCTTGCTTTGGATGTTATCCTGTTTACGCTTGAGTA
Organism: Rhamphochromis sp. 'chilingali'; assembly: GCF_963969265.1. Classification (NCBI taxonomy): domain Eukaryota; kingdom Metazoa; phylum Chordata; class Actinopteri; order Cichliformes; family Cichlidae; genus Rhamphochromis; species Rhamphochromis sp. 'chilingali'. Next base: position 13,780,968 of record NC_137945.1, on the reverse strand, counting down.
AATGATTCATTCATCGTGTTTGGATTTTATAGACCATCAACATTCTTTTTACAATGTTGCCAAACATTTGTTTTAATATATTTTACAGTCCTTTAGAGTACATTTCTTGGGCCGTGCAGGTTTTAGAGGTCTTATTCACAACATGCCAAGTTGTTTGATGTCCTTACATAAAGAGTAAGTAGGTTAATGACCTAAAACAGAGGTTGACCTAATTTTCACCTGATCCCTAATCTGCAACTTAGTAACCACGGTAAGTTAAATACCTTAATTACGCTGGTGGTCACTGACTGAAGATAACCTTTGGGTGGTTCATTAGAGTTAGCTACTACAAGAATGAGCTCACTATCATTCTTGTCTTTTCTGCTCCCTGTTTCATATGTATCTTTAATATCTTCAGTTACTAAAATAGAGCCTCTATCTTTAGCTGTTCACAGTTCATCTTAGCAGACAGTGACTGCTCCTGAAATAAAGCGTCCTGTCTAGTCAGACTCCTCCCGAGGTAACGCTGCCGGGTGGAAGTGTTGATGAAGCAGCAGGGAGCGAATCACAGAAATTCAATTCAATTCAGGTTTATTTATACAACACCAAATCACAACAGCAGTCGACTCAAGCTGCTTTCTACTGTAAGGTAAAGAGCCTCAAAATTATATAGAGAAAATCCCAACACTGAAAAGTGGGAAGGAAAAACTCCCTTGTAACAGGAAGAAACCTGAAGGGAAAGAGAAAATTGAAAAGATAAAATTCCCATTTTAATTTAAGAAACTCTAGGAACCACAGCTAAGACTGCCGTCTGAGAGAGAAGAGCTCTATTAAGATAATACGGTACGATGAGGTCTTTAAGATAAGATGGGGATTATTCAATATTTGTATGTGAGGAGAAGGACTTTAAATTTGATTCTGGATTTAACAGGGAGCCAGTGAAGCCTGGGAGAAATGTGATCTCTCTCTCGTCCCTGTTAGTCTCCTTAGAAAAACCAGAAGACTTTCAGGAACTGAAAAACAATGACATCATCATTTTGTAGCTGTTTAATAATTCCAGAGTAAGAAAATAGAAAAGGAAGAAAATGCAAAAAACACAGCAACACAGCTGCTGTAAACTTTAAAATGTGCAAGGATGGAAAAAGTTACGGTCTACGGTCTTCCTCGTGTCTTGAAAAATGCATGATACTCGTTTATTTGTCCCTTGCACATGCTGAAAAATCTCTGCTGAGCAGCAAACAGCCTCCTCTGTCAGAATCAGCACCATTACTGTCTAACAGTGAACTGTAGTGTTAAGCTCAGAGCTTATTAAAAAAGACTGAGCACACCGCATCTTCAGACAGCCCAGAATCCTTCATTTTTCTTAGTGTTTAGGAACACATGAAGGGGCTGTGCACCTGGGTGTCATCCAGTGTACATTCTGGTCTTTCATTGGCCCTTATGTCTTTGTTGGTGTCCTCTTTGAAGGAATTGAATTATGTCATTAGGTTTTTTATCCAATAACATCATCAACCACACTGAGCGTTAGGAAATCCAACAAATTATTCTTAAGTGTGTACGTCACATGCTACATGCTTGTTTCATGTTGCTTTTATGTATATGTATCAGCTTGAGCCAAGCCTCATTTCTTTATATTTTGCAAGGAAAATTGGAATATGTTCAAAAATACATAGAAACACAAATTCTAACAAGCTTGGAAGTCAATTATTGGTAGAGTACGACCACCTTTATTGCTCAAAACATACTAAACTCTCCTAGTGCAGTTCTTTCTTGTCTTTCTTTAAGTAGTCTTTAGAAATAGTTCTTCAGGCTTCTTCAAGGACCAAATATGCCATGTTTTCAGCTAATATTTCTTTGCTAAAATACTATACTATATAAACTGTGTTATTTTTGTGATTTTTAACATTCATCTAAAGAAATGGGAACAAACCATATGTTTTGTGACAGGCTGCAAGTAACAAAAGTCCTCAAAACAAAATTTGAAATTGCTGCTGTGAAAAAAAAAACCCTCTGAAAGACCTTCAGAAAAACTGGAGAAGTGTTGCACAAGAATATTTAGTTTTAAAAAGCTGACAAGAAAGTCTGACTCCTGGAATTTAAATAAAAAGAAATTACAAAGGGCTCAGGACTTACTGTACTGTATTACTCACAGTTATATCAAGTAAAACAGCTTCACATAAACGATGCAAACACAATCAGTGGATGTGAGAGGCCTCACTAGTTTCTTTCCTTTGTCTTTATCACTGTTTATGTCTGTGTGTGTTTCACTACACAGAGTTCCGAACAAGCCTCAATCCAACTTCCAAATAATTATTTCACACTCAAAAGTCACATTAATAGCCGATCAGTCATATTTGTGAACAATAATGTAACAGATTATAACCCTGCGGTGGACAGACAACCTGCCTCTTGCCCTAAAACAGGTGGGTAATCTCAATTCCCAGCATGACCCTCAGCTGGATACATAGTTAAGAAAATGGATGGATAAATAACGGATTATATGACATGTCTGAGCTGATTTTCAAAATGTTGCAGAGGATGAAACAGAGTGTCAGTAATTATGAGCCTGTTCCTGCAGTTCATATATCAGGACAGAGTGTACAACAATTGCTAATGGTTCCATTATAGTGGACATTAATGGGTCTCTGGAGGAGCTCTGGTTTGTTGGGCTTACACTGTTTTAGAAATATTACTAAAATGAACTTGAAACTGAAATCTAAAGTCCACCAACTGTGACATGTTTTTTTTCTCCTTTTTTGTAAAAGGTGCACTAAATGTACCTCTAAGCGTGAAAGTTTCACAGTTGCTCAACACATGCTAATATGGAGCCTGCAGTTCACCTTTTACTTATATATTCACACTGAATTAATATCAGCATTAAATATTATTCAGTGAGAATGCAGGAGGGCATGCTATAGCCCCTTGTGGCCCCTGAGGTTAAAGAATTTCATCATTTTATATCATTTCTGCCAAATATATGTATTGGTTTCATTTAATATTGAAACCTCTGCCCTCTGTATGACTACTGCAGCACTTCGATGTTAACTATGAACGTCCTTAAACACATTCTGCACATGAATATGCAGAAGCTGTATGCAAGGAACATATTTTTGGTATCAAGAAAACTTGTGCTGATATCTGCTGACTACATGAAAAGCCCTACAGGTAAGTCAGCAGACTAGCTAATAGGTTCCCAGAATGAGTGATCTGCTTGGGCTGGTGTGAAACTCTCACAGGTTAGTTATCTGTCCAAGAGCTTAGCAAGTTCTCAACAGATATATGGTTCTTTTATAAAATGTCAAAAGGTAAAGCTTGTCTAGTTCCCAAAAGTAAGATTATTTAAAAAAGCAACTAACTCAAACTGAACTAATGCTTAGCCATAGATACTGGTTAAGGTGTTTTTGGATAATATCTACAGGTCCCGTGTTTTCTTTTCAGGAACCAGTGGCTCTGTGTTTCTTGCCCTTTAGCTACTTGTGAGTATAAAACAGTAGCTCACAAGAAAACTAAGAATGGAACAAGACATTAGGAGAGAAGACAGAGTTAATACGTACAGAAACAAGACAACGTGGTAAAACAGTAGGACAGGGAGATTTTAGGAAAGAAGCAAAAACTAATAAATAATCATATAGTATTAAATTGGACATCCATCCATCCGTCTTCTTCTGCTTATCCAGGGCTGGGACGAGGGGGCAATGCATTTATAACACATAACATGTAAATATAGATAGGTGATACTAATCAGTAATATCATTATTATAAACTTAGTTACTAACTATTACTGGAAGTAGAATTTGAGGTCATATATAAGCAAGTATATTAATATATGTACACAAATATTTTAAAAAGACACACATTTTCCTAAATATATTTATATATCAAAGCATGATAATTAAAATAAAGTGGAATGCAGATCTAACACTTTACTCAAAGCTGAGGTGTTAAACAATTAACCTCTGGCAACAAGAAAGCATGAAAAAGCCACTCTCTTAAAAGTACGATGAAGCTTAAGTGATCGGTTATAAATAGTCTCCCTTTAACTGCAGCTCTGTTGTAATTTTTGAGCTTTAACAAATAATTATCATCACATAAAGGTAACGTTCATATCACAGTAAGGAAAAAAAATCTCACTGAGCTAAATTATATCAAAACCCTTTCTTGAAGTGATTATTAATTGAGAGGCTGCATCGCAAGGATGAGTGTTTCCTCCTCTTGTTTTAGAGGAATACAAGGGCTTTGCTCATTATTGGTCTTTTCAATGCAAGGCTGTTTTAGTGTCAAATGAGATTTGTCTCTCACCATTACAAGAAGTAATTGGCCGAGGCTCTCTCAGTAATTTACTCCCAGCCAGCGCTACTTTGCTTTATGGTGAATAATTGCTCCTGTCTGGCTCACAACTGTTACAGGCAACATGAGCACGGACCCCTGCAGCTGAAGGGACAACCATCCTCAAACCACAGCGCTCAAATTCTCATCTGTTTTGATATGTAGTGATGTATTGTTTGCGGCCGAATCTCTTTAGAATTGTTTTTTTTTGTCGTTGCTTTTTACAAACTTTGTTTATTTGTCAGTAGGAATGCTTGCAGGTATAAAAGCAAACGTCACAAACTAGTAAATATTTGATGTGGTAATAAGGATTGATGCTGGTTTTGAATGCGCTCTGCCAGGATATTATCTGAAATCAAACTTCACTTCTGGCGAGTTTGTGTTCATGAAGGCAACTCCCAAACCGCAGCGCAGCCTCTTGGTGATAAACAATGAAGGGGAATGATTCCACAATCTCATTTAATGGCCATAATGTTTTCATAAGACAACCTCACAGCACTATGGGTAACACAGGCGCACAGACATTTTAATAATATAGAGCCACAGTACTTCCCCCCCCATAGAGCCCGCTTGAATAACATCACTGTATACTGATGAGGTGATGTGAGCCATATTAAAATGGAAAATATATTTATGCGGTTTCTTCTCGTCTGGAGATCATCATTTATCACCATGTGGGTTGTTACAGTAAATCACAAACTTATAATATTTGAACCCAAAATTAAAACCTTTGTCATTTTCAGGGTCATTCAGAGAGAGAAAAGGATTAGAGGACCCACAATCCTATAAATAGATATAACTTTTTCAGTTCATACGGACTATTTTTATTCTGCTCAAAAAGTAGCACATTAAAATAACTAATCTGTTGCTACTGATTTAATGGTGAGCTGGAAAGCATCTCATTTTGACCAAGAATTCAGTGCTGAATTTGATTAGTGGGACACAGTGGACAGCATAGAGGCACGTAACTCAATAAATAACCCCAAGTTTTCAGTGAAACTCTTCTTATGTTAGGTGGTAACTTTTTCGGGGTCGTCACAGGGGATCATCTGCCTCCATCTCACCCAGTCCCTAGCATCCTCCTGTGTCACACCAGCCTCTGCCTGTTCTCCTTCACCACATCCATGAATATCCTCTGTGGTTTTCCCTCTTTTCCTCCTGCCTGGCAGCTCCATCTTCAATATTCCCCACATAGCAAGCAGGTCTGGCCTGGATCTGGTATCAAGCCGGCACTGCTGGCTGACTTCTGGCATGATAATACGTATGTCATCCAGATATAGATTGGGCCTGGCGTAGATGGCCATGTTTATGTGATGGCATGCCACATCTGGCTCGATTGTGGTTTGGTGTATATGGCCCAGGCCCATAGAAAACAGGTCTTTCCTGGATCTGGTATCAAGCTGGCACTTCTGACTGACTGGTGTCATAGCAGGGTGTATGTCAACCAGATGTGGGCCAGGTCTGGCAGTAATGGCACTATTTATGTTCCTATTTTCCTATTTTAGTTAGAGCAACCAAATGGCATGTTTCAATACTATACTGCTATGGTAGCCAACATTTCAAATGCAGGTTTGACAGATTTGTGAGTGTACACTTTATCCAAAACCTAGTGAGGGTTTACTCACTGTCACCGGGTGGCTGTAGCTCAGGAGGTAGAGCAGGTCACCTACTAATCAGAAGGTTAGTGATTCAATCCTTGGCTCCTCCAATCTGCATGGCAACTGTATGAATGTAGTTACCCATACAGAAAAGAAATAGTAAAAACTTATATGTGATTACTCATGAAAGTGGCCACTTTCTCATTACTTTCATACATTGTTTTAGTAAGTATCCAAAACATACAAGTTTCATTATATAATTTTTCAAGGGATCTTACATCTGTTTTCACTCTTATATGCTTTTCATACAAGTTTCACACAAGACAGATACAAACTTTATAAGATTTATATATATCTTTTCCATATGGGTAGGAAGCACTCAGTTTAGAGAAAGTGTGTGATTGGGTGAATATGGCATGCTGTATAGAGCACTTACAGTAATCTGGGATAGTGAAAAGCATTATATACGAATCAGTCCATTCCCTGTCTGAACAGAGTTTTGTCATGTTACTTTTGCACTATTATGCACATGTTGTTATTACATGGCTTGATTAAGGTGCACATTAGGCTGACATCTGGTGCCAGAGCTGAAACTGTTCTTAGACCTGTCATCAAATAACAATTATTTCTAGGAGTTGTGCCAGCTCACTTATTGTTTTACCCATCATTAGAGAGCAGTTTAATAATAATAATAAAAAAAAATCTGTAAAATTGGTATTTATAGGGTTGCTTGTTGCCACTGCTTAAAAGGTTCGTTTTCTATAAGGTATTTTGCCTTGTGCCTCCAACTTGTTAAACTACATTCTCTATAGGCAGCACAGAAAATTGTAGCTCACCTGGCAGCGAGCCACAAAGGAAACAGGCCCTCATGGTATATTGATAGCCTTGGCTCACATCAGAGTCCTTCACTGTCTGCTAGCAGTGTCCTGGTTATACATGCCTCACAAATTTTTAGCTTAGGGATAGAATTTGAATAAAAATGTCACAAATGATTTAGCGATAAAAATGTTCCTGTCCTCATGACATTCGTCCTTCACCTTGTGAAATAATTTGGCAGGCATCTAACAATGAGGTTTACTTATGCCATGACCTTGCAGCATTTCAGGAACAGCTTCATACAGAGAAGCGGGCTTGGGAATATAATGTTTAGAAACTGTTTTAAATAGGTTGTGGTTTGTAAAACATGAACTTGTTATAAAAAGAGAAGAATATGCTGATAAGTGCTGACTTCTGCTGCTCTGTTGTTCAATTCTATTTTAGAGGCTACTATAGGTGGACGTTGGCAAATATAACGTGAAACATGAAGACACAAACCAGTTAAACGATGAGAGTTTATTTCTGCGCCGTGAACGACAGTTTTGTCTGTTATTTATGCAAAGCTAACCACAGGAACAAGCCACTCACTATCAAGAGAACAGACTCATCCTGTATATCATTCACCATGCTCTTATTTTTAAAATCTAGCTCCTAGGCTGTGTTAAGGTTCAAAATTGAGGAGGGAGAGTACAAACCACCCTGGGTCCAGAAGCTCTTGGTCCAACAATGATTTTAATGAATACACACGTGTGGGAAGACAACTCTGTACGCCGACAGCCAGTAGTCTTCGACTTCCTCAAAGCATAAACAGATATTTTATAGCATCAGGGTTTGATTTACTGACGCCCCTTCATGCGTCACAGATACATTTTATACATAGATCAGATCAACACCACAATGACTTTTAACCCAGAAGATCATCTTCTATTTTCATGGCTGGTACTTTCCGTTCTTGTCTTAAAGTGAATTGTTCCTCTTTCTTACCGAGACATGACTAATCTCTCCTCTAAATAAATCTAACTCATGTGTGTGTGTATGTTGACCTCACATGCTCTCTGTGTCACCTCTTCACCTACTAACTGTCTGTGTCTCGTCCTCAAATGCTCTTTCTCAATTCACCTGTTGCACTTCTGACCTTTCACCAGACCAGAGGCTCACTGAGACTATATGTATGTCTTCTACTAAATAAATGTTTTAACCAAGAACCTCTACTAAAACCTTAATATAAAATGACCTGATATAAGTGTTTTGTAAGCATGTATTGCAATTCCTTCTATGGCTCCAAGTCACTTGCACAATAGATTGTCCGGACATCGCGCCGAACAAAGCTTCCAACCCCCAATTAATTGACCGAGCTCCAACTCTTTAATAGGCACAGATATGCATTGTGTATAAAATAGTCATAACTGCACCTGAAATACAAGGTCAACATAATAACTGTATGCATAACATCTTAAGGCCTTCTTAAAGCTATCTGTTACATTGTTAAAGCCTCGTCTTAGCCTGCTGCTCAAAATAACTTTCACTTCTGCAAAACTCTCCAAGCCTGTTTCCTGTCCTGTTACTTTTAGCCTTTCTGAAAGACACACTGTTTAAACCTCTAAACGCAATATAAACTCCAGATTATATTATTAATGCAATGGTAATAATGATGATAATTTAACAATAGCAGTAAAATAATTTCCCTGCTCCACAGCTGGTTGTCTTGAAATCTTTGAATCTGTGTTAAAGAATTTAGCAATTGGGAGGTTTGCTAATTTTCTAAACGTGACATGAAATTATGCATCAGCGTTGTTCATTATCTTAAATTATGTTAATAGAAGTCTTTCTCAGAGAAAGATTTAATTACAGTAACGGCCAACTGGGCAATGAAATAGCATCATGTCGTTTTCTTGCCCTGGCTTAAACATTTTTCTCCTTACTTAAAACTTGTTAGTTAAAAAATGTATTATAGTGTATATTATAATGTATTTAAGGCAGTTAAATTACCTTTGGAAGGTGTGATTTGTATAAGAAATTGACAGAGTGAAAAGCAATGATTATGTGAACTGCATATCAAAAATCCAAATATAGATTGTAAAAACTACTTGAAACTTTTATGGGCAGCATAGCTGTTCACGTTCTGCATGTTCGCAAAGTCCCCCGGGCGATGACTGATGTAACTTATGGATCAGGTGCTTGCAGAGGTTCACATGTTATAGTGAATTTCCCTGATGGAGATGGAGGGAAAGGGGTGATTGAGCAAAGAGGGCAACAACATGAGAGGGGCGGGATAATTTGCTCGTGTCCATTCATTAGGTACATGCCGACTCTCTGATTTATTTATTCTGTCAATCATGGTAATGATCGGACAGTCCCTCCTCCAATCAGAGTCTAGATCACTGACTCATTTATGCAACAGGGTATCCCATAAACTTTGGGTCTGCTTTGACTTCTTCTGCCTGACATATTTCAGTGCTTTAATTGTTGATTCAGCAGCGCTGTGTTAGAAGATGAGCTACGATTTTTTTTTTTTTTAAAGGCACCGCCTCATTTTTTTGTCCTTGTTCTGTTTTATGGATATTGTTGTATGAAAGACATCTCACTTTTCTTACGTGTCCATCAGCAGCCAGATCCTTTTAACATAACACTGCAACCTCAGTTATCTTTCTGTAGAAAACACTCATAGTGTATGAGCACACAGTTTCTGATGAATGCCGTGTGCCCTGTTGAGTAATACTTCTTCCATTAAATTCTTCTTCCATGTAAGCATAATACTGTGAAGAATAGAAATACAAACACATTGCAGAAACTCACCCAACACACAGCACAGTAGCACTTTTGTGTCCGATGGCCTTGATACTGAGCTGGATGTCAGGCGGAGAGCTTGATTGGAATTAAGGCTCTGCTGGAAGACCCAGCGGTGACGGCCACAGGAGGCTAATTGGTCTTTGGCATTTAGCACATTGTCGGTTGAAGTGAACAGACACATTGCCCCGTGTGCTTTGACTTGCAGGTTTGCATAAAATAGCAGAGAACAGCATGAAAAGAGGAGTGTAATTTATACATCCCAACCAGGGCAATTAGAGGACACCGGACCTATACACATATACTTGATCTTATTAACCATTCATTGTTATGCATTGCTGAAGTAGCTGTGGGGGTTTTTTATGTTGAAAGAAGCGAAAGATTGATTTTGATAAGGACCACCTCATAAGCTGCTAAAGTGTTTATTTACTAATTTTCAAAGCTATTAAAAACTCTTAATGCATGAAGCTGGAAAGTGTCACAAAAATGCGTTTTTAAATTTTAATCCCAAACAGTCAAGATATGTATTTTCTTAACGAAGCCAAAAAGAGATAATGGCAAAAGGACAATCGGTGGCCACTTTGACTATATTTTTGAATTCTACTCATCTCAAGCTAAAGCAACAACACACAGCTTGTACGATGAGTACCTTTCTTCTTTCACAGTGCACATATCACACAAGATTTCAGTGCCGTTTGGCTTGACCTGCTGGTATTCATGGAGGCAGAGCAGAAGAGATCAGCTCTTTGCAGCCTCCCATGCTGGGCACCAGGGATCTCACTGAGTCATGTGTGTCTGGACTGTAGTTTCCCTCAGTGTCACCACTTTCCACAGAGTCTCTTTAATCAGCTCAGTGTTACTGGGATCATTAACAAGCCCATATCATAGTTTTTTTGTGTGTGTTTAATAGTTTAGGGTTTTCTTTGTTTGTTTAGCATTTAAAGGCCTGGAAGCATTTTCTCACTAGAACCACTGTTCCTAGGCAGCCTCTCTAATGATAATTATCTACGTAACTGTGTAACACATTTCCATAATAGCTGCTTGGCAGCTAGTTTATCAGTCTGCTGTTTGGTAGCTCTTAAATTGTTCTGCAACAAACAAACTGGCGATCACAAGTGACATAAAACATTTCTTGCCTCTGAAGAACTAAAGTTTTGGTTGTAACACTTTGCTACAATCCTGTTACATTTTTACCTCCACCAGCGAGGTTATGGTTTTGGTAGCATTTCCATGTCTTTTGGCCATTCTGTCTGTAAACACGTCAGCTTGAAAAGTTTTGAATGAATTCTGATAAAACTTTGTAGAGGTGTAGAGTAGGGTCATGTTCACAAGCCATTAAAATTTGGCTTACATCCACCAAGGTCTTCAAGGTCAGCTTCATGATATATCAGTCAAATATTGACAAAAAGCCTTGGTGCTTGGTGTGTGTGTGTGTACTGTCAACATATAGAGAGTATGGCTATAAGGATTTAAAATGTCGTGTCACATTTGACCTCTGACCTTTCCTTCAAGGTCAATATAATGATCTGAAGGTCATAATGATAATAATGTTATATTTTGACAGCATATAGGTATATAGGGAATGATAAGTGGGGATTCTATCATGTTTTGGACCTTAAAGGTCCAAAAGATAAAGTCAAACTTTTACAAAATGTCTCTTCAGTTCTGCTGTCTTTGGCTGTATTGGCCTCAAGTAGGAAATGATACTGGTATAAGGGGAATTTAAATGTCACATTATAGTTTGAATTCAAATATCACGTCACATTTTATCTCTGATTTATATTTTGCACCTTGACTTTTATCCCAAAATGTGTTATTTTCACTGCACTACAAACTTTTTAATGTATTTTTAAAAAGAGTAAGTAAGTAAGTAAAATGTATTTATATAGCACTTTTTATCGAAAAAAAAAAAATCACAAAGTGCTTCACAATAAAGCCAGAAATATAAATAAAATAATATTATAAAACAATGAAAAAATTAATTAAAAGCTCTTTTGTATAGAAATGTCTTCAGCTGCTTTTAAGAATCAATGGAGTCTACACAGCGTAAAGAAAATGGAAGAGAATTCCACAGCCTTGGTGCCTGAAAAGCCTGATCCCCACGTGTTTTGATCCTAGTACATGGAACTAACAGTAACTTCTGACCTGAAGACCTAAGTGCTCGGGAAGAAGCGTGAGGTTTCAACAGATCAGAGATATACTGGGGAGTTTCACAATGTAGTGTCACGGTTCTGGGTCATGTTGACCCAGCTTTGTTTTTCATGCTTTGGTGTTTTTCTAGATTATGATTTATGATTTGATTAATCAGTGATACTGTTGATTATGATTATTATTTAGTAGGCTTTGGTCAGTGTCAAGTCTGTCTCTCTCTGTCTAGTCCGTGTCTTAGTAAAGTGTGTTTTGTTTCCTGTTTTACTTTGAAGGTTCTTGTTCCTGTCTGATGTCAGTGTTCCGGCTTTGCTCTCCCTGTCTCGTTAGGTCTTATTTCTCCCAGCTGTGTTCCCCTTCTGTCTCTAATTCCTTGATGACTCCCTCAGTGTATTTAAGCCCAGTGTGTCTTTGTGTCAGTGTTGCGTCGTTAACGTCTGTTCACCCTCACGTCCTCTGTGTGTTCATTTGCCAGCCTGTCTATAGTTATTCTCTTCACCCAGTTTAGTTAGTGTTTTTCCTGTTCAGTTTCATACCAGCAATAAAGCTGTGTGCTTTGAGTTACTTCTGCCTCCGTGAGTCCTGCGTTTTGTGTCCTCTCTTCCTGCCTGCCTACACACAGACATGACATGTAGAGCTCTAAAAGTTAAAACTAAGATTTTAAAATGAAACCTAAAATTTACAGGCAACCAATGACGAGAAACCAAAACTGGAGCAATATGTGACATTTTGTTAGTGCCAGTTAAAATTCTTGCCGCAGCATTCTGTACAGTCTGAAGGCAATCCAAAGCTGATTTGGTGAAACAAGTAAAAAGACCATTACAATAATATAATAAGAGACGAAAACAGGGTGTTGTTGGAATGCTACTACGCAAGTAACCCTGGCGGAAGGGGCTACATGAATAGGATGAGGGACCTATGGATTCTTCAATACCCAACATCCACAATGACGGCGAAACAACTAGTATCTCAGTGTTCCAACATTCGAAAGAAGGGACTGCTCTCACAGCTAGAGATTGACGAGGTACAACATAAATGCTATGGCAAGGGGGAGCCAGGACGCCAGGTCAGGGGGGAGATATCATCACCCCCACCCGAGATTGGGTACCAAGCCCCAAGTGCGATAGGAGAAGGATCGTTGAGTGCGAGAGGAACTGACCTGAAAGATAGGATCATGGCCAAGTTTGAAACCTGGACCCCCCCGTAGCCGGTTACCAAGATTACGTGAAGTACCCTCAGAAGGTCTGCTAGATGACGTTAATGCAGCACTACGGACGATACCTACAGCCATGATTACCGACACTAACAAGCTGATCTACAATACGGCAGCAGTGATCAGTGAGATGCTTGGAGATGCTACAAGTTGAACAGCCACAAGGAGGCTAGAGGCTAAGATCAAGGTAGCACGGAGGGAGGTTAGCCAACTATCGGAGTTGCAGAAAGGCGCGATGAGGAAGGTGCCTAAGAAGTACAGGAAGCTGTCCATACCTGAGGCCATCACAGTGGCAGATATTCAAGAAAGGGTCTCCAGTATGAAGAGTTGGACTACTGGTTGAAGAAGCTGACTTCACTCCACGAGCACCTGGCAGCACAAATGAACCAGCTGCTAGTTGACGAGAGACACCTGGAATGGCTGTCTCTGACTGACCAACCTGTGCACTGCCTGGATTGATTACAAGAAGGCCTATGACTCAATGCCCCACACCTGGATCCTGGGATGCCTAGAACTACAGTGGGGCAAAAAAGTATTTAGTCAGCCACCGATTGTGCAAGTTCCCCCACTTAAAATGATGACAGAGGTCAGTAATTTGCACCAGAGATACACTTCAACTGTGAGAGACAGAATGTGAAAAAAAAATCCATGAATTCACATGGTAGGATTTGTAAAGAATTTATTCGTAAATCAGGGTGGAAAATAAGTATTTGGTCACCTCAAACAAGGAAAATCTCTGGCTCTCACAGACCTGTAACGTCTTCTGTAAGAAGCTTTTCTGTCCCCCACTCGTTACCTGTATGGATGGCACCTGTTTGAACTCATCATCTGTATAAAAGACACCTGTCCACAGCCTCAAACAGTCAGACTCCAAACTCCGCCATGGCCAAGACCAAAGAGCTTTCAAAGGACACCAGGAAAAGTATTGTAGACCTGCACCAGACTGGGAAGAGTGAATCTACAATAGGCAAGCAGCTTGGTGTGAAAAAATCAACTGTGGGAGCAATCATCAGAAAATGGAAGACATACAAGACCACTGATAATCTCCCTCGATCTGGGGCTCCACGCAAGATCTCATCCCGTGGGGTCAAAATGATCATGAGAACGGTGAGCAAAGATCCCAGAACCACACGGGGGGACCTGGTGAATGACCTGCAGAGAGCTGGGACCAAAGTAACAAAGGTCACCATCAGTAACACACTACAACGGCAGGGAATCAAATCCCGCAGTGCCAGACGTGTTCCGCTGCTGAAGCCAGTGCATGTCCAGGCCCGTCTGAAGTTTGCCAGAGAGCACATGGATGATACAGCAGAGGATTGGGAGAATGTCATGTGGTCAGATGAAACCAAAGTAGAACTTTTTGGTATAAACTCAACTCGTCGTGTTTGGAGGAAGAAGAATACTGAGTTGCATCCCAAGAACACCATACCTACTGTGAAGCATGGGGGTGGAAACATCATGCTATGGGGCTGTTTTTCTGCCAAGGGGACAGGACGACTGATCCGTGTTAAGGACAGAATGAATGGGGCCATGTATCGTGAGATTTTGAGCCAAAACCTCCTTCCATCAGTGAGAACTTTGAAGAAACGAGGCTGGGTCTTCCAACATGACAATGATCCAAAACACACCGCCCGGGCAACAAAGGAGTGGCTCCGTAAGAAGCATTTGAAAGTCCTGGAGTGGCCTAGCCAGTCTCCAGACCTCAACCCCATAGAAAATCTGTGGCGGGAGTTGAAAGTCCGTGTTGCTCGGCGACAGCCCCAAAACATCACTGCTCTCGAGAAGATCTGCATGGAGGAATGGGCCAAAATACCAGCTACTGTGTGTGCAAACCTGGTAAAGACCTATAGTAAACGTTTGACCTCTGTTATTGCCAACAAAGGTTATGTTACAAAGTATTGAGTTATATTTTTGTTATTGACCAAATACTTATTTTCCACCCTGATTTACGAATAAATTCTTTACAAATTCTACCATGTGGATTCATGGATTTTTTTTTCACATTCTGTCTCTCACAGCTGAAGTGTACCTCTGGTGCAAATTACTGACCTCTGTCATCATTTTAAGTGGGGGAACTTGCACAATCGGTGGCTGACTAAATACTTTTTTGCCCTACTGTATATAAGATCAACAGGACCCTGAGAGCCTTCATCAGGAACTCAATGGGGATGTGGCGGACAACACTGGACATGACATCGGAATGTCGTTCGGGAAAGTGGAGGGAGACGAGGAACCATCATGGAAGGACAGGCCCCTGCACAGTATGTACCACCGGCAGATAGAGGAGGTGGCTGATATCCAGAAATCCTAACAGTGGCTGGACAAAGCTGGACTGAAAGACAGCACGGAAGCACTAATCATGGCAGCACAGGAACAAGCACTAAGCACAAGATCCATTGAGGCTGGGGTCTATCACACCAGGCAAAACCCCAGGTGCAGGCTGTGTAAAGATGCTCCAGAGACAATCCAGCACATAACAGCAGGGTGCAAGATGCTAGCAGGCAAGGCATACATGGAACGCCATAACCAAGTGACCGGCATAGTGTACAGGAACATCTGTGCCAAGTATAACCTGGAAGTCCCGAGGTCAAAATGGGAGATGCCCCCAAGGGTGATGGAGAATGACCGAGCTAAGATCCTGTGGGACTTCGAGATACAGATGGACAAAATGGTGGTGGCTAACCAACCGGACATAGTGGTGGTAGACAAACGGAAGAAGACGGCTGTAGTCATCGATGTAGCGGTTCCGAATGACAGCAACATCAGGAAGAAGGAACATATATAACACATACATAGACAGAAAAAACATCAAGCATGCCTTTTTCTTTTCCTGCCCACTTGCACAACAATCAGCTGATTTAAACTTGTGTGTAGGGAGGAGGAAAATGATAGAAAGGTCTACAGCTTTTTAGCAGTGGAAATGTGGACATTACTTTTATTTTTATTGCATAAAATGGCATTAGTATTTTTATTGCATAAAAAGGGCAGACTGCATCCAGGATTGAAATAACTGCATCTTTGCAAACATATGCACAGACAGCATACTAACAGAAAGGTAGCAAAGAACCCATTGTGACATCAACACTGAGTGTATTCTTTAAATATATGGTAACATTAATTGCAATGCTTTAAGAAATCCTCTCTTGGATGTAAGCTCCTACATTTCATGACTGTGTGCAATAATACACTGTGAATATAGACCCTAAAGCTAAATGCAATTATTTTTAAAAGTATTATGTATTCTGCAAATGCAGCGCAAAGCATACCACACCGTATGTGAGCAACTGCAGACCAAGGACAAGTCTTACATGTTGAATAGAGTCTTGGTACAGAGAGAGTTGGGGGTTATGCTCACTTTTGCTATTCAAACCTTTGATAAACGAGTCGGAGCAAAAAGAAATATTCATTCTTGAATCTTAAATCCTCACTTTAATTCAGTCCTCATCACCCATCATGCACTATTTCATCTGAGTTTGCCTTATTTCATCACAGTGATTGTCAATAAATTCGTTAGGGCTGTTTCTCTCATAAAATCTCTTTTGGATCGTTTCATCATTTACTCCAGGGCTCATCAAATATTGAAACACTAACAGACAGGCTTGCTAGTTTAGACTGAAGTCAAAATCATCGAGATGACAAGCTGGACACCCCGAAGTATTTTCATGCTGCATTTTGTTTCATTTTTTTTTTCCACCCCAACTATTTTTCTTTTTTCTCCTCATAAAAATCCACTGATCTCTAAGATTTATAGACCATCGTGACGCTTTGCTCATACCAAAATATTTATTGCATGATACTCACATACATATGTTGATAAAACACCGATAGTTTTATTTGGTTTTAGATAAAACTATCTCATAACAGCGATTTAAAAAGGCTGTAGCAGAATATACATCATGCCTCATTATGGGTGAAGAGGAATAGATGAGCTAAGCTGGATGTCAGCCTGTCCTTTCTAAAGTTCAAATACCAACATCTTTAATTAAAGGATCAAGTTATTCGGATGGTGGCACTAAGACCTGGAGATTAATGCACATCACAACACCATGAAACCTGTTGAATAACTTAATACGGGCAAACTATAAGGCATTCTGAGTCATATAAACAAGTAATACATGCAGTATTAAAGGGCATTTCTCAAATTAAAGTTCGCAAAGTGCTGCAAGCATTGTTAGTAATATATATATATATATATATATATATATATATATATATATATATATATATATATATATATATATATATATATATATATGTGTGTGTGTGTGTGTGTGTGTGTGTGTGTGTGTGTGTGTGTGTGTGTGTGTGTGTGTGTGTCTTTCCTTTCAATAATATACATTATTAATATACATTATATTTAGTTAGATTTAGAAACTAAAACTGCGCCGTTCTAATCATCAGTTATTAAATTCAAGAAGGTATCCAGAACAATCTTCAGTGCTTTCCTCGTATTTTGTCTTATTAATCTGTGTCCACCTGCTACATTTTCTGGCTCATTAGCAGCTTGTTATTTCGACTTGCTACTTAGCTTGCAATAAGCATAGCACTGTGGCCTCATGGGAGAACGTGTGACCAGTTGGCCCCTGCAAAGTAGACATTGTTGCTTATGGATGAATACAAAATAGCACATATGCAGGAGCATCTTAATGGACCACAATAGAGCTATTCAAAATCTCAAGTATCTGTAAAAAAGATAAATACAAATTAATGCGTCAAAGTACTCAAGTTCATGAGTAAGCCCTACTTGCATACATATTTAATACCTATCATTGCTATTCCTATCTTTTTCCAGGCTGGCTAACCTCTTAGTCAGTGTCAGGCTCAGTCTTGAGTTTCAACAACCTCTCAAGGAAGACATTAGAAACAACCAATTAGGAAAGAAGTAGATGGCAGCAATTTTCATCAACCCTGAGAAGAAAAGAAGATGCAGCACAGTCAATTAACATGCATTCTGTAATGACAGCATCATCCCACTGAACCCACACACACTCATCCATTCAACCGAGACGTACCGCTCTCTATTGATCAGACCGGTAAAGAATGTTGTGCATTATACGGCTTTGAGCTCACTATTATTCATCGTCACTGAAAAAAAAAAAACTAAAACGCTGTGGGAGAAATAACGTAAATAGGTGCTCGTAGGAGGTGATGCTCGGGTATAGCTGTCTCTATGCAGGTGTATCGCTTTGGGGTGGTGGCTATTACAAGAAGGAGCAATGGTGCACACCCCAAAATGTCCAAACAAACTCTGTACTCTGTACTTCTTAGTGTGGTGTATAAAATTGCCTCAGTTTGGTATATAGAGATAACGCTAAATGAGGACGTAACTGAGCTAGCCACCTGATATGATCTTAACATTCTAGTAACATCATATAGTTGGGTTGCGGTCACGTGGTTCTGATGACGTGCGGAGGCAGCGCGATTTTTGAGTGGAGGGCGGAAGTAAACATGGAGGACACTGTGGAGAGTCAGGAGAGCAGCTATTGTGCAACTTTAGACCCCGTTTCTCGGGAGAGATATAAACAGATAGTTAAAAAATATATCGGACGTGATCCGTATTCTTTGAAAATGTCCGAATACACCACAGAAGTAAAGGATTTGCCTACTATCGAGGCTGTGGATATCACCAACTACTTGGTCCTCCAGACTTCTTACTACACTAGGCAGCAAATGAAAGCTTTCAAGAGTCTGGAGGCGTACAATTTTTTTGTCAGCGGGTGGGTCCACAACCTTGGAACAAAACGTCTCCGTGATGGATACAGTTTGGTGTTTGCAAGGGTGAGTGTTTGTTCTTATATTGCTTTATCTTAAACACGCTAACAGTTAGCGGTAGCGGCTTTAACGTCAACAAACATGCCACATCCTTAGGACTTCGTTAGAGTGACAGTTGTTTGTTTCAAGGTAAACCATTCTCAGCCGTCTGTTGCATATCCAAAATCGCCTCTGCACATCGATGCTGTTCTGCCTTAAGCTTCATTCTTTTCTCTCGTTTGAGAACTGATTCCGATCTGGGTTTTCGTTCGTAGCCGAGATTGACCGTCGGAGCCCAGTCCTCCGACTCTTCGTCATCCAAAGCACTTGGGCAGCCTATAGTCCCAATCAAGTCAATATTAGACTACTAACTTAAAAGCACTAAGTAAACGAGAATTTAACGACAACCTAATGCTAATAAGTTCGTTTGCAAACATAACATTACCTGTGACGAAGTGGTCGCTGCAGACACGGGCATTGGCAGACTCTGCTCCTCCCGACTGTAAACGTAAATTTAAAATCCATTTTTTCCTACGTTTTTCGGTTAGAATTTTCCATTTTTCTCCTCTTCGTTGGGCTATTTTTGGTACCCTAAAATACCGTTTATCAGTTTCTCTGGTCGACCTACTGGAGCATCCGTAAACACAACAGGACATAGGCATTTTGCGTACTGTCTGTCTGTGATTTTGCGCTTATCTTTTTCACTTCCGACCGCCAGTCAAATTTCGCGCTTTACGTCGACGTCACGTCTACGTCAAATGAAACCTAGCTATTGTTGCTTCAAGGTTAACATCGCAACTGACCAATCATTCTAGCCACCTTTGTAAGGTGGCTATAGTTATCATTGTTCTTTCAGGCGCTCCTTTTAGGGGTCGCCACAACGGATCATCTGCCTCTATCTTACTCTCCCTGTTATTCTCTTGTGGGAACTCCAGGCCTCCTGCAGATTTTAGATCTCACCCTTGGTCAACACACCTGAATTAAATGATTAGTTCATTACCAGGCCTCTGGAGACTTCAAGACATGTTGAGGAGATCATTAGCAATTTGAATCAGCTGTAGTGGATCAAGGACACATCTACAACCTGCAGGACACCGACACTCGAGGGCTGGAGTTGCCTACCTCTGCTCTAGTGTCACGCCAACCCTCTGCAAGTCCTCTTTCACTGCATCTATAAACCTTTTCTGTGGTCGTCTTTTTCCTCCTGCCTAGTAGTTCCAACTTCAACATCTATTGTCCAGTATATACAGTATGCATCCTCTGCACATGTCCAGACCATAATCACTCCCAATGAAAATCTTCCACCCTGCGAACTCAGGCTTGGCCTCCTATACATTTGCTAGTACCAAACTAAACATCGCAGCAGGTCTCACTACCATCGTGCAAACCTTGCTGCTATCCTTCTTCATGGTTCAAATCAGGTATTTAAACTCATCTACTCCTTGCATCTATCCATTTTCTTAAGAACTTATCAAATTCAGGGTCATGGGAGAGATGAAGACCCATATGACCTGTCAAAGGGCAAAAGTTGGGATACACCCTGGACAAGTCTAGTTCCACTTCACTCCTACAGCCAATTTAGAATCACCAGTTAACCTGATATTTGTCTTTGGACCACAAGAGCCAGAGAGCATGGCACCACAGTTCCACCCGAGCTGGCCAACTGTATAACAGTATTGACCATGTTAACATGTTTGCTAGTTAAGGGGCACAGATTAGTTGGAATGGCTGTATGTGAGTATGATACTGTATCACCATGTTAGTTTTGTTCCTACATCATAATACTGCCTCGTAAATTAACAGAACAAATTGGAACAAGCTCAATAAAGTGTGTGTGTGTGTGTGTGTGTGTGTGTGTGTGTGTGTGTGTGTGTGTGTGTGTGTGTGTGGTGGTGCAGTGAGAGGTGGGTGGAGCTGTGTTTAATACTCCCTTCATCTTCAGTTGATTATACACTTGCAGAACCACGCAAAACATTCAGTCTGAGAAAATATTGTGGAGGCACATGAAGATTTAATTAATCTGAGCAGAAGGGACATAATTAAAAACAAACTGGTCGCATTTAGAGTCTTTAAATTACGTTGGGTGATCACTGAGATAGAGCTCAGGTGTGCTCAGTGATTATTAACAAGCAACAGCTGAGCTCCCTGATCGAGGCCAGAGCGGCAATGAATTCCCATGCTTCCCTGTTCTTTTAAGTTGAAGGCAAGTGGAATCTAATCAGCAGAGAATGGATCTGCCTACCAAATGGGAACATCCAAGGGAGGGTTTTTAATGATTAAATGGGGGGAAAGAAACACACGCATGTAAAAATCACACAGGGCTGTCAATAGGACATACAAGGCTTTTTTATAAAGGTCTCAACTTCAGGTTTTTGTGGCCAGAAATATTCATCTGCCTGATAATAAAACATTGATTGTGAAACGGTGGGTTTAAATACCAGCAGTCAACATTGAAAGAAAGCACCAAACAAAGCTGAATAGAAATTATATAAAACTGGCTGAATATGATTCAGCTGAAATCAATAGAAGCTCAGGGTCAGCCCTTTGTTGGTGTCATTCTGAATGAAAAATAACTGTGTGCATATGCCATGGTATTCAGAAATCAAGCTCCCAACAGACTTGACTGGAGGACAGAATTATATCACCAGGTCCAAACTAAGCAGGTGTTCCAGCTCTACGTGGACAGGACGTTAAACTTGCTAAACTACTGCTGCATCGGGGGTCTTTTGATGGGTCCTGTAACACGACTGGCTTCAGTTACAAAAATGTGCATGAGAACAAAGGCTGTGCTGTAATGCAGCCTGAATACAATGTGGTTTGTGAGTATCACCGACACTTTAGCATTTTATTATGGCAAACTACATGTATGAATTGAGCACTTGTGGGAGAAGATGAGCCTAAATAATAAATAAGACTAAGCAGTCTGAGACATTTTAATTGCATGCCGCGGAACTGAAAGCTTTTAGCTTTCAGTGGCAGTTTCACTGGGTTTTGTGGTTAGTCTGTTTGTCAACTAAGGACTAAACTTTTAACCCTTCAAATTTTAAAAAAGGAGGAAATCAGAACACCCATTAAGCGTTGGACTACCTTAGAGCAAGTTGCTCCTGACAATGAGTATGTACATTCAATGAGCTCCTCTATCATGCACGTAATTGTGAAACTGTGCCTGTATAAAACAATATTACAGTGGGTTTTTGTGCATGTGTGTGTTTTCTTAGTATATTATCTGTGGTGCTTCACCAAAGTAATATAACTCCAGTGTTGAGAAATATTGTAAGATTCGCCCGCTTCAGGAAAAAGCTGTTCTTGTGTAAAGGCCTTAAAACGTCTGTAGAGCTAAAGGTAGCGAGTCAGTGCTTTCCCACTTTTTAATTCATAAATTGTGGTAACTTAGCACTTGCTATCATTGCCACATACCTACAACTAAAGTTTCCCACTTCAGAGACTTCTGAATTTGAAACCAATTGCAAGAAGCTATTATTACTTAATAGACCTCAAGCGGCTTGAAGCTTGAAAACCAAAGTAGGCTAATGGTTAGCTTTATCCAGGAAAAAAAACAAACCCAAAACACATCAGTTAAAAAAAGAGAAAGACATGTAGCCTCATTAAATGCACTTTGCTCAGCTGAATCAATACAATTAATGCCAGATTTACTTTGGAAAAACCAAAGATTTCTGGATTCTGAAAAAGAAACAGTGACGTGTTTTATTTTATACGTACTGAGGAACTCTGGCATCATAAATATCCGTCCTCTTATTAAATAGGAGGCATTTGCATTTGGTATCAGAGCTCTTAAACTGGAATTAGGTGTTAATGAACAGGCTGCTTGTTAGTGGTTTTCACAATGACATAGTGAACCTGTTGTTATGTGCTGAGAGGGATGTCTCCAAGACACAGACAACCTCCCTCAGCTTCCATTGGAAGTATTTACACGTTACCATAGAAACTAGTTTCAGCTAAGTTAAAAACATTTCTGAGGAAAAACACATAACATTAATAAATCCTTAAGGATGTTGTACAGGGTTCAAGTTTAGGGACTCTTTTTCTTCTCTCATTAAATTCTTTGGATACTTGTGTTTTAACTGAAGCTGTTTAAGGTTAACACATTATCACATGATGTTAGTCTACTGACAGAATTAGACAAAATCTATTAAGCTGAACTTGGTGAAGCCAATGGATAAAAGAAAAGAATAATGGGGTGCACGCTGGATTTTCTTTTTAAAGATCAGTCCCATCAGTACTGTAGCTTTTGAACAGTCATGCCAGAAAACTGCTAGCAACCTCTCACCATGAAAACGGCTACCCAGAGGTGACAGGCTCCACCCGCTCTAGTAAAACGTAAAACAGTAAATCAGTCGTTGATTGGAGTGTTATCACAGGAGAAAAAAATCTACTCAAAAGGTGAGTGTGGAAAAATTGAATGACAGTTTGCAGTGTTGGTCAGTTGCTCAGAAGACTGCATTGATTAACAATTTTTAAATTAATTACTATATTAGAATATTGGCCTCCTCATTTTAACCTTTGACTTTTATTCTGTCTAGGTGCTTTTAAGAAGAATGATACCACTAGTCATTTCAGGTGGTGCCACAAGGAGAAATTATAACTGCAGCTGTAGCAGTATATTGTAACATAAACCACAATTTTCTTTAACTTTTAGGTTTGGGTGTCCAAACTTAACGTGAAAGCAAATGTTAAAACACACACACAAAAAATAATAATCTGAATAATAATAATAATAAAATAATAAAAATAATGATTCTGAGCCACAGACTTTTGCCATATTGCACTGGCAGCAGATCATCACGCTTTAAAAATGTAGAATGGTGATTGCTTTTGCAGACCTAAGAGATAAGGAGTCAAATACAAAGTAAACATTTAATGTTTAATTGTCCAGAGAGTTACAAAAAATCCAAATCCAAGTCTTTATGAAAAAGCAAAGTCACCGAATCCAACTCTCTAGAGGCAATCAAGAAGATTGGAAACATAAGGTTAACCAGACACGGCTGAAACTAATCAAGCATAAAAGTGGTAAATGGACTGGTTCTTCTATAGAGCTGTTCTGCACTGCCTGAGAACTCAAAACACTTTATATAACATACCTTATTCACCCATTCACACCTATTCATACAAACATTTGTTGTGCATCATATCTTACATTCACACTGCAACAGATGCATTGGAGAGCAACTTGTTATCAATATTTTGTCCAAGGATGTTTGGATATGAACTTAGATGATAAGATGATAACACTGTTAGACAAAAACTGAAATAAAACAGGAAGTAACATAACAGAGACATAAAGACTAAAACAGACAGAGACTTAAATACAAGACGCAGAAAAACACATGGAAGTCAGGATAAACTGAAAATCAAAAAATTAAATATAAACTACAACTGTAACCACAAACGGGAACTAGACTGTGAAAGGTAGCAAAAATAAAAACTATGAAACCTAAAGCCTAAACTGAGTCTCTAATCATAAACAAAGAAGCCATCCAGAAAATATCTGCTACATATAAAGCAAAACAATTAAACTTGTCCCAAACCCAAAAATTAATACAAAAAACTCAAACCCACAAGCCTAGGGTCAGTTACCTCTCTGTTCCCCGCATTGCCATGACCAATGTGGCGAGGCACAAGGCAGGTCTGGGCTCAGCCCAAAAAACCCTTGCCCCAGAGGCAACAGCAGATCCCATATTTTTTTACATTTGTTTCTTTGTTCTGAGGGACTCTGCTTAAAGCATATTGTAGGCAGCCTAACTCATACATCAGACAGTGACAATTACATTTTTTTAAAGGTGAAAAATGTCCAAAAATCTGTCCTCATTCAACCAGAAAAAATACTATCCATGACATATGTTATGGATTGCCTGTTCAGTCACAATTTACCATTCACAACTTACCGTGGTCCCGTTATAGTTTGAATAACTTATCAAAGTTAATTTTTATCAAATATTTGTTGCATGTTTTGTGGTTTAAATGAAAATAAACTACATGGGAGAATCTTGTTTTTGCTGACCTTGACTGGTTTGCCTTCTCACATTCCTGATGTGATGTATTTCATAAACTTCAGTCTGTATTGGTACACTGCGATTATAATGGATAATTGTGGAATTGTGGGCAGGGATGAAAACTTTTTGCAGAGACCGCACTGTGGATAGATAATTGATTATTAGACCTGTAGTGCCATAAATCCGTCATGAAAACTGCCTCTGTTTGAACAAAAGTTTTCTTTGTCACTTTTGAGGTTTTTCCTTTTGTTTCTTTTATTTAACCATCACCTTGAAAGGTCCACAGACGCTGAATTCAGTTTAGATATTACAAGTGTAGAAAATGAGAGTTTTGAAATGTTGTCTTCAATAGAGAAAAGTGAAGTAAATGATCTATTTCAACTTTTATAATCCATACCCATGTCACGCTGATCGCAAGTTTGCAACTCTTTGTGTCCTTGCATCAATCCCTCATCTACAGTGGGGCAAAAAAGTATTTAGTCAGCCACCGATTGTGCAAGTTCCCCCACCTAAAATGATGACAGAGGTCAGTAATTTGCACCAGAGGTACACTTCAACTGTGAGAGACAGAATGTGAAAAAAAAATCCATGAATCCACATGGTAGGATTTGTAAAGAATTTATTCGTAAATCAGGGTGGAAAATAAGTATTTGGTCAATAACAAAAATATAACTCAATACTTTGTAACATAACCTTTCTTGGCAATAACAGAGGTCAAACGTTTACTATAGGTCTTTACCAGGTTTGCACACACAGTAGCTGGTATTTTGGCCCATTCCTCCATGCAGATCTTCTCGAGAGCAGTGATGTTTTGGGGCTGTCGCTGAGCAACACGGACTTTCAACTCCCGCCACAGATTTTCTATGGGGTTGAGGTCTGGAGACTGGCTAGGCCACTCCAGGACTTTCAAATGCTTCTTACGGATCCACTCCTTTGTTGCCCGGGCGGTGTGTTTTGGATCATTGTCATGTTGGAAGACCCAGCCTCATTTCATCTTCAAAGTTCTCACTGATGGAAGGAGGTTTTGGCTCAAAATCTCACGATACATGGCCCCATTCATTCTGTCCTTAACACGGATCAGTCGTCCTGTCCCCTTGGCAGAAAAACAGCCCCATAGCATGATGTTTCCACCCCCATGCTTCACAGTAGGTATGGTGTTCTTGGGATGCAACTCAGTATTCTTCTTCCTCCAAACACGACAAGTTGAGTTTATACCAAAAAGTTCTACTTTGGTTTCATCTGACCACATGACATTCTCCCAATCCTCTGCTGTATCATCCATGTGCTCTCTGGCAAACTTCAGACGGGCCTGGACATACACTGGCTTCAGCAGCGGAACACCTCTGGCACTGCGGGATTTGATTCCCTGCCGTTGTAGTGTGTTACTGATGGTGACCTTTGTTACTTTGGTCCCAGCTCTCTGCAGGTCATTCACCAGGTCCCCCCGTGTGGTTCTGGGATCTTTGCTCACCGTTCTCATGATCATTTTGACCCCACGGGATGAGATCTTGCGTGGAGCCCCAGATCGAGGGAGATTATCAGTGGTCTTGTATGTCTTCCATTTTCTGATGATTGCTCCCACAGTTGATTTTTTCACACCAAGCTGCTTGCCTATTGTAGATTCACTCTTCCCAGTCTGGTGCAGGTCTACAATACTTTTCCTGGTGTCCTTCGAAAGCTCTTTGGTCTTGGCCATGGCGGAGTTTGGAGTCTGACTGTTTGAGGCTGTGGACAGGTGTCTTTTATACAGATGATGAGTTCAAACAGGTGCCATTCATACAGGTAACGAGTGGGGGACAGAAAAGCTTCTTACAGAAGACGTTACAGGTCTGTGAGAGCCAGAGATTTTCCTTGTTTGAGGTGACCAAATACTTATTTTCCACCGTGATTTACGAATAAATTCTTTACAAATCCTACCATGTGGATTCATGGATTTTTTTTTCACATTCTGTCTCTCACAGTTGAAGTGTACCTCTGGTGCAAATTACTGACCTCTGTCATCATTTTAAGTGGGGGAACTTGCACAATCGGTGGCTGACTAAATACTTTTTTGCCCCACTGTATTTCACTCTTTATGCTCGTGTCCAAAGGCCAACAAGCTGACCTCCAGCTGAATATACCTTGTTTGTGCTTCCTCTTTCAGGGCTTTGAAGAGAGTTGTCGGGAACACGCCCCTCATGCAATATTCATAAGGCAAACTCCCCATTGATTCAGCTGCTGTTTAATCTCAGCAGTGGCACGATATTTTCCCACGTCAAAGTCACCGTCACCAATCCCTCGACTTCAGCTGTCACCTGCTCCACCCTGCACCAACTGAGGTGACTTCAGGGATACGGTGGGAAGATTAGACACTTTTCTTAACAATAGCAAGTGCGACTTTCACAGCCAGAAGAACTTGAGCAAAGTATATTACAGGATTAGTCTGTGAAGGGCATCTAAAAAAATGTTTTTTAATGTATTACTTCTATTTCAGTTTATGAAGTAATAAGCACCAACTGTTTTGGGAGGGGAGAGAAAAGTTTGACATAGTGTAATGTAGAATAAAGCATGCAAAAGCATTAAATTTCTAGGAAAACATGCGAAACTGTGCACTTGTATAACTGGTGTTAGAAGCCACTTACACTGATCCCACTAACCTTTCATATATCTATGTCGTTATAACGTTATCGTACAAATACTATAATTCTAAACTGTTCATTTAACGAAAAGCTATAAATCATGTTTTAAACCATTTGGTTTTACAGCTCCTTTTGACTTTATGGTATTTTTAAGAGTTTTTAGGTAACTGCAAATCTGTGAGGGTTTTAGGTGCACCAGGCACTGTTGAAGATGTACATTTTAATGCATGATCTGTGAAGCAGCAGCCAAACACTTCTGGTAACTACTGAAAACTTCTACTGAGAAAAAATTGTATTCCCCAACCAGTTGATGCAGATTTTTCTAAATGTTGTTGTGTTGTTAAACACTGGCTAACTACTCCCCAAGCAGTAGCGAAAGTCAATAAAGCGCATTGCATATTGGGACTGAAGAACATCTGCCTTTAAAGTAAAAGTTCCCTTACTGCTGCAGCCAATATGTTTTCAACACAGCACCTTTTACCTTAAAGGAAAACAGTCAGTTTATGGTTACAGTTTTACTGCCGCTTGGAAGTAGTTGGCCAGTGTTTTCATGGGAGTCAGTGTCTTCCACACAAACTATAGGTGACGATGGCAATCTGCTAGCAACCAAAGCAATTGCAAGGAGGTTTTGGGCAACCAGTGGTTGCCAGTGAGTTACTGAGCCTGTGTGACTGGGGCATAAAAAAAAGATTCCAAATGGATGATCACTAAAGCCATTTTCAGACACAAACTCCAGAAAATGTTGGGAGGACATTGTTAAAAGTTTTCCAGCAGAGCAGTTGAGTTCTCACTACTGGGAATAAGCCACTTGTTATAGATGAGGAACTCCCTGAAAACCCAGGACAAGCACTCATTAGCCGTGCAACTACCCAACAATTAACCTTTCCTGTGTTCACAGTGACACATCAACTGGACTTTGTACTAGAGACCTGGGAAGTTAAAGACTGAATATCAAATCCAACTACATGAGACATTTGACTCAACACTTTAGTCAGGTAATCGCTACAGTTCAGGAATGTTTTTCAGCTGCTATTTTATTTGTTTAGTTGTTTTTTTTTTAGCAATGTGTCACTTTGAAATGAAAATTCAAAACTATTAAATATGTTCATATGTGACTCTAAAAACCTTAAATTGCACAGAATGAAATGGTATTTTTGCATCAGTGACTGACTCATTGGCCCATTTGTTAGATGTACTTTACACTAAAGGCTCCCTCCTACCCTGTCACAAACACAGACAGCAGCCTTGTACTTGACGGGATGATGGTCACATTTATCCACAATGAATGCAGTCATACCAGCATTATCGACCACCTACAGTCTGACTAATTGGAAAAGGCTTGGATCCTTGAATATTTCATATGAGACATTACTTATAGGATCAAAATGAGCTTTTATTTGTCTATAATGACCCCAAAGGTTAAGAACTCCCTCGCCACTGAGGCACTCTCTGTGCAGCGAGGGAGCACTCACTCAGCTAATGAAATTCACAAGTCCATCAGCAGCTTGATGCAGTGGTCACTGTCAGACCACAGATGTTATGAGAAAAAAACTGCACAGAAGAAAATAAATTGCCCATTTTCACCCCAAAATGATCAATACAAGCGAAGTTCCAAACACAGCAGCATATTATTCATGTTATTTTTGACAAGGAGAAGTGCTATGATATAGTGATATGAAGTAGTGTATTTGTCACATTTACTGGTACATTCATGCTGATTGGGTTACTGTTATAATCTTACATATCATGAGATGTAAGATTATCATATCTTTTTTTCTTAATCTTTATGCGAGCTGTCTATGAAATTGTTATACTATAGCAATGCACATTCTACCCAAGTGCACTGGGCCACCAACATTCGGTTAGTTTGAGTATGATTTCTAAAATTGAATAGATATCTTAGAGCAGTGTTTCCCCACCACATAGGTGTTCCGTGAGAAATGATCAGGTGTGGAAGATTATCTGGTTCCACCTGATTACTCTAAGCCAGCGGTCCCCAACCTAATTTGTGCCCGACAATATTTTCACGGACCGGCCTTTAAGGTTTTGCGGATAAATACAACAAAATGAAACTAGTACCAGGACCGAAAAAAAGAAGATTTATTCATAACACACGTGAAAAGACCCAGGAAAACAGAGTTAACGGGGGGGAAAAAAACGATAACAAAATAATGCTGAAAACCGATAAAAACCCTGAAAACCATACATTTCACACCCAAGTCTCAACTCTCGTGGCCCGGTACCAAACCGGTTCGTGGCCCGGGGGTTGGGAACCGCTGCTCTAAGCGACTGGCTGAGTAACGGGCAGAACAATTACATTCTCTTCCACTAGAGGGCAGTACAACTACCTGCTCTAATTAAAAGGGTTGCCAACTGCAAGTAAAACAGAAGAAGACGAAGAAGGAAATTACATAAAAGTCATGCTGTGAGTAAGACAACAAATATTTGGGGGAAAAAAGTAGTCAACGTGACCTGGGTCCTGGAGAAAGATTCTGAACCAGATGAAGGCCGTAGCATGAGTAGTGATCAGAAGAAAGCAAGAAAGGTATACTAGGGACAAACTGAACCAATTCTGGTGTGTGGGGAAAAACTATCAATATGCTTTTTGTGACATTTTTGTTTGGTGGTGTGCTGTATGATTTTTCTAATGTGAAATGTGGTTGGGATACACTGTCTTAGAGAACACTATGTCACTGTTTCCCAAGTTAAGCCGCAGAATGGATAAAACTGTGAATGTTTTTGTGCTCTACAAGGGTACTTATTAAGAACATGTTTGAAAGGGAATGCAACGCAAAGAGGAGCTGAGCTGTGACAAACTGATGGGTACCCTGGCCTGGGGACGAAGGGCAATTGTGTTTGGACTGAGGAAACTTTACTGAGTTTTAGTTTCATGGAGGCACAAGTGATCAAATCAAATCAAATCAAATCACTTTTTATTGTCACATCACATGTGCAGGCACACTGGCACAGCACATGCGAGTGAAATTCTTGTGTGCGAGCCCCACAAGCAACAGAGATGTGCAAACACAACAACACAAACGAGCAAAATACAAGAATGGCCAACCTGAAACTAATAAATATATGTACAATATATAATAGTGTATGCATTTCTGGATGTGTATACTAAATATTTTCCTACGTGTGTGTGTGTGTGTGTGTGTGTGTGTGTGTGTGTGTGTGTGTGTGTGTGTGTGTGTGTGTGTGTGTGTGTGTGTGTATACACATTTTTACAAATTAAATAGTAAAAAAATAAAATAAAATAAAATAATAATAATAAAATATATAAAATATACAGAGTTGAATATGTGCAAAACAAGTGGCATTTATATACAGTGTGGAGTGCATAATGTTGATCATATTGGGATGAGGGTAAACTGTTAAGTTATTAGCCAAGGATAGCAGCTGAGTGTAGCAAGCTGCATTCTGGTGATCTACAGGTAGCAGGTAGCTGCACCACCTGTATCTTCATCAACCTTCAGTCAAAGCTTACATACTTCTAACTTTTGGCCTAAATAACATTTAAATTGGTGTGTTATCAGAAAAATATTATATAAATATATTTAAAAAAAATACCCCATACAGTTGTCATGAGGGGAAATCGGCTATAGATACCAAACCATGTGTAAGTAATTGTAGGCATACTTATTTCTACCGTAAAGTTGTGCAATTTACTTTGAGCTCTGTGAGGGCCAGAGACAGTCTTATATGTTGGCCATTCAAAGAATTGTAGCTTTTATAATTTCTACATTGGCTTCACTTTTCAGACACTTGGCTATAGCGACAGTATTAGCTGGGAGGTATTAAAAAGCTCTTCAGAGCTGAGGGGAACTGGAAATTCAGTGTTCCTCATAATGACCTCATCCACAGCACAGGAGTAAATGTATTTACTTTCCATCACTGATAAAGATGTGTGCTAATCCTGGGGATCAAATAAGCAATCATATCACCAAAGTTTATTGGGTTTTCAGTGGCTCAAATAAGCCACACAAAGCACAACAGGAAATTTGAAAGTG
Organism: Rhamphochromis sp. 'chilingali'; assembly: GCF_963969265.1. Lineage (NCBI taxonomy): Eukaryota > Metazoa > Chordata > Actinopteri > Cichliformes > Cichlidae > Rhamphochromis > Rhamphochromis sp. 'chilingali'. The sequence continues at coordinate 13,749,708 of NC_137945.1, read as the reverse complement.
TCCCCATAATCCCTTTATTTTCCGTTGGCCTGAATAGCAAACATAATGTGGCTAACTCCAGTAATATAAATTTAATTGCTGCTATTAGTGTCACAATGAGGCTGTTGAAGGTTTGTGTATAAAATTGTCAGGGTTGGAGGTTTTTTTTTCTCTTGATTGGTTGGGCTTTGTTGGATGTCTCTGTTTGACAAAAAACTCGTCATCACATCTACTCTTTCTGAAATCAGACACTTTCCAAGTGCAAGATGAGACCAGAACTCTGCATCCGTCATTCACATCCAAATATAGTTTATACAAGTACTCCGTAATAAGAAAGAGTACCCTACCAGTGTTGCCTCTGGCATTTCAACGCAGATCAAAGAGCTGCATGGCAGAAATGTCAGTGTTTACTAAATATTTCATCTTTTCAACGTGACCACTGAATAGTGGGGTAAAATCTCGCAGGACTAAAATATATGACCAAATTAGCTGTTCAATTACCATATCAAAAGTGTCTGCAGTTTCACAGCTCACTTGGGTGGGGTTGGAAAACCATACAAAAAACAAATATCTGTGTTGTTTCTTTGTGAATTATCTACGGTATTATTATGCAGTGATGATATGAACTGAAACCCAGTTGTCAACACTTCAACTGCAACAAATAACACTATAAAAATTGTGAATGAAATATTTATTTTCTTGCATTTTGACTTTATTAGAAAGAGGCATTTGAATCAGCGAGAGACTGGAAAGGTTTTATAGTACTTTAAACTTTAAGGTGAGGAGATTTGGGGGCACATTAGTGCCGTTGTTAACACTCTCACTTCACAGCAAGAAGGCTCTGAGTTCAAACATGCTTTTTGGGTGAAGCCTTTCTTACTGTGGATTCCTCCAAGTACTCCAGCTTCCTTCCACAGTCCAAAAACATGGATGTTAGGTTAATTGTCTGTCGTTGAGAAACTAGTTACCTGGGTTTAGTGAATATGTGAATATGGCACAAATTGTTTTAAGACCTCTCTCTTTCCCTATCTTTCCCTTATTCTGATTGGCTGCCTATAACAAACAGAATGTTTGAACACCAGAAGGTTGGTATGTCTGAGAGGACCATGATAAGGAAATGAGCGCTTTCATTGATGTAATAAAGAGCCAAGAGTGGCCTGATAACTAAGCTTTTTTTAATTTTAGCCATGTTTAATATAAAGATAATCTAATCTTTCTTAGACCTACCTCTTGTTTGGGGTACATTTTTAATTTCTTGGGATTAGTTTTACCTAATTACATCATTTTTACATACATAAAAAAACTCACATGGCAACAACAGGTTCATGTTATAGCATAACACAGTAAAGCTGCGTATTATGAAAGTTACAACATATGAAAATAGCATGAATTATAATTAGCGGCAGCAAAGCCACAATGTGATGTGCTTCTCTTGCACTATATGAGGACGCGTGGTCTCAGGAGGAAAAGAAAATTCATATTTATTTCACACATTCTTAAGAGTTCGTTAGGATGACAATGTTTCTGTTTGATCCAGCTTGAACTTCTTGAACTTCACAAACTCACTGTTCTGATTGTTGAGTCACTAAAACATAATAAATGGAAAATACTTGATGGTCAGTTCAACACAGAACTTGATAGATCTTTTACTGAAAATGAATCTGTTCAGTGATGTGTGGCCATATAGTGAAAGCTTACTAAATACTTAGTATGTGGGGTCAATTACTTATTTACAATATTTATTAAGTTCCGGAAACATTTAAGCCACAGAATTGATTTCTAAAAGTCATGCTGGCTGAGTGGTGCTCAAAACGGCAACTGTCTTATACAACGCTTCTCGCAAATCTCATCAGAAGGATATTGATTTAATAAATCCACATATTGTCATTGAGAATCTCATGGGTACATAATGGCACAATTTTAGGTCTACTGAAGCAATTATCTGTGCAAAGCTCTTATTGGATATGGCAGCAATGACTTCAGAGTTAAACTTCAAAGTCACAGCTGGAGCTACCACATATTGAACAAGTCCTCCAACTAAACGATCATATCAGTTATTGACTCCTACTGTCGGACACGACTTAAGTCAGGATTCAGATGAACTTATGCAGTCGTGCTACATCTAATTAACATCTAAGTAAGTTTATGTAAATATAACATGGTCAGCTCAACAGCCTATCTCTCAAAATTCTACCAGCGTGCATGTTGCAGCTGGTTTACTTAAAGGAAAAGGTTAGTGAGAACGTGCACAGGACCTCCAGACCAGTTCCGAACCATGACAGGTTACGTTGATAGTGAATGGGTACCTTTAGGCCATGAAAGAGCTTGCACAAATGACCTGTGGGGGTTGTTTTCTTGTGAAGGACAGTCATCTTATCAAATATTTGCTTAATTATACATTTGGTAGACACAGAGCACTATTACTTTTCATTTGGTACTTTTTTCTACCAGTATTCAAACCATTAGTTTCCACCTACTCCCTAGTGAAAGGTCTGGCTATGTAGGAGTTAACTCAATAAGATCACTTTGATCATTTGACTAAAAAAGGTTTGAGAGCAATAAAACTGAAAAATAAGCTGTAACAGACTGAACTGAAAGCAACTGTATTGTTGGGAGATATGTAATTACTCATGGGTTGGTCACAGTCCATGAGTCCACAGACATTGTTAAACTGAAGACTTTTCATATACTGTAAATAGCTCTATCTATGAGATGATTTTAAGACATGCACAGTGTCTTCCCCATTCAAGATCTGGCATGTTTTTCTTCAATCAAAAACACTTGGATATTGCATTTGACTTTCCAGGTAAACACACCTTACCATATGTGTGTACAGAGTTTCAAACCTGTCGTTGATTGCTGACATGTTGTGGAGGCAGAGGGCTCGCTAAAGCTTTGTGGTCTAGGCACAGGCTGTCAGAGCGCAGAGCTGACCTTACATCAGGGAAACCTGCAGAGAACGTCAAGCAGCCTCAGCAGCGCTCTTTTCAAGAACTAGGTACTAGCCGGGAGGCTGGGGGAGTCTATTTTTGTTTATCTTTCATGTCAGGAACCACCCAGGGATACGACTGAGCCTAGTTGTTGTTAATTGCACACACCACCTCAGTTAAGCTTTAATTACTTTACTGTGAGGCTCATTGTGCTGGATTGTCACTTCATCTTTCAGGGAAGTGTTGGATCCAAAGACATGCTAATGATCTCATATGGTTAAAAAAAAGGGGACCGTGGTACTCTACACAGCCTCATGAATAAATGCTAATCGGTCTGGTTGTGACTCAAACGGAGGGCAATTCAGGTGCAAGAAACTGTAACCATGGGAGCAACTTTAGTAAACAATGTCCACTCTTATACGTTATTTCTTAAAACTAAGCAAAGCAAACCTTTAGGTACCGGACTCAAAAAATTGAGGAAATACTGATCATAACAAACAAAGGAGTGGGTGACCCAGGAGGAAACAAAGTCCTGATATTTTATTTGTTTCTGTTATGGCTGGTACCACATGTAAAACATCAGGATACAACCACAAGTTATTTAACACCAAATGCGCCACACACACCGAACACGCTACAAGAACAAATGCCGGTAATAATGTTAGCCACTTACATAGGTTACGTCACAGCAAGTCTAAATCAGGCGTAAGGACATTAGTGTCACTGTAGCCTGACTCCTATACCATCCATTAACAGAGTGCCATTTATGGCAGTCTTTGCATGTCTGTGAGTATCCCTCTTAAATACCCTCTGTTCTCCAAAGACCAGACCATCTCAGACTCCATAATCCTGTTTATTGCATGTATGAGCATGTCCCCGCCAGGCACCAGAGCGAGTCCGATCTCTTTGATTGTCCATACAAGTCTTTCAGTGAAAAAGCAATTTCGTTTTTTGATGTGCAGGAATATAAAAAATGAGAAATATTAAGTTTTGATTAAAAGAGAATGAATTATGATTCAGGGCATGAGTGGCAGTGAGCAGAACAGGATTATGAGAAATTTGATTTTATGTGTATTTAATGTTGCTTACTTCATTTTTTAGGTGTCCAAACATTAATGTTAATAAGTATGGGCAGTGCAGGTCTACCTTAAGTTATATTACACATAACTTAATTTATGGACATCTATGGTTTGATTTCTTTGCATATGTGGACTGGATGGGTTCTTACCAACACCAGGTGAGAATTTCATGTCAACAGAACCTTTAGAAATAAATCTACTTAGAAAATTTGTGATGCGTTCAATATTTATTTTACCCGAAATAAACACTGTCTAAATGGCATACAACAACAGTGACGCAAGAAAGTCCAGTCATACCCTGTACTCACGACTTGGCCCATTTTTAACCCTTAGAGACATGGAGCCCTCAGCATGAGAGAAAAAAACCCAGTACAATGACGTAGTTTTGTGCTGCTCCACACACCTTTTAAAGCACCTTTCACCTGCCAATTTATCTTCTGGTTTTCTGCTCTTGGGCTGTTAACACACACAGCTCAGTGATGCACTTGGGGAAACAGAGAGGAGAGGGGATTAATAAGATCTGGAGCCTGGTGTTGACCTCAAGCTAGGGATTCAGAACATGTGAAATGAGAAAGGAAGCCCCCCGCTCGTGGGTGGAAGCAGCGCTGCAAGAGCAGGAAACAGGAAAATATTCAGACTCAAAACAAAATTCTTTTTTTAAGATTTGTAATATTACATTGCCCCCAGACTATGTCAACAGTTAACCAACAAAAATCTGAAACGTCTTTTTCCTTTTACCACTGAGCCTTCTGTTTACACTAAAGATGAATACTCAAAACAACACAAACCTTTAGACTGTGTGTCCTCAGGGGCACCCATAGTGTTGCACTTTCTTGCACTAAACGTGATGGAAGCATCAGAATAAAAAGTAATGTTCAAATGCAACTTATGTTTTCTCCTCTGAATGCATGGCGTTAAACTATGCTGCTCCTTTTCGTCCTGGTCAACTGAGAACCTGTTTGAATCTTGTCCAACTTAGTGATCCATGAGAGAGCTGAGAAGAGGAAAAGGTATGGAGGTAAGGATAGTGGATAGGTGTGTAATTCTACAGTCCACTTGTTCCACTTTTCCCAGTTATTGTCTGTGTAACTGAAGCTTTAGTGTAGCTAGGAGGATTTGTATTCATCTGTCCTGGGTGTTATGGTCACTAGTAATTCATTTCTGTCTGCCTTCTATGAGCCAATCATTTCTGTTCCATGTGCTCTTCATCATTCATGTCATTTTGCATATCAGACTCTTCATTCATGCCTGGCTCTCCCTGACCAGTTAAAGATCTTCGTTCAAGTCTCCACCTGCTTCATCTGTGCCAACACCAGACTCCAGAGTGTCTTGTCCTACTTCCTGCAACTCTGCTATGGAGCTTCATCAGAGTTGCAAAAATAACAAATAGTTTATTACTTAAACTCTTACTTCAGTAAATTGTGATCAGTTCTTTCAAATCATCTCTCTTTACTGAAATATTGTCAATAATTCTTGCACTGGATTGGCATGAAGTCTAGAAGTTCAAAATTCAGTCACAGGGGGCTAGAGCTTATCCAGCTGCCATAGGATGAGAGGCAGGTTACACCCTGGACAGGTCGTCAGGTTGTCAATTAGCTAACACAGAGAGAAAGACAACAATTTGTACTCATATTCATACCTATGAGCAGTTTAGCATCAGCAGTTAACCTAAGGCCACTAACTACATGTCTTTGGATTGTGGGAGGAAGGTGGAATACTTAGAAGGAAGTCCCACAGACACGGGGAGAACGTGCAAATTCCACACATGCTCCAGCTAGATAGTGGATTTGAACACGGGGCCTAAAAAAATCAGGAGGATCTAGCTCAACTAATTTAGAAACAACTTTGCAGCTAGCTGCTGTCGTTAACTGTGCTGGCTTCATTTCTTATTTCCAACATTTTGCAAAAAACCCATGTAAGGGGTTTGTCCAATCAGGTGTTTGCACAGTGTGGGGAGCGGGCTTGTCAATCATCCATCCTGCACTCTCAGTGCTGGGAAGTGGGACATTCCCTCATGTGGTAACACCCCGTGAACACACTTCAAACTGAGTTACTGAGTTTCAGGGGAGATCCTTTTGAATCATGTTCAAGATCTCTTTGCTTGACTCCAAAACATTTTAAGCTCAATAGAATTGCAGGCAGTGATATTTCATGGCTCAATATATTGCTGGGCTTAGTTGTCATCTTGGTAATAGTTATGAGAGGAACAAAACAAAAAAGGATATGGAAATATAGCTTTAGACAACCTGGAACTGAAGGACTGATAGCAGTTATGCAGAATGCCAACAAGAAGTCATCCACTGACATTTTGTTGAATAAACAGCATTGAAATAGAACAGACAGCGTCCTAGTGTGCAGGAGATTAAGGACTGTGCGTGTGTTCACTCTCGTTGTAGATATAAATCTTTACACAAGAACAAAAAATCATTAGTGTGTTCCTCTTGAGATGTAGACTTAGTCACCCTGTTTCACACTCTGTCACAACTTTTTGGCAGACTCACTGGGATTGTCTCTTTGCTGTTGGAAAAATAACGTGGACATCTTGATGTAACTCATCTTACTTCACACATTTGTTTAACCTCGGCTAAACCTCCTGCTCCCCTCCCACATCTTTAGCTCTCTTTGTAGTGGTTCAGCCACCCTGCTGCCTCTCTCCTCTCGCTGGCATGATGGCTGTTTTTCTCCGTGCCCCCTCCTCAACCTCCAGATGCCACAACAAGAAAGAGACAGCTGCTCGCGTGTGTACAAAAGATGGAAACTATCCTAACGCACCATAAATCAACTCTTCAGGCCATTTTGTGGAACACGCAGTGTTTTGGGGACACTTTATCAAGCACGCTTTCTTTTTTGTTCATGTCTTCATTGAGTTTGCAGTTCATTCACATCATTTGAGCATTCATAATGTTGCTGACAACTGCATTGTGTGAGCCGAAGCTAAATTTAGAGTGTTAATTAACCAAGCGCTCACTCCTGCTCTGGTTGTTCTTGCAGTTTGATTTGTTTGTGTCACCCAGAGCAGACGCCTGCCTCATACTCTGCCAGTGATCTCGTGGTATTAAATATCTGGAAGTCTGTAATGTAAATGTATCCAATAATGTGCATAGATTATTCTTGTCATATGCAGACTAAGTATCGCTGATTAAATTTACGACAAATTTTCACAGTCTTCCCACTTTTATGAACTAAAGATGTTTATTTTTGTTCTTTTAATGTGGCATGCTGATTAATTGTTGCCTAGCAACTCTGTTTCCTAGCTATCCTTTGTCCCATCACAGTTTGTCAGCTAGCCCTAACCCAACCAAAATACCAGTGCCACAGTTTGATATTTGTTGAACTTGTGTAAATATTTGTGTTGATGGAAAAAAAAGTGTGGCATGAATTCATCCAAGGCAGCCGGACCACAGTCCCAGTCTCAGCCTCACACACAGTGGTGGACGGATCGGCACCTTTGCCTCACAGTGAGATTGCTCTGGGTTCAAAACCTCCTGATTTGCTGAGACCTTTCTGCGTGGTTTGCATGTGATTTCTCTCAAGTTTCCTCCCCAATCCAAAGACATACACATTAACTTAAATTGCTGATTGTAATTTGGTCCTAGGTTTGAATGACAGAGCTCTGTGATGGACTGGTAACCTGTCATCATCACAGCTTGGATAGATTCCAGCACCCAGCTACCCTGAAAAGTGGAAGAAAATGGATGGATGGATCTTTAAGAATTATTTTTATATTCTAATCCACTCAGAAACCGTATCATGTTAATATTACTGTTATTAATTTGTATGAACTGAACTTGAACTTTTCATTTGACTGATGGGTTGTCAAGGTAAATATTGTTTTTTGGGTTAATGTTTAGGGAGTTTCACCGGAAGTTGAAATAATCACTTCTTTTTAGATCGATTAACTTACTGTTGATATTCTCATGCCGCAGTACAGTAACCCTGCACAGCTAATTCAAACCAGCATGCAGCTGGCTTTATGTTGCTGCGGGTCAGACAATGGAGAGAATCAGTCCATATGCACTATATGATGGGCAGTGCTTCTACTCTGTGGTTATTAAATTAATTATGAGATGCCATTTCCTTTTGCTCTTTAATTATTTTTCAGTAATACTCTCACTGTTTCTCCATTTCTGCTCTCAGGACTACAATAAGCTACAACATGATCTCTGTTTCTCGCAGGAGATACCAAACAGACAGAGCAAAGTCTGTCTCCATCTCTGTGTGCATGTTTGCAGCATCTGTTCCATCACTGCTGGTTTACTGGTTGATGAATAAACAAACAGTTACCAGATTTGTCTTGGCTGTGTAATATAGACAACAAATCCAGTAAGCCCTGAGACATTTGAATCGTCTGTCAACACTGTATTGTTGTGGAGTTCGTTTATTAAACATCTTGTCTATAGACTGTACCACAATGCACCGATTACACCATCATTTAACAGCTCTCATGAAAGGAATCATCACTCTTCAGCCTTTTTCATCTCTGATAAAATATTCTGACAGCATAGGAGGTGATTTGTGGCTTCTCGCCGGAGCTAAACTTAGAGCTGTCATGACGCCATTGATGTCTCTGATTGTGCCCAATATCCTACTACGGTGTTTGGTTACTGTATATTTTTAAACCGGGCACTCAACCTGCAACATTTGAAATCTTTTGTAAAGAACTTTCTTTTTTTCCATGACAGGTTTAAAGAAGCAGATCAGCAGCTTGCGCTTGTGATGGAAAATTCCTCAGTGGAAAACAGTTGTGGAGCTGTGACGTAGAAAGCAACTTCACCCGCGAGGAGGAGCACTGCGCCTCATACAGACTGAGACGCATTAAATCATGCATTTCTCAACTTGTGATGAGTCACATGTACATCGCACTATGGGAAGTTTAAACTTAAATTCAGAGGATCCAGACTTCATTAGGATTTTGGTTGATCTGATCATAAGTGGACATCCTAAATAAATTACCACCAGGGTGCATCTAAGAACTTAAACCAATCATGGAGATGTGAATTCATTTCATTTCAGTTTTATCCATATAGCTCCTGTTCACAACAACAGCTGTCATGTAATGTGATGAAAACCCCAATAATCAGGAAATCACCTTTTACTCTAGCAACACTTGATAAAAGTAGGAAGGAAGAACTCCCTTTCAACAGGAAGAGACCTCTCAGAACCACGCTCAGAGAGGGGCAGCCATGTGCCATGACACGCGTCATAACCTAACAGGAAACACATCATGAAATATAATACATGGCTTTTGTTTTCTCTCAGAACTGATACAAATTAGATGAACTGGGAATGTCTGGCAACAGACTGGCATAACCCTCTAACTTTTCAGTGAAGATGGGATAATTTTAAACTGGAAGCCTACTGTATGTATATTATTTATGTGCACAGTTGATGTTTTATTTATGGACTACACTGGTGTGAGATTTGCTGCCCTCAGGAGATTTAGGGGTTTCACTGTTCTGGCAGTTTTGTCCTGTTAATAGCTGTTCATTAAAATCCAGTTGCTCTGTCTTGAAGTGTTTTTGCTTTTTGCACTCAACAAGCACAATTAAAATGTATTCAGTCATTCGATGCTATTGTTTCTGTGGACCTTTAAAGCATTTTGGCCAAAAATACTAATTAGTGTCAGGTTCCCACTGTAGATTAATTTACATTTCTCCCCACACACAGATAAGCTGTGGTCTCTCTAATGAGGCTTGTCTAGTTCTGGAGGAGGAGAAAGAAAAGGAAGTACAGGTGGCAGCTCTCTAATTATGTCCCAAGTGGATGACTACCTTACCCAGGTACCCCAGGCCTGTGACAGGTGTGGGTGGATGGGAGATGCACAATCAGTGGGTTGAATGACAATCTTAATGATTCATTTTCTCAGTTATTTCATTAGGGAAGGGCGTGGGCCATTGCTTCTCCTCTGTTAATTGCAACAGAAATTTTTATCACTTTGTGCTTTTGTCTTCTCTGCAGAGCTGAAACAAAAATCATTGGGAAGCAGTCTTTTTTTATATAATTTATACTGGTATTGAGTTATCCAGTATCTGCGTGGGTAGGCTGTGAAATGGCTCTAATATCACTTCAGGTCCATCCGACAGCTGACTGGCATTGTTAGCTGTTGTTTAGTCTCACCTGTGAAGAAAGTGCTCACTGCAATGCTTTGTGTGAACTATTTGTGATTTGAATCAACATCTGGACCCACAACAGAGATGGAAACGCTAACTAGAACGTACACCTTTGAAGGCTGTGGGAGGGAAACAACATAGTGTAAAGTAGGTGTTAAAAAAAATCCACTAACAAAAAGTAACAGAGTCAGTGCTGAAGTTTCCTTGCTTGTGGAATAAAAACTTAAGAGCACAGTTTGTCCTCTCATATGCTTAATGATGCACAGACACAGATGGTTACTCGTTGTGTGCTTGTGTCCAGCATAATATTATTCCCTAAAGGCTACTAAGCCACCAATTTACTGGAATCTTATTTTAAAAAATCAAATTTTGTTTATTTTATATATGCTGGATAGTAATAATGTAGCATACTGTATGAGTAGATTTTTATTTAATTAATTAATAACTTCTCAAATGTATCTATATCGGTTGTGCATTGGTCCAATGTGGAGCCTGCAGACCATCGTCTACATTTGGAGGCCACTTACCTCACCATCATCAACAATTACAATCTAAATAGATACATTTTACAATAAAACATACATTTTCATAAAACCAAATTACATCATAAATACAATCACAGTTACTCGACAATAATTTTAAATAAAATTAAAATCATTAGTTAAAATGACTACATCTTTGATTTCCCTTTAACAACACTTCAATGTAAAAGATCTAATGTCTGTAATCATTTTGATATCGGTTGGAAGTGTGTTCCACAGATGGCAAGCCTTTATAGAAAAAGCTGACTGACCGAATGTAGATCTGCGATATAATATCTTGCAGTTGCCGTTCACCTTACTCCTAGTAATACGAATACTAACTTGTCTCTGGATGTATCTATTGAGACACTCTGGGGCCATCCTATATATACATTTAAAAACTAATTTAAGAAAACACAGATGATTAAAACTCTTAAAACTAAGTTTATATTTCTTTAAAACGTGACAGTGATGCCACCGAACAGATTTTTTATCCATTATTTTTAAAGATTGATTATATAAGGATACCACAGGCTGAATTGTAGATGGTGCTGCTTGGGTCCAAACTGTCATACAATATGAAAAATGAGAAAATATCAGAATGCATAAATAACTGAGCTACTGAAGTGGGTATATAGTGCCGAATTAACTTAAAACAATTCAGATTAGCCTTGACCGTCTTAGAGATCTTCTTTACATGCTTGTCAAATTTAAGATGTGAATCTAAGATTATTCCTAAAAACTTAAAATCTTTGACCTCCTTTATTTCTTCGTTCCCTAGGTTGATTTTAAAATTATCAGATGAACTTTGTTTCCTAATCGAAAAACACATAGAAACAGGGTTTTTTTTTAGTTCAATACAAGATGATGTTGTTCCAGCCATTTTTGGACATCATTTAGATGTACCGTTAAGGTGTCTGCTGCTTCACCAGGTGACTTAGCTGGTACGTGTATAACTGCATCATCTGCATAAAGTTGGCAGTTAGCTTTTGGACAACTGGCAGGCAAGTCATTTATAAACAAACTAAATAGCAATGGGCCAAGAACAGATCCTTGGGGAATACCAATTCTGTTTTCCAACATAGACGACTTGTCTTTATCAACCCTCACACACTGTTCTCTTTTGTGAAGATAGGACTCAAACCAATCAACTGCTTGCTTTGAAAAGTCAAATTTTATCAACTTGGAAAGAAGTATGTCATGGCTGACAGTGTCAAAAGCCTTTTTTAGGTCAAGGAACACTGCACCCACAACATTACCATTATCCAAATTGCACTTAATATTTTCAACAAAATAGCAATTTGCCAATTCTGTGGAAAATTTTGGTCTGAAACCAAACTGCATTGGATGAAGCAGTTGATTAGTCTCTAAATAATCAATTAACTGTGCTGCCACAACCTTCTCAAGCACCTTCGAAAGAACAGGGAGAATGAAAATTGGACGATAATTACATATCAAATCACGCTCGCCTCCTTTAAAGACTGGAGTAACTACAGCCCTTTTCCAGTCATTTGGGAACGTCCTATTTCTTATCGATAAATTTATAAGATGTGTTAATGGTTTTGTCAATAAAACTCTCTATTTTTTAATAAAACAAGTATCCAAGCCATAAATATCCTTTGCCCTAGAATCTGATAATTTCTTAACCCCTGGAGGGTCTTGGGTCGATTTGTGGCTATTTTCAAATTTTGATTATCTGCCATTTGCACAGTGTTGAATGGACTATAGCCAAATTCTCCAAAAAAAAGTTTGATATGATTTTATTTCAAAATTCAAGTCTGACTTCCTTCAATTAGCTTCAGTGGCTAAGCTACAGACAAACTTACACTATTGTGCTTAGTGGTCGATTTGTGCCCCATTGAAACCCATTATAAACGCTATTTTTCACTGCAGGATTTATACCGTTAACATCTGGGTGATGGCTTAGGTTTCGTTTTTGTTTTGGAGAAGAGGCCTTAGAATTGTAATTTTTTTATTTGTCCACCGGGTGGCGCCCTTGCTCCACATTTGACCCCGGGCTGGAAAACAGCGGGCTGCTTAAACAGACCTGCGGGAAATGAAGCCTCATTTCCGGCGTGCAGCAGCGGCTTCGCCCGCTGATCGGGCGGGACCATTTTTTGGTCCCTAGGACCGTTAGAGGGTGCTTTTTTTTTTTTTAGTCAACAGGAAATAACGTATTTGTTGTCACGTGGTATCGGGCGTGTGTGCTGGAAAAACGGGTCCCCGGTGATCGTGCCCCGGTAATCGTAGCGAGCTACCCCGGCAAAATGCACTTATTTCGGCCTAGAGGAGGAGCATTTGCCGCCTGGAGACCATTTTCTGGTCCTGAAAAAAAAAAAAAAGGCGATCGAAATGAATGTTGGTGCCAATCTTTAGTCCATCTAAAGGCCTAATTATAATAACAATTGAATATTACCTCAAATGTTTTTTTTGGAAAATATTAAAGTTTTATGTTTTTTGGGGCAAAAAAAGCAGTGCGCTCAAGTGACGAAACCGGGATATAAAGGGTTAAAATCCGCGAAATGTAATTAAAACTTGACATGAATATTTCAAGGAGAAGTAGGTCTAAAAGATTGGCTAATTTAAAGTGGAATAAAATATTAATATATAAATTTTTTATAGCACTTTTTTGGGCGTGGTCGATTTGTGGCTCTAAGCCCGATAGTGTATGCATTTTTCTAGGACCCTAACCTCTGTGATCTCTGCTTCATTAACCTCTTGAATAAAAAATGAGCTATTTTTAATAGTTACAACTGGAGAGCTGAAATTTTGCATTAGTTCTTCTACAGATTGTATAAAATATTTGTTAAATTCGTATGCCATGGAACCGTTGTCGATAATAATTGTGCCATTTATATTGACTTGCTCAATTTCCTTCCTGCTAGATGATCTGTTAATTAAATCGTTTAAATGCTTCCAGAGGGAGACATTATGACCTTTAGCATTTTCTATAATGTGAGTGTAATATAAAGCCTTAGCTTTACACAATTCCATACTTTATTTCTTAAGCCTCTATAGATCATATAATCCATATTACCTTTAGTAGTTAAGGCTCTTTTTAAAGCCAAATCTCGTTTTTTCATAAGTTTATGTATTTCACTATTTAACCATGGTAGATTTAGATATTACTTCAGTCAAAGAGCTAGTCATGGAATTGCAACACAACTCCAAATCATCTATTTTTATAAGATGATCCCAGTTGCAATTTGCAAGCTCCTGTTCAAACTTTACAATTTCAGACTTCAGGGAATAAATGTCTTTACGTGGTCAGGGCTATTTGTACTATAAGACTGCAATCGTTTTTTAGTCAATTTCCTAACAGTTGAAATCATATTATGATCAGACAGACCAGTTAATAAATTATATGTTTTTGTTATCTGATCTATTATGTTAGTGAATACCATATCAATTAGAGTTCTACTATTTTTGGTGACTCTTGTGGGTCCTTTAATTATTTGCTTAAATTGAAATTTTGGCATAATAATTTTTAATTTTTGGTTATTAGTTTTATCCAGCCAGTTGATGTTAAAGTCACCATAAAATATTGTTTCTCTACAACAATTCAATTATTTTACTGCATCTTGTAACTGATCATAAAATGAGATACTATGTGATGGTGGGTTATATAGGACAACAATATTAAAACACATTTGTGGGGAAAGAATCACCTGTAAAGCTAAACATTCAAGAGGAGTATTCATTTGTATTTGTATTTCACCTCTAACTTTATGTGAACACTCCTGTCACTCCTTTTCCTCTTGAGTCCCACATTTCAACCAATCACTGTTCAACTTACACACATTGTCATCAACATCGCGTTACGTGCTGTTGGTGTTTTTAGAGGACTGCACACAAGCATGTCTAAATAGGTTGTGCAGCAAAACTCCTTTGCTTTGAGTAGCCAAATACTGGACACAAATGCAGTGCGATGAATCCTCCAATAAGCTTTCAAATCCATCAGGATTACATCCTGTCCACTTTTCAGGCACATGCCTGCATGTAGCAGGTATCATTGCTACAGAGAAACAGAAACTGCAGCTACCTGTAAGAATCTGATAAAGGTGAAGCTTTTGATTTTGCTTGTTTTTACTGTGGCTGAAGGGCTCTTATTGTATTTTAACCTTTAAAGGTAATGCAGTAATGAGTATAATGAGTTGTCATTTCTAGAAAATGTTATCTCCCATGTTTTGTGACCTCGCCATCCCTGATGTGAAGCTGCATCTTTTGCTGTGTCAAACAGAAGAGAGGTGCAGCTTGACCATAAATCATAACCACAACAGCTCCATAATTATCACCAATTCTGTCAATGTTCTTGTTCAAAAAGACAAAAAACTGCTTGGGTGAATCTTGTAATACTCTGCATTAGAGCCCAACTGATATGGGATGTTTAAGACCAATACCGACATTTGGTGATTTTTAAAAAGCCGATATATGAGCCAATATTTTTTCTTTCCGCCAAACAAAGCAAACATTAGTTATGTGTAGTTATTTATAAGTCCTTACTCAGATAACAAAAACAAACTTCTATTGTTGTTACAAAAAGTTGCAGATCACTTGTTTCCAGTTTGCTTGACTGTGCTCTCATCAGCTGGATGTTGTGTTTGTGGCATTCCAACTACATGTTGCCAGCAGGGAGGTTACACAGTGCCCTCTGGTGGACAAACTATGAAACATCATACAACACCTATAATCTTCACTTTTTTCATTTAAATGAAATGTTTTTGCCAATACCGATATATCGATAAATAGCTAATATTGGCTGATATATCAGTCGAACTGTACTTCGCACTAACATGTGTGGTCCTGTCTACATTTTACAGTGTCCAAACATCTATTTGATGAACCTTACATCGTTTTTATTGCCTCGTTTTTGGGTTTCCTCTCTCTTAATAGGCTCACATTCTTCCTTTAGTGTAAAATGTTGAGACTACAAGGTGAAAAGGCTGGCTGGAAAAAAAAAATTAGGGACTCGGGGTTCACCTCAGCCTGTTTGTATCACAGTGTATGATACAGAATTTGAGGCTGTTTTTAGTAGAAAGACTATTAGTGCCCCAACTGGGACAGTGGCTGGCAAATCAAATTGCCCAATATACGTTTCCTATTGCTTTATTACTGTTGTACTAATTACACTGAACCATGATATTGTTCAAGGTTCATATCCTGGGCAATGCAACTCCTTGTCTCTACAAATTTCTGCCTTGAGCAAGACAATGAATCATTAGTAACCAAGGGCTAGAAAAGCCTACTTTAATGATGCTTAATTAATGACACATATAATTTGACACTAACTTCACAGCAAGATGTATTTGTGGACACATTTATATGTTTATTTTTTCCTCACAATAGTGCACCGCAGAAGATGACAGTGCATCTTAACAGCTCTCAAATGCCAGCCATGATCACTAAAAATCTACCAACAAGCTCCTATTTCCTTAACATGACATTTTACTCCCTTTCACAAACAGTGCAAAAACAAATTTCAGTTCAAGCCTAAATGCCAAACTGGGTAATACTCCTTGGATAATGCCAACTTTGAGTTTATTTTTCCTGTATTGGACTGTAATCTCTCTATTTTTCCCTCATTCCCTCAACCCTGGACTCTCCCCTTGTTTGAGTAAACAGTTGTCGTCATTTTGAAACGGTCACTGGAGCAGGCCGAAGCTTTCTTGGCAGTGATTTGTGTGGAGGGAGTCAGGTCCCATCTGTTCCCTGTCCACGGGGGATGTTGGGCCAGCCAACCAGTCTCCACCACCACAACCCTCCTCCCTCCCATCTCCACTCCTCCTTAACACCCAGAGAGAGGATAATGAGAACAGGGAGAAGGCACACCGCACATCACAGGGCAGCGATTGTGTCTGAGCTCCCACTTCGTCACGTCTCGTCCACTCACCCGTCAGATAAAGTCAGGGCCTCAGCTGGTCGCATGCGATTGGAGCTTAACGGGCATTCTTCAAATGCAGATGAGCTGCTTGACACATGTCCCGGTGACTGGTGCTGTTGATGGCTTTGACTGTTGATTCGTGCTCTTTAGTAACATACGGTGTTTTCAAAAACATTCACTGCAGCCTTGAACCACCTTTCATGCCTGGCTGTGGTGTAAGTGAGAACACAAATCTAATAACAGAACAAATTTAACATTAAGGTTTTTATGTAGATTTCTGTACTAAGGAGCTGAAAGGATCCATTGAGCATGTGTAAGATAATTTAATCTGCCTACTCAATCCTGCTAACCATGTTAGCACTTCCTCCTGGCACACGTGCTAGACGCCTGGTCCTGTTTCCCCACACATTGTCCTGAGTATGGGGAAGAAATTACTGACTGTATAAGAGAGTGGTGGTTCCTATCCTTTTCCTGTTTTCTCCTACGCCGTGTGTCCATTCTGTAGATATCAATAAAGTTGAGGTGATTGTTCATTTTTAAAAATCTTTTTTTATTGTTCTTCAACATCCAGCCACTTCTACCAAAGAGGAGTGATGATAAACAGAGTAAGACCTCAGTCACACAGAACTGGACACAGTCAGTGATTCCTTGGCAACCTCTGGTCATTATTTAAAAATTTGGACTCCCTGACTGGTCAGCAGGTGGTTGCTGAATGTCACTAGCTAAAGCTGGTCCCAAAAAGGGCTGCACCAAAAAGCTTGTGGTTTATGCTTTGGTCACTAACATATTTCCACAGTTCCCATAGTTTGCAGGGACAAAACCAACTTGTAAGCAAACACTTGCAAACTACTAGCTAGTAAAACTTGAAAAAAGCACAACAGGAATCCAAAGACAGAGAATGTTTGCCATTGTCTTCTGTGCAAACTATGGGCAACCTCTCTGTGATGACCAAAGCCATCACAAAGAGGTTTTCATCTCTTTGTGACCAACTTCCCCAAGCAACTGTGAGTAACCTCCAGCAACCAGGAATTACAGAAGGATCACATACACATTGATTAGTAAACCTGATATTCTTATAGTACATAGTTACCTTTATAGCGTCTGTGGTACCTCCCTGTATAAACTGCTTCTCATCTCTGTCATATCTTCCTTCCGGCATAATAAAGTGAAATCTTTAGCATGTCAGTGTTCAAGCTTCTTTGTGTTATGTAGCCAAAATTTCGACAAATATAAAGCATGAGTTGAATAAAAACAAGGATATCTCTGGTTCAGCTGCACTAATTTGTTGTTGTTGTTTTTAACTCAATTTTAGCTGTAAAAATAAAACAAAAATGACCTGTGCCATTAGATTCAATGGAGAGTGGGTAAGAGAGTATGCCTTTTCCAGGAATTTGGATGAACTTTAGTGAGGCAGCTCTGTGTCTCTTTGTCCCCAGACTGTTTTTATGCTGTATCTTTATCCCTTTCCAAAACACGGCTTGAGACATTTAGTTGGATTATTAAATGAGGACAGGAATCTGGCAAAAGATAATGCACTCTCAATTTTAATCTTTTTGTTATCTTCATCCACTTTTTCAGAGACATTTAATCAGAGCCACACTACCAAACTCTCTTCTCTATAAATGTTCATTTTTTTGTTCTCTGTAATAGAGAATCAGTCGTTTCTCACCTGGGAGTAGCTTGGCCGAGCCTTTCTGTAAACACTGTGTGAACTGTGACTAAGAGGGCAGCGTGATTTGTGTTAAGCCCCTCCCAAATGACGTCTTCCTTTACCTCCCCGCACCTCCAAGCACCGTGCAGCTCAGACAAATGTTAATTCTTTATTCAGAGTTGGACAGAGCATTAAGTCATTTATTTCAGCCTGTTAAAGCAAACACTTTGTGACAGCTCTCATTGTCTGGCACAGACGGAGCCCGCGGTGATCCAAGCAGAGACCGGCGGCTTAAAATTTCACGACTTGACAGTGTGACCAGATGTTCCTGTGACTGTCTCACATTTGTGGTGTAACAGATGAGCTCTGGCACGACACTCTGCTGGCCAGAAGATGCTGAGTCTCACTCGGGGACACACCCACATACTCGCATGCAGAGGAAAACTCCTGATGGGCTCTGAATGTCTGAAAATGAAATTCTCTTCACCTCACCCTTCACACTTAATGAACCAGGATTTGCATGTGTGAATAAAAATGCCTTCCTCTCATATTCTCACTAATATTTTATTCTCATTGCTTTCACTCTCGACACGATTAGTGTCGTATACAAAAAAGGCAGATTGTTTGCCGTCCGGTAATCAAAAGAAACAAAGGGAACAATAGAGAGAAAACATGCTGCTTGAGGGCAGACTGGAATTATGGTGCATGCAAAATGAACATTGGGAACTTTCATTAGGATGTTGATTCAAATAGAAAATGGACTTAGGTCAGCCTAGCAACATGACTCACCAAAATATGGAAGAAAACTGAAAGCAGGATTTGAGTTTTAAATTCCACTTCAGAAACAGTGTAGCTCAAATATTCAGACTTCACACGATAAGAAAGATAATCTCTTTTAACACCTCCTGTGATATCAATTCATCCATTTGTCCTGACAAAGTCAACACCAACTGTCTAACTAACACTTCCTGGAACGCTTTGTTTAATTCTCATCTAAGACTCTTTTTTTTTTTGAGAGGGAGAGAGAAGCTGTCAAGGAAAAGGTGGACAATCTGTCACGGATTCAGCTTCATCTCAGTTGGGTTTCTGCTAATTAATTGTGCCTGCCAGTGGTATTACAGTATCTCCTTTCATTCTAGGAGTAGTCCTCCCACTTTCCTGATGTTACACCAAAGTCGAAGTGGACACAGAAATATTGCCGCTCTGCAGCCATCTTGGCAAATGCTGTTAGCCATTTATCTCTGGTTAACAAGCTAAAACCTCTTTGGGTCCTCCTTTTGACTTCACACATTTACTGCTATAGAACTCTTAGTTTAAATGACGTTTGATTTGTTTGGGTTCATTTTTTTAAAAAAAGAAAGAAAAGTCCTGCTACTGCCTGTACACTGATGACCACTTTATTAGGTACACATGTTCAACTTGTTTTAATCAGCCAATCATATAGAGGCAACTCAGTGCACTTAGTTTTGCAGACATGATCAAGGTGAGCTGCTGAAGTTTAAACTGAGCATCAGATCGGGGAAAAAAGTGATTTTAAGCGACTCTGATTGTGGCATGTTTGTCTGAGTATTTTAGAAACTGATCTACTGATTCACTGGGTTTCTACCTCACTACTATCTCTGGGGTTTACAGAGAATGATCAGAAAAAGGCGAAAAAGCCTTGTTGATGTTAGAGGTCAGATAAAGGTCAGACGGCTTCAAGCTGATAGGAGGGAAAGGGTAATTAAACAACTTGTTAAAACCAAGGTGTGCTGAACAGCATCTCTGAATGAACATGTCGATCGTTGAAGCAGCCGGCCTTTTGGGTGACACTTTTGTGAGCCAAGAACAGGAAACTGAAGCTATAATTCACACAGTCTCACCAAAACTGACTAACAGCAGAGTGGCTAAAGGGTCCCTGGTCTCATGAGTTTAGAATATTTACTATGACATTTAGACGGTAATGTCAGAATTTAGTATAAACAACATGAAGCATGAATCATTCTGTTTTGTATCAACAGTTCAGGCTCGTGGTGATGTAATAGTGTGCTGGGTATTTTCTTGGCACAGTGTGGGCCCCTTAGTACCACCCGAGCGTTGTTTAAAAACAACAGCCTACCTGAGTGTTGTTGCTGACCACGCCTTTCCCTTTATGACCACAGTGTATCCATCTTCTGATGGCTGCTTCCAGCAGGATAACCCATCATGTCACAAAGGTCAGATCATCTCAAATTGGTTTCTTGAACATGACAGTGTAAATGGTTTTCACAGTTACCGCATTTCAATTCAACGGAGCATCTTTGGGATGTAGTGTACGTGAAGCACGGTTCAGCACTGTGAATGTGTTTCACAAAACAGCATCACTTTTATCTGGAGTAACGAGTTACTCCATGTAAATTACAGCTTTAATAGAAATGTCTGTCTCTTATGAGAGAAGTTCATGTATCCAGGTTAGTGTGAAAAGGGTGTAAAAATATTTTTCTGCTGGTGCAAGTGCTCGCGCTCAGGGTTAATTAATTCACACTCATTCATTTTTCACCCCTACCTCCCACGAGTTTTCACACACACACACCTGCATATGCTTACACGCCTACTCCCCTACACACATACAGCAAAGGATATAAACAAGCTGCGAGGTGATAGGGATAGCACACACACACACAGGAAAAACGGAGGAGCGAAGCTTTGAGTCACTCTCCACCTCCACTCTCTCTGTGTCCTGCTGTTCCTTCTTACCTGATGGGGACGCCCGACTGTTTGATGTGTGCGACAGTGGTATCGGGAACACCACACCCTGCGGTTCTGATCTGGTCTAATCATGGAGCCACTGCCGCGCTCTCCCGCCAATCCACATCCTGTCACCTGCAGGGGTAAAAGGTCAGTGCAGGTAACATCACAGCCCTCAAGGCAGGTAACTCACGATTATTTGTACCTTCACAAACAAACAAACATGGCTGCAAGGACACTCCGCCCACATGTTTCAAATCCACACCTTCACACAGGGTTAGAAATCATGTGCCTTTAGGGGCCTTTAAAGACACAGAAAAGGTGCTTCTTAAGTTTTGGAAGCACATTTACAGATGGAAACTGAAGTTAAGGGTGAAGACTGATGCAGAAAGTAATAGTTAGAGATGTAATACATGGGAAAACAAGATCCAT
The DNA here is from genome assembly GCF_963969265.1 of Rhamphochromis sp. 'chilingali'. Classification (NCBI taxonomy): domain Eukaryota; kingdom Metazoa; phylum Chordata; class Actinopteri; order Cichliformes; family Cichlidae; genus Rhamphochromis; species Rhamphochromis sp. 'chilingali'. The sequence goes on along the minus strand of NC_137945.1, from coordinate 13,728,419 downwards.
CGTAAGGAATTGTTTAAAAGGTTAACCAGTCAGGTACTTCTCACCATAATACCCCTACATCAAGTATTTTATTCAAAAGCAGAAATTAGATAGTCTTTCTTTTTCCTAGTCTTTCTTTTTCCTAAAAACACACTTACCCTGCTTTTGTCTCCTGTCTTTCTGTGATATGCAGTGCAATCACTTGTTATTTTACTCCATTGTCCTTTGGTGTCACTATAAATATCTCCATAATCAGAGTTAATAGCACAATTGTTGGACTGCATAAAGAGGGGCAATTTTTTTTAAATTCACTTTTTTGCTGTTGTTACTTAATAAATGAAATAAAGTGTCTTTTTCTAGCCTCCACCCTCCATAACAAAAGAAATCTCTCTGACACCCATAGTAGAGTGATGCAGAGAATAATAGGAGAGTGTTACGCTGCTACAATAACACCTCTTCTTTCTTATATGTTCAAGTGAAAAGAGATATTAAAAAAAAGGTTGTCTCAGGAAATGAGAACGCGTTGAAAGTTTGTTCGGTCGAAGTGAATGAATTAAAGACAGCATTTCTTTTACAAGGTGAGAAACACAAGCCTGCATATGAACTCTCATTTACAGAAGTATTGAGACCTGCCTTTTAAAATAAAGTTAGAAGGGTGTTTTTAATTATGCACTAGTGCCATTCAATCCTTCTTTTAAGAGGATGAGCACATTCAGAGTGAGGATTGTAAAATGTTCTGGAGACAGCTGGGTGACAGGACAGACAAGATAACCCAGTGTGTCTGAAGGTATTGATGCGGCTGAAGCTGTATCCAAGGAAATGGCGTGAGAGCCTTAATTCACAGCACCTATTCACAGGATACGAGTTATAAGAGCTGGAGAAAATGAGATATTTCAATTTGTCTGCAATCACAGCAACCATTCACATATCTATAGTGCTGTGAAAAAGTATTTACTCTGCTTCTGATTTTTTAGATTTTTAATTTTAGACAAAAAAAAAAAATACAAAATGTACTTTTTTTTAAAATGGCCTGGATTTATATAGCGCTTTTCTAGTCTCTAAGGACCCCAAAGTGCTTTACACAAACAGTCATCCACCCATTCACACACTGGTGATGGCAAGCTACATTGGAGCTACAGCCACCCTGGGGCATGCTGACAGAGGCGAGGCCGCCAGACACAGGCGCCACCGGGCCCTCTGACCACCACCAGTAGGCAAGAGACTGTCCAAGCCGAGGCTCGAACCGGCAACCTTCCGATTACAAGGCGAACTCCCAACTCTTGAGCCACGATCGCCCCTAAAGGCTGTTGATGAACTTGTGAAGTAATTTTGATTGGCCTGTCACTCCTGAGAAGGTTCATAACAGATCCAAGTTGCAGTTAACTGAAATAAAAAAATATATTTTGGGAGAAAAAAGTAATAACTGACTGACAATCACCCCTAAAACGGCTTAAAATAAAATAAGATATATTTTGTCCTAATAGTTTTTATTGGGACTTTGGATGTCTATATGAAACAGAGAGAATTTCACTATTCTGAAGGTTTTCAATTTCCACCCAATTTCTAATAACAAAAAAACAATAAAAAGTAAACCAAAATTAAACATTAAATAAACACTAAACGCTAAACTGAAATGAGCACAACCACCGTAGAAAGTAACTGAAGTTGCTGTGATAACCCTCATCAGTTTTTCTTGGTACAGTAGGTCACATGATTCAGAGGAGAGAAGAGGACAGACTGGGAGATACCAGCTGGCTAGACCTCCTCAGCTACATCCTTGGGTCATGTGAGAAACTACCTGGATAAACTAAAGAGGGTCATCACACTGAGCTAAAAATTAATTTAGAATACCTATTATGCACAGCAACACTTCTAAGTAAAACTATAAGTAAAAAACAGCCCTTGGAGTGAGCATAATATGCAGTATCTCCTTTGACTCATAAACCTCATCTTATTATTGGAATTTATAACATAATAAATGCAAAATGTGCGAAAACATACGTGTGTAATGTGTTTTATAGCCATCAAACAGCCGAGCTTATCGATGTCTTTTTGATCTTTTCCACCGCCCTCCTCTTACCATGAACTGTCTGTCAAAAATCAATTAATTTGTCAGAGGTTATTGGCCTGTCAGTGCATGGCATTTTAATAAAGCTGAAGGGCTTTGATAAGACGCTGCTTTAATTGTCAGCAAGCAAGTGATAAGGCTGCCTTTATTTATTTCCTCCTTTTATATCGTCTCCTACAATGGAAGATTCTCCAGTGCAGATTTAACAGTGTATTAAATACAACTATAGGCCTCGTGAAATTGTATGAAGAGTTTTCAGGGAGTGCTTTCATTTTAAACTCTCCTCTGGCTTTTAGAAAAAGACAGCGGCATCCCAACGCTGGGTCTTCCCCTCATACGTGTCATCTCTGTCATGCTGGTATTCTGAGCTGACACGTCTCCTTCCCATCAAAACGGCACGTCTGGCCCTCCTGGAGCTGTAGTCAAATGTCACCTAGACCCCCTCACCGAGTGATGCCAGCTCTGTGTCAGGTTACACCTCCAGACATTGAAGCATTTGAGTGTCATTCTTTTGTCGCTGCCCACTGCGATGACTGTGGGTAACTCTTATCCCTTTTGGAAAAATGTACAAGAAAAAATGGTTATCAAAGTGCAAACAGCTTCTGGTGATGTATTTGTGTGAATAAGTATCAGAACATTTATGTGGTGTTTTGGGCAACTTTTAAAAATCTTTGTTGATCATCACATTCTGCCGTGGTAATCACGATGGTAATCAGAAGATAACACGTGATTGGATTTGTTTTGGGATGTTGTTATATAGTCCTGCCATATCCAGAGTTAATATAGTATACATAGTACCATATAAACCTCCATTTCTCCTCCTCCATGTACTCTAACCAACATGAAAAGCTTCAAGGGGAACAGAGAACGCACACAAATCTGTGTAGGCACAATACCTACCTGAACAGGTGTGCCACAAAAACCCACAAGCCTTTAATTACTTTAAAGGTACAGTCAGTCCTTATACACAGAATAGTGTGACCAGGCACATAGAAGAGAAGTCTTAGATGTGTGATTTAAAATCATGACTTCAGACTCAAAATATGAAGGATGGTACCCATGTTTTATAGTTAGAGAACAGGTCCTATTCACCAGAGAAAGGAAATATGAAGGAAAGAGACAACATGACCCTCCAGACAGCTGACAAGAGCCGAAAAAACAACAACAGCTGGTTATAAGCTAACATTATGCCAGCAGCCGACAGCAGCAAAAACAGCAGTGTTTACCGGCAGTAAAATGTAGCATATCCTCAACAACTCACCACAGTATGTCTGTCATCAGTCGGAATCGAGTTACTCTGACTCACTGGCTCATGTCTGACTACTTTCACAAAGTTTTATAGCCTTTACCAGAGTAAATAAGGGTGGACGCTTCTCTTCCAGCATTAATAGGTAAGCAGTAGCCTGACAGACTTTTCACAGATAGGGAAAAACTCAGGGGAGGATCCAGATCTGGCCCAAACAGTAGTAGGAGCAGATCTGACTGTGATACAGAGGACTGCACTGCATTGTCATTGGTAGGGGACTCACATCACATCACAAGGCACTCCCACTGCAAAGCATACCCTGTTTTAATTTACTTTTGACTCTAATAGGTTCCATAATTTAGGTTTATATGGTTTATATGATGTGATATTCAGTAAGAGACGAAGCTAGACCACTATTGCAAATGTCAAGAAGTTAAGAACCTTCTGCACTGGCTTCACTTTTATTACCCAACAAAAAGAAGTTTTCCAGTATCTATCCACACATTCATCCATTTATCTATCTATCAGTTTCTTCCTCTTAACCATGTCAGGGTTGTGGGGTCTGGAGACTTACATAGCGAGTTGGTACAGTGGTCGCCTCACAGGAAGAAGGCCCGAGGGCCTTTCCTTTGCTGCTTGCTTTCTCCCTTATATCCAAAGATATGCATGTCAAGTTACTGTAACTAGGTATTCTAAAATGGCCATAGTTATGAACGTGAGTGCGAGCAAGAGTGTAAAACAATAACCCTGAGAATTTCAAAATGTATTATTCAGCACGTGTCACAATGGTTAGGACTGTTACCTCATAGCAAAAGGGTTCATGGTTTCTGATCAGCTGGGACGTTTCATTGGAGAGTTTGTAGGTTCTCCCAGTGCCTGCATGGGTTCCTTCTGGGTACTTTTACTTCAAACTCTAAGTACATGCTTATTTGCCGGTTTTTGTGTGCTGTCCCTGTAGATCCATAACTTTGCATCCAGTCCAGAGCCCTGTGTCAGCTGGGATAGGCTCCAGCATCCCATGAGCCTGAACTGGATGGATGGATGGATGGATATTTAAATATAATAAAAAGGATAAAAAGAACATCTGTCTCTTGTGAGTCATCAACTCTATGGAAATACATTTCTCCATCTCCACTTTGACTGAGTTTAGCAAGAGAAAATAACTTTAGAGTTCTTCTCTAAAACTGTGTAAAATCTATTGCATTCCCTATTGAATTAATGTGTCCTGTTGATGCCTTTTAACCTCTGTAATGGCCATAATCCATATTTCCATCATAAATACAGTATGAAAGAGGTGCTTGCACCTGTAGAGTATTGTTAACTAATTTCTGGTTCTTTGTGTCCTAATAGTTTCAGATCATTATTCAGTTTAAATGTCTTAACAGCTTTCATAGCATCAGTTTCAGTGGCAACAAACATCAGCTTGATTTTAATAGAAGGAGCAATAAGAAACGAGCACTGTTCCAAAAAACAAGTAAAGAGTTACAGGTTTCAGGCTGATGTTGCTGTTTTACTGTGATTGTTGTTATCAAAGGGATACCCTCGAAACGTTATGAAATACTTTCCAGAAATAACCACTTAGCAGCCAGGATCAAACATCACCCACACGCTTTCCCATGGGTGCAGCTATTCTGAGAGCACTTTCTTCTTTTCTTTCCAACTTCGCATCAGCCCCAGCACAGTTCAGAAGAGGATTTGTCATTTCCTGCTGCCGTCCACGTTAGTCCTTTCTCTAAAGCGTTAGTGAAATAGTCCACATGAAAACCTCTTGCATTCTAATTGATGACTCGAGCAAAAATGGTAAATACCTCTTGGTAAAAATATATACAAATGCCTCAGTGTTTCATTCCCCTCTGCACTGTGTTGCTTTTTACACCTACAGAGACTTGATTGAGTAGTTCTCAGACTGGCCTTGACAGGTTAAGTAGGGCACGAGACGCTGCTCTCTGCAGGTCCCCGACTGCTGCTAACTCACATTATCAGATAAATCTGTTTGAGGGCTTTCTTTTAAAGGCCGATAAGTCATGTTATCATGCACACCCTTCTCTCGCTAAAGTCTGATCTTGATCAATATGAAACATCGTGGAGATCTTCAGATTTTGCTGTAGGCTCTGCACAGATTTCATCCAAACTATTTTTTTCTCCACATTTAAATTGACTCTGGCATGTTTGCTTTTTGTACACCACATTTTGTAGTTCATGATAATTCAACACATTATGAAATCCCACGCAGCGCTGTCGGCTGTGGTGTTTCCTCTGGGCTAACTAATCATTTTCTCATTTGATGTGGGAGCCTCTTGTCTTGTTCAGACATCTTTTGGATAAAAACAAACAAACTAGAGTAATGGGCTGAGCTTCCCTTTTTAAAGCACCAAAGAAGATACAAAATTGACAATTAAAATCCTCTACATGGAATTTAGATACTTTCCAGACTTTCTGCCACTGGAAGAAAAAGCTTCTATTGGTCCTGTTTATTGTGGGTATTAAAAAGGCTCTATTCAAAAGTATTCAGCAACCATTTAACCCCTGAACCATGACATAATTGCCTTTTTAAAAATGAAGTGTTTATTGAACCTGACGAAAATAATATACTGCTCATTAAGGACACTGCACATAATTCAATCTCAGTATCACAAGTAGACTATAATGTAAAGGAAAACCACTACACCGTGACATGGCATACTGATTTTTTGTCTACCTTATATGAAAATTAAAAGTGTAATTAGGTAAATGTAATAATTTTATTTGATTTTATTTATTTACTTATTTGTTTTGTTATTTGAAAATTTTCTTGACTTATGGGTGAATCTCTTCAGGCAGCCACCTAGGGGCTTGTTAAATTAGATTTCTATTTGAGTAGAGTGAACTCTATGTCATGTTGAAAAAACAAGTTTGAGATTATTTGAGCTTTGACACATGGTACGTTATCCAGTTGGAAGTAGCCATCAGAAGATCAGTACACTGGGGTCATAAAGGGATGGACATGGTCAGCAATCACACTCAGGTAGGCTTGAAGGTTGGTCAGTTGGTACCCAAAGGGGCCCAGAACTTGCAAGGAAAACATCATCTTTACCTTGATACTGAATGGCAGAATGGATTCATGCTTTCGAGCTGTTTACTCCAAATTCTGACCCAACATCTGAATGTTGCCAGAAATAAATATTTCAATCTTTTCAATCTTATCTTGTCCAGTTTTGGTGAGCCCCCTCTTCTGCATACCTTGGTTGTAACCAGTGATTATTTTAGTTGCTGTTGCCTTCTTATCAACTTGAGGCAGTCTTTCCAATCTTCTGTTGTTCAGTGTTGGTGGGCCAATGGGAATCATAGCCTCAGTTTCATGTTCTTATTTGGGAGGAGTGGTGTTGTATGATGTTGTAGCCCATCTGCTTCAAGGGTAACCATGTCTGTTCAGACATGCTCTTCTGCATAACTTGTTTGTAGCAAGTGGTTATTTGAGTTATGGTTGCCTTCCTATGAGCTTGAAGCAATCTGGCCATTCTTCTTTGACCTCTGACATCAACATCCACAAAACATTTGTATGCTCGGTTTTACCTTTGGCAGGTCATCTTCGCCATGTCTGCATGCTGATATACACTGAGCTGCTGCCATGTGATTAGCTGATTAGATGTTTTCATTAACGAGGGGTACAACAGGTGTTCCTAATAAAGTGTCTGGTGAGTATATTTCAAATAAAATGCACCTTGTCTTAAAACACAAACATATTAATGTGAGCCTGACCTTAATATGCTGGTAAATGAGATCTCCGATCCATGGGAAGATTAAAAATTAGTATAAAGGTAATCAGTGAAGTTCCTAACAAACTTTCAGTGGCTGATGGAGGAATTAGTTAAACATTAATGCAGATCCCCATTAATGGGGTGAACAAATTCCCCATCCCATTAGCTTGCACAAACAGGTTTAGACTTTGCTGTCTGGAAAATCAAAGAGAGACAGGTGTTGGAGGTGTGTGTGTGTGTCTGTGTGCACTTTCTAGGCAGTTGTTCCTGTTGGACGAGACTTTATTTAAGGAAAGAGTAAATGCCAATGTGGCCCAAAAGGTGTCTAATTAAGGCCCTGACTGGCTGCAAAGAGAGCATATTGGTCAAACCATTATATCATCACCTTTCGCTTGATCCCCCCTTTGGTGTGAGAGCAAGACTGGAATGATTACCAAAAGGTTATGGATGAGTCCTTGAGGAAATACCCCACCATGTTTATCATCAATCATGTATCGACCGAGTTTGTCCAAAGATGGGAGGCTTCAGCATGTCCGTGAAAAACCTGAAATCTCGGATCAAACTAGTTACAATCTGTTAGAATATTATAGTTATGATGCTGAGATGTTTTTCAGTCTTATTTGCTTAAGGAAAATAGTCAAACTTTTATATTTTATGTGCATTCAAACACACACACACACACACACACACACATGCTATAAGTATTTTAATAAACTGGTATTTGTATAAAAGTATATAAGGTCCAGCTGGCCTAAGTATTTCTCTGTCTGTTCAGCTAATAAATATGTAGATAAATACACTTCCATACAGAACAAGCAGGTTATTTGCATTTGAAAGTAACCAGAGATGGGCAGTAACGCGTAATCCGATTACTTTTTTCAAGTAACGAGTAAAGTAAGGGATTACTATTGCAAAATCGGTAATTAGATTACCGTTACTTTCCCGTAAGCACGCTGCGTTCCTGCGTTACTAAACCCGTGATTTTTTTTTGCGAGAATGTCTCATGACAGTGACATAAGCGAGTGCAACATTCGTGGCAACAGCTGTGTGCAGATCAACAATGGATAATATATCGAGTGCGGAGAGAGTATGAGCGTGCAGCGTTTAAAGCGTGGAAGTACTGACCTTATTTTGAGTTTGATTCCATAAAAAGTGACAAAATAATTAGCGTCCGTTGTGCGTGGGAAGAAAACGTCTTTTTACAGCGAAAAAAATCCCTAAACTTCCAAGCAAGCGCCGAGTGCGCTACCATGTAATGGGAAATTCACAGAGAAACACAGATTCTTCCACTGACCGCCGCGGCACACCTGCACCAGGGTAAACCTCCGCCTACCGCAGTCCTGCTTTACAGGTGAAAATAGAGCAACAGGACCGCTAGTCTTTGATTTTATTTATTTTCTGCTGTGTTTTACTTGCATCTATTTGAAAGACTGAGTGTAAACACAAAAAATATTTTATTTTATGTGCTGGAATGTGCAGAAAATAGGTTTAAATGTTAAACAAATTTCTTCCAGTCAGCGAATGTTGCATATAATTTAATGTTTGCTTGATGCATAAAGTTAAAAGATGAAAACTAATAAAACAAGTTTTAAAAAGAGACTTTTCCATTTGATTACATTTTGTATGATGGATTATGTAGAAAAAGTAGAATTGATCTATCGCTTTATCACCTCTTCAGGTTGTAAATCGTGTTTTTAAAAAGTAACTAAGTAATTAATTACTTTGGAAAATAAGTAAGCAGTAAAGTAACTGGATTACTTTTGGGGGAAGTAATCAGTAATTAGTTACTGATTACTTTTTCAAGTAACTTGACCAACACTGAAAGTAACACATTTAAATGACTACATATCATTTACACATTATGAACAGTGTACTGGCCATTGCCAGGAGTGGTCACGGTGCGCTTTGTGGTTTCAGATCTCAGCACAAGAGGAATTTGTAAGCTTATTAGAATGAAAATGAACTCAATTAGGTGATATTTGATATTAAACATGTTTCGTGTAATGAGGAGCAAAGCCACCGAGCAGATTCAGCTCCTGCTTATTCATGATAGCCTGGATTCGAGCCAGCTCCTGTCTGACTCATTTAATTATTTTTGTAAACTATTTAGCACAAATCAAGTCATTCATTAACGTGGCTTTGATTGTCGAGAACTCCCGAGGATCAGTTTGCTGAATGTAAATTATTTACTGAGTCATAACAGCTGCGTGTTACCATCTGGCTTAGAGTCATTATGTTTCCAGTATAAACTGCTGCTGGCATTTGAAAAAAAAATACCCTGTGTGTTGCTCTTATAGAACAATGAAGCCGATCCAGGTGATTTTTTTTTTTTACAGACCCGTCATCTGTGTGTGAGTTGTTGCACGGAGGCATGGTTTTTACAGCTGTGAAGGAAATGTGACTTCTATAAAAATATATCCCAAACAGTAGGAAATTCATTTGTTAGAGTAGTTCAACACAGACTATGTGAAAATACAATACAATGTAACAGTGATAAAGTAAATAGCTAAATGAGGTAAAGAGTCATTTAAAATCAAAACTATAAAGTAAATAAGTATGAATTTAAGTAAAAGTAAAATAAAAAGGCCTGTAAAAGTCTAAGAACATCCTTACTGCATTCATAGGAATTAAGAGTGTAAGTAGCAGTTAGGTGCTGATAATCAGATGAACTTGATAAACTAATTGATCACCAGCGAGCGTGAGCAGCTTTATAAAGGCAAACACTTTGGCAGTTTGGTGGCCTGGAGCATTCAGGTGTGTATTAACACAAAGACACAATCTTCCCAGAAGTGGATGTTCCTGCAAATTCACCTGAGGCTCAGACTGTGCAGTGCTCAGAGAAGTTTCAAAAAACTCAAGAGGTACATCTCAGCCTCTACAGAGCTCTTAAATCTTAAATTTCATTAAGGGTCGGCAAAAGAAAACCTCTTGTCTCTAAAAGAGGACACCTGACTAAAATACTGTGGATAATATTAAGAGAGCTGTGCATAAATGAATGTCCACAAACATTAATGAACTCAGGTAAAGTGATAAAGAAGACTGGACCACAGCTCCTCCACAATGACATGAGGGACTGATAAAGTCGTACAGAAACCGCTGCTTCATGTTATTGCTTTTAAAGGTGGTACTACACACCATGGATCATGGTGTGAACTTGGCTTTTCCTGTGAAAAATTCCTTTTTCACATGACTGTGATGTCATGACTGAATCATAGAATCACTCTGCAGCCACGACTTTCTAAATTCAAATACACGCTAATACTAACAGCAGCAACACATGTCCGTATCCCCACAGACACAACCACAATGGCAGACATAATCTGTGCACCAAACATATCAATAGCCAATGCTCCACCCAGTACAGGGATTATTGATCTGATCAGATGCATGGCCTATAGTGAAAGTTTTCACAGTTTTAGAAAAAACATGTTTATGTTGTTGTCTGTTCTCAGTCATCCAGGTCATTGTAGTCTAAGGAGCTTGGAAAGAAAAGCATCTGGACTTGTTTAAGTTGCTTGAAGATGTTTCACCTCTCATCCGAGGTTTATGTTGTTGGAAATATGATATAATTGGCAAGATTTAACTTCTTGTTATGACAGCTTGACCTTCATTGTGATGCACTTACAATATTAACAGTAGTTTTGGCAATGCTGACTGTCAACAGCAAATAGTAACCCATCTGTTTGTGAACTTTGTAAATTTAGAGTAACATCATACAGTTCCTCCTCTTTTGAGGTGTACAGCGCTTTGCTAAAATTTTGATGTTGTAATTTCAGATGCATGACTTTCACTTTTCTAGTATTACCCCATCTTTATTTTATTTTCAGAGCTCCCTTTTTTAACATGTAAATATAACTTTTCCTGTATCCTTTTGCCCTCCCTTGTCCCTCTCATGCTTAACCCTGCTATGGTCGTCAGTTTCTACGCAAGTCCCTCCTCTCAGAGCTCCAGAGCCCTGGAGAGCGAATGCTGAACTGACGGCATGTCATCGCTGTCCCATATCAATGACTCACTGAGGCCCGTGTGCCCCGGCCTGTCACCGGCCTGTCGCTCTCTCTTGTGGACCGGGTGGCAGCGTGATGTCTAACCACCTCACTGTTGTTAACACCAGCTTAAAGGAAAAAAACCACACCTCACCTGAGAAAGTTTGACCTTGAAAATATCTGTGTCTTTCCTGATGTCACTTTGAGCATCCTTTCACCACAAGCCTTCACCAAATACAATGTGTTCATGCCAATATGACCTCCAAGCCCGAGTGACTAATTGCAAAAGTCCAAGAGGTGGATTTCCCTAAACTGCTGGAAGCAATGTTACATCATTAGAGGAAACTAATTATAACAGATCTGCAAGCTGTCAGGAATAAAGGAATAAGGAGGCAAGTGAAAAATGTAAGTAAGCCAAATTAAGAAAAGCTTTATGTGTTTTGGCAGATACTGCAGGGCATCTGGACCCCAAAACAAAATATTTGAAATGGTAATTCATGTTAATAGAACACACAAAAGAGGCTGTGGGAGGCTGTGCAGTGATGGAAATTTTCACAACATAGAGTGAACATTCATAGTACTCCAATGTAATTAAGTAATGGTAAAGAATTAAATGACAGAAGAAAAAAAAACAGTTTTTCACCATCTGCTATAGAAATTTAGATTTTCCACAATTTACAAAGCAGCAACAATTTAATTTAATGTAACCTTTTGCATTAGCTTTAAGATCCTTCACATATTATTGGATGCTGTTATATGTCTGATACTCAAAACGTGAGTAATAGGTGTAACTCACTGTTTGTTGTGTTCAAGTTTACACAAGTACATTTACTTCTTGCCATTATTGCTTTTTCATGGATATCAAAGAGAGTAAAATAACAGTACTGTGCAAAAGTCTTTAGCTACCCATCATTTATTTATGTCTTGCTTCTGAGGAACCAGACTGTCTTTAACTTTCTGAAAGTGGTCTGAAGCAAAGGTTTGTTAGGCCACTTAACAGTGACCTGTGGAAGTATGAAAAAGGCACCAAACTCAAGGGATGGACCAGTGTTGTGCCCATAACAGATAACAGAGGAGAATTAGTATCTTCAGGTATTGTGTTACAAACAGCCAATCACAAAAACATATAATTTTGTTCCATTTCTTTATTTGAATGTATGAAAAACACAAAAGATAACACAGAACAAAACCAGCATTACTAACTGTAATGTTTCTATAGTCAATGTTCTTTCTCAAATGTTCTTTTTAGGTTTTTAAACTCTCACTCCAAAAACTAAAACTACTGATTTATGAACATGTTAACCTTAGACCTCGGAACTGTTAGATTTTAGACGAGAAACACACACTTTAATAAAAACACAGAATGAACCCCTCATTGGTTTGTCCACTGTTGTTCTGAAATCTCAAAACTGCAAGTGCTTTGCAGCTAAAGAGGTGGGACCCAAGGACACTATGCACACCCATGTATAGCTTGTCAGTCATGCTGTATTTAAGGAGACCAGAAACTAGCAATTATGATTAAAAGTGCATTAGGTAAATGTTTACTAAGGTAACAAAAAAAAGTGAAATGTAAAAGCAATTTCACATAAACCTCTGCTGTGTTAGTGAAGTCGCCCCCTGCTGGTGAATAGTAATGTAGGTTTAAGGCTGATTTGGTTTCACCCAGAAGCTACATCGACTTCTTTGAACTCAGACTATGATTCTGTATAAACCTCTTGTCTTGGATTTAATTAATTTAAAAGGAATGAAGAATTGTGTTAAACTTCAGAGGATCATTCATTCTTCAGTTCTGAAATCGACACACTGTGCCAATGAGCACATTAAGTACACCCTAGGAATCTATTGCAATTCAATACAACAGCTTTGCAATAAATTTTTACTTTACAAAGCTGTAATATTCCGTTTTTGTTGACGCCGCTGGACGTTTATTACTTGACGTCATAGTTAAAAGGTGTTGTACTAGACACAATTATACTGAGATGTGTTTCTAATTTATTTTCGTCTTTATTTATGCTCATGAAAGGAGCAGATCAGAAAAGCCTGATCATTGTAGTCATCATAAAAGTTATCTTTATGGCGGAGCAGTTGCATTGGATAGCATAAAAGACTATCTCAGCAGTGTTGTTAGCTATTCATTGCTATTCAAGATACACACTACATTGCATCTCACTAAATTCACTGTGGAGTATTCATCATCCCTTGGCATTATAAATGGCAATAGTTACAGTTTTTTTTTTTCTTCAAGTCTTTTTAAAGATGAGAGCAGTGTGTCCTCAGCTATTCTCCTGGGTGGAGATGTTTTTATTGGTGATAACTTTAACACAGATTAAAGAGATATTTCTAAACTCCTGAACATTTTGATTGTTGTAAAATGTAGGATTATGATTAATTAACGTACCCGTGGCTTTAATGTAGGAATATGAATAGCTGTCTAACTTACTTTAATAAAACAGGATAGCAATTAATGATTTAAGCACAGGTGTAGAATTCAGAGTAGATGAATGGGGCATGCAATAAAACCATGAAAGAAGCAAAGAGGCATATTTAGAAAAACTGCAATCATTTTACACAGGGAGGAAACAGTGTCTCAAAAGCTATCTTCGTTTTACTCAATGAATCTTTTTTTCCCCTCAAAATATCAAAATATAATTATGAATTCAGATTTCATGATTTCAACTGAAGCCCTGTCTCTCTCACACACACACTTCTGCGCACTTGGGACTTCTGCTTATTGCTTTATGTAAAGACATTTTAAAAAAGACAAAAGTACACTCAATGGTACACCAGTTCAAATTCTTGTTGATGAAAGTAACTAATCAGCCAATTATAAGTCAGGAACTACACGTAGTTAAGTATGTCATCATGATTAAGATGCCCTGCTGAAGTTCAAACTGAACAACAGAATGGGAAAAAAAGGTGATTTAAGTGACTTGAATGTGGCATGGCTGTTGGTTCCAGATGTTCTGGTCTGAGTATTTCAGAAGCAATTATAGGTATACTATAGTTTTCACACATAACCATCTCTATAGTTTACAGAGAATGGACTGTAATTAGCATTTAGAGGTCAGAGGAGGATGGCCAGGCTGTCTCAAGTTGATAGTAAGGCAACAGCAACTTGAATAATTACTGGTTACAACCAAGGTACGTAGAAGAGAGGGTGTCTGCCAAAACAGGACAGCACAAAATTGAAAAAGCATTGGCTGATCTATTCAGTCTCAGTTTCAGCTGTAACATTCAGATGGTTGGGCCAGAATCTGACCTCAACAACATGAAAGCATGGATCCATCCTGCATTATAGCAACAGTTCAGGAAGGTGGTAGAGGTGTACTAGTGTGGGGGATGTTTTCTTGGAAAACTTTGGGCATTGTTTCACAGTGACAGCCTACCCAAGTATTACTGGTGATCATGTCTGTCCCTTTATGACCACAGTGTACCCCATCTTCTGATGGCTGCTTCGAGCAGGATAACACCATGTCACAAAGCTCAAAGCATCTAAAACTGGTTTCTTGAATATGATAATGAGTTCACTGTACTCAAATGGCTTCTACAGTCACCAGATATGGTGAAACTGGATATCCACATCATGAATGTGGGGCTGAAAAATGTGCACCAACTATGTGATGTTGTCATGCCATATGGGCCAATGAGTGTATACTTAAAAATAAGGCATGCATCGTAACACAGGAAAAAGCTGTTTTGTTTGCTGTACATTTTTGTCCAGTGTGGTTTTAAGTCTCCTTTGAACAAATAAAAAACTCATTTAGCCCTACTGTACTTCTATTTTATCATTTTCCAAGCAGTCAGTTCAATAACCGAGAGCCCAAGTCAATACTCAACAAAGGTTAGCCATCATAGTCTCTTCCATAGAGCTCCGATCCATACCTCTGTATGACTAGCCTGTTTAAACACTCGGCCTACTGCTGGCTTTGTTTGTGCAACGGTTTATTGAACTGAAGTTATTTTTATGTCCCCAAAAGTTATTCACTCCACCTTTGATGCATAGGCTGACTATAACACATTTATAAATGTTTTGTTATGATTATAATGTGTTTTGATCTCAAACTACATATCACTCTTTTCTTATTTAAATCTCGCCCGTGTTTCTCTGTGCCTATGTATTCCTTGATGGTCAAGATAAAAAGAAATAGAGGCTGTTGTTTCTGTGTCGTAGAGGTGGGACTTTAGGCAGCTGCAGACATGCCAGTTGGACTGTGATTGATGGAAGCTCCTCTAAAGGACTGGGAAGCTGGCTCTCACCGGCAGCAATCTGCCAGCACTGCAGCCTCATCAACACAGACCCACATCCTACACTCACGAATTTACTGTTTCCCAAACTCCCAGTGCCACAGAGATAGTCGTCATTATTTCTCTTGATACCCTGTTAATATTTCATGGGTATTACGACTGAAGCGATTTTTTCTCTCATCTTCTTCTGCTCTATTTATAATCCTCATAAAAAATACTCCAGGTGTGTTCTCTCCTGGGTTTTCCCCAGCCACATGCACGGAAATCTGTTTCCAGCAATGTCAAGGCAGTGGGCAGGGCCAAAGGATACCACTCATCCTTATGTGTTCAAAGCTCTCTGCATGATTCACTTACACTTACTGAAGTGTGCAAGATGGCCTGCATGACTGGTCCTGTTACATGAGGAGGAAAAGAATGATATTTATCCACCTATCCCTCTTGCAGCCACTTTTTCAACTGCTTATCCAACTAGGGTCACAGAGGTGTTGAAGCCTGCATCAGCTGGCTTTGGGCAAGAAGCAGGGTATGGGGTCTAGTGCTTGAAAGACTGAACAATTCTGCAGAATTATTCTTTGCATTTCTTAATTAGATGAAAAACTGGTAACTTTTTTCCTCAGAGTCTAAATCTACCCCAGTTGGTACTAATGGCACTAAAGTGTGCCAAGAAAACATTCCCCACGTTTCTTCCTCGAGTTACACCAACAACAATATCCCAAACTGTTAACACAAGACAGAATGGATGCATGTTTTCATGTTGTTTACACTAAACTCTGACTCTAAGAGACAAATGGTACAGCAGAAATTAAACTTATTAGAGAAGCCGATATTTTTCTGATCTTCTGTTGTTCAATTAAGTTAGTTAACTGTGATTTATCATATTTTCTTGGAAAGCCAAGTTCAGTTTCACTTGATACAGTCAGGTCTGATTACTGGCAGACCAGTTGAATCACTTAAATAGACCCTATCTGACCGTTCTACACAAATGTAGAAAACTTGGAGCAGTGGTGAACCAGAGCACATCGACAACTCATCCAGGTCTCAAAAGAACCCAGAACAACATTAAAGAACCGCAGGCTTCACATGTCTCAGTTAAGGTCAGAGTTCATGATTCAACAATAAGAAAGAGACTGGGCAAAAATGGAATCCGTGGGAGAGTTCAAGGAGAAAGCCACTGCTGACCAAAAAGAACTGAAAGGCTCGTCTCACATTTGCCAAAAACATCTTGATGATCCCCAAAACTCTGTGGACTGACAAGAAAAAGGTTTAACTTGTTGGAAGGTTTGAGTCTTGTTACTTTTGGCATAAAACTAGCACATCATTTCAGAAAATGGACATCATACCAACAGTAAAATATGGTGGTAGTGTGATGATGTGGGGCTGTTTTTCTGCCTCAGGACCTGAAAGACTCGCTGTGGTGAACGGAACCATGAATTCCACCGTCGACCAAAACATCCTGAAGGAGAATGTCCTTCCTTTTGGTCATGACCTCGAGCTGAAGCACACTTGGGTTCTGCAGCAGGACAATGACCTGTCCACACCAGCAAACCCACCTTTGAAATGCTTAAGAAAAACAGAATGAAAACTTTGGAGTGGCCTAGTCGATGTCCTGACCTGAATCCGATTGAGATGCTGTGGCATGACATTAAAAAGGTCATGCCACAGCTTAACCTCCAATGTGGCTAGATTACAACAATTCTGCAAAGATGACACTTGATTACAGTTGTGCTGCTAAGGGTTGCCCAATCAGTCATTAGGCTTATGGACAATCACTTTGTGAAGGTTTGGACCTTAATTTAGAAACTGCATTTGGTGTTTACTTGTGTTATCTTTATCTAATATTTTAATTTGTTTGATAATCGGAAACATTTAAGTGTGACAATGTTTGTCACACAGTTGGATAGTTTTACTTTTGTAAGGAGCACAGCTTTTTTATTATTTAGCTACGCAGCAAGACTTTGTACAGTCAGCAACAATTCAGTTCAGTCCAGTTATCTGCTGAAATGTTGCATTCATTTATCTGGTTTTCTTCCCTCTGCCTTCTACAAACACAACAAAGGTAGAAGGATCTTAATGCAAAATGTGGCAAGTTGAAGAGACGAATGGTCTGCGTCATGTTACTACCACTGCTGACCTATGCTGATTGGTATTCTGCTGGTGAAACTGATAACATGCCTCCCTTCTTCCAGCAAATACAGAAGATTCACAAACCAACCAGGCATGGAGATCTACATGCACAAATTCTGATTTATGACTCAGTATATAAAGACTGCATATACTATATTTTCAATAACCAGTTCACTTCAATCAATAAAAGGTAATAATAATAATATATAATGGTGAACCACAGTGAGTAATTCAGTTTCACTGTGCAACATTTTATGTGTGACCTATCTGAACTCTCATAAATAAACAATTAAATTTGTTTTGGCTGGACTCGGAATGAATTTCTTTGTGATTTTTGACACTTTATCAGAGTTAATTAGTGGTGTCACAAACAGACAGTATCATTTCCAACTTGCAGACTTAATTGCCATATTGACACACCAAAGTTGCTTTGAAGACAGCAACTGAATCCAAGACTTCTTCCTATCTTCAAAGGAATGATTTCAAAGGCAACAAGATTGCAACTTCACTGAACGCTGTTGCAATAACTTTGGTCGCACTACAGTCTCCAACCATTGTTGTTGCCGAATGTGACTGTTCAAGGGTGAAATTTCAAATACTGATACAGGGGTACTGTACACTGTGTGAGACACAACATGAAACATGAAACAAAACACTATCCTGATCCAGATTTAACAGGGAAATACTGCCACACTCAATTAATGGGGTACTGCACTTGTTTAAATCTATACTGTGCATCTTTAAGTTACTCCATTCCTTTCGTTAGTGTTAATTCAGCAGAGAAGTTCCACTTCGCTTTCTAACAAATCATTATTTTAGCACAAAGACTCTCTAGAACATTGAGCTTTACAATCAAACAATGTCTACTTCATCTGTTTTCACCCGCACAATGAGTCTCGACTATCGTCTGTATTAAACAGCTGCCGTTGGCATCGCAATGATTTGAACATCCTCCCACAGAGTTACAAAAGTCCATAATTTTGTTTACTCCTCTCACAGTGCAGTTCCCTGCAGCAGTTTATCCGGTCTGCTGCAACATGACCCATCGCTGACACAGAAATAACATTTCAGAAATCCCAAAAAGTAGATTCTGTTCATCTGAAATCTACTTTTTGGGATTTCCTTACCTGGATGACTGAGCATGCACCACGAAAAAATTTAAGAAAAGCTTCTGAATAAAATATCAAGATATGTAAAGCAATCCTTAGTGAAAGTTGTCTCAAATGAACCTTGCTTCCATGAGCCAGTGCGAGTCTCCTAGTGTAGTGTGTTATGAAGTTTATAAATCGAAAAGAAGGACTAAAACAGCGGGAGGGGGGTAAGAAAAGAGAGCTGTCATGAATCTTTCTGCTCAACAAAGCCAAAAGATTTGTAAATCTGGCAAAGAGTGATTTCCTGCCTGCTGCCATCCACCTGTCAGCCATTTTGACACCTAAATTGTTAATATCCCTCCTTTTTTCTCCTTCAGTGACTGTTTTGGACTCGTTCCTCATGTCCGGATATTCAAACATTCCTTTTTTTTTTTCTTCACCTTTCCATTGACTCACTGACACATGCTGCTTGCTGACAGACAGATCTTCACATGTGAGACATGAGGTATCCTGTGAATGAATATGGATGGAGTCGTCCATCCGTCCATCTGCCATTAGCCTTCACTGACACGGAGTGCTGACAGGGCTCGGAGAGCAGCTGAACAGAATCTTAAAATGAACTCGATGTGAATGAGGCTCTAATGTTTTCTCAAAAAAGAAAAACACACAAAAAAACAAAACAAGGACTAATGCAGTCAGAACAGTTGCAGGCACATTTACAGTATACACCAGGAGTGAGTACAACCCGGTGCAACGTCATGATTGAGACCTGGTATAATTCTGAGCTGACAGTGGAATATTTCTTCTGATAAACAATCAAAAACAAACACTTTTAAAAAGATATTTAAAACAGAGGTTCAGAGGAAGAAACTTAATGCAATAAAAGTAAGATCGCCTGTCAATTCCAGTAAGTGTGAATACCTACACATGGCTCAAAAATAGTCTGTGAAGTCCGTGGGCTGTCTTAATACAGGGCCCCTGGGCTGCATGTCTGTGTCGTGGCTTCTGCATTGAAAGTAATTGCCAAAGGAAATAGAAAAATGTGATTTTGAGACTTCATAAAGATGAAAAAGCATTGAGGAAGACTTGTGGCCAACTAAAAATCAGTGGAAACTGTAATCAGGAGGTATAGAACAAGCATAGTGGCACCAATCAGAGCTGCAGTGGCTATTCTCCACCTCGGAGCACTCGCACAATCGAGCTCATAAACAGACGGGGTGAGTGCTTCAAACCGACACGCGGGTTATCACTCTGCTTGCTTTTTGGTACAAAACCCAGAAAGATTAGGCCTGTGAGGTCAACATGACTGATGACCATAACCTTAACGTCGTCATGGGTCGAGGTTTTTATTGACCTAACATGTTAGGTTTTCTTTGGACTTTGTTTTCTGTTTCTTTCTTAGGTTGTTTATGGTATCTTCTGTTGCAGTTACTACTGTATTTATCATATTACTTCTTTCAGTTTGCCCTGCCTTCTGGTTTTTCCCCACGTATGAGTTTAATCTTTCTGCCTCAGACTCTGAATTTGGAGTCCTCCATTTTTACTAACCTTGACAAACGCTTTGCTATCAGAAAATGTCATATTTGTTTTGTAGCGGTGTTAATTTCATTGACTAATGACTTTAGTCATAGTTCAACTGCCTTTTTTTTATGAAAACAAGACAACAAAAACTTTTACGAATGAATAAAAATGAGATGCAAATATTCTGGAAAGATGAGATCCAATCAGAACTAATTAACGATGTCTTGAAAGGCGGGACAAGTTTCGAAGTGATCCAATCAGACGTAATCTCCTCATGCAGCAAGGTTAGACACACACATTTGTTCTCCTCCTGAGAAACGGTACACCTGGCTAAATGATGTTTTAGTCAAAAGACTAAATAATCTAACGGTCTTTCTCCAAAGCATAGAGTTAGGGTGGGGTTTCATCACAGGGTTAAACTCACAGTACACAAAAAGAAGCTCCCTTTTTTTTGTTGTTGTTTTGGTCAGATGGAGCAATTAGATGCTGTGTTACGCCGCTCCATTAGAGCAGCTGTGGGTGGGGGATGACATTTACACTTAGCACCATGAATGTCTGCTGATATACCAAAATACAGGCTGAGAAAATGACTCAGAGATTCCAGAAGCTCGGCCGAAGAGGAAAATTCCAGCATGATAATGATCCACAGCACACGGCCAAAATCTCCCAAGAGCTTCTAAAGACGGCAAAAAGAAAACTATGAGGTGGACAAAGATGTTGCCTGACTAAAATTCAGCAGAAACTTTTAGGGTATTTTAAAGTGGAACAACGGAAAGAAGTCCCTCCTCCACTGACATCAAAGCACTGTCAATGAATTGCAGTAAAACTTTTGCACTGCGGACAACTCTACAGTAAGCAACTAGCTGTCCAAAGGTTGGAGGGAAATCTGGTACATCAGTGCATTCTAATTTTGAGCTTTGCCGTGTTTACGTTTAAATAAAATTACTTTGCTATTCTTTTATTAATATCAAAAGGACACCAAACATATTTTGACAGCATGGCATTCCCAAAAATAGTTCCCTTAACCAGGCTGTAACCATCCTGGCATTTGTTTTTGCATATTTGCTGCAGACGACCTCCTAACTGCCACCTGCTGAGAAGCAAATAAAGCAATATCCAGGTTGTGTTCCTGGAATTAAAAATAACCTTATTCTGCCATGCCTGGTTACTATGATAATTCAACATGCTGACCCCACGGGCATGTCACAAACACTCACAAGACACAATTAAAAAAGGCAAAGGTTTTGCAGCAACCTGTAAGAGGAAAGGAGACTTTATACACACACATTGAATTTAAGGGGAAAATCTGTTTGGTTATTTCACCCCTTTTTGTTCCGCTTGTGTATTGTGTTAAACAGAAGTTTTGGGTGGTTGTTCAGGATAAAAGTGTGAAATCTTGGAGCAAAAGCATGTTCTTGTAAAATTACAAGCTCCACAGCGTGCCTGGATTTAGCTCTGAAACATGCTCCTCTTTCCTTCTCCTTTCTTCATATGTATATTTAATAGCAGCCGGATATATCCTGTCCCCCTGGGTGGCTTTCAAACACTTCATAAAGTACATGTTACGGTAAATCAGATTAGTCTGCATCCTCATAAATATATTTAAGAAATTCAACGAAACAGTTGTTTTGATTGCTTTCATCTCAAATTTAGAGATAAATGAATCCTTTGAGGAAATGAAATTATCATTTGAATGTGTATCAGAGAGGAAATCAAAGCTCACTACGCCGCCTGCATGAGGAACTGCATGAATAAAAAATCATTTGTGTAGTTTAATATCACCATCTCGCTGATTAGTGCCGAGAAGTCAGAGGATATCAAATAAGTGCCCACAATGAAGTAAGTAACAAAAGGAATATCTGCACAAAGAACATGAGAAAAGAGCCCATTCAGTTGAAAAATATCAAGTAGTCGTATCTCTTTGGACCACAGAGCTTTTCTTCAGAAATGTACCGAGATACTTGTGTTGCTTCCATGAATATCAAGAGTATGTGATAATAAATTTATACCTTGGGAATTGTTTCCGTGTCTCCATACTATTCTTCGTATTTCACATTCTCTCTGATGATGCTGACGAAAGTGCTGCTGCTTGTTGGCATCAAATGTTTAGAAGTATGAGCTTCATGAGTGTGTCTAGCAACGCAAGCACAGAGGACGGGGCTGTGGGACTGAGACAGACGAGGAAAGCAGCACCTCTTAGGAAATAATTATCTCTGTCATCCCCCCGCAGCCTCCTGTGGGACAGCTAGCTGTGATGACTGCCAGTTTGCTGCCCGTCTGTCTCTAAACCAAAGACTTTGTTTTTTCCCTCTGTGCGAGGAGTTGTTGACAAAGCTTCTATTTAGAGCAACATTTTTCCTCAACTCTGTCAAAGCAAGGGCTACATGGGAAACGGGTTGCGGTTGATGGTGTGGGACAGCTTGCACACTGGAGAGATTGCAGAAAATGATTTAATACAGCACTTACATTGAGTAAAGTGTATGTTGAAATCAAAAGGTTTCAGTAATAATGGAGACTAAGAGTATCTAATAGTGTTTTAGAGCTGCACAAGCGCTTTCAGGTAGATGTAGCCTTCATGATATCACCCACTGCTTTTGGGCAATCATTTAAATAAGTCAGAAGTTGGAAATTCCGAGTTCCCAGTTGGAATTTCTTTTCTAGAGCACCCTCTCATCTTGGATTTCCCTATTGGACAGTCAGAGTAGACCAACATGCCCCGAGTCAGCAATCCCAGATGGAAGAACACAGTTAGTAGTACAAATTGTTGAAGTTGTACTACTAATTGAGTTCTTATGTAAACTCTAATGTAAAGAGTAGTAAAACTGTAAAACTTGTACTACCATGCACTGAACAGGCTCTCTCCATGAATGTGTATTTTAAAGTGCTAAAACATAAGTATTTTGCTGTATTGCTGATAATACCTTACAATAGCCTGTTGGTTGTCATTTTTGTGCCCCGTCTTCTCTCCCTTTCCTCAGTCCTCATGTCTCCCATCAGCACAGCCCAGGGGTCACCACCAGTCCTCATTGAAGCTTTGCCCAAACCACAGAAACCTAAATCTATCTCTATTCCATCCATCATTCTCCTTCAAGAAACATTGTCAAGGATATGGTCCCTGCCAGTGAAAGCTTGTCTATAGGATGTGGTAAAAAATAATGGTGGTCAAGCCACAATATCCTCTTATACTGTATTTCTATGCATGTTCACAGCAAAATATAAAGAAATGAGGGGTGGCTTGAGATGTTTACACAGTGTGTAGCTGCTAGTCATTATTAATTAAACCTTAATAGCAATATCCAGGTGGATATTTAAAAAAAAAAGGACCATCCTTAGAGTTGTTATAAAGGAGAAAATGACCCACAGAGGCCAAAATTGTAATTTGCACCAGGCTGTAAATATGTTTTTTAATGGTTCAAAGTTAGGCATTTAAACATGGGGATCTATAGGGACTGTTTTGCTATTTGAAATCAGTCCCCAGTGGTTATTAAAGGAACTGTAGTTTTAGCACCTCTGCCTTGATATGTGTTTTAAGGAGTATTCTAAGGATCGGGATGCATATCGAACACTGATGCCAAATCAGATCAATAATTAGTCTGTGGAAGTCAGGAAGTCGAAAGGAATTTAACTAATGAGTCACCAGTTTATCGACAGTCTTAATATTTTTTTCCTAATTCAACCAGAGTGTAAATTATAGCAAAGAAACACAGTAAAAGATTATTTTGGACCATAACAAATCAAAACCGGTAAATGTCATTTAAAGGTAAAGTTTCATTTTAAAGGTCATCCATACTAATGCAGTATTGTCTCAATAGTGCTTTTAGTAGAAAAAGAAAAAAATCATAATTAACAGAAAACCAAACATTTTAATTCTCCTATTCTGATACAAAGGTACTCGAGCAGTAGCTGTTGTTGTTACTAGCCGAACCAATACATGATTCAATACTACTGTCATTACTATTACTACTACTACTGTATCTATAAGTACTGTTTAGTACATTATTACACAAATTCCCACAAAGCAACAATGGCGAGCAGCGAGGTCATAGTCAATTTGCTGTAAAGCTCCAGTGTGTTATCCTCAGACTTCACTTTTCAAATGGGCTACCAATACAGCAAAACATATCAGCAGACTGGGGTTGTTTTTGAGGATTTGAAACAAAAACTTTCTTTTTTTTCCCTTGGCTTTAATAGAGGAACAGGAGAAGCTGGAGGAAGAAGGGGTGACAAGGTCTTTGTTCTGGTGCTTCATCTTGAGTTTGACAGGACACGCTCATTTCACCGGCGCCTGTAAGAGAGATGATGACTGTGGTGACTTCATTCAGCAGCACATGGCAGGCTTTTAGAGACCAACTGCATCCAGGATGACAGCTTCTATTCAAAAAGCAAGTAATGAGAGAAGGTAAAGGGAGGAAACAACAGATGTCTTAGACAGTGACAGTGTGATACAGTAAAGGTACACTTCAGTCAGCTTCATTTATCATCTGTTCATCTATATTTTCTTTTGCTTTACGTCTTTGCACTTTCCTTCAGTGGTTATAAGTAAAAAGAACACCAAAGACCACTTAAACCCTTTACAAATAAAGTAAAATGTGTGTGAGTCTTGATCAGACTGAAGGATGATGCATCACACACTCTTTGTGTTTGTGACATGCCTGATTGTGAGAGCTGATGGCAGGTTTCATCTATGTTGGCTGTTTAAAATAAAGAGAAATCCTTGGAGACCTGAATTACACTATTGAGTAGCTCTTCACCTTCAACCTCACAAAACTCATTTATGTTAATGTTTCACTTTACTTTAGTTTAAGGAGTAATCCTTGTATTACATAGATATATTCATAACTTTTATAAAACCTCATTTCTCAAGAAGAGCTGATGTACAAGTGCAACACCTTGTTGAGTTAAAATATGACATTTAAATGCTTTATGCAGGTTATACAATAACCTCTTTCCCATTACCATTTAAAAAAAAACTATCTCAATAAACTTTAATGCAGATATCTAGTGGTCAGTTGTAGCTCATAAAGTTTGGATACTATCGGGAGTACCTTCAGGAGAAAGGCGAAAGTCACCCAGCCTGCAGTACAGACGGACAGATGAATGATGTGGTTCAATGTTCTACTCATTAAAATACTTTTGACCTTTAAAGGCAGCTTGTGTAGGGGAGAGCTGTGTGCCATGATTTATGAATTCTGAACACATTTTAATGACCATTAAATCCCTGTGATTTTTACTTTGCACAATAATCGGCTAACACAACAAAAAACACTTTTCAGCTTGTCTTTTCATTTTGAAACTGGGGGTTTTGGAGCGCTTGAATGTAACTGTACCTATCTCTAAAGTGCTTTGTGTTATAGGCTTGACAAAAATGTGATGTGGTAGTCAACACAAAAAGGCCCAGACATTTTTCATAGTGTGTTTTCTAAAAAAATGCATTTATTTATCACAGTTCATGGACTACATACTAAACTTTAGGGATAGAAACACAGTATCGATCCTGTTGCACTAACATCGATCTGATACCAATATCAAAGTTGGTATTGAAACGATCGATATTTGGATCGATCCGCCAACCTCTACTGTCAACAGGTCAGCAAACAGTGTTAAGAAAAAAGAAAACAGTATGTCAGCATGTTCTCAATTCAAGTTTTAAAAAATGCTTAGTTTAAGACACACAAAGGTGGTAACAGAAAATTTACATCTTTCAACAGTGGCAGGAGTTATGAGTCATATTAATATGGACCTTCTGGTTACATGTGCACCATGTTTAATGTTAAACAGCTTTACTTATTTTGAGTAACACCTTAAAACAGTCCCAAAAACTGTAGTTCCTCCAATGACCACAAGAGACTGGCTCTAAAACACACAGAGTTTAAAAGATGGCTGCAGCCACGCTTTGATTTGTAAAGTCCCATCATTGAGCTTTGAGCTGTGGGATTTTCATGTTGCCATCTTAGGGATTTGAAACCAGGTATGACAAGTGAGCGGTTAATCTGACTGTGAAACTGCATGGTCATTGGTAAACAAGTTATTATCTAATGAGCAGATCTGGGATAATCTTCCTTTGTCATGCTTAAAATGACCAAAATGTGCAAAATGTTTAAGTTAATTGGTTAATATTTTTTGACTAAGACCTGAAAGGAGTGACTGAACTTATAAAGTCATGAGCAAAGAGGGAAACGGGGCTGTTTTTTACATAGATTTCTATAGGACCAGAGCAGGGTGTCGAACTCCAGACCTCGAGGGCCAGTGTCCTGCAGGATTTAGATCTCACTCTGGGTCAACAAACCTGAATCAAATGATTAGTTCATTACCAGGCTTCTGGAGAACTTCGAGACATGTTAAGGAGGTCATTTAGCCATTTAAATCAGCTGTGTTGGAGCAAGGATGCATCTAACCTGTAGGACACTGGCCCTCGAGGCCTGGCGTTCCCCCAGGGTGGATGTGAAAACAATGCAGGGTCAAAGCATTTCGATGCTGACATCACTTTTCAGATCTGAAAGCTAATTCTATGTTTTCTATCTGTTCATGCACCAAAAGTAAGTCAGTTCCCATATAATCCCACGTTGTACAAAACCTTAAATGCCCAACTTTACAAGGTAAATAGGCACTTTAACAACGTAATATAAAAACTGGCTTTGGTCACTATAGTTAATGGCTACCATACTTGGCAATACTCAACATGTACCTGCACCATCGATTCATCCCATCTTCAAAATCAGCACTTCACCCTCTTATTCAAATATGCAAATATCCGAACATGCTCACTTCTATTACTCACTTCAATCTATTAAAATGTTAAGATCCACAAAACAGGACTTCACAAATAAATGGATGATGCCACTGTGACATACAGTGTAAGGAATACACTAATGTGCCCGTGTGTGTTATAGACTCAAAGGTAGAGAACTTGACAAGGTGATGTATACGTAATCCTGCAGAAGACACGGTCTGGCTTCATTAGCTGTGATGTGCACGCTGCTGCAGTGGCCATAACTCATCCTGTTCTGTCTCAAAGACAGCGGCGTTCATCCAAATGCAGACACCAACAAACTCATTAGAGAGTCAACAGGAAAAGGCAGGTTAGCTGGTTAGAAGTGTGACATGGGACGAGTTCATCTTTCATTGAAAAATGAGGAAGGATTCAGCGACAAATGATCCAATGATAGAACCGGTTGCCGTTGACAGGGCAAAAGGCAGAGTGAAGGAGACATCAGTGGCTTGTTCGTGTGAAAAACTTTAAAGGATAAGCAACCCAGCATGCATTCACTATGAAAGTGTTTCTTCTTTGAAATTCAGCTCAAAACAGCATAAAATAAGTAAAAATAGAAATACTTTGATCATCCTTAAGACGCACAATGTGCCAAACATTACTAAAAAGGCAAATAAAAAAAACAAAAGTGTTGTTTATCTGATTGCAGCATGGGAAGCTGGGTTCAAAACAGCTGCACTGAAAAGCACTTTCATCTCTCCAGCTGCCTCATCAGACTTGTGTTTCGCTACCTTAAAAATGCACACAGACCAAAAAAATGAAATCAAAGGTCCCACATGCATGACGAGCACAGATCAAAAGAAACTGGTAGAGAAACATTTTGGCGCTGAATCACCGTTAAATACAAACTAAATTACTGATCTAACAGGTGTCAGAGGTCAGTCACAGGCTCACAGTGGAGGGACACCGGTCAGGAGGTCAGGTTTTCCCAGGTGAATCGAACCCTTGTGCTTGTTTTTCTTTGGCTGTGCAGTCATCCTCAGCTTCTGCTTTTTCATCTACAGGTGTCAAATTGAAATAGCTAACGTGCTGGAATTTGAGCACTTCATTGCCCCAGCTGGTCCATCCTGGTTGAAGACTTCTTGCAAACAGCTCCAAGCACTTGGCGTCAGCTCCAATGTATGGCTTCAGTACCTCTGTGAAGGGAAAGCAATGAGGGAGAGTTATTATTGCATATTATAAGGCTTTCGGTGTCTGCCCTGTTATTTACAGTCCTCACTGTGCAAACTGGAAAATACTCCTTTCATATTTCACCTGGAGATCTAACAAACCTGAAGTTTCACACCTATGATGTGAAACCTAAACTAAACAATCTCGCCTACCAGCCTACATATCTCTGCTATAGTATGTACAGCATCACAATTACATGTGGCCAAAATTACAAAAGACAACACACAACTTTAATGTCAGCTGAAATACGTCAAAACACACCCACATGGCAACTTCTACCACTTCCAAACAATAGGGTAGTGTTGTATTTGCTGAGAGGCTACAGCCTCCCGAACAGAGCTTTCTCAAAGGTGAACTCTGACCTACGAATGCGTAAAGCCAGTCTGAGATTGTAGTAGGAAATGCATGTTTGAAAGCATCCATTGTATGGGACTGAGGAGAAGTGAGGGGAAAGTGGAGATGTGGCGATACCGCTTTATCCCTCAACATGAAATACTGTGCCTAAGTGTTGAGCCATCCCTCATTTCTTTAGATTTTTCTAGGAAAACGGGAAAAAAGTATATAAAGTAAAACAGTGTACAGTTTGAACCAGTTTAAAAGTCTTGAACACAGCATGACCTCTGTCAGATAAACTTTCTTGTAATTTGTAGCTAGTCTTCAAGAATAATTCTCCAGGTTTCTTTGAAGGACATTCAAATCTCTTCTTTGGATCTTGGCTGCCTTTTGTTCCATTCAAAATCCAACATTACTTGTCTTTGTTCATAGTTCCATCAATTTTGACAAGATCAGCAACACCACTGTTTGAAACGCAGCTCTCTCCTGATCTCCTCCTTACAATGACTTAATCCAAATATTTCAAATGCGGATTCATCGCTGAAACCTGTTGCCACTGAATTTCATCCCAGCTTTTGCGTAATTATCTTTACAGGTTTTCTTATATACCTCTCTTACAACAAGCCAGTATGTCAGCACACACATGCCTGTAGCAAGACACTTAGTACTTAAAATTAAAGCTTCAGTGGCTCTTGAGTTCCCTATATTTAAAATATATTACCTTCAATTTACTATAAAAGGATGTGACAAGCTGTAAACCTTGTGTCTTTGCCTCTCTACATGGTGGCTGTGGTGAAGTGGATTTGAACCTAGCTCCTCCAGTCAAATGTCCTAACACAAGCTACAGAACCCACATGACTTCCTATGGATCCATCAGTGTGCAGATGTGAGCCATTGACAAAAGAGCTCAAATTTTAAAACTTCTACATTCTACATGAGTTCAATGATATATGAATTAGCCAGTATAACCCATTGTTATCAGTGCTATTGATTATGTTAGCTGTTAATGTCTATTATAATCAGGAAATGTTGGATTATGTAAAACGACTTTAGTGGTTGTGTGAGAAGAACATGTAAATCTCATACTGACTAAACTCATTGATTTTAAAATGGTTGCTTTAAAGATGGAAACCAAGTCTGTGGCCACCACCTTTAAAAAATAGCAAGAAAAAGTCAGTCAATTCACATTAATTCACTTCACCTATCACCATGACCCTGCTAACTGCATTTCTTTGGACTGTGGAGGAAACTGGAGTAAGTACCCAGACAGAAATCATGGAAACACAGGGGAAACATGCCAACGCCATGCAGAAAGGCCCCACCCAGATGTTAGACTCAAACCTCCTTGCTGTGAGGCAACAGTGCTAATTACTGCCCAGCATCATAGATCATAGAAGTTGATGGTTTTGCACCTCAACCTTCACACCGTCAACTATGGTTACGAACTCTGAGTAGGGACCAAAAGAATGAAACAATCGGTACAAGTGGCAGAAATTAGCTTTCTCTGAAGAGTGGCTGGCCTCTCGCTTAAGAGATAGGGTGAGGAGTTCAGTCATTTGGGAGGAGCTCACAGAAGAGCTGCTACTCCTTCACATCAAAAGGAGCCAAATGAGATGATAAGGGCATCTGATTAGACACTTCCTAGGTGAGGTGTTTTCAGCATATTCTACTGGTAGAAGGCTCCGGGGTAGACCCAGGACCCGCTGAAGAATTATGTCTCTGGACTGGTTTGAGAAAGCCTCGGTGGCCACTCGGTGGATAAGCTGGAGGAGGTGGCCAGTAAGAGGGAGGTTTGGGTGTCTCCACTTAGAATGCTGCTGTTTCCATGACGCAACTCAAGATAAACAGTGATGGATGGATGGAGGACAATTTTTTCTAGCCACGTGAATATTTCCATCCATTTTCACTCTGGTGTGCTTTGTAATATATAAATAAAGTTATGAAAATATGTACATAATCATTTTAATATTGACATTTCTTTTATACCCCAAACTGTTTTTTACCTCAACTAAATGAAACAGTGAGTAAAAGTAAGTCCAAACAATGCATCTCAAACAGCTGACTTATACCACCACCACTCTTTCTTATGAAGACTCTCGGTGCTGTTTTAAAGGGTAAATAGTTTAACCACTGAACAATGAGGCGTTCTTCTCAGTGAGCCCACTGGCTGGTATTAGACAGAACCTACTAGAGACATCTATAGGGCCTATAAGAGATGTTCAGCTGGGTAACAACTTCTAAATTGAGTGCATTTAATAGGATATTTCAAAAGAAGTTCATTTTTTCTAATGTTTTGCACTTAATTTACACGTATATGTCACTGTTACATTAATGTAAACTAGTGCTTTTCTGTGTGATTGAAAAATCAAAACTTTGCCTGTTTCCCTGTAATAGGCAGAGGACAGAGCTGGCAGTTTCCCAGCTCCTTCACGCCATAGCACTGATTTTTCTGTGTGGAGACTGCCAGTGACCTTGGCTCTATAAGGAATGATATTCCAGGAGAGGCACACCTGACAGATACGTATCACTTCCTCTGCCCCTTTGTTACTCTGTCTGCTCTTGTGCATTCTCAAACCACCCTGACACTTGCCTCAGCCAACACTCACGGAGTTAATGAGCTCAAAAGCCAGATCCCCAAACCGATCCTGCCGAATGTGCTGTCCCGCATTTTTTTCTTCCTATGCACGTCAGAGAGAGAGACAGTCACGGTGAGGAAAGGCCAAACATGCAGCTCTGCAAGTAATTCAGCTCCTATCGGTGACTCAGCTTTCAAAGTTGAATACAGAATAAAAGGTCTAATTATCCTACCTTTAAAATGGGACAGTGTATCAAACTTCTGCCAAGAATAACCCGAGGCAAAGGAAGGTGTTATTTCACTTCTCTCCTGACACTTTCGCTGTTAGATATTCTTCCTTGCAGACTTCCCAAATCCTCATCAGGATTAACCAAGCAAAACCAAACTGATTCTTCTTCATTAGCTCCCTTACATTGTAACAACTAATGTCCTTGGTCTCCATTATGATTCCTCAATATGCTGTTCAGCCACACTGTGTTTATATTCTACTTATTTATGAATAAAATATCATCAACATAATCATGGAATTGACTACTATTAAGATATTAATTTCAGATATTAATTTGTGGCATCCCACTGGGTTTGGCTTTGGAACCATGTTGCTTTTTATTCATATATTGATACATAATTGCAAGAAAATACATAATAACATAAAAAAAAGTTACTAACAGATATTTTTTCCATTTGTTTTTACTACACCCAATTAAATAACTAGTGTCTTGACACAAAGTGCTATAAGTTAGACTATTTTTATGTCCGTTACCAACAAGAAGCTGTTCCCTATTGTTA
Organism: Rhamphochromis sp. 'chilingali'; assembly: GCF_963969265.1. NCBI lineage: Eukaryota > Metazoa > Chordata > Actinopteri > Cichliformes > Cichlidae > Rhamphochromis > Rhamphochromis sp. 'chilingali'. The sequence continues at coordinate 13,696,789 of NC_137945.1, read as the reverse complement.
CATTGTTTCTAAAGAAGATAAGAATTGAATCCAAACCCTTCATTTCAAGCATGTTTTTAACAAGTTTCATTTATGTGTCATCTGTGTTGCAGACGATGTAGCCAAGCATACACTGACCAGACACCTTGCTACTACAATGGAGCCCTTTTTACTTCAGCGCTGGCTGAATTCTTTGTGGCACAGATTCAACAAGAAGCTTTTGATTTTGGTCCATATTGACATGACAACATCACACAGCAGCTGCACAATTTGTTGACCTGATGTGAATCTCCTGTTCCACCTCATCCCAAAGTTGCTCTGTTGGATTGATATCTGAGAATGTGGAGGCCTTTTACTTACAGTGAACTCAGTGTCGTGTTCAATTTGAGATGATTTGAGCTTTGTGATATGGCACAATATCCTGCTGGAAGCAGCAATCAGGGGATGGGTAATCTCTAGTCATAAAGGGACGGACACGGTCAGCAAAAACACAGCAGTAGGCAGCAGTAGGCCCCTTAATACCAATGCACAGTTGCTATTAAGGGGCCTAAAATGTGCCAGGAAAATATTCCCCATACATTTACAGCACCACCATGACCTGTAATGTTCATACAAGGCAGGATGGATCCATGCCATCGTATTGTTTAAGCCAAATTCTGACCCTACCGTGTGAATGTTGCAGCAAAAGTCATAACTCATCAAACCAAGCAACGTTTTTCCAATCTTCTATTTTCTGATTTTGATGAGCCCGTGTGAACTGTAGCCTCAGTTTCCTGTTCTTAGATGACAGCAGTGACACTCCTCTGACCTCTGGTATCAACAAGGCATTTTCACCCAGAGAGCTGCCACTCATTGGATATGTTCTGTTTTTCGTACCATTCTCTTTAAAACCTAGAGATGGTTGTGTGGAAAAATCCCAGTAAATCAGCAGTTTCTGAAATACTCAGACCAACATCAATCCCACGATCAAAGTCACTTTAAATGATTTTTCTTCTCTATTCTGCTGCTCAGTTTGAACTTCAGCAGGTCGTCTTGACCATGTCTACATGCATAAAATACATTGAGTTGTTACTATATGACCTGTTGATTTGATATTTGCATTAACACGTAGTTAGCTGAAAATGGCACATGCGCAGTAAGGTGATTCCACTAGTAATATTAGAGCCCAAAATTTAGTATGATCCATAAAGAGTAATACGTTAAACGCAGTAGCTTTCGTATCTGTCACTCCCTGGTTGTGACAGTTGGTGACAAGCAGGTGAAGAGTCGTTTATTTCCCCTTAAGTAAAAAGCAAAAGAAGAGCAAATATTTGACTCCAAATTAAAGACCAGCGCTCCCCTGTATCTCCTGGTTGTAATCTCCTGATATTTAAGGTGCGTTTGCAAACATGTTTGCTTTACCAGCTGTATGAAGTTGCCATCTGCCATAACCAAATGAAAAAAAGCACATTTTATTAACATGTAAGCTCATCCATGTAAATATTCTGTACTGAAAAACAGAGACAGCAGCATGTTTACGTGATGTACTTCAGGTTCACAGCCTCGCAGAGCTAAAAAACTATGCAAAATGTCACACAGATTGCTCTCAGTGAGCCACACCCCAATTTAAAGCAATTTGATAACACAACTGGTAGTGTGCCTTTTCTTGAATATTAGGCACAGCTACTAAGGTGCCAATTAAAATCCCAAATTGGGAAGGGATTCTCATAAGTTTTGAAATTGCAGGGGGGCCTAATTAATAAAAAACACATGTCTTGTCTTTCAGAGAAGCTCGAACCATTTTTTTTCTGCAGTGTGACCATCTGGCAAAGACGTTTTGTACCCATAGCGGAGTAATGGTGTCCCTTATCTCTCCATAGCAACCAAGTATGTCAGTGATATGAGCCCCATCTGAGTCGGGGAACAGAAGTGGGTCAGACTTTCTCAACACGCTATCAAGGCTGCTCACATGCTGACATGCTACATGAAAGAAAAAGTACAGCAGAATTACCGGGGTGACATTTTGAACTGAAAAAAAAGAGGAAGCTCAGGTTGGTTAATACCAAAGGTGTTGAGATTTCTAGCAGTTGCATAATCTATTGTAGGTGTGAAGAAAAGGAAAAACTCATCCCTTAAGCCTCTAGGTGTTAACTTATCATCTCAAATGGCTAAATGAAAAGAAATTATCTGCTTTGGTTGGCATCTCCGCAAGAGTTGGCAAAACCTTTCCCAAGATTTCACTACACATTGCACCATCACATCTGAGACACACCCACATCCAACGGCGCTTTCACACCTCGTGTAGAATAACAGAGCGTGCATAGCAGCTAGAGTTGTAACACAGCGTAGATGCTGCTCATTCTGGTCATTTAGTAGTACTACTTTGTATGCAATGCAGTAGAAAAAAATGCAACACATTTTCTATATGCGGTCAACATTTTTTAAAGTATAACTAGATCTATGATTGGTGTTTTTCCAAGTTCATATATTCCAAGTTATAAAAATCCTCCACAGCAGCAAATAACAAACAAACCAATTCTGATTAAACCTGCTGAGAGGCTTTGCCACAAACACAGAATCACACATGTAGACAGAACACAAATTGTATCCTAATCTGCTTAATCTCTATGGCATCACAGATTCGCAAAAGCAATCATTATGATTTAAATCTTTATTTTCACAATACTGAACTAGTGCCATGAGACAGAGGCGTTTCTGTGCTGCTGAGAGGGCGCCAGCAAACACTGGCCGTGTTTTGCTCTCCATACTGCACAATAATAAATCGCGTTCCCCTGAGAGGGAGTGAGATGACGTCAAGCCTCTCTTTTTCATAGTCTCTGCATATTCATTGTCAAGGTCTTACATTGATTCTAAGAAGCAGAGTGGATGCTGGAATCAAGGTTTAACCCAATCAGTGCAAACAGGACAAAACTGAAATGTGAGCAGTAGAAGTGCCCGCTCTGACGAGCCAGTCCTGTCAGAGGTTGATGATTTAATGAATTTAAGTGTAGTTATGAGCTGAAGCAGTATTTTCTCCTCCAATCTGCAGACATTTTGAAAAGACCAAAGTTTTTTCGCAGTGGATAACAAATTCATTCATAAAATTGTGTGGCTGTAAAAGTAAAGTGATGAATCTGTAGTTAATTCTCTTCCTTTACAAAAAAAACACATTGTGGGTGTTTTAAATTCAAGAGCTGCAATTACTGCTATTAACATCAGGATGTTCTATTTCATACATGAACTGAAGAATATACTGAAGAATATACTGACGAAGCGACGTACACACACACACACACACTTGTGATAGCAGAATTCAGAGCTTATCACTCAAGTTGTGTATCAAGGTAACGATCATTGATGTGACACTATTGCCCTCTGGTGGCAAAGACACTACACTGTACTTGAATATTCACCTGACAGCGAAGGCTTCTGAGAGTGCAGAGCTGATGGGACACTGACAATCAAACGCTGATCCTCCACAGGCACCTCTGATGTCTCTGAGGGGCTGAAAGAGGGTACACAAGTCTGTCAGCATAAATATGATTTGGAAAGCTGAAGAAATAAAGGAGGCCATCTATGCGAACAACCGTCACTGAACAGAGGTGGTGGCTTACGACACCAGCTATCATCTCCTCCCAGGCATTTCAACCCCCACTCACACCTTGCCTCAGGTGACCTAGATAGTTCACCTGATCGTGGTGTGGGACAATGTCTTACAGAGGTTTCACACCTTTTAAATTCCAGAGCTGCTGTTGCCTTGAATAATATCAAGATGTTACATTTGATACATGCAAACCTGAAGAAGTGATATACTTAGACATTGCTTTAACACCTGTGATAGCTTACCATATAACTTCAGGGATAAATCCTCCTGCTATCAGCCACCTACAGTGCAGCATGATGGTGGAGAGGAACAATGTCTTACAGAGGTTTCACACCTTAGTCTCGATGGCGGTAATGACCACGCCTTTTTTCACACTTTGGTTCATGCGACACCTTTAGTGTGTCTGCGACCCTCAGAACCACGTCCAAGGGGACAAACTCCACTAAGGGTCAAATACCTTGGACTCTCCATCAGTTTGGAGCTGAAAAAAACTCTTGGATGAGAAGCAAAATGTGTTCAAGGGTCTAAAAAAGTAATTCTGCTCTCCTTCAAACACTCAACACTACCATGACCTGGATGACTGAGAAACTATGATTTATATATCCAGTCCTGCAAAAGTCTTGAGTCAGTCCTCATTTCTCCATATTATGGTCTGATGAAATGAAGAAGAAGTTGCCTGAGGAGCTATTCCTGAGGACTAGAACTGACAAGAAAGCTCATCTAAGAGCTTATCTTTTCAAGCTCGTTAGAATTGTACAAACTCCGGCTCACTCCTTGGCGGCCGCTTATCGGGGCCTGGAGCCTGGGGCTCGCTCGGGCCACTTCGGAGGTGGGGTGCCCCCGGCCTCTCGGCCTGGGGCTCGGTCACTCAGGCACGGCTGGCTGCCGGCGGAGCTCACGGGCGCGTCACTGCAACTCCCCCTGGCTTCTGCTCCGCGGCTGCTGAGTGAGCCCTCATCTGGGACTCTCCTCAGCTCTTTCTGGGACAGTGGCGCGGCTGCCCCTCTGTTGGTCTTCCTTGGTCTCTGGGGGCCTCTGGATGTCTGGAGTTTTGATCTCCTCCATACCTGCTTCATGCCCTGGAGGACGGGGCTGTGGCCCCCCCACACCCTCTAGCAGATTATTACATGAAGGAACCTTTTAAAAAACAAAAAACAAGCGCGTCCATGCTCACAGGTGTACACACGGGTGATCACACCCACAAACTACACCCTTTTTGGCTCCTACCTCAAAGCACACTGTGTTCTGTTGATCTTATGTGCTGCACAATAATGTTTAATATTTAGTATTTACTGTCATATTCCCATATATCATTGTGATGTTGTTTATTCTATTACTCTTGTTCTCTTCTGCTTGTTTTCTTTTTTCTTTCTCAGCAGGTGATCCAGGTGATTGATATATGCATTTTTTTTTCTCTGCCCGTTCTGTTGGTTTTTGTTTTTTGCCCTTCTCCCCCGTCCCTCTTCTCAGCTGTTTCTCTTTCCCTCTTTCTTTCTCCCCTTCTTTCCCCCAGTCAAGTCTGTCCCGTATTCAGTAAGTGAAAATAAAATAAACAATAAAAGGTGAATCAAATGGACCATTACGGCAAGGCTGGGATGGTCAGTTTGGTAAAGTAAATCCGTTGGGCATCTTTCTTTGCCTTTAGACAACAATTCTGATGGCAAAAGAGCCAAACGGGACAGGCAAAAAAAAAAAAAAAAAAAAAGAATTGTACAAACTCAGTTTTTGCCTCATACACTCTATTTTGCTTTATGTTTTCACACATTTTTGCACGGTACAATATGGAATTTAAAGATGAAACTCAAACATTTCACACCTCTCTGAGATATCAGCAGAGCAACGATATCGGCCCAGGACAAAGACTTCATATGGTTTCTTGTGTGGTGAGTCTAGCGGAAACACAAATTGCCCAAATGTGGTGACCTGAGGAGAAATAGCATCGTCTTAAAAACACTTGGATTGACATTAGCAGGTAATGCTTCCAGTTCTTAAACAATTAATCGGTTGAAAGTTCTGTATTATCTGTACCTTGACCCAGAACCATTCAGCCACAACTTCTACGCCCCAATGTGGATACAGCTCATCACGGACAAAACGCAGGTGGCTTGGCCGGTTTGTCACCCAGGTCACCACTAAACAGTTTGGAGATGCCAGCAGGGGAATAGGGAGCCGCTTTAGCTGGGATGAGGGCAACGAGCCGTATCTTCAGTGAGAAAATTGATATAGTCAGTGTAAATTTCTCAACTGTGGGATAATAAAGGTTTATTCTATTCTATTCTAAATACAATGCCCATTACTTTTCTTTATTTTCTAGCCATTTTCGCTTCTTCAACCAGTTTTTGTCTGGTGCCACCATCAGGCTGAAATCTGAAGATTCAGAGTGATTAACCTTTACAAGTTTAATGAGTTATGTGAACTTTTCAGGTCATGTTTTTTGCAAATTTAGTGAGAAAGCTTCACATTTGCTGTATGCACAAACAGTTTTGGTTCACAGATGATACATTTTTCTGACTCTAGTGATTGAATGACTTCTTCTTTATAATCACTGTGAGTAATTTTGATAGAAATGTATAAAAAGGATTAGCTGGATTGTCAGGACATTTGTTATGCATTAGGCATCTCATGTTGCCGTGATTATTAATTCTTATAATGCTGATATTTCCTTACGTTATGGCTTTAGGCAGCTTTTTTCTTAGAGGACACTGAATGCTTTGAGCTCTTGAGGCCTCAAAATCCTTTACATAAAACAGACTGGGATGAAAATATCTCTTTGATTAATATCCATGGTAACACCATAATATTTTACAGTACGGGGACATGTGCAAACATAACTATAAACCACTGGACTTTATCAGTTTCTTTTCTTAGAAGCTCTCTTATTTGTTCTTCTTATTCACCCTGCTTTATATGCTCTTGTAACATGTAAATTTCATACCCAGAAATCTATAAAGTTTTATCCTCTTTTGCTTCAGTCCTCCAAAAGTACTTGAATACTGAATTACCTGCGACTTCTTTTCACAGACTTGTTTTCCCATGGTGGATCCATAACGATTAGGTCGAACCTTGTTCCGTCTGTGTGAGAAACAAGCAAAGAATGTCAGGCTGTGAAACAACAAACAAGATCTCTCTTGAGACGATGAGAAATTACACTGAGCCATACCACAGTTATTTACAACACTTAAGTTCAGGGAAGAGTCCCCGTGTTTTTGCCTCACACAAAGATAAACTTTGGCCTTTCAAATAATGGTATCACAAGCACACAGAATTGTAAGGCTTTAAAAAAAACTTTTTAATAACCTTTGTTTCAGTTAACATTTCTTTCTAGTTCACATGCACTGCTCCCAGTGTTTTACTCACAGTGGACTAATGGTTGTATCCTCGTGAAATCAGACAGCAGGAAAGCCGTGTGGGGGGGTATTACATACTCCTCTCCCATCACCGTAACCACGGTAGCCCAGTCCGCCTTGTTCTCTGTCACCTGAGAGAACAAGTCGACGTGAGACGTACAGCCATCCTCGCCAACAAGTAACTGAGCGCCCCGTTCCTGCTCCTCATCCTCCACCAGAGGGAGATCTTTAGCCATTTCACAAAGAGCAGCGAGGTTGCACTCCTGTGAAGGAAGAGGCTCTTTGTCCACGTTTGTCTGTCCATTCAGATAGCCGAACGGTTGTGCAGAATCCACCAAGTACTTGGTTCCCTCCAGAATAACAGACTTTATCTGCGTCATGGCACATAACAGAGATTATTTAGTCTGAATACTAAACCAGCTTCTTACCTCTAATATTTTAAACTTGGATGAATGCACAATAACTTGAAACAAAGCTCCACTGATTGAAAGTGTTGGAGATAAAAGTCAATGCAGCAGTTGTAGAGATGTTGTCTTTTAATTATTTTATAATGCCTCAAAAATGGACATCTTACAAAAGTGCATACTTCTTAATCTTTCAATTTAGTTGTTCTCAGTCCCATCACCATAGATGGATCAAATGAAGCACCTTTAGTCTGCCTTTAAAAACATTTGTAAAAGGAGGGGTCGTCCTAAAGAGCTCCCTGAATTTGGGCGTGCTGATGTAATTGGATGTAACTGTTGCAATAGGTCAGCTTGTGAAATGTCTTTCCTCCTAGATATTCCACAATCGATTATAAGTGGAAGCAAAGTGGAAGCTTTTAGCAATCACAGCAACTCAGCCACAGAGTGGAAGACCACATAAAGTTACATAGTGAGGTTGCGTAGTGCTGAGGATCATAGTGCATAAAAGTTGCCAACACTCTGCGGACTGAATAACTGCTAGTTCCAAACCTCCTCTGGCATTAACATCAGCACGAAATATGTGGACAAAGAGCTTCAACACTTTGTCCATGTAGTGCTCTTCAGCCCATATCTGTGCACTGGCGTATTGAAATTCTCTAACAATATGACTTTTAACTAAAATGACTTATTTTAAAATGAAAACTATAATACAAGTATAAATAACGTTTACTTTATCACAAAGTGACATTGTGATGTCATGTTTTGAGTTATAAATCATAACACATTACAATAAAAAGGTCTGTTTCATTGTTATGTTTGTTATGGATGGTGTATTATTGTGTAGATAAAAAACAAATAACACTAAGCCATATATAAATCAGATATTTAAAAGAAGCATTAATGAATAAATTAACAACAATCATACTGCTAATAATCGACTTATATGAATAAAAGTGTGATCTATTACATTGGCTCAAACAGGACGATTCTGTGGATAACTGTATCAGTCAGTTTGACACGTAAGTTTACACTTTGACCACTTTTTCCATAGACTTCTTGTGACTCTGATTATCCCCAATCATTTTTTCTCTTTGTGATGCTTTAACTTCAGTGGGGCAATACAGTCCCTGCAAGAACAAATCTATTGACAGATGACAGATTATATCTTATTTGTAGTTCAGGCTCAGAATAAGTATCAGCCTACCTTCTCGTGAAAGACCAGTGAATCAATTTCCCCTTGGTTGAGTTCATGGTGTTTTCGTTTCCTTTTCTGTAAGTCAAATTGATGAAGTGATAAAGAGTAAGTACAACAAAGAGCAAAATGATCATGGTATTGTTCTTTACAGCTCCAACCAAGCAAGCAGTAGCACCACTGTAATCCACTGTGTCAAACTCTAAAGTAAATTCTACTGATCTGGCATTAAACTGAGCTGACAGAGTTAAGTTTTACATGTCTGTCATTTTAATATTTAAACAAATATCAGTGGTGCTGAAATAAGCAGAATAACTTTGTGCAAGTCTGTTTGCAGATTTTATGTGAGTTAAAATATATCCAATCAGTCTGGATTCTTCATTATTGTAAGTCACCATAAAAGTAGCAGGTATAAAATGCTACTTTTTAAATGTATTTTTCTGCTTCAGTGTCAGGATCCTTGGTTTACTTGCTTGCTCACTGTTGCATGTTACTGGACTGCTTGATAAGAACAACGTGAAAATGCATTAATGTATTAGCAACTCCTGAGCTTTAAGTTCACTATGGTTAAGAGAGTTCCTTATTAACTTTTACAACACATCAGTATTTTATGTCCCACATAACAGAAAACACGATCACGACAATAGAAACCAACCTTTTGGCACAACCAGGTAGGTTTGTTGGGTGTGAACAGGAATGTCCTCAGAGCCTGACATAATGACCACTGACAAAACTGATGTCAGTACTAGTACATGACATAAAACTAGTACTTATGTCATGTGACACATGCCACACTCAACCTCCTTCTTAAAGTGAAGAGTGAAAAAGCTTTCAATAGGAGCTGGCTGTTGAATGGAGGATATATAATATAAGATAGAATGAAATAAGAAATGATCAAGAAACCTTATATGTCTCTCACAAAGATGCCAGATGCCACTGAATGTGGGCTGAGTGGGAAATCTACCCTGTTAAAGAGGAAACTGTGGAAGAGAACCAGTGAGATGTTATCTGCAGAGCTATCCTGCAAAAAAAATAGTAATCCCTGCAGCAGATGATCCTGCCAGGTGAATGTCAACATGCTACAGGTGCTGTAGGCGAACTGTTTGACAGCTGAGTATCTTTTTGGTCTTAAAAGTGCTTATTGTCAAGTGCCTTTTGGTATTGCAGGTATGGCTTGTGCTTATGTGTTGAATTACATTGCATCGGGCTTCTTGGAGCCCCTGGTAGAGGTGACTGTCATGCTGTTACAGACTATTTGTACAACCTGTATAACCATAGTAAGAGCTTTGTTTGCATTGCCAGTGGCAATTCAGATATGAGTCAGTAATTCTATTCATAACTTTTATGGACAGAATTTCCATCAGTTTGGTGACCTCAGGAACACCTTTCTACTTTCTTTAGATTTGTTTCCTCCTTCTTCAACACGCAATGATGTTCGTGTAGGCTGAAAAGTCCTCTCTGCAGGCTCTCAATAGGCAAGTAGCTATACAAACAGACACAACTGAGGTAGCATCAAGTGAGCATTAAATGAAAAAAGGGGGAATTCAATTTCTGGGTTAGGGAGGAATTGCTGCCCCAAGTGAAGGAGTTTAAGTATCTTGGGGAGCAGAAGATAGACAAGACATCACGAACTACAGGAGACCATACCTGCAACTGAGACAAAGACCTGGATGACAAGCTTTGTACTGCAGATTTGAGGGATACATTCATACCCCGCACCCTAAAATACCCCCATCACGACTCTACTATGCCCACCTGAAGATGTGAGCCAGGTCTTCAAGAGACAGAAAACCTGGAAAGCACCAGACACAGAAAGTTTGCATGTGGTTGTTCTAGTTTTGGAGATTCTGTAGCTTGCATCAGGCCCTCCTGTGGGCGCACCTCCTTTAGGATCTGATGAAGATTGTAGTGAAAATGTCTTGATGCATTCTCAATCATCCAGGTAAGTAAATCTCCAAAAGTTGATTCTGTTCATCTGGATGTAGCATTTTCAGTGGGAGAAACGTTTCGTCACTCATCCAAGTGACTTCTTCAGTCTCAGCTGACTGCAGGTTTCCCCAATCGTATAAACAGTACATTTGCATAATGACTGAAACCAGCCCACCGAAGGAACAATGGCCTGGAAGGTGAGTTCCTTAATCTTAATTATGAAAATTCTGATGACCATTGATCAACAACCACTGATCAGTCAGCTGAGACTGAAGAAGTCACCTGGATGAGTGATGAAACATTTCTCCCACTGAAAACGCTACGTTCAGATGAACAGAATCAACTTTTGGAAATTGGAGTGAAAATAAGAGCCAGCTGATCACCACAGGTTTAAGGGGGACATAGGGGATTATGTCTCCCCTGCTAATATGCTAATATCACATTACTGTGTTTCATTAGCCTATCAAACCACATTAGAATACATTGTTATATTTTATCTCCATGTGGTCTGTCTTGAGGCTATGTGACAGAGTGCAATTGGACTCCATAAGTATTAAACCAGGCGTGTCCCAATAGATGGCAAAAACAAGACATATCTGAATGTGTCTGAAAAGGTGGTCTTAAAAGCCGTTAGAAAAGCAAAACAAGTAGTGGGCCCTGAAAATGGCAAAAACAAGAATATGTGTCCTGTCTATATGTGTGTGTGCGTTAATTGACTTCTTCAAAACTTCTAAATCGTACAATGGGGCCCATTCATTCCCTTTTCTATGTGCTGTGGTGGAAGTGCAGATATAGTAGTCAGAAGATGACATAATGCAGTCGGGGTTACTCCAGGCGCATGGGTAACTAAACTTTCACATCCATCACTCTTGGTTGTTGTTGGTTTTGGCACAAAGTGGGACTCTTACTACCGCAAAAACCAGAAGTCCCTGACAATTATAACAAGTAAATATTATTTATTACTTATTTAGTAATATATATAACAGTAAAGTGTAAAGTAAAGTAAAGTGTAAAGTGTCACTAACCTTTTAGTAAAACAACAACCACAACAACAATAAATAAATAAATAACATTAAAATTTAAATATTTATGCTTTCCCTCATGCCTTATGCACTATATCAACAGATATTTCATGTTTCATTAAAAGGTGTATACTCCTCGTCGTTATAAAGGCAATTCTATCTTTTTACGTCATAAAAATGTGCAAAACTGCCTTCTAGGAATATATATGAACGATTTATTCCCCCAAACGCATACATATTCTAGAAATTTTGATTTGATTCATGTGGGAATATGAAAAAAACTTGCACTTTCATGCATCACTTGAGAAAATGCAGCAGCATTTACCTTTGAGGGTTTGCATGTTTTTTTCAGGACCTCCGTGTTCCCTGCATCCACATCTGCTCTGTTATTCTCGTTATAGTAGCTCTTAAAAACCTGGAAGCACTGCCTTTTGAAACTACACTTCAGAGCTGACTTCTGATTCTCTCTCCATCGTATGCACGGCGAATATCCCCGATCGATAAGCGAGCATGAATCCAAAACCCAGCCGAGGCTTCCGTGGAGCACCACGGACATAATTAAAGGGGGTGTTGTTTGAAACCAGACGGGATTTAAGCTCGTGCTTGAGAGCAACCGGACACGTAAGCGCAAACGAGCCTATTTCTTTGAAAATAAAACCGAAACTTGCGCGGCAAAACTCAGTCGTTAACCAACGTAGATCATCGCGGAAGTGGATGACGCAAGTTTTCTGTCCCATATGACGATCCGTAGAAACACCAGCGCTTTACGGATGAAATCGCTACACGAAGGGCAGAGCAGAGGAGTGAGAGGAACGAGTCCCGCGGAAACTACACATACTTTTAATACCAGACCAGACAACGCGGATGTGAGTCTCTCACTCCAGTCTGGACGAGGACGACCGTTCATTTCAGAGTAACGTGAAAAGGCGAAGCGGCGACGATGCTGACTTCTGCCTCCCAGCGTCGGTCTGCAGCAGCTTCCTTGCAGCAGGGAGAGAAGAAAATCCGTGTTTACGACCTCCGCTTAGAAACGGAGGCGAAAACCTGCAAGCCGTTTGAAATTGCTGGTTGGGACTTCAACGACTTTCTCCAAGCTCTGCACAAGGTAATGTCTGCTACCTTGATTTGAGGTCAAGCTATAAGGGCGAGGTCAGAAAGTTCTTACATACATTTTCATGGCACTTAGAGCCCAAATGATTGGTTGGCCTACTGCCAGTGTATCAGCCAGCACCATCTTATCATAGGTGTATGCATATGAAGGAATTAATGTCGGTAAAAAGATGGATTTGGAAACATTGTCACCGGTTTGTCCATCATAAAGACGAGACCGTTATAATTTAGCTGTAAAAAGATCCTCTCCTGTGGAATTCATTGCTGAAACAAAGCGTGTAAACACATACAACATACCTGTAGAGCGTGTAAACAGCCACAAAATGACCCGATTTATGATGCTTTAGAACTGGAGTGCAAGTGTCCTGCAAGGTAGTTCTGTTATTCTGTCCGCAGAATTAAGACTGCAGGCTAGAATAATAGAAACACTTCTCTGTGTAATGTTGTGCAGAAGCAGAACTGTTCTTTGTAGATGATATTAGTGTCAGATTTTAGGAGGTAGCCAAAGAACATCTGTTATTGGTGCAGTGGTTCATATTCTGTATGTAGAAAACCGAAATAGAAACGGATTTTGGTACCTGCCACAGGGGGTATGGCCTTCCTCCAAAGGGACATGAGAACTCTGATTTTCAAAGACTTTTAACTAGATCCCCACTGATATTTCACACTGATACCAATACTGGTGATCTAAAAATCCGATATTCCAGTGTGTCAGTGTGTATTCTGCTGTTTTGTTTTGTTTTCCAAATAAACGAAAGGGAAGCTAAAGTGCCCTCTGGTGGAAAGCAAATTACGCAATGTAAACATGTTTGAACATGATTGAAGGGTGCTTCTTTACTTTTTAATTTTCATTATCAGCTGTCAATTTTAAACCAGGAAAAACTATGAAAATTATATACAGTAAGTAAGAGTTATGTTCATAGGAGCCCTTTGTTTCAGTAACAAACACATCTGCAACATGTTTGCAAACTTATTTGGATGTTAGTATTACTGGCAGACACTACTGAGAGTGCTGTAAGTAGGGATGGGTATCGTTTAGGTTTTATCCGATACCAGTACCAAACCGGTACTTTTGAAACGGTGCTTAAACGGTGCTCGAACCGGTGCTTAAAGAATGGAGAACACAAAATTGGTCCAAAAACCTCTCATGTTCAGCTGTTTTTTTGTAAAAAGATAACAATGTTAGCCTTTTCTGCAGCTATAGGGGATTTATGGCATCACTCTTGGCTGGAAGCAGTGCTTAATCAATGGAAAACACAAACTTTGTCCAAAAACCTCTCATGTTTAGCTGTTTTCCACTTTTTCTTTGGTCATTTTAGCTTTTTTGGCCAGGGTGAAGGGAGTATCTGCCATCAAACAAGAAGACAGCCTCATGTAACTATGATGCCTGTTTGCTAGTTCCCCTTACATGCATTAATGTAATAACGTGGTTAGCCTACTCAACGTAAATCACACACGGACAACATTAAGCTACTCACACAGAGAAGAACGGCTGCTGCTGCATCATCATCCGTCATCATTTCTGCTACACTGGCAGGCTTCGGGTTTTTGGGGGATGTTGGGATAACTCTGGGTCCGATAACAGGCAACCCACCCGCAGTAGATGTGCTCGGTGTGAGGTCTCGCAGCAAGCTATCAAATACGGCGCATTTCTCGGCTTTTAACAAAATGCTATACGTCGCCAGATGTTTCATCAGACTCGAGGAGTTACCTCCTTTGCACAGTATCACCTTAAAACACTTGTTGCAGGCTGCTGAGTTTGCATCTTTTGCTGTGAAGTACAGCCAGACTTTGACCGCTTCGCCTTGGGTATTTTTAATCTGTAGCTCTGCTCTAAAAGAACATACGTACCTGGGCCCGCCTACTATGCTTGCAAAGGTAAAATGATTGGCTGGAATCCAAAGTGTGTGACATTTCAGGGAAAAAAAGCACCGAAATGAAGCACCGAAATGTGCGCTGCTTTTCGGTCTGGTTACTACCATTTATGTTATGGCACCGGATACCGGTACCCATCCCTAGCTGTAAGCGGTGCAGTCTGTGCCACTGTGCTGGCGAATTTATGCCAAGAATCTTTATCTGAATTGATTTTCATTTTTAATAATACATTTTTGGATATTAGATAGATATGCATCCGTGATAGGTCAGTATTCATTGGTAATGAGTGAGGCATTACATATTTGAGATGCAACAGAGGCTTGTCCAGTGTTTTCTTAGGTATGATTGTAAGTGAGGTGTTGACATCCACATGCAGGAAGAGGACTACCTATATCACGAAGGACCAAACTCATCCAGCACACTCATTCTTTGCTGCTCTCCTCTCAGGCAGGAGGCTGAGGAGCATTAAATGCAAAACTACCAGACTGAGAAACAGCGTCGTTCCAGAAGCTGTGAAACTTCTCAATGCATAAACAGACAAGAACTGTTATACTACCGATACTTTACTGACACCGTCACTTTATCAATGCTAGTCATCATGGCCTCTTGCTGCTAAAATATTTATACCTATATTTCTATATCTATACTCCATACTGGTACTCAGGTTGTTGCACTCTATTTATATTATATTATTTTATTACTTGTTATTTGTTATTTCTGGGTTTTTTTGTGTTTCTTTGTTATTTTGTTTCTTTTCACTTCTATGGATAACCGGGACCATGTGCACATAATTTCATTCCACCTCATGTAAACATGTGATGCGAATAACAATAAAGCTTCCTTGATCCTTCATCCTTCATCCTTGACATGGTTTACCCAGCATAATGATTAATGATGATGAAGTGACCTGAAAGATAGGATCATGGCCAAACTTGAAACCTGGACCCCCTGTAGCCGGTTACCAAGATTACGTGAAGTACCCTCAGAAGGTCTGCTAGATGATGTTAATGCAGCACTACGGACAATACCTACAACCACGATTACCGACACTAACAAGCTGATCTACAATACGGCAGCAGTGATCAGTGAGATGCTTGGCTACAAGTTGAACAGCCACAAGGGGCAGTATTCTCCATGGAGAAGGAGGCTAGAGGCTAAGATCAAGGTAGCACGGAGGGAGGTTAGCCAACTATCGGAGTTGCTGAAAGGCGCGATGAGGAAGGTGCCTAAGAAGTACAGGAAGCTGTCCATACCTGAGACCTTGGAAACTGCCAAGCAACGACTCACAGCCTTGGCCAGCCGCTTGAGGAGGTACACCAGAGAGATAGAAGGCAAGAGAATAAACCAGCTGTTCTCCACGGAACCAGCCAAGGTGTACTCTCAGTGGCAGGGGAACAATATGAGAACAGCACCACCAAGGCTGGAGGCAGAACAATACAATAACCTGCCTCAGCACCACGTGGAAGCTCCTGTCAGGTATCATAGCGGCTAAGATGAACAGGCACATGGGTCAATACATGAGCGGGCCACAGAAAGGGATGGGCAAGAATACCAGAGGCGCAAAACACCAGCTACTGGCAGACCAAGCAGTCAGCCGAGACTGCAGGACCAGACTGACCAACCTGTGCACTGCCTGGATTGATTGCAAGAAACCCTATGACTCGATGCCCCACACCTGGATCCTGGAATGCCTAGAACTATATAAGATCAACAGGACCCTGAGAGCCAACCTCAAGCCCATAGCACAAGTCACCATCAAGTGCGGGATCTACTAAGGAGATGCTCTGTCCCCACTGCTGTTGTGCATAGGCCTGAACCCCCTCAGTGAGATAATTGACAAGACTGGCTACGGATACCGACTATGGAATGGAGCAGTTGTCAGCCACCTCCTGTACACGGATGACATCAAGCTGTATGCCAAGAGTGAACGAGACATCGATTCACTGATCCACACTACCAGGATATACAGCAGTGACATCGGAATGTCGTTCGGGCTGGAGAAGTGTAGTCGGATGGTAACAAAGAGAGGGAAGGTAGTCAGAACTGAGGGGATTGAACTACCAGAAGGCAACATTGCAGACATAGAGGACAGTTACAAGTACCTGGGGATCCCGCAGGCGAATGGGAACCATGAAGAGGCCGCTAGGAAAGCTGCAACCACCAAGTACCTGCAGAGGGTCAGGCAAATCCTGAGGGGTCAGCTGAATGGTAAGAACAAGATCCGGGCCATCAACACCTACGTAGTATCGATGTAGCGGTTCCGAATGACAGCAACATCAGGAAGAAGGAACACGAGAAGCTCGAGAAATACCAAGGGCTCAGAGAAGAGCTCGAGAAGATGTGGAGGGTGAAGGTGGCGGTGGTCCCAGTGGTAATCGGAGCACTAGGTGCAGTGACTTCCAAGCTAGGCGAGTGGCTCTAGCAGATCCCGAGAACAACAGCGGAGATCTCTTTCCAGAAGAGCGCAGTCCTAGGAATAGCTAAGATACTTGCGCAGGACCCTCAAGCTCCCAGGCCTCTGATAGAGGACCCAAGCTTGAAGGATTGACCGATTTTTTTTTTTTTTTTGGTTGTTTTTTTTTACTGTACATAGTTTTTATTTCAATTTGTATTTTTCTAATATATCTCTACTTCTTTTTTTTTTCCTGTCCCTTGTGTTGCTGTAACAAATGAGTTTCTCCAGCGTTGGATTTAATAAAATCTATGTCTAAAACGACTCACTAACCATTACTACATCTTTACTGTTACAGGTATTTGGAATCCCTTCATTTGAGACATTTGTGGTGGCAACGACTGACAGAATTGTTCTCGATTTTGACAGATTTAGTAAGTAAATCTATCAGATATTGATGAGTGTTTTGAGCTTAAGTGAAATATCAAGATGAACCTGCTTTTCTTCTAATGGAATTCCACTGAATAATTTTTAATTATTCTAGAGGAACTCCAGGATGGTAGCACCCTTTACTTGTTGCAAGACGAGCACCAGGTTCTGCCTACGGCAACGGTGGAAAACATATCGTTTACGCCCCACTATGATACGCTGATAAAGGGTGGCACTTATGAGTACTATGCCAGTGAGAACAAGGAGTCATTAGGTAAGTGCTAAAACGATCATGGTCGTGTACTTGGGATGATCACAGATTAGCCTTTTGCGATCTGTTTGTTTCTCGCTGCTTATCTTTTTTTTTTTTTTTTTTTTTTTTTCTTCTCCTCCAGCCTATCCACTTGCCGAGCTCATCGACAACTCTCTTTCAGCCACAGCTAAAAACACAGGAACGAGGATAATAGAGATAAGGATGGTTGGTTCTGAAACTGCAAATACATGATTATTGAATACTGGATTAATGTCACATATACAGAGGAGCGCTAACTCAGTATTTGTATCTGTTTAACAGCAGTTTGATGAAAGTCTTGGGAAACCTGCTGTCATTGTCCTGGACAATGGACGTGGCATGACTACAAAGCAGCTCAATAAATGGGCAGTTTACAGACACTCCAAATTTACAAAAGAAACCGGCAGTTTTGCAAGGTTGGTTTGTTTTATTTTAAATTCCAAAATTACAGTAGTGTGGTGCTTTCCAGCTCTTTATTCAAAAGTAGTTCCAAAAGTTGGGACACTGTTTAAAAAAACAAAAAAAAACCCCCAAAACAAATACATAAAAGTAGAATGAAGTTTGCAAATCACATAAATCTCGTGTTTAATTGAAAATAGTAAAAAGAGTATAAATCCAGAAATGCTGCTGGCTTCTTGTGGCATGAGCTCATTTAAGAGTGGAGTAGTGAAGTGGAAAACCGTCCTGCAATCTGATTTATCAAAAATTTAAATGTGGAAATCTTGAACGCTGTGTCCTCTGGACTCCAGCTTCTTATCACCTCAAAATCTGTGAAGGCACCCTTGATGCTGAATGACATTTTGAAGTTTGGGAGCAACATGGGCAAAATCCAGCAGATGGCTTTCTTACCGAAGTTTTGCTTAAAAACAAGCACAAACCACATTCTGCCCATATTACACCAACATGCCTCTGTAGTAGAGTCTGGGTGCTTAAGGGGCCTCTGATGCAGACCACTTTGGTTTGTGGTGAACCTTTGGCTCACCACAAACCAAAAATATCATAAAGGAGGCCAACTGAAATCCTGTCTGAGGCAAGAATATGAAAACATTTCACGTGCTGCTAAAAGAAAAGAAATGTGAAATGGTGGGGATGCATTCGCCTCTTTTGAATTAAACCTAGTATTTAAATCATTTTGCATTTTTGTTTTTTCTTCTTCTGAACATCTATCTTAATTTAAAAAAGGCACAAATTAAGCCATGCATTTATATTTCTCTTTTCTACAGAAGAGAAGAAGACTACGTCCGCCCTGATCCTGTACCTCGAAGTCTTAATAGTGATATATCGTACTTTGGAGTTGGAGGAAAACAAGCTGTTTTCCACTTTGGAAATGTAGTCAGAGTAAGTCTGTGTGGAAACTCAGTGAAACACTTCATAGAATATCTAAAACCCAAATTATAAAATATAATAAATGTAACTTAACTTTGTTTCCTTTATTGCGGACTGAGTTTGAAAATTAGATGTGTGGTTTTTAGATGGGCATTTCTTGGTATTTTGTCAATTAAGTACATATGTTTGTTTTGTTTCATAAATTACTAGATGATTAGCAAGCCAGTGGGGTTACCAGATGTTCATGAGTTGGTTCTATCAGAAGAAGAATTTGAAAGAAAGGAAAAGAACAAAGAGGATATTTATAGCACCACCATCCTAAACAGGAAGGTGAGTCTACTTTAAGATGTTGTTAAAAGATGTGCTAAAGATTTTGATGATTTTTGGATTGTGGTGTGCTCTCTCCCTGCGTCAACACCATCTCTGAGTGATGTTTAATCTTCCCGCTACAGCCTGGCGACTTTTCACACGTGAGTGAAGATGAGCGCTTCCTTCGTACCATCATCGATGAGGAACGTGGGAAGGAAAGCTTCACGGCCGTAGTTATTACAGGACTCAAGGAAAAGCATATCTCCTTCCTGAAACAGAATTTTGATGCATGGACCAGACATCTAGCGTGAGCTCACTCATCCACATCATATCTTAAAGACGGTGCATCCGGAAAGTTTTCGTAACACTTCACTTGTTCCACTTTTTGACAAAGTAAAAAAAAAAAAAAGTGAGAAAAATGTTTTAAATTCTTGGAAATGTACATAAGTATCCACAGCCTTTGCTCAATATTATGCTGAAGCACGTTTGGCAGCAATTACAGCCTCAAGTCTTTTTGAGTGTGATGGTACAACCATGTCACAGATATTTTGGGACAGTCTGTCCCATTCTTCTTTGCAGGTTGGATAGGGAACGTTGCTGCACAGACATTTTCAGATCTTCCCAGACATGTTCATTTGGGTTTAAATCTGATCTCTGACACTGAAAGACATTCACTGAGAATTCACCAACATTCGCAAACCCTGACTAGTCTTCCAGCTCCTGCTGCCAAAAAACATCCCCACAGCATGATGCTGCCACCACCATACTTTTCTGTAGGGATGGCATTGACTGGGCAATAAGTAATGTCTGGTTTCCTCCTGACATGACGCTTGGCATTGAAGGCCAAAGAGTTCAGTCTTTGTTTCATCAGACCAGATCGGTGCCTCAACCTGCCTTGGAGGTCTGCAGACAATTCCTTGTGCTTTGTGGTTTGGTTGGTCCTCTGAGATACACTGTCAAGTATGGGACCTTATATAGACTTGTGTGTGCCTTTCCAAATCATGTCCAGTCAACTGAATTTACCACAGGTGGACTCCACTCAAGCTGCAGAAATATCTGATAGATGATCAGTGGAAACAGGATGCGCCTGAGCTCAATTTTGAGTGTTATGGCAAAGGCTGGGAATACTTATGTACATGTGATATTTTTTATTTTTACACCTCCAATTTTTTGTTGTTTTAATTGCATTCTTTTTCTGTTTTTTAATTTATTTTATTTTATTCCTCCTTTTGTTTCATCCTTTTTATCTTGCAATATTCCCGTTTTAAGAAATTCACCTTTTAACAATTGAAGGCTGCCCTGACACAATCATTTCCAAACTGCTTTTGGATTAAACTCTGTTAACTGCATTTGTCCTACTTTCAGACACATATATCACTATTACATTCATGGAGTCAATGGAAATGACCTGAAACAAGGCTCTAAAAAGACAGCTCAACAACCTACGATTGACATTCAGGTGAGGCTTCAGATAAATGTAGACTTTTACAAAATACTGTATGTTATTTAAATTTTTGTATGTTTTGGCTAACTTTACCATTTTACTCGTTTACAGATCACTTTACGCGAAAAACCAAACAAATGTCCCCGTGTGCTGAACCTGAGGGAAGTTGACGATGACATGCAAACTTTGTACATTAACTCTGCTGCGGACACCTTTGAGTTCAAGGCCTCCTCTGGACCGGGTGGTGGCACAGTGGAGGGAGTGCTGCGTTATCATCCATTCCTCTATGATAGGGAGACTTATCCTAAATATCCTGAAGATCCTGAAGATCCTAAAGATCCTAAAGATCCCAAAGATACATGTTCTGCAAATGGTATTCATACTGTTAACATATTTAATACATTCATGGATTTTATAGTTTGACATATTTTGAAGTTGTGTTTTTTTGTTTGTTTGTTTTTTTCGTTGCTTTTGTTTATGTTGTTTTTTGGGGGGTAATTTTCTTTAGCAGCGTCTTCTGAAAATGACAATTTAGAAAATGAGCCTGGACTCGTGACTCAGGAAGAAAGGAAGATCTTTGAGTGTTTCTGGAATGGACGGCTCATACCTGGCACCAAAGTGGCTGAGTAATTACACTCATTTCATACTTATATTCACAAAAACTAATGTCCCATTTTAGTCTAAAATAGTAGGCTTTACCTTTAGTTACTTTTCACTTCAGAGTTTAACATAACGGCTAGGAGTCAGCAGAGAAAATTGATTCCACTATCATATATAGGTCCCTGTCATGCTGTGATGTTGGATACGGTTTAACTCCACATAGGAACCTATCTGTGGATAGTGTCAGTGGAAAAATGGGGAAACAAAGCCTGTAATCTTTTATCATATCGACCTTTGCAGTCTTCACGAATGCCAAAAGTGATGCAACTTTTTTCTGTGGCTAGTCGTTCACTTCACTTCACGTTCAGTTTTTTCGTAACTTTACACAATTGGTGCAAACGGTGTGGCCGGGTTGAAAACACACATGTATGCTTTTGTTTGTTTTTACCACTGTTTCAGTGATATGTCAGTGCAGAAGCTCAGATATTCCCAAACTATACAGATTAAAGAGATGCAACAGCTCAAAAAGATGAGACTTTTGGAAGAAAACAAAAGCAACTGATATGGAGGTTTTCTCTGCGTGGCAGTACCTGTCATTCAGTGTTTTAGATGATGACGGCTCTGTGATGTCACTGTTTGCACGCCATACATTCAATGCTTTGAACATAATGGGCCCTTAAGACCCCCGCAGACTTGTCCTGTTTTTGAGGGAAGGATTTGCCTTTATTGATTATTTTTCTTTTGAATTTCCGCGGTTTGAATTGCTGTGTTGGTGATTGTGTATTTAACAGATAGCACATAATCTGCTATTCATGTGTTGTTATAATATTCTCAGACTTGATTGAGTTTTACTGATGGCATATTATGGTTATCACTAACATTGACTGGCTACACCTATGTTGAAAGATGCATTGCTGGTAGATCAGCTGCTAAACCTTCCATGCCTTTTGTCACTCTTTTTGTGACCTCTCACTAAGTGGACCGAGTTTAAAAAAAAAATTCATTTAGGTATAGAGCTGAATATGTGTAAAGATGTATAACAGGTCAGAAAATAAAAGATTGTATTTAAAACTGACTTTCAGCTAACAGAGAATATTTTGCTAGCAGCATGCTTCATGTTATTAACCTGATATTACTAAACGGAACTGAATCTTTGAACAAACAGAATAACCCTAGACTTTTCTGAGAGTTCAGACTGACAGCGCTGTCAGCATCGCTTTAAACTGTGCTTCCAAAAAATGAGAGAGAGCTAGGTTAACCTTTTCCCCTTGCCACTCACATTGTATTTGTCATATTCTATAGTGGTAAAAAATTACTTTAATATCCTTTCCTTCTTGTGTCTTGCTCCATTTGTTACAGGTTTGACTGGTGTTCTCGTAAAAATAACAGCAGAACAGCAGCAGATATACCCCCGGAGTGTTACCGTCGGCTTTCAGGAGTGCTTTTCACTGATGACAATTTCCAGGTCACCACAAACAAGATGACCTTCATGGACCTTGAGCTGAAACTGAAGAACAATCAAACTATCTTCTCACTGGTTCTGAACGGACAGGTGACCGTCTCCATTTCTCACTGGCTCTTTCACAATCAGAACTCCAGCACCACATTCAGTCCCTTGAGCGGATATATATTATGATTGATAAAGGATTGAAATGGATCTGATTTATTATGAGAATTGTTAACAGGAAGAGAAGAGTTCTACGGTTACTTTATCAGTCAGCCTCAACATTAAAACCACCTTGTTCATTTTGTACAGAGCAGTTTACAAAGTAGGACTGAAGCATACAATGTCTTGTCCTCATTTATAGCAGATCACATCCTGAGCTACAGAATGAGTACTTCCAATGTATGGAATTGCCTACGGCACATGCACTCAGGCGGAGACTATGTGGTCTTATTTTTATTACGCTGACCCAGCTGTGACCTGCTTTCAGGTTTAACAACATTTCCCATCACTGTTCTTAATTCTGGCAGGTGTTTATAAAATCCCATATTTTTATCAGTGTTTACTATCTTCAGCATGTTCTCTGACCTGAAGACTGTGTAGGTTCTCAGTTATCTAGGGTCCTGGTAGGGCTTGAAATGAAGACAGGACTTTTTGTGGATTTTTTATGGCTTATCCAAACGGCTTCTCTGGATATAGAACAACTGATGGAGAGTGTCCGGTAGTAAACCAAGGGCTGCTACTTTGATGGTCTATTACCGTATATAAAATATATAAAATCCAGCTGACATCCTCTCCAGTTCAAAAGAACACTTTTTAAACATGACAAAACCTGGGATACAACGGAGCACATCATACACACATAATATTCAGCTTAGGTTGATATCCAAACCTTAATTCTAATATATATATATGTTGTCTAGAATTAAAGATCTTTTAGTGCTAACCTATGTAATATTCCAGTGTTTAATAAAGTGTGTTGTGCACTGAAGCTACCTTTAAGCACTCCAGTGTTAATTGTTGTCTAGTGTTTTGCTTTGGTATAATAGAGATATTAACATAGGTCAAAGGTCAGAGTTGTTGCATTTATAAAATACTCAACATTAGATGATCTTCTCTCACCTAAACAACTTAAAATAAAGTGCTGTGATTAATAAAAATGTGCATGAGCTGCTGTACCCGAACCTTTACCTGACATACTGTATGTCGACACACAAAAGCAAGTGTAACAGATTTATACGACAAATCAAACGATCGGTATGTTTATATATTAACACAATTTGGACCCTTTTTGCTTTTTCATTCATCTCCATAATTTTTCTCAAGCGCTTTCATCTTTTGCTCATACCGAGGCTGCTGGCATATTCTGAGCTGTGGATAGCTTTAGCTTTAGCCACTTCTTTTATGTTAGTTTAAAATGTCCACATTCAGCTGAGTGAGGGAGATTAAAGTGTTAGACTAAGTTTGTTATTACAAATGTTCTCATGGTGGTCCCCCTGTCAATTTGTGTCACTCACAATGAAGCACGTCCATCCTAACAGCACATTAGTGTGTGTGTGTGTGTGTGTGTGTGTGTGTGTGCGTGCGTGTGCATGTGTCGGGTGGGGAGCATTGTGCTACATGTAGAGGTGGGAGGAGAGAAAGAGAAAGGCAGGTCAAACAATAGAGGAATGTTGTGTATATGTACATGTTATAATTATATAATACTGTAAAAAGAATGTGGTCTAAATGTATTACAGTAAACTTGTGTGGGAATCACTGAAACAACAGTAAAAGAAAAATTATGTTAATGTGCTGGTAGGAGGGCAAAAGGTGTTTCAAATGCTTTCCAACTTTTTGGTAAGGGAACATGCTGATGTGATATATACCAGCTCTCTCAAACCATTTAAAAATTAACTGAGCTTTTTTTATATCAGGGTCAAGAGGTTTGCAGAGCAGGTGATCAAAGAGGGAAGAAAGGAAGCAGAGATGAGGAGAGAGAGAGAGGAGGCAAAAGAGGAGGTGCAGAGGAGAGTGAAGGTGGTGATAGAGGAGGTGCAGCAAGTGAAAAAGGAGAGACAGGAGAAGGCGACAGAGGAGGTGTAGTACTTGGGCAAGAGAAAGGAGGTGACAGTGGGTCAGATGACCAAAGAGAGGGGGATAAAGCACAGAGAAAGGCTGCACAGGAGGCACAGATTTCCAGGTAACAGGCATAAAAAAACAAAAATAACTGTGCATGCAAGCACACACTTTCAGAGCACTGAACTGATTTGTATCTGGTTCGTGTGGTTTACTCACAGAGAGTCATATGGTGAGGGCAACAGTCGGGCAACTGGGCAGGTGAGAATCCAAGGATATATTAATAGAGTTTTTTAAAATTTAACAATGTCAAAAATGTTGTTAATATGTGCAATACAATCATTTAATATATAGTTATTTCAGAGTGCAGAAGCGAGCTAAATGTGTGTTGTCGTTTCAACAAAAATGCTTCACAACTTTCCCCTGGTTGCATTACAGTGCCACTTTACAAAGGGTGCAGTGTTTTCACTGTTCCAAAGTTTATTCAAATCACTCAAGATTAGCAAACAACTGTGTTATAACCTCAGGATAATGATGCTTGGAAACTAAGAGCCCTAATCAGGACGTTTAATTGACCACTTTCTGAGACGTCAACAGTTAGCCACAACACACACAGGAACTTGTTTTCCACATAACATTCTGACGGGAAAACCCTGAAAAACAAAGTGTGACCCTGCCTTTGTTAGTGTAGGCTTTAGAGATTGGAAAAAGGCTATGTTCAGGGTTCTCAGGACAATGAAAAAGTCAGTTACATATCCAGGCCATGAACACCTATGCTCAAAAAACTTCACAGCCTTCTTCAGCTGTTGGCAGACAACAGGAGGAAGCAAGGCATGGATTATTGAAGACTGTAGGCTCCATCAAATACTTGGCTTGGCAAAGTTTAGCTCTATGAGGTCATGTGTATAGTTGTTGGTGTAGTTTATTGATGTCAATACAGTGATGTAAATGATTGAATGTATATACATAAAAAAGCAGAATCACCATGTGGTATTTTTACCATCTGGCAATACAGCAGTGGAGAGCCGACAAGCAAAAATGCTGGTGGTCCTCTGGCATTTAAAACAAATTCCCCCCCCTAATGTTCAGCACAAAGTTAAACCCGTGTGTGTGTGCCAGAGAGAGACTGTGTCCCACTATTTGCTTTAACCACTGTGTGTGTGTGTGTGTGTGTGTGTGTGTGTGTGTGTGTGTGTGTGTGTGTGTGTGTGTGTGTGTGTGTGTGTGTGTGTGTTGCACATGCATGAAATTAAGCAGCTCATGACTGGACATATGGTGTGTCGCCAATATTAGTATTAATGATGAGTGACTGTTGGATACATTCTGTCTACCTGTTAGTAACAGAACACCGCGAGGTAACATATTTAACATGTCCTGTTTTCAGGTCTTTGTTTTTGCCTGCTTTTCTCTGCTAAACATTTTCTTTCCGTTTCAACAGAAATCGTCAAGAGGTAACATCCAGAAGGAGTTCACACAATGGCTTCGAAACTGTAATGAAAAGTTCGACAAGCAAATCAAGTTTGTGGGCTTCAATGAGATTAAAACACGGACAGATGTGTCTCTTAAGAAAATGCAGCATCCGTGGGCAGTCTTCTCCGCCATCGAGTGGGGAGGCAGGACATACAAAACAGGCCAACTTGTGAGCATTTATTGGTTTTTGTCTACTTAAATGTAATTTCTTATTGTTCCCTCTTCTACATTCATTCTGATCTCTTTATGCTTCCTCATACAGGTGAAGACGCACAATACAAATCCCATTCTGTACGGTAAAGTGGTTCAATTTTTGCTGCATGGAAATTTCGATGGAGACGTCTATGCCACGGGAGGACAGGTGGAAGTGTCTCGAGTAAGAAGGCAATTATGAAACTTTGATTTGAGAAACTGATCGAACATAAATTCCAAAACTGGAAAATGTCGCATTAAAAGGTTTTAAGAATAATATCAGTGATAAAAAATTGTGTGATAAAATTTCTTTGTGTCTATGTTATAAAGGGCAAAAAACAACAGCGAAAAAGTAAATAAAATCTATTGACAGTCATCTGAATCACTATTAAAACATCAGTTTTTTGTTGGGGGGGGTTTAATTTTCCATATTATTTCAGTAAATTCACTTATATAAATCCCTTTTTTTTTCTTTGTTCTTTTATTGAGTTTACTGATTTAAGAAAAATCTCTTCCCAGGAGCCCAAAGCACTTTGGGACATGAACAAGATCGTTCCCATTTCCAAGATCGACAAGACAGCCACTGATGAAACCATCAAGAAAACTATCGACAGTGACTCTGAGAAGTGAGTGAGCAGTTAGGGAGACATTTTTTTCTACACAAACTGCTCCTCTCTAATATTCACTTTTTGTTTGTGATGTAGATGCTCTGTTTCCTGGGTTGCTTTATTTTTTGCAAATCTTTCTCCTCATTCTGACTCAAAAATTAGACTTTCAGTTCAGGTGAATGACATGTGTTTGTTTCAGGCTTCCAGATAAGCTGAATGTGGAATGGCCCAATGGTAACCCCTTGCAAAATAATGCCATTCTTTCTGCTGGGACTACTTTAGGTAAGATCTTGCAGTGTTTGCATACCACAGCACTTCATATGTTATGAAAAACAAACAAACAGATAATTTGTTTGCATCAAACAGTGGTGTTCAAAAAAAGTCTTCCCCCATTCCTGTCCCGTATAGCTCAAAGCTCATTCCTCACATTTTGTCTGATGTGTCGTTTCAGGGCCTCTTAAAATTGACATCCTGAACAAGAGGGGAGAGAAATTATCTCGGATGTCCTCAGTGGGCCAGGGAAAAGGGACAAAACTGTGTGTTAAGCTCACGTTACTCCATCATGGTAAGTGTTTGATTACAGATTTGATATCCTATTGATATGTTTTCTTTTCATGATAACTTAATTAATAGGTGGTTAATTAAAAAAATGTGGAAAAAGTCTTTCTGCTGTTTATAACAAAGTTTCCAAGACTACAATTTATTGACATAACCCTGGGGAGTTGGTTTTTAAAAGCCTTAACTTGAGCTATATGGTGATTGCAATTTATCAGCTATTTTATTTATCAGCTAATGCTGGGAAATTCAGTTATCAAAGTGCTGTATGTGTGCAGGTAGGAGCTAATTGGTGATAACAAAGATGCAGATTTTTCGGACTATAAGGCGCACTTCAAATCCTTTAATTTTCTCAAAAATCGACAGTGTGCCTTATGTATGAATTCTGGTTGTGTTTACTGACCTCGAACCGATTTTATGTAGTACGCGCCGCGCAGAAATCTGTCAAAACATGTTTTACTACAACTTTGATACGCTACGAAGCCGCACTGCTTGATGGATTATCGGAGCATTATGGCTACCGTTGTCAGGAGCCTCGCGGAGTAATCTGGGTCCAAAACTCCATCCACTTCAGATCCCAAAGTCAAACAAACACTGCGGCATCACTGAGATTTAAAAACGGTCTAAATTCTTTCATCTTTAATAAAATTATCAGCGTTGCTGCTTTACCAGGTGTAACAATTAAGTTTAACATCCAGGCATCCATGAAAACAGAATTTATTAAATTTACCGGAGTCAAGTTCAAGTTCAAATTTTATTCGCCACATGCAGTGGCAGGTTGCCCTGCAGTGGAATGAACCCGCCCCTGACCTTACACACACAACACAGCCATCACATGGGGATACAAGTCAGACAACGGTTGCATTACAGAAAAAACACTGAAATGTACACTACAATGGGAAAGTACAAGAGGAAAAAAAGAGACCTCTACTCATGCTGGGCTATGGAGGACAGCATGAGAACAGGAAACAAAAAAACTCCTCTGCACAGAAAGTACATAAATGTCCACAGCACAACATTATAGAGCACGTGACCAGCAACAGGGTTGGGTAGGGGATGAGGAGTAATCCCAGGCAACACAGCAGCCATCCTGCCACTGCGCGGGCCCAGACCCGCCTCGTGTTCCCAGGAGGCAACAAGCATCGAAGGCATTGGAAGGGGAGGGGCGATATGTGAGTGCTTATCAGTGTAAGTGTATGTGTGTGCGTGTCCAGAGTTCAGCTGAGACAGTGTCCTTCACCCTATCAGGCTAAGTAAACAGTCTAGCGGCCAACCCAGGTGGCCTTGCATAGAGTGGGAAGAACAGTCAACACACAGTCATTATCAGGGAGTTTTTGTTCGGCTCCAGCCTTGAGCCCACAGCTGGCGCTGAGGGGGTATCTGCATTATGATGTTGATGTTATTGATTTTTCTTTTATGCGAGCAGCTCATGAGAATTTCAAAGCTGTTCTTTAACACTCCGACACTGGTCTCTCAATCTCCCATTGGAGAGCCGCGAGCTTCTCCATGATGTTATTAACCTTCAGTTCCGTGGTGTTGTCATTCTTGTGCTCAGAGAGCCGATTCTGAGAACTCACGACTGCAGTGAGCTGTTCCACGATGTAATCCAACTTTCGCTCAGAGGTCTTATTCTGAGCAGACCTCACCTTTATGTAACCCAATATACGCTCAGAGGTGTTATTCTGAGTATTCACGGCAGCTGTAAGCTCCTCCAAGGTCTTAACCATGCTGCACTCAGTGAGCCCATTCTGAGAAGTCGCGCCTCGTCCCATCGTTTCAATCCCAGCGGGCAGCCTTGGGGGGGGGGGGGGGTTTGAACAGCCGGTTCCGCTTTCTTAATTCTCCGATAAACCAGGGCCAAGCCAGCTCCGATCAGCAAGAACCCTGTTATCATGGTTCCGAATAGGTAGATATCTTCAGCGTCCTCGATCGACAGTCCCGCCAGGCACACGACCCTCCATTTCTGCCACCCGTCCATCGTGTATCCGGCAGGGAAAGTCCCTCCAGAGCACTCGGGCTCTCCCGAGCCCAGACTTCTCGTTGAGAAAAGGGTGTCAATAGCATTCAGAGACCAGTTGATCAAATCTAGAATTCTCTTTTAGGTTTAGAGAACAGACTGTGAGAGAGTGTTCCAGGGAAAGTAATACACACGAGACAAGACAAGGACACAAGAGGCTAAGCAGGGAAGATAAGGGGAAGGAGGAGAGGAGAAAAAGTTCGACTGCCTTTTGCCGAGAGCCAAACGAGAAGAAAGTCAGAAGTTAACTGGCGAGCTAACTTCCTGCTTCCACCTAAGCATGATATACCATGTTCTGACTGAGAGACTTATTGTAAGAAGATTTTCTACATAATACAATATAATCAAGTGTGCCTTATATTTTATGTGTTCATATATTTCAACATAACCAAGCTTATTGTTAAAGAGAACATGATGCATTCCTTACTTCAATGTGTGTGATGTCAGATAAGCATGATATACAGTGGGGCAAAAAAGTATTTAGTCAGCCACCGATTGTGCAAGTTCCCCCACTTAAAATGATGACAGAGGTCAGTAATTTGCACCAGAGGTACACTTCAACTGTGAGAGACAGAATGTGAAAAAAAAATCCATGAATCCACATGGTAGGATTTGTAAAGAATTTATTCATAAATCAGGGTGGAAAATAAGTATTTGGTCAATAACAAAAATACAACTCAATACTTTGTAACATAACCTTTGTTGGCAATAACAGAGGTCAAACGTTTACTATAGGTCTTTACCAGGTTTGCACACACAGTAGCTGGTATTTTGGCCCATTCCTCCATGCAGATCTTCTCGAGAGCAGTGATGTTTTGGGGCTGTCGCCGAGCAACACGGACTTTCAACTCCCGCCACAGATTTTCTATGGGGTTGAGGTCTGGAGACTGGCTAGGCCACTCCAGGACTTTCAAATGCTTCTTACGGAGCCACTCCTTTGTTGCCCGGGCGGTGTGTTTTGGATCATTGTCATGTTGGAAGACCCAGCCTCGTTTCTTCAAAGTTCTCACTGATGGAAGGAGGTTTTGGCTCAAAATCTCACGATACATGGCCCCATTCATTCTGTCCTTAACACGGATCAGTCGTCCTGTCCCCTTGGCAGAAAAACAGCCCCATAGCATGATGTTTCCACCCCCATGCTTCACAGTAGGTATGGTGTTCTTGGGATGCAACTCAGTATTCTTCTTCCTCCAAACACGACAAGTCGAGTTTATACCAAAAAGTTCTACTTTGGTTTCATCTGACCACATGACATTCTCCCAATCCTCTGCTGTATCATCCATGTGCTCTCTGGCAAACTTCAGACGGGCCTGGACATGCACTGGCTTCAGCAGCGGAACACGTCTGGCACTGCGGGATTTGGTGACCTTTGTTACTTTGGTCCCAGCTCTCTGCAGGTCATTCACCAGGTCCCCCCGTGTGGTTCTGGGATCTTTGCTCACCGTTCTCATGATCATTTTGACCCCACGGGATGAGATCTTGCGTGCAGCCCCAGATCGAGGGAGATTATCAGTGGTCTTGTATGTCTTCCATTTTCTGATGATTGCTCCCACAGTTGATTTTTTCACACCAAGCTGCTTGCCTATTGTAGATTCACTCTTCCCAGTCTGGTGCAGGTCTACAATACTTTTCCTGGTGTCCTTCGAAAGCTCTTTGGTCTTGGCCATGGCGGAGTTTGGAGTCTGACTGTTTGAGGCTGTGGACAGGTGTCTTTTATACAGATGATGAGTTCAAACAGGTGCCATTCATACAGGTAACGAGTGGGGGACAGAAAAGCTTCTTACAGAAGACGTTACAGGTCTGTGAGAGCCAGAGATTTTCCTTGTTTGAGGTGACCAAATACTTATTTTCCACCGTGATTTACGAATAAATTCTTTACAAATCCTACCATGTGAATTCATGGATTTTTTTTTCACATTCTGTCTCTCACAGTTGAAGTGTACCTCTGGTGCAAATTACTGACCTCTGTCAT
The DNA here is from genome assembly GCF_963969265.1 of Rhamphochromis sp. 'chilingali'. Lineage (NCBI taxonomy): Eukaryota > Metazoa > Chordata > Actinopteri > Cichliformes > Cichlidae > Rhamphochromis > Rhamphochromis sp. 'chilingali'. Next base: position 13,665,240 of record NC_137945.1, on the reverse strand, counting down.
CATTTTAAGTGGGGGAACTTGCACAATCGGTGGCTGACTAAATACTTTTTTGCCCCACTGTACTTCTGTATTGTTATATTTCAGTATGTGTGTGGGTGTGAGGTCAGATAAGCACTGAGTTAACGTCTAACCTCTCCCCGACTGCTTACAGAAGAGGAAGTACTATGTAACTTACTTTCTCCTATAAATAAAGCAAGCAAGCCTGCACTCGATGTGTGTGTCTTCCCAGAGACATTCACCCGTGCGCACGTTTTTAAAACTCTCTGAGTCGGTCTGCAGTGTCTTATTTCTCTTACTTGTGATAGAACAAATGTCTACCCCTGACACTTATAAATGGTACGGAAGTGGAGGAAGCAAGAAGAATGAACTGAGTAAAGTTTGACATATCTGACTGTTTTGTTTTGCTCAATGCGCCTTATAATCTGGTGCGCCTTATGGTCCGAAAAATACGGTACTAGTTGCCTCACAGATGGTCATGTTTTTGGTAGCGTTTGCATGGGTGTCATTTTGTCTGTAAACGAGATAGTCCAAAAAGTTTTGAATGAAATCAGATTCAACTTTGTAGGGATGTAGAGAGTGGTCATGTTAACAATTTATTTACATTAGGTCTTAAACTTAATGATTTATTTGTCAAAAATTGACCAAAAAAAGCCTCATAACTTAGAAACTATGATTCTAACAAGTGTGGTGTGTATTGTCAAAATACTAAAGATTTTAAAGATGTGTCAGAGGTCAGAGGTCAAATGCATGTCACAGCTGACTTCTAAAAGTCAAAGTGGTAATAAAACTATATTGAGCTATTTAAAACTATGTTCTGTACTGGTAGAAAGTTGATTCTGTTAATCTGGACGTATTTTCAGTGGAAGAAACATTTCCTCACACATTCAAGTGACTTCTCCAACCTCATTAACACCAATACATTTGCAGTTACAGATTTAGATCTCACCATCTTACAATACTGTACAATTTATTGTACAATAAACTAAATAATGACAGTAAAGTGTCTTCAATCTTTAATTTTCAGCCCCACATGTTGCCAAAACTACCAAAAAATCTTCAAATTAAATGTGTCATAAAGTGTAAAAAGTCATAATTCTAACTTTTCAGGTTCTCGCCCTTGTTTTGCAGTTGTTCTTTTTTTCAGCCTACTTTCTCTCTGTGTTTGCTCCACCTGTTATAGAATTAAATTATTCTTATTATTTTACCTTTTTCATTTGTAGGTCAAAAGTCAGACAAAGAGCTTGCTGCTTATGTTGCCCCACATTTAGGAAATAATGGTTTCTGGTTCAAAAAAATGGGTGAGTTTCTTTTAATTTTCTTATCCTTCATCTTGGTTGCCCTGACGTTTGTCTGCTGAAAGATCATATTTGAGCCGTTGTTGACAGAGAACCTGACTGAGCTGGGAAAGTACACACTGAATTTGAACACAGTGGTCCATGAAACAAACGCTGTCAGCTTTGGCGGTAGAGCGCTTCCAACGTTCACACTGAAGTTTACCATTAAAGGTGAGGAGAAAGAATGCTGTGTGTTTAGCTAGTGATCATTATTCCCACCATTCTGACCAAACAGACACACTCCTTTGTTCTATTGTCAGAGGGCGATGCAGCAAGCTTTGATATCAGTGCAATGAGCCCCACGCTGCGAGTGGGCGTGCCGTTTGACATTCCTCTGCAGATAAAAGATGGTTATGGCCACTCAACGACCCTCACTTCTAAACTCACACCTGAGCTCAAATGCTGGTGAGTCTCATTAATGCTACTGAATTTTTAAATGCTTGAGAAAAAAAATATGTATGAAAGCCTTTGTGCCTTTATTATGTCACATTTAACAGTGTTGTAACACGGCCATTGTTATTTATTTATTTTTATTTATTTATTTTTTAGTGGTCTGGATCTGAGTTATGGGACATTCTCCAGCAGTGGAACCACATTCACCATCAAAAATGTCAAAGCGAGAGGAAAAGTCCTGAATTACCAGCAATCCAAGGTTAGAACTAATGATTTCTACGCTACGAAAACATAAATTTGCCCGTCACATGGAAGACTGCTTAAAATAAATAAATAAACTACTAATAGTACAGTCATAGTTTTATCAAGAGGTGTAACAACTACTTGAAAGTCAATAGTCAAAAAATTATTAGCTGATTTGGTGATTTATTTTTATGTGCTTTGTTTGCATTTTCAGAGCTATGACCTGGAAGTGACCCTGCCTGGCCTGAAACAACACACTAAGTCCATCAAGATCAGTCTTCTTCCTGGTAACCCCTCATTTATTTATGATTTTTGAACAGTTTGTGTACTGGTTTCTCATGTGCATTATGTCCTTTCAGAAATCTTGATTGTTAAATGCTTAAATCACACTATAATAATCGTAGAATATAGAAGATTTATGTTTCCTATCTGCTCCTGGACGACTGGACCAATCTTGATGAGACTGTGCAAACAACAACGACGTAGGGATTCGAAGATCAGTTTTGGTTGAGCATCATCTTCTTTTGAGACACTTTATGAAACAACTGGATTCATCCTTGGCACTTAAACGTTGATAATTATATTTAAATAATTTATTTTCATGTCTAGTTCACTTATCCATTGCTAAGGTTTTGGCAAAAAATCAATCTTGTTGACAGCATTTGAAGTATGCTTCAAGTGTATACTCTCTTGATCAGAAGTGATTGCTTGGATGAGGAAAAAAGATATATAAATACAGTTTAAAAGTGTAAGTAACGCTTTTAAACTGTAGAAATTTCAGGTGATGTTTGATAGGTTTGTAGCATAAACCTATTCGCTGGAACGTTAAGGACAATCTGCTACGCAGCAAAAAGCAAGACACAAGGCACCAAAGTTCTCTGGTTTACTCATGCATGAGGGAGACCTGGCTGGGGCCGAGTGTCGTTCCACCACTTGACCACCGTCAGACTCTCAGCCAGGTCCCCCATAGCACTCCTTTTATTGTGGTTACATGAATATGCATAGGGTCATTAACATATAACATCTTACATAGGTATACATGTGAACAAAGAATACTGTGTGTGTGTGTGTGTGTGTGTGTGTGTGTGTGTGTGTGTGTGTGTGTGTGTGTGTGTGTGTGTGTGTGTGTGTGTGTGTGTGTGTGTGTGTGTGTGTGGGGTCAAGGTGTGACCCTGTGAAGACTCCCCAAAGCTGGTGCCAGGACTTCTGAACAAAAGGCTCTTATACTTAAAGAAATATACGTGTGTTTGCTAAACCATATATCAGCAAGAGAAGATACGACCTCTCCTAGGAGGTGTGATCTACGCCGGAACACTCTGTAGAGGGAGTGAACGCACTCCCCCTTCATGCTACACAGAGCTGTTACAGACCTCCTAGGATGAGACATTCTTTCAATCTACAAATGATTATACACCTCTAAGCATATATGGTTAAATATTTCTAAATACAAATGACAGTAACAAAATCTAAACCCATCAATGTTGGCATTCATGCCAAACTTCCTCAGCTTCCTCAGAAAGTAGAGTCGCTGGCGAGCTTTCCTGATTGCAGTGTCTGTGTGAAGGGTCCAGGAGAGATCCTCGGTGATGTTAGCCTCAGCCTCACTGTCCCATTTGTAGATGTCCCTGGAAACTGTTTTTTCCTATTGTAAGTCTTTGTCTGTATGCAGGCAGCAGCAGTATGGAACAATGGCCTGTCTTGCCAAAAGCTGGGTGGGGAGGGGTTTGTAGCAGTCCTTGAATGGAGTGTAGCAATGATCCAGTATTTGATCACCTCTTGTAGGGAAGGAGATGTTGGCAGTATTTACGGAGAACTTTCTTCATGTTGGCTCTGTTGAAGCGCAATAAAGACAGCTTCAGGATTTTTTTTCTCAAGTCCAATAATGACGTCATACAGTGGTCCATAGTCATAGGCCAACTGTATGACGTAAACAGCTGAAAGGTGAACTGAAGTTCCTTGGGAGGTAAAAAGATCTAACTTTGATGGTGTGCAGCTCGTGGCTCTGAGAGCAGTACATTAGCAGTAGATACACTGATTGAGTTTTAAACCTCTGATCAGACGTCTGCCATCAAAACCATTTAGGATTAAAAAAAAGTGTCCCCAGGAGACTTTGTAGCTTCACTGTAAAGGTAACAGATGTCATTTAGCTGTGGTTCAAATGATAATCTGTTGGCTGCTAACATTAAGACAAGGTAAATTAGATTTTTGTCTTATTTTTCTTAAAGATTCCCTGATTTTGTGTTGTTTTTCAGGTATCCCAAATTCCCTCCACGTCAAACCGGAGGAAACGTCAATCGATGTGGAGAACGGAGACCAGGTCACGTTTCATGTCGAAGTTCACGACGAGGCTGGAAATATCACCGCTAACCCCAAACAGATCGTCCGCTGCGAGGTACAAACATGGATTTGTTCGGAAGTCACAGGTGCCTCTGTGAAAACATAGAAAACTGTATTTATTGAAAGACCATAATGAGCTGTTTATATATGTTGGTCTATTTGTTTTCAGTGGTGTCTTGTTTCTGTCTGTAAGGCAAAAAACTACGCAGGCTGAATCTTTTTGTTTTTGTTCAAACATTTCCAGGTTAAAGGTTTCCCCCCGGTGGTCACTGATTGCAGCAGCACCGGTGCTGGCCAGCTTGTGACAAAGCCCATTAACCTGAAAATAATGAAAGGAGAGCAACAAGAGCTCAAAGCTCAATTTGTGATGCCTGTGAGTTAGAAAAAAAAGAATTCTTCTGCTCAGAAGAAAATTTCCAAGTATGTAGCTTGTTTGCAGTGTCTCTCTCCTCTTTTCATTCTAGAGTTACAAAAACATACCGCTGGTCATGAAGGAGCTGAGGGTGCTGCCCAGCACAAGGGTCTCTGTGATGGAGCTGTACAGTCAGGACAATGAGAATCTGGTGCTGAGGAACAGTGAAAAGATCGAATGGATAGCCGGCGGACTGCTAGACAACTTATTCTACAAGCTGTATGATGAAGCTGGCAGGGAGGTACTGCTCACTGCTGAAATAGCCTCCATGATCAAGGTGTGTAATGTGCAAACATTGCGGTTTACTCTTGTAATAGATTTTTAAGTAGGTGTTAGATTTTGTAAATGAAAAAACAATTATATATATTTTATTTTTATTTTTTACCCTTGCGAAAGAATTCTAGGATTTAAAAAAAAAAAAGACTTGTATGAGCCATTCTGTTTTAACACTTCTTAGCTTGATGTTAACTTTTCACTGTGAAGGTTAACTGGACAGGAGATGTCTTTCTGGAAGATCTGGTCAAGGGGAAGCTGCCGGATTTACAGGTACCTAAACGGGTGGGAGAGCAGCGCTTCTACCAGGTCTCCTATCAGGACCAGAGTGTGTCCGTCTCCTTCACTATCGTGTAAGCCATGAATCTATAATCAAAGCTTTGATTCAGTGTTTTCATTTGATACGGTCTGCACACTGATGTGTGAAGATATAAAGTCCCCTCTTTTGTTTGTAGACCTCGTCCAGATGAACCAGAGCGTCTAAAAGTAGCTTTACCCCAAACCACAGTGAAGCTTGGTGAGATCCTCTCCGGAAACATTAGTGAGTATAAATCTGATCATTTACAATTAATCACATTTTTAAAATTCACGGTTGCATCCTATATTACTCAGAATAACTTTCTTTGCACAGGCTTGGAGCTTGTGGACCAGTATGACAATTTAACCAAGACGCTTACCCCCACCTGTTTGAACCACATAAAAGTGGAAGCTGAGGGGCTGGACAAATCAGCCATCACATTTAAATGGCAGGTGGGACCAGAGCCATGTGCATTTAAGACAAAAGTTGACTCAAATATTAGTTAAATCAAATCAAATTTGCACTAATGCAATCTTAATATTATCTGAGCAAACAAAGCTCCCTTTATTATGTGTTTTTGGTGAGCTAAGGGTATACATGTGTGCATTTGCCCTTTCACCTGCCCTATGACCACTATAAATCTACTGAATCCTCCTCCCTACCAATAAAAAAAAGCCTGCTTTTGTTAAAATAGCAAGGTCATATTATTGGAATTCCACAGATAATGAACCCTCCCTTACCAAGGAGACAAAACATTTTTCTACACTCCGTAGATGACACGAAAAGCTTTTGTCTTTGTGGTCAAAGTTCACTAAAATGGTAACAAAGTCGATGTTATTTTATATGACCGAGATGGTTTTGACCTTCATAAATTCAGAGATGGTGCCACAAAGCTGCTGATTCAGATTACAGCTGAAGGAGAGCAGGACATGTAAAGATAATGTTGCTTTTAGAAGAGGTTAATGAACTCTTGAAGGAACCAAGCTGTGTGCTATAAAATTTGTACTTAAAGTGCTCACAATTTATCCTGCATTTTACCACTATAGTTACTATTTTACTATAGTGGTAAAATAGTAACTGGCACCCGTGTAAATACTGTATGTGGTTCATGTGTGAACTGTATTTGTATTTGTCTAACACAGTACTGTAAGAAGATGATGAAGAGAAAATTCAGTAACTTCTTTATTGAATAATGAGCAGGCCAGATGTGGTGATTGTGATGATCTAAGCTGATAAATCTCACGGCTCTGTATTGTACCAGGACAGCAGCTGTGCTGCCATGGTGACGGGAATTCGTTTCCAATCAGGGTCTCTCGGCCCCCGAGAACTGTCTTTCAGCTACTCTGACTTTGTGGAGCATGTCAGTATTAAAGTGACCGCAGGACTCCCTGCTCAGCTTAAGCTCATCAGCGAACCGGAGCAGGTAAAAAAAATAAAAGATTCTTAATTTAATTTCTTTTTGGAGACAAACTAAAGGTATAGCTCATCCTTTTCTGTTTTTTTTTTTGTTTTTTTTTTTCAGCCTTTGCAGGTGTTAAATGATCACGGCATCTCCAAACCATTTGTCGTCCAGCTGTGTGATGAGTGGGGAAACCCTTCTCCAGACCAGAGGGTTGTAGTGGACATAAAGACTTCACCTCCAGGACTGACGGTTAGCTTGAAAATCAACACAATCAAAGAAAGCACCATGTAGTCCTGTGAAAAATGAAGTACAGTAGCTGTAGAGTAACAGCTTAGCTTAGACCAGCTTTTATAGGGGTGGTCACACTTGCTGCTGATCACTTAGTCAGGTTTATTGGTTTGGCAACATCTGGCTGCTGTAGCAGCTGTATGGAATCTATACAATGATCTAATAGGAAAGGTCTTGTTATTGTTTCAGGTGAAAACCAATGTTATTTCACAACCTGTGAACGCAGAAGGAAAAGCCTTTTTCATTGTTAATGGTTTGAGCGGGCCGAAGTAAGTAAAATTATATTTGTCGTAATACAGCATCAGTCTTGATGTTTCCACTACTGTAAAGTCACTAGTGGAAGTGTTGATAGCCTGTTCTTCCTCTAGGGGGTACTATCAGCTGCAGTTTAAAGGCTCCTTCAACAAAAAACCCATCCCTGGTCCATCAGTGAGCCTCACTGTCCTCCCTGATCCCAAAAAACCAGTCAGCCTATCAGTGGAGTATGACACCAGTGTCAAGTTTTTTGCTGGAAGCAAATTCCCAGGTTTGCATTTGTTTTTCTCTCTCCTTCCTTTAAAAAATGTTTCATTAATTCATTTATTTGTATTTTGATCAGTTTAATCTCTGTTCAGCCAAACTAAGGGAAGGTCTTTGTTTCTCTTCAGTTTTCTCAGTGACTGTGGTGTCTGATGAGGGAAGTCCAATTACTACTTTTAACCCAGCTGCTGTGTCCATGTTCATATGGGATGGGGTATCTTCAGGGAAAAAGCCTCCAGAAAGAGTGAGTGACTAAAACTCAAGAGTCTCCTTGATATACAGTGGTTCCTTGTTTATTGCAGGAGTTTTGTTCTAAAAATAACCCGACAGGTAAAATCTGTGAAGTAGCCAACTTTATTTTTTACTATTATTATAGGTGTTTTAAATAAGGCTGTAAAACCCCTCACTACACACTTTATACACTTTTCTCAGACGGTGACTTTGACAATGCAAATCATTTCGTTGACATTGTTGTGTTTGTTGGGGAAAAACTGTTCCAGTTTAAATATACAGCATACATCTTTAATGACTTGTGCACCCAATTCTTGGGTTTTTAAGTTTGAAGTGTGGATTGTCTGGAATCCACAGAGGGTCAAAATTTCACATATATACATATACTCACTTAAATCTATTAATAAGTGATACTGAAGATTGCACAGTGTCTTTAAATTGGAAAAAGCCAAGTGTATTAACATTAGTGATAATGATTGACTGTAGTTGTTAGTTTCTCTGTTAATATAAAAAAGATTTGTTCAACACAACTCATTAGATTGACCAATACCAGGAAAACTAAAAAGGAGAATTGTAGATTTATGCAAGTAGAGGAGTTCTTTTTTTTCCTATCGTAAACTTTTCTCTTAAAATAATATTTATTTATTTTTCAATATTTCTTGTGTAGGCCATTGAGCTGAAGTGTAATAAACCCACGAAAAATGAAAAGAATGACTGTTTTCACTTCAGGTAAGATAATTTTCACTTCTGTTTCTATTTTGTTTGGCTTGGTGACAGATGTTTTAAAGCATAGCTTTTATATTAATATTATTAAGTTACTTCAAGCAGCTAGTTAGCTTAGCTTAGCTTCCACAAAGCCTTAAAACGGAGGAAACGGCTAGAGTGACCTAGTACCAATATAGGCAACAAATTCATGTTAACTAGTGAGTTTTAGAGCTGCTGGTACTGTAAAAATGTTTTATATGTAAAGTCAAACTAATGGTTTCTCATGGTTTCCAGTCTTTGTGCTATGCTAACCAATGCTAAGCTAATCACTTGCATAAGGTAGTTTCAAATTTATAGTATGCAAGGGGTCCTGTCATTTTAGCTGACTCAATAAAACAGCATGTAAGATGATTTTCCAGAGTGTAGGTTTGTGTTAGAATAATGGTGATGATAATAGCTGAAAAAAATAATGGACCGCGCGTTTCTTTGCAGAGACAAAGACATCCCAGAGGAAGCTAGAAGGCACACCATACAGTTTTCTCTTCGTATTGACAAAAAAGACGTTCTCTACAGCAATCAGGTTGGTTTTAATACATAATAAAAAACACAAAACATTTTTAACACGTTCATATTTTGTTTTCAAACCCTCATAAAGCGTATTAAGCCACCCTCCAGATACTCATTATTTGTACCTACAGTGGTATGCAAAAGTTTGGGCACCCCTGATAATTTTCATGATTTTTCTTTATAAGTCATTGGTTGTTTGGATCAATTTTGAATCAGTTTCATTTCAATATATCATATAGCAGACAAACACAATGATATTTGAGAAGTGAAATGAAGTTTATAGGATTTACAGAAAGTGTGAAATAGTTACCTAAACAAAATTAGGCAGGTGTCTGGGCACCCCAATAGAAAAATTACATCAATATTTAGTAGATCCTACTTTTGCAGAAATAACAGCCGCTAAACGCTTCCTATAGCTTCCCATGAAAGTCTGGATTCTGGTTGAAGGTGGAGACAAAACATCTCCAGTTCAGTCAGGTTTGATGGTTTCCGAGCATGGACAGCCCGCTTTAAGTCACACCATAATATATCAGTATTAATCAGGTCTGGGGACTGAGATGGTCATTCCAGAATGTTGTACTTGTTCCTCTGCATGAATGCCTTAGTGGGTTTTGAACAGTGTTTTGGGTCGTTGTCTTGTTGAAATATCCAGCCCTGGTGCAACTTCAACTTTGTCACTGATTCTTGAACATTGTTCTCAAGAATCTGCTAATATTGACTTGGATACCATGCAACCCTCAACTGTAACAAGTTTCCCAGTACCTGCACTGGCCACACAGCCCCACAGCATGGTGGAACCACCACCATACTTTACTAGGGTTGCCAACCGTCCCTTAAAAACGGAATCGTCCCGTATTTAGAAACAAAAGTACACGTCCCGTATTGAGCTAATAAGGGACGCACTTTGTCCTGTAATACAGTGAGAATCAAAAGTAGTCTATAAATGTTAATGGAATTAACGCTTTGTTTGAAAACATAATTCCCAGCCCCTCTCCTGCTTTGTGACCAATGAGCTGACAGCACACTTATGACAATTCGAGTATGACAATTCAGATTATCTCATTGGTCGAGGAAAGGTCGCTTGCGGAGAAAATACCGGAAGACAACAGATGACCACAACAACAAGCATGGCCAACAGGGAAACAAACGCCGACACTGCGGTGCAAGTCTCGGATGACAGTACACCTAAAGCTGGGCAGACACTGCGATTTTTTTCAGTCACGTTATTCAGCTCTTGCTCAAACTGCACGATTGACTCGCAGGGGTTAGAAGTTGGTAGGTCACGATGCAGGTCTCACACTATACCGCCCGATGCTCTGATGCAACCTGAGTGCTCACACTGTGCCAACATAACATGAAGGTTATAACAGAAAATCTGTCGCTCGCTCTCTCTGTCTTTCACTCACACAGACACACCACCATCAACTTTGCTAAATTGCTAATGAAAAACATGATCAGGCAGCTGTGATTGAGCAGCAGTGTAAATCCAACTATTTTCACGGTTGTTGTGGTCGTGATAATTTTGTGATGCCACATCGAAAAGGCTCGGATGAGCTTTCCAAAGTTCTACAAGTGCCTCCATCACTTGTGTCCAGATCACACGCTGCACAGCCGTGCTGCGCCGTCTTTTTCACCGATGTTTACGTGTTTGCGCATGAGCAGTGTGAGCGGCTGTGGTGACACCCTCACGAGCGATTGATGATCGGGAGCTGGTCGTGAGGTGTTAATCGCTTCTCGTTACCCCACGTATACTACACGATGCACGATGAAGGCCAAAATCGGGCCGATCACCAAATCGGTCGCACGACTCAAAAATCGGCTCAAAATGGGCCAAAAATCGCACAGTGTAAGCCCAGCATTGGAGCAGCAATGTTTGTTCCCCTCAGAGAAAGAAAAGAAAAAAGGCTGCAAAAGTACAGGGAGGACTGGGAAAAGGAAAACACCTGGCTGGGAAAGTGCACGATAACACCTATAAAGCGCACTGCACTGTGTGCTGGCGCACTTTTTCCATAGGCATGCTTCTAGTGGTGGGCACAAGAAGAACATGAGGGGCGTGAAAGCTCGGGGAACCCTTAACCAATTTTTTGTCCACCAGGCCACGGCAGAAGCAGATATGGTATGTAAACACTGGTTTGTTGTTTAAACCCTCTGGTTAAGGTTAATATGGGCATGTGCGGTGAATATCAGGGCTATGTGGCCAGAAGTGTGATAATATCATTTATTTTGTGTAATAAACAACTGCAAGGATAGATGATTACAACAAATAGATGAATAATACATAAAAGTAATACATAGATGAATAATGATGATGAGTTAAGGTGCGTAATCATGGGAACAAGCGGGTTTACAAACAGGAGCAGCTGATTAGCATTAGAAAAGCTGAAATAATACCTCAACTGAAGCCAATTGTACTAAATGCACTATATGTGCACTGTTACAAGAATATTTTTCGTTCTATTGCTTTCTATTAATTTATATAATTTTAAGTTAAGCAGGACAGAGTTCTTTTAAAGAAAGATTTACTTATATTCTCAAAAGTTAAGCATGACAGGCTTCTGTTTAAGAAAGAGACCTGTTTTACTGTGTTAATGTTGTCATTGTGAGCTAAAAATAAATGGCTAAATGATCATTTGTTTCCCATATGGTCATATCACAAAGAATATGCATCTGCTTAAATCAAGTTCAAGTCAAATGGTTAAAAAATAATTTCACACACAAAAAAAGAGCTACCACACTGGGAAGGGTGAAGACAACTGGGTTGCCCGGCCCTGGCCACGAGGTGTCCCTTATTTATTTTTCAGGGAGTTGGCAACCCTATACTTTACTGTAGGTAGCAGGTGTTTTTCTTGGAATGCTGTGTTCTTTTTCCTCCATCCATAACACCCCTTGTTATGCCCAAATAACTCAATTATAGTTTGATCAGTCCACAGCATCTTATTCCAAAATGAAGCTGGCTTGTCCAAATGTGTTTTAGCATACCTCAAGCAACTCTGTTTGTGCCATGTGCACAGAAATGGCTTCTTCTGCATTACTCTCCCATACAACATCTCCTTGTGCAAAGTGCGCTGAATAGTTGAACATTGCACAGTGACACCATCTGCAGCAAGATGATGTTGCAGGTCTTTGGAGCTGGTCTGTGGGTTGACTGTGACTGTTCCCATCCTTCGCCTCTGCTTATCTAAGATTTTTCTTGACCTGCCACTTCGGGCCTTAACTAGAACTGAGCCTGTGGTCTTCCATTTCCTCAATATGTTCCTCACAGTGGAAACTGACAGCTGAAATCTCTGAGATAGCTTTTTGTATCCTTCAACCTAAACCATGATGTTGAACAATCTTTGTTTTCAGGTCATTTGAGAGTTGTTTTGAGGCTCCCACGTTGCCCCTCTTCAGAGAGGATGCAAAGAGGGGAAAAACTTGCAATTGGTCACCTTAAATAATACCTTTTCATGATTAGATTCACCTGTGTATGTAGGGTCAGGGGTCAGTAAGCTTACCAAACAAATTGTATGTTCCAATAATTAGTCCTAAAGGTATTCAAATCAATTAAAAGACAATGGTGCCCAAATTTACGCACCTACCCAATTTTGTTTAAGTAACTATTGCACACTTTTTGTAAATCCTATAAACTTCATTTCACTTCTCAAATATCATTGTGTTCGTCTGCTATATGATATATTTAAATGAAATTGCTGATCCAAACAACCAATGATTTGTGAAGAAAAAATCATGACAATTATCAGGGTGCACAATCTTTTGCATACCACTGTATTTTACTGGAGAGTAGTTGGTCATTGAGCTGTTGCAGGGCTGTAGAGCTGTTGCGTTACTCACTGACAGAATTGACTGACCTCAGTGCTGCTTCCCATCTTTTAGATTCGTATAGATGTGGTGGCCAATCAGCCTGTTAAACTGGGACCTGTCTCTCAGACTACAACCCCAGTTGTTTCCTACAGCGAGGACATTGCCAGCCGAACCTTGGTTGAGAATATGACACTGAGGATAATGGTAAGCTATTTATTTATTTATTGTAAAATAGCAGAGGCAGGCTTCACTTTTCACTGACATAAATAAACTTTGCAGTCATAGTGAGTGAATTTCCATGGTTGATTCCAGGATTTGTATGGCAACCCAGCGGGGCAGGACCTGGGAGGGAAGGTGATCATCACTATAAAGTCCTCAGATGGAGAGAGAAACAAAAGCTTCCCTCTTTTTGAAAGAGGAGCCAGCAGCCTTGCAATTAACTTAGTTGAGGGCAAGGCCCACATCCCTGTGAGTAACCATTCTTCACAGGACCAGCTTTTGTTTTGGAATTTAAGGGCCCCTCAGGGCTTATGATAATTGTTCACTTGCTCTCCTCAGAGGCTGGCTATCAGGGAGAATAGCCCCGGTGACAATAGCAGCACCTACATCCTTGTTTTCAAACCTGAAGTGTCTGTCCATCTCATAACCCTGACTGCTTTTGAGCTCCCCTTCCTTTTTTACAATGGTATGGAAAAACTGAGTGGTAAATGCTATTACGTGCAGCTTAAGATTTCTGAAAAATTAAAGCATTACTTTAATTTTTTTGTTTTTATACATTTTGTTTTGTTTTTGTTTTTACAAAATTCACTAATACATGTCTTTTAAACTTTTTTCTTTCCTTTTTTTACTACACGTGAACATATAATGAAGGACTGTGGGGTGACTTTAGATTCGGACTTGTTGAAGAAGTATCTGCATGCTTTTAGCTGGAAGCTCTAACAAAAGAAATCTCTGTATTACAATATATTAAACTATTTATCAGATCTAATCATTCCAGCCCACTTTGATCACTAACTGTGAGCCAAAAAACTGAAATGCTATTTAAAGCTATTATACTTAAGAGTAGTATTAATAATAGTATTACTACTGTTACACTACTATAGTACTATTGCTTAGATTTGCCTTCTGACAATTCACTGTTAATTGATAAACAATTAATTCTTCTTTTTTTTCTCCATTTTAGACTCACAAAACCAGCAAAAAATGTCTGAACTGACCAGGAAAAAAGATGAGCTCAGCAGTGCTATTGAGAAATATAACGAAACACTGCGTACATACAAGGAGCTCCTTGACTTGCTGACGGGTAAGATGTACTGTGTGCTGTTTGTATGTTGAACCAGGTCTCATCTGAAATATCCTTGTTCTAGTTTTTTTTCCTAGACTTCATTGTTTGTTGATCTCTGCCTTGACATGCAACAGTGATTAGTGTTTAAAGACTGTAGGTTGTGTTAGTAGGTCGTGTGGATAAGCTGCAAACAAACGGCTCATTTTGGGATTAATGAAGTTACCTGAATCTGAATAATCTCTTGTCAGTGCAAATGGATATAGCTACAGAAATAATACTTTTAAACCACTGACTTTGATATAGTCTTAAATCTGTAATTTATCTGGGTTTTCCTCCCATACGTGATTAAAATTGTCTGCTAATGAAAATATTTTTCCCCTTAGAATCTTGCCTGATTGCCAGTAAGAAAGAGACTGATTTTAAAAACGAGCTGCGCCAGAGGAAAGTGACAATCCCTCATCCCATATCTGTAAGTTATTATGTCCATCCACACTCAGCTTTTTTTCCTTTTTCTTTTTTAAACTGAACTGGAAATCACATTTCTTATGTATCTGTAGGCACAACATATTGATACACTAATAAAAAAGAAGACTACTGAAGCAGAAGCAATTCAGAAAGTGTCCCGACGAGTTTTCTCCGTCCGTGACAACTTTAGGGGACAGGCAGATGTTTTGGGAATGGTAACTTTCTTTTTTTCTTTTAAAGATTCAGTACTTGTTTTGAGATGAATTTTCTGGAGATGTGTTTATCCTCTAATTTTTGAATGCAGGTTGGCCACCTGGCTCTCGTGCAGGATGATGCCGCTGCGTGGGTCATCTCCTGGCACATCAGAGGTGATATGGACTGTGTCATCACCAAAACAACAGAAGCAGCACAGCAGATCTATCGTGACACGCAGGGCAGGCAGCAGGTCATGGCCCTCGACAGCGTGCTTGTGCCACCAGGAAAAAGGTACGTGGAAGATGTATTTTATTAGTGTTGCCGTCTAACTGACGTGTGATGAAGATGTATGTGTCCTTTTATTAAAGTCTTTCCTTTTAAGCCCTTTCCTTCCCAAAGTCTCTCAAAAACAGTAATTTAGAGCTCTTGTGGCAGCTCCATTTTGAACAGGCTGCCTGAAAGTCAGCTAGAATAATGTCGAACTATATCAATGTATGCTTTGAACCTTGGGAGTCTGGAAATACGTTTTCCTCCAAAATAGCCACATTTAGTGTACAGTGTAACACTCTGTAAACACAGGTGGTCTCTCACTTTAGTTTGCTGTAAAAATAATGGTGACTGTAATTATTAGCACATATAAGACTCCATCCTGCTGCTCTTTGTTGGGGCTGTTTGGACACTAATGAGATTTACTTAACGACCAGCTGCTGCAGGTTATTGTCAGTTTTTGCAAAGCTAGTGATTTAAGGGCACATCCCTCTTTTATAAGACTTTTAGTTTTTGTATTTTTTCTAACTTTAAATGCGTTTATTTTGTATTCTGATTTGATTTTTATTGTAAAAAAATTTTAAAATCTGATGTCTGTTTCTGTTTGAGCTGCAGGTAAAAGTTTCTTTCACTGTTAAAATCATTTTAATATAATGAAAATCTTTGTCTCTTAATGTGAGGATGAAAGCCTTTGTTTGCTTTTGGAGACACGGGGGAGGAAAAAAGTAAAGCATCAGAGATGAGAAGCTGAATCTGGGGCGTGTTTGACATAAAGCACTTTGCAAAAAACTTGAGACATCCTTCATTTCTGTTTTGTTTTTAAATAATTTTCAGTCCAGTCCTTATACCAAACCCTTTTCACTGGTTGGGTATAAGGTATTTGGTATTTGGTATTTTTTTGTTTGTTAAGCCACTAAACACAGTCTATAACTCATTCAGGAATCCTAAGTCAAGGAATGAGGCTGTGTTGTGATGACACATAACAGACAACTTAGCAAAGAACTGATTTAAATTGTATCTTTAGCAACTTTGTTACTAACAGCCTGTCACATAAAACCACATCATTTTTTTCCATTTCTTTAGCTGAATATATGACAAATGCCAAAGATAACACAGTTTGACAGACAAAATTGTGTTTTTGCACCAACAACTTGATTCCCAAAGCGCTATTAGTCAAAAACTTGGCAGATCTCGCTGGTGTGCAGTGACTCTTTGTGGAGAACAAAAAAGAAGGCATGTCTGTAAAGACAGGACAGCAGGGTAACAGTATCTGAACATCATGCACTTAAGAAATAGGGAAAAAAATCCAGAAAAGATCTGAGACAGGACTTGAGAGATGCATCTGGTCCTCGGTTGATCCTCTGCGATTCACTAAAGCCTCATCAAAAATGGTCTAAGTAGACGGATGGCTTTCAAGAAGCTATTTTTAAAGAAGGAAAACTGGGAGAAATGGCTGAGGTACGCCAAAGTTACTTCCAATCATTGTCAATATGTACAAGGAGTTCAAGAGAGGGATACAACAGCGAGTGTCTACGGACATCTGTAAAACATGGCCGAGGCTCTGTCGTAATTTGGGGTCGCATTATGTTGGAGATCTTATCAATTGATGGAATTACTGATTGACACACTGTCAATGCAGCAAAAGAACTTCCCCAGAGCCTGGGCATCAATATTATTGAAGAAGTCTGGGATCATCTTGATGGAGCACAGAACGAAAGGCAGCCAACATCCAAGGAGTAGCTTTGAATGTCCTTCAAGAAGCCTGGAGAACTGTTCATGAAGACATGCCAAAAATTGACTGTCAAGCTCGTTAGTGTTGTACAGAATGAGCTGTTTGTCTTGTGTGCTATATTTCCTTGTATGTTTCCACATGTTTCAGTTAATCATGGCACCCATTTCCCATTGTCCAAGCAAAGGATGGAGAAATTAGGAGTTCCTCAAGGCTTCTTCACAGTGTTGTATTCAGGCACTGTATTCTTTTTCTCGTTACTTTGTTTGGCATATTTACAGAAAAGGAGACCTCACATGTAAGAATCACTAGTTTCTGTGTTTTCATTGCTGCTACAGTTCACCCCCTTAAGAGAAACAGTTTTCTTGATTTTTAGTTGGAAACTGTTTCTCTGCTCATACTGAGTATTAGTGCTTTAGTTGCTTCTGAGAGAAAGAATATTGAATACACAGTATATTATGGGTTATTGATCTAATTTACTATTTTAACAGTTATTTTTTTATAAAGTCAGCAGTGCTAAAAACCCTGCAGTGCTCCCTGCAGTACTATTACTTCTAAGTGTAGTCCCCCCACGTGAATAACATAAATCTATATTAGTCATTGTTTCAGCACTAATTTAGAATGCAACAGTAAAGCTGTTTACACTTAATTATCAGTCAATTAATTATGTAATTATAAGTAATCAATTATGTAATGTGCAAGTTTTTTAACACATTTTTGTCTTTCTTTTATCAAAGTGAAGCGACTGCTGAATTTAAGATGAAGTCAACATCACACTAGAAACTGTCATGTCTGTTCTGCAAAATACTGAAAAAAAGACACAAATCCAAACAGCTGATTGACTAATCTATCATCGGATGTCTTAATGGTTACTAAAGTTAATCTAAAACACCTTCTGAAGGTCTGCAGACATTTTTTCCAGATCATAAAGAAATGATGTTGATCAGCTGGAAGGACACACAAAAACAAATTCTGACATGAAATGGAAACGATCCACATAAACTGAATGTGTGCTACACATGAACTGTAGCAACGCAGTGTTCATTTATGCAAAGAGAAATGATCGTGCGTGGTTTGATGTTGCCTTTACGTTTGGAGCAAAGTGTCATGGTGTTGTCATTTGAATTGCTTACAGACCGCTGCCACACATAAGAAATGGCTACCCGCTCTTTGAACCCCATGGGAACCCGGTGTACGCCAGAGAGCTGCTGATATACCCCTGTGATCCAGAGAGCTGTGACATCGGTGAGCTGCCTTAAATGGATTTCCCCTGCTCAGCGTAACGCTGCCTGTTTGTTTGGTTATTGCAGATTTGAAGTAAGACTCTGGCGTTTCTGTGGGTTTTTAGAGGCTTGCCATCTCAGGCTGTGTTTGCTGTTGTTTCGGGGGCATTTCCCTTATGCCCCCACCACTCCTGTAAAGATTGGGGTAAATGTTTCCACCTGGGATCCAGCCTCACAGGGTGGAAGGGGGCTTTCTCTCCAGGGGCACTGTCGCTGGAGCAGAAATTGGGCCTCTTTCCCGAAATTAAAATGACTCTTTATGTAGTGATTTTCTTTGTCGTGGGTAAAAGCTGGCTCTGTCGGTTTGGATTTAGAGCATTTACCGTTTAAATTTACACTGATTGCCTCTGATTTACATTGAAATATGAACACTTGGCTTCTTGCCACTTGATTATGAAAGTTTTCAGTAGCAGTTTAAAAAAAAGTTAGTTTTAAATTTGTTCCAGCAGGTCTGAAAGTTTCTTGCTCGTGCTATTTTTTTCTTTCTAGTGTTTAAGAACATCCTGGGAGATACTATTCTGATTGATGACCTGGACTCTGCAAATAACTACAGAAGGGCGGTGAGTGACTTTGCTGAAGCAGATGTGCAATTTTGTTTTTTAAACTAACACTGTGCCAGAGCTGGTGCCTAATGTAGAACTGATTAGACTTTTATTAGTTCCAGTGGAGGAAAAAAAAAAAAAGAGGGACTGCTGCCAAAGAGTGAAACTCAAGGGGCCAGCAAAATGATTCATCGATGACCTTTGCAGATTGTGTCCACTAGGCTCTCAAACCTGTCATATTGTGTGCTGGCTCCTCAATGGAACCAGGACAGAACTGGCTTTGCAGCAGCAGTGTTGCTGTATCGGTGGAAACTCTGGTTAATTTCCTCTAACAAAAAAAAACTGTTGTTTACAGGTGGTGCAGAACAGGATCCAATGTCCCACCATACTGACCAGGCAGGGGGATAGGGTCAGTAGCAGGGGAAAGTTTGGAGGTGCACAGAACAGGGCCCCACCGATGACCACGTTACACATGTTTGGAGCCCCCCTCCCACAGCAGTACCACAGTCTAAAGGAACAAATAGGTGACTTAAATCATGGACATTTTACATTTTTAAAGCTTGATTTTGTAGCCTTAATGATTCAGATTATGCTGTAATTTCTGTTTTCTGGGGTGTGCTTGACAGACCTGCTCAGCCAGTACTGCTCAGCTGTATCGAAGAGAGAGGAAACAGAAAGGGCGCGAGATGATCACGTTAAAAAAATTACGTCTCCTGATGTGCGGCAAATGGAAAAAGATTTGGACGACAAAAAGAGGCAGCTAACAGAGATTGAAAAGGAACTCGGTATGTTGTTTGAGACAGTTGTTGATGATTTTATTTTGATTTTGTTGAATTTTAATTGATCTTTGTTCTTCTTCTAGCATCAGCATCAGCAAAAGGAATGAAACGACGCGCTGTGGATGGTGGTCAGCCCTCCAGCAGCATTTCAAAAAGAGCAAGACAGAGTTCCACATAAGAGATTCTGATTGGACCAATGGATTGTTTTACTATAAGTCTTTTTTGTAGTTTTATTTCTTTGTTAACTTTGAGTTGATACAATGTATTTTATTTTTTAGATGCCTTTTGTACATTTTAACACTTTTGTAATGGTAAAAAGTGCTTATGATCTTTGCAGAGCATGCTGAATCTGCTGAATGTATGCATTAAAAAATTCTTAAGATCGCACTTTGTGTATTTGTTCGTTTCTTTTCTGAAAAACGCAAAACTGAAAACTTTACTTGTTAAGTTTAAGCATACCGACAGTGTTAAGCGCACATTTTACGCACGGAGATAATCACTGTGCCTTTGAAACAAAATCAACCATTGTCCACATTTAGACGTCCGGATATTATTTACGGCGATTACAATGTTTTATATGCGAAATGTGCACTTACATGTGTATATGCGAGAACTGGCAAGTTGGAGAAAACGCATCTGTCAGCGTTGGAGGGGTTCCCGAAACGTCACATCCAAGGACGCTGGAAGGAGCTGGTTTAGATGTGTGCGCTACAGAGACGGAGCAATCCGCAGTGCCTTCACTGATCTCCAAACCAAAGATCATCACTACTGATTACAACCTGAAGGGATACTGCAGGATTTAAAATATCTCAGCCATGAAGCGCGGACTCCTACTTATCCATTGGTTAATGGTTTTCCCTCTCATCACTGGCTCACCTTTTCAGTACAGCATGTTTCAGGGAAACGCATATTCTGGCGCCGAAACGAGACAAAGAAACAAGTAAGTAAACTGGACATCAGTTATTGAACTCATGACTGCAAGTCAGTGAAGTACTCTTTCTTTTCTGTGCGTAACTTTGCATTTAATTGTTCGTGCATACGCACGCGGGCATTTGCTGCACACCAGGAGTGATTAACAAGTGATTTTGTGCAGAAACTGGTGCGCCTACGTTGTGCACAAGAACGTGAGCTGCGCTGTAGCGGGAGGCACTGAGAGCTTCGTACAGCCGGAGGTTTTACCGTGTCCACCGGAGCTGCCAAACTGTGCGCAACAAGTGATGTAAGTTCCCAGAAGTGCTGGATATTAGGTGGAGGGCGGCAAATTCTTTGCTTTTGTCAGTTTTTTCTTCTTCTTTTTTTTTTTTGTCTATTTATTTTGTTATATGAAGCAATACTTTTGTTACTGTCTTACAATAGGCAATCAGGGGATACTATGAATGGGTTTATTTGTTTCTTTGGGTGTTTTTAACTGTTGATAAAAAATAAAAATAAATAAGAAAGCAAAACGTAAGCAAAATATCAGAATTAGCAAGAAAAAATTTCCCATCCAGCCTTCACTGGTCATAGAAAGGCAGACATGGGCTGGCATTTCTCTGACTTCCCCTTTGTTTTGCTTTACTGTTTATTGAGCAACCAATACACCAGTGACATGTAGTTAATCATGGGTGACAGTTCCCACCAGTTCCACTCACGAAAACTGCTGTTTCTGAGTCCTGCCAACTGCATGATTAATGAAACGAGCAGACCGGGGTTTGTCTAGTCTTAATTAGCTACAAGTTTACTTTGTATTGCTGAGAAGAAGAATAGCAAGAAATCTTATTTGTCTGAATATGTTTCTAGTAGATTTTTGCAATATTACTTTATACTAAAGTCTTATGTTCCCAGATATCAAACACACTTTAGACCGACGTACAAGATTGCCTACAAGACTGTCACAGAGCTGGCGTGGAGGTGCTGCCCGAGGTACCAGGGCCATGACTGCATGGAGTTGAAGGACACCAAGCCAGTCCAAACAGAGCGTTTGCCTCAAGCTCCTGCTGCCTCTGGACATTTTCCAGCCCCATATGGTGAAAGACTTGTCTGTAACATAAGAAAGTCTTGCATTAAAATATACAAAATAAAATGAAACAGTTTAAAATGCTTTGCTAACCATCTCTCTTCAATTTTATTGCTCCAATTCCAAAACCTTGAACAGATGGCCAGAGTAACCATCCGCGGGGAGGGCAGGGGCAATTTGGAGGTCAAACAGGTCACAGAACACAACATGGTCAAAGAGAATCTCAAAGCTCCCAACACCTGGAGGAGGAAGTGCAGCGACTATCACAGATGGTTCTGGACATGCAAGCAAGAATGACAGAACTGTCCTCGAACCTGAGAGTGGATTTCCAGGAGGATGCCAGTAAAATGCTGGCTACACTGCTGAATAACGTCAGACAGCCTGCCAGTGCACAGGGTGCAGGGACCGAAACCATTCAGGTACAAGGCTTCTCTTTTGACCACAGCGCAACACCAATGGAGGATGTCATGAACAAGATTAACCAGGTCACAGATGATCTTGAGTCCAAGCGCAATACCTTGGATGAGCTGCTGGGTCGCGTCAACCATCATGATGGACAAATTCGTCTATTAATGGATGCCCAGACCCCTCTGTCCACGGCTTCTTCTGCTCCTTCTATAGATGATGCAGACCTGCGGGCCTACCTGGACGATAAAATCAGCGCCTTGAGAGATGAGCTGATGGAGGGAATGGATATTAAAATGGCAGATTTGAAGAACTCTTGTGATTATAAAATTCTGTCAGTTCAGGAACATTGTGAAGGACAGGAAGCCAACTACCTCAGTCTGGCTGAGCTCATGGATTCAAAGGAAACTGACCTCCGCAATGAGATCCAAGACCTTAAAACCAAGCTGTCTGTTCCGGGGAATGAAAAGCAAGTATCTGACTCTGTTCTGGCTCAGCTGGAACACTTTAAAATTCGTTTGAACACCACAGAGAAGTCTTTAATTGCACTGAGCCACTTTGTAGAGGAGAAGTTGAGAAAAGAAAGGGAAGAAGTTGTCAAAGACCTGAGGGAAACTATGGACAATGAACTGTCCTCCATGGAGGACAGACTCTCAGCTCTGTTGATTAAAACAACCTCCAACTCCCCATCTGGTGGTGAGCCAGAAAGTCCTGACGTTCAGCAGAGAGACATGAACACTCTAAAGGACTCCGTTCAGATTCTGGAGAATAGACTCGATCTTTTGAACCAAAAGTGCTCAAAAGAGTGCACAGATCATTTAACTGTTGTTGAAAACCTCAAGCAAGACTTCCACAGTTTCACAAACTCTGTAGATGCTATGGAGACTAATCTGATAGTCCAGAAAAGTGCCATCACAGCTTTGGAGGGGCAACTCCTCAACTACAGCAATATCATTGAGAATGTAAAGGGTGAATTAAGCTACCTTAAAGGCGGTGAGAACCAGCAGTCTCAGACTCTCAAACGCTTTAACTCTAGCTGGGATCAGGTTAAAATGGAAACTGAACAGGAGGCCAGGGATCTTTTGGTGCTCCACAGAGCCCAGCACCAGAAACTAAGAGAGCGACTAGATGAGCTGGGCAGGGAGGTGGAAGCCGAGGCCGATCAATGCAGGGAAAAGGCACAAGATGTAGAGAAGGAGATTGCCAACATGGGCAGTCGTATTGTTAATGTGGAGAATTTATGCAGCAAGCTGGATCCTATCTCCAGGAATCTCCAGAGCATCAAAGAGGGGCTGAACATGCATGTCACTGGTTTGTGGAATTGTGTGAATCAGCTGAACGGCACAGTAAGAGCTCATGAACAAGACATTGGAGGACTGAGGGGAATCTGTGAGACTCTCGAAAAACACATTATAAATATGGAGAGAGACCTCCAGCCTGGTAATGAAGGTAAGATGCCTGTGCTGTAATCCAAACACACTTTTCATTGCCTTAAAGTATGACTGATTCAATTCTTCTTATTTTAAATATTTGATTCCTCCAGCAAAAAAACACACCCTGCACCAGTCAGTGGATTCCACATTATCGCTAGTTTTACATGCTTGCATTAGTCAGTCTTTTGGACATTACTGGATCCAGTTTGGCCTAAAGTAGAAATACTGAACAAGCAAGCAGCTTTGAAATGTGGAAATTAGGCTCAATTTGTAACAGTTTGCCATTGCTATTATGCTGACCTTTAAATAATGTGCAAGTTGTTATTTATTAGTGAAAGAAAATTGTGGAAGGTGGGGGCAAATTTCTTTTTTTAATCATTATTCTGAAATGGTGCATGCCACAAAAAGACTGAGCCACAGCTTTAAATGGAAAACCATCCAGATTCTCTGGGTTAACCCATGTGTTGTCCTGGGGTCATTTTTGACCCCAGGATGTATGGACATTACAAGGGTTGATTTTATTAATTATGCACGGACACTTCAGTGGTCGAAGCCTGAGATGGCAATGAAACAGCTACACTTAATTTCAGCCTTTTAGCTTGATTACTAACCTGGAACTCATTTGTTTATCCCGGACTGACTGTATACCAGAGAATCTGTACCACTGGAGTGTGTTTCAGTCTGCGAGTGAGGGGAAGTTGGATTTTCATTTGACCGTGTTCTCAGTTAAAGCAGGCGGGCCTGATTGAAGACACATGGTTCATTTAATAGACCCCACTTGTGTTGAGCAATGCTTTGGCATAAAGAAATATTACTCACCAGGCTTATTTGTGCATCCAAGTGTGCATTTATTTGTATCTGTGTTTGCCCATAAACTCTGTACCTGTGTGCATTTAAATCTTTGAGTGTGTTATGGTTTTATTGCATTAAGTTAGAACATCAGGGTGATCTTGTTCACTTAATATTTGGTGCTGCGTGGTTTGTTTGGCTTTGTTGCTGTGAACATGTTTGAGAGTATAGATTTTCATATTGGTGCATATGTTGCATACTTTTTGCCTGAGTCTGCTCATTAATGGCACCTATGAGACTGAGCTGGACTTGACTGACTCTGACAGTTTCAATTACGAACTAGAAGCACGCCCATGACGTTTACGAGCTGGGACTTCTCCTCTGTGACCAGAAGTTACCGGTTTACAAGGAGGTGATGCAGCAAAAATATTCTTGGCCAGAATATAAATGTAGTTCATCTGGAATAAAGCAGCACTAGTTCTTGTTCTGGGTCCACTCCAAGTCAAACCAGAGGTTTTGTATCTGATTTATAGTCAACTCTCGCGTGCCAATTTTCAATTTTTTTCACCAAATAGTCTCTAACGACTGAAAATGTTGTCACTCCACCTCGTGGTTTGTGTTGTAATATGTCATTGGGAAGTTGGAATGTTGTTCATGATTTCCACTCAAAGAGACATTAGAGGCCACTTTGTGCTTGGCTCTCAGTTTGTGTTTGCTCTGTGAGCTACCTTGTACTGCCTCGCACTGCTTATCTGAAGAGCATGGAAAATGCTCTGTCATAGAGACACACAGATTACCAAGGCCCTCTCGGGTACTGCTCTTTCGTTCGCAGCCAAGAGCATCAGCGTGTGCAGATTAAGTGCTGCTCGCAGTCTTTGCAGTGCTGTTACTTTCTTTTTGCTTCTTACTCGTCAATCCCATTTATGGAGTTCTCACATTTTTAACTACATGGTTGAGCTCATTTCCTGTTGAAATAAACACACAACGCTGTGAGCTCCTCTGAGGTCCCACAGGCCATCTGTCAAGATGTTTACCATGATGTCATACAAGTTGTGAACCTTAAAAAGAAAGAGCTGTAATGTGTCATTTCTTCACTGCATACTAACCATGACATGGATGTTGTCCATTCAACAGTGAGCTCCATATTTCTCAAGGGAGTCCATTGCACTTTTTCTTATCTCTTCAAAGCTGAGTAGCCACTAAGGATCAAAGTAAGTGTTTGCTCTAGTTATAAGTTTATATGACAGTGATTACAAATAAAAACTTTGCATTCCCCTTTTGGAAATTTTCCCCTTATTTTTATTACAGTTGACTCTTGGGTTTAGTTTTTAACTAAAATAATTTTGACTTGATTGTTGCTAAATTCAGC
Organism: Rhamphochromis sp. 'chilingali'; assembly: GCF_963969265.1. Lineage (NCBI taxonomy): Eukaryota > Metazoa > Chordata > Actinopteri > Cichliformes > Cichlidae > Rhamphochromis > Rhamphochromis sp. 'chilingali'. The sequence goes on along the minus strand of NC_137945.1, from coordinate 13,639,900 downwards.
TTACAAAAGCCCTGAAGACTGCAAGCTAGTAATCACGCATATAAACACTGCATGATTGTAATTATTTAACGAACCTGGCTTTACAAATGTTGTCTCAAGCGATGCAGCTTCATTGGATGTTAGGAAAAATGAATGTAAATATAAGTTTTTGTTTAGGAGAGATTTAACTCACAGTTATGAGCCGTTGTTTGCTCCTTTTAGAGCTCTGCATTTTATCTGTGCGTCACGTGCCCATCCTCTCCGTTCTCTCATTAACCGAATATATTTAGTAGATACGTGTCAGCATTCACAGTGCTGTGCAAATGTCTTGGGCTCCGCTTCATTTCTTCTTATTTTGCCTCCAATCAACCAGACCTGATTGTAATTTTTAAAGAGTTGTTAAGGAATAGTTCTCAAGGCTTTCTGGAGTTTTTTTGATGGCCATTGGGTGCTTTTTCAATCATTTTCAATCCAGTCCTCAACATTTTCAGAAAAACATAGGTTTGTTTGGGTTTTTTAGCCGTCCAATTCAAGTTGATCCAATACTGTTCCTTCAAGCCTCATCAGAAATGGTCTCAGTGGAAGGATGGCTGTCAAGAAGCCACTGACAGCCATCCTTCCATTCTTAAGGAAGTGAACTCGGGAGCTGAGGTATGCCAAAGAACTGGACTGAAAATCAGTCGCAACAGGTTTTATGGAATGATGATTCCAAGTGGTTGTTAGCTTGTACAGATGCGGTCAGAAAAGAAGAAGACACTGTAAAACGTGGTGGATGCGCTGTCATGGTTTGGCGCTGCATTTCAGCCTTTGGTGTTGGGGATCTGCTCCAAATTAATGGAATAATGAACACAGAAAAACACAGTTTGAACCGCCATGCAATATCAAATAGACTAAAGGTGGTAATAACAAACATAGCCTTTAAAGCTCAATGTTAAAGTTGGAATTGTACAAACACTGTTTTTGCCTTATATACTGTATTGCCATGTATGTCTGCATATTTAAACATACCCATTTCCCCATAATCCCTTGCGTTAAAACACATCCTTTTCATGTCTTTGACAAGGAGAGCTGAGATTCTTAAAGTACAGCTCTATTATGGAAACCTCTTGAGATTAGAAAGCATGCTTTCCTGATTGTGACAAGGCTTGTGGTTGGTGCTTGTAGTTTAATGACCTGTTAGAGATAAGGCACACACACTCTGGTCAGCGGTCAAATATGATAACCCCATGAACCAAAAACAAGATGGGACCTGTAGAAAAGCCCCCAAGAAAAACACAGTCCGCACTGTTTGTGTGCTGCTGTCTGTGGCTACTCATGTATGCTTCATTGTTCTGGTGGAGGAGGTGTGACATTATTTCCGACAGAAATGTTGTGCAACAACCCTTTTTTTTGGGTACTTTCAGCATGAAATTCTTAGGCTGGATTTATTGATTTCTAAATCATATCCTTAAGGCCTTAATGTGTTTTTGGTGAGTCATAAAGTCAATATGCACCAGATTGCAGTTATTACAATGCGGTATGTAATGTGGAAAGTGGCAGTTCTTGTGACACAAGGGGCTGTTGAAGCCTGGATCAGGCGGTTAAGGGAATAACAGCAGAGGGAGGATTTCCCATGCTGCTTTGGTGGAGGAATGAAAATCTGTGGTGGATGGTAGATCAAGCTGCATTTGTTTACAGCTAATCTCTTTCATCAGGACAAGCATTTTCGTGTGCAGGCATACATCCTTTGTTCGCGTCTTTTATCCTTGTAACACTGCATCTGAAAACGCTTTACAGTCCCTCAGATCAAACATGACTCTCCAGAGAATCTACCTCGCCCTGTACGAGGAGCGACAAGACCAAGAAACACAGACCAGTGAAACAGTGCACATTCACAGACACACACCCCCTGTGCTGTTTTACTGCCACGGGCTGGTCTCTCTACACATGTTGCGTTTAACAAGCAGATTTCTCTGGCTTCTGCAGTGAACGATCCTTTTCCCCGGGGTGAGGGGATAAGCTGTGTGGCGATTGAACATGTGGCCGTATCTTGGTATGCTGCTGGTATGTCTTTTATGTGCTGGTTTTCCTTTTTGGTAGAGCAACTTAGATGTTGTAGACCAAAGAGTAACAATAATGAGTAATGTGCCTGAAGCTGGAAAGATCACTAGATGATAAACACCAACGGTTCACCTCACCTGTAGGTTAGTGAATGCACCAAGATGTGTGGTTTTGGTAAATGATGGATAATGGGGTATTAGTTTTTTTTTTTCTTTTTTTCTCTGCTAATTTCTTTAATAACAAGCTCAGATAATCACTCGCTGCTAGCCTGTTAATGAGGGTTCAGCAGTAGCCGTACTTTAATCATGAAAACAACTGCAGGTTTCTTGGAAGTCAAAAAACTGAATAAACAATGTTTAACATTTCTATGGACTGTCAGGCGTTACTGCTGGAAACACACTTTAGTGTTGCTTAATGTGAAACCCATATGGTGGAAGCACAACCAGGAGCATCTTACCGTGTACTTTCAATATGCTTTATAAAGTTTACTGCCATCCAAACTCCTGATCTCTGCACTCAACCATTGGCAACTATCGAAAAAAGGGTTGGCGTACTCACCCTTTGGTTTGTGAACTCTATTTACAATATACATGCTTCCCATAGGCAAAAAGAGATATATTAGAGAGAGATATTAGAGAGCACAGCATAAATTGTATTGCTATGCTTTATCAGCTTCATCTGAAGCCAGATGACACACACCAATTAGTTAAACAGCAGGCATGTCTTCTTGCTTCAGATAAAACTGGCACATTCATCAGACTGCAACGCTTTCGCCTGTTTGACCTTTGTCAAGAATACAGGTGGGCAGGATCATGTTTAATTGTTTTTGTAAAGTTTGCTTTCTTCTGAATCACCTACTGTTCTTTCAGGTGTGCAGACATTTCTCATTAGGCACTCAAACACTTAAGCATTCTTCCAGTAAGCACCAGTACCAGAAATATAGTTGAGAGGTTCAGTTCAATAACTCAGATTTGTTGGTACAACATGTAGCTGACAGCTGGCAGCACTGGCCTGCCACTCAGAGCACCCACGCCCTTAATCGTGCAACTTTTACCCTCATAGTTAAGCAGTTGCGTTTTACAAAAATACGCCCTGCCTTCAGTTGTCACGAGCAAGAAAATTAGCAATAACAAAGCCATTCTCTCTTTTGTATCAGATTATAAATATATTTCCTTCTGTGGTAAAGTTGGACATTTTAACATGGGAATCTAAAAGCACTGCTTCCAAAAAAAACTGACACCAGCACAGCACCACAGCATTGCTTGGCCCAAAGTTGAAACTGCTGTTCTCAGTGGCTTTGGGAGGGGGTACTACAAAAATTACGCTGATGATTTGCAGTTGCAGCCTACAGATTCCACCCATCATGACTTTCTTCCCTCGTAAAGTATCCCAACTTTTGCTACATAAGGCTAAGTAACGATTGGTTCTCTAAACCTACCAAAAACTTGGCAATTGACTTGCTTATGGAGTCAGCCTCAAGTGTAGATACTGCAGTTTTGGCACTTTGTGTTGGATTAGTTTTTAGGCCCAGAAGTTGCCACTTCATCAGTGTGCAGGATTGCTTATTATGCATCAGTCACATTTCTGTATTTTATGTGCATGTACATATAGCAGTAGATGTAGCTTTTATATTAGATGGTATAAAAATTATACCATCTGAAAATTATAACCGGTTTTATATCAGGAGGTGTTAATCATCTTATTATAGCAGATTTCTGTTCACAGACATGCTATACTCACTGGACACTTTATTAGGAACACCTGTTTATCTGATCAATCCAACTATCTAATCACACTGGACCAACTCATTGTTTTTAGGCATGCAGGCATGATGAAGATTGCCTGCTGAAGTTCAAACCCAGCATCAGAATGTGTCTCTGAATGGGATGGTTGTAGGTGCCAGACAGGCTCGTCTGAATATTTCAGAAACTGCTGATCTGCTCTCTAAGACTTAAAGAAAATGGTCAGAAAAAGAAAAAACTTAGCAGCAGTTCTCTGGGTGAAAGTGTCTTGTTGATGTCAGAGGAGAGTAGCCAGAGTGCTTCAAGCTGACAGGAAGGAAATAATAACTCAAATAACCACTCATTACAACGAAGGTATGCAGAAGAGCATCTCTGAATATACAAGACATTGATTCTTGAAGCAGATGTGCTACAGAAGCAGAAGACCACTCTGGCTGCTACTTCTGTCAGATAAGAACAGGAAGCTGAAGCTACAGTTGACACAGGCTCAACAAAACTGGAACAGTGTTTTCCGATCTGATGAATCTCCATTTCTGCTGCAGCATTCAGATGTTAGGGTCATAACCTTGCATAAACAGCATGAACCATCCTGCCTTATAGCTACAGTGCAGGTTGGTGATGGTGGTGTAATGGTGAACCTCTCCATCCCTTTATGAATACACGGTTTCCATCTTCTGATGTCTGCTTTCAGGAGGATAAAACAACATCAAATCCCAAAGCGATTTCTTGAACATGACAAGGAGTTCTAGGCACACAAATGCCCTCTACAGTCACCAGATGTCAACCCAGCAGAGCACATTTGGGATGTCCTGAAACAGGAAATTCACATCATGGATGTGCAGCTGGCAAATCTGCAGCAACTGCTCAGTGCTGTCATGTTTAACAAGGACCAAAATCTGAGGAAAGATACCAGCACCTTGCTTAAAATGTGCCATGAAGAATTAAGGTGTTTCTTAACTCATTCACTGCCAGCCATTGGCAGTGAATGAGTTAAACCCATTGACTCATTCACTGCAATTGACGGCTATAGACGTCAATGGCAGTGAATGAGTTAAGATAAAGTAGCATCAAATGTAATATTAGAAAGATGACTGCAAGAATGTGCCACTGAGTTATAGGCATGATGTTTAACAAATCAGCTGGTTGTGTATCGTCTCTTAAAGCATCTGCCCTCCAGACATGTGTTTTTCACCGACCTTTAGCCTTTTCCCAACCCTCACTCCATATCTATTCTATTCAGGTGCTCCGGTTAGAGTGTTTGACACAAGACAGCCCCAGGGGTCAAGTAAAGGGCCCAAGGTATCTGCTGGCCCCATGAATACCTCACTCTCGGAGCTGCCTGTGATGGAAACCGGAGAGGCGGGACCCCCCGGAGAGATGACTTCATCCAAGTTGCCCAAAGGAACAGATGGGATCATGATGGCTGTTCAGGGTTTTGCTGGAGCTCCAGGTGGAGACACAACCACAACCGTACATGCAGTACACAACATTGTTTCGCGCAACTTATGTTTTTGTTTTATTTCGTAGCATCCCCACAAAAACCCACCGACATCCTCCAGACCAGAACTCATGTGAGCTCAGGTAAGTGTTCCTTTTTAAATGTCCTGCATTACAGCCGAGCGCAGGAAGAGTGAATGAAGCTGTTTTTATTTGATCAACAGATGTGAGCATGCCTCTCAGACCCCCTCCTCTGAAACGTGTCATGGCTTCAGGTCAGACTTTGATTATTCAAATTCCTGCCTCTGCTATCGTCATGTTTGGCAGCCTGTGATGTTTCCTTTCCTGTATTCAGGGGAGAAAGTGTCATTCTCAGCTGGTCTGACTCTTCCACCGTTTCAAGGAGTTGTCGGTATCATCCGATTCAACGAGGTGCTGGTCAATGATGGTGGACATTACGACCCTCAGACAGGTATCTGTTATTTTAGTCTTACCCCACATTTTCCTCTGCATTTATAAATCAGTTGTTGTTGTTTTTGTTTGTTGATTTCAATTTTTCATTGATAAATTGTTTAAGCTCAAACTATAAATGACCCAATTGCACCGGAGACACTTTAAATAATTAGACTAGATTAAAATTCCCAGTTTAATTCTCAATTAGCTATTGTTGCAGCACATACAGTGGTCGTGATGCACAGCAACTGCTTGTGGCAAAGCAGTGTTGAGCCAAGTGTGTTGGCTCTTTGATAACTTTTTAAGTAATGTAGTTCTAGTGTTAAACACACTTTGAGGTAAGAAGCAAGTCAAAAAAGTTATTATTATGAAATGAAACTGGGCTTTTTGGCCCTTTTCCTGAAGTTTAGTGCAAGTGCTACCTTTTTGAATTTGGATAAAAGATGGTACATTTTATTTTGCAGGAATCTCTTCATTGATCGGCGTAACTTTGTGCTGAACATTGGGGGGGTCAAGAATAAATCTGGGTAAATTCCCAGATGATTAAACATGCAACTATTTTGCTGGTAATAACTGAAACGAGTAAAGAAAATCAACAGCCTATTTATGCAAGACAATTCATAATTTTATTGGCGGGGTTATACTGGTTAGGTCTGATTATTGGGGGGGGTCATAACCCCCCTGAAAGTTACGCCTCTGTGTTATTAATGAAAGACTTTAACTTATGAAGTTGCTGAAAATAATCTTGCTACAGGAAAAGCCAAGATTATTAGTCTGAATCCTCTGGAGCTCAGTAACTTTACAAAATGTAAACCAAATCGATTAAATAGTTGCATAAATATTGCAGTTTGTGCCACTGTGTTTGGTAAGAATCTCAACTAACTGCATCGTTATGTGTTCTCAGGCATCTTCACAGCTCCGATGGATGGCCGTTATCTGGTGACCGCTGTGCTGACACCCGAGCAAGGAGAGAAGGTTGACGCAGTCCTATTTGTGTCTAGTCGCAGCATCCAGAGGCTGAACTCTGCTGGTTTCATGTCTGGTGTCACAGCTCTGCATTCACACGAACTCTGTAACTGCACCAGTTCAACATCAGCGAGCCTGATTCTTTCACTGAGGCGAGGAGACCAAGTACGACTCGTCTTAAAAGCTGGAAAGCTCGCTGTCTCAGCCTCATCTGAGGTCGTGTCATCTTTCAGCGCTGCGCTTCTCTACCCCAGCACATCAAAGCGGTAGTTCCTCTGCTTTCAGAGACAACCGACACCTTAGAGTGAAGTGTGGTGCACATTACTGATGACATACTCGAGCTCATTGTGATGTTATAGCTATAATATAATTTAATCTCCAAATAACTGAGATGATTTCACTTCATGAGTATTAATATATAGTTTACACTGCATTTTTATTGTAAAATTTTAACATAGTTCTCAAATATTTGCTTGAGCATGCTAGTGTGTAGCAGTGGAAGTTTCCTCACATTCACAGAGTAATCAAGTAAACCACTAAGTTACTTTTTTTCCCCCTACTCTTAGCATCCCCCACGACTTTGAGGTAACAGAGACACACATGCTAAATGTATAAAATAAGTCTCGATCATCCTTTAAATAAAGTCTCTTTTATTAATGCATCATCCAACATGTTTTAACTGTTTCAGTCCTATACATACTTTAAATATACTACTATGCATTAGTTATGTACAGCAAATCTGCATTTTGACACCTTAAAAAAATTACATTTCTGCTTTTGTATCATGTATTCATCAGAAATTTGGTCATTCTTTGTGCTCGCGCTGTTACATCAACACAAATCCACGCAAAGTAATCACAGCGATCTACAGAAAAGAACTCAAAGCAGCAGAAACTTTCCTTACTCTAAATGGAAAATTACCTTAAAACTAAAAAAAAAATTAAAAAAAAAATACTGTGTTCTCTTCACACAAAGTGTATTACTTTCATAGAAAGAGTGCAACAAATTTTACTGACAGTAACGTCTGCCAAAACATCAGTAAAAAATTAAAAATGAAGTGAAAATAATAAAATGATTTTCTAGTAGCAGCATTTTTTAAAATCACAGTAATACAGTTAAACCCCAAGCAAATCATTTCACAATTTTCTTCTTAGCATATTAATGCAAAATCCTTCAGCTTTTTAAAACTACACATTAAATAAGATTGTTATAAACAAAATAAGACGGCAAAAGGATGCTTACGCAGCCGTTCTGCATACACCACTAAAATTTGCAAATATAACTCCATGACTCACCCGTACAAAATATTCAAATCATACCCAGTTTACATTTGTGATTTCCCTTCATATGTAGTCTTCTTGGGTTTGCTAAACTACTTCCAGCATTGCTGATGGTTTCACAACACTGTCCTTTTCATTTGTACTTGTGTGCCTTCAATGTGCCCTAAATGTGCTCCAGTTTGTCAAAAATACTAAATCTTTAACGTAAAATTTTCATTCTCAGGAAAAACTTGCAATATGGTCAGAATCGGTTGTGTTGGTTTAGCTAAAATGTGCTGCGTGCCAGCACACAACCGTGCTTCAGTCCACAGTGACAGTCTGATCCCGAGGAAAGAAAATCAAGGTACAAAATACAATAACAACGTGGGGGAAAAAAAAAAAAAAAAAAAAAGTCTCGTACCCAGACACCGAGCTCTTACACCACTGACGACCATCAACACCGAAGTTTTGGTTAAACTTGTAAAACACAAAAGTGTAAATAGTCAAAAAAAAGTGTGAAATAAAACTGCAGCAGTGCTGGAAGTAGACCAGAGGTGCACAAGGAGACGACCTTGAATGGGAAATTGTCCAAATTTAGATAAGGTGCAGTTTTTTTAAAACTGCATGAAGTCACAGGACTTTGTGATCACGCTTCGTATGTCGCACAACCTGATCACACCAACTGTTATAGCTCCACTGTCTATACAAGTCCTTAAGAAACTTCTGCTCCTGTAAGGAAAACTTTGCAAAAGCCTTCAGATAAAGTTTTTTTTCTGTGAAGTTTAAATAACGAGGCGCATGAAGGAAATATATTTGCAATATGGAGTGAATCAATACTCCAAACTGTCTTAGTGGTCTACAAAGCTCTCGGACATGTGAACGTAACTGGCATTAAGCCTTTGCAGAGTCAACAAAATAACCAGAGTTAAAGTGTTCGGGGGTCTGGTAGTCCAAGTTAAAGCAGCTCCTCGAGGCACACCTCAGCGATGGGCTCTCTCCAGTAAGAGAAGGAGCTGAACTCTGGGCAGCTGAAGGTTGCGTTGTGTTGTGTACTCCGCAGAGGGAAAACATGTTCCACCAGCTCACTCAACCGGCTGTATCTGCCAAAAAACAAGACAGCAGCAGTGAAAACAATGACCGTCTGTCTGAGAGAAACAGCTGGCAGACACAAACTGACTCCAGGGATGGGTCGCCTACTTACGATGTTTTATTGCCTTTGGCTTGTTCGAGGATCAGCTCCCCCTTGGGATTCACTGTGAATATTCGGCACGCAGGAACGCCCACTTTCTTATAGGCAAACACATCCTTGTATACAAAAGCAAAATGAGAAAAAGTATAATTTCATTCATTTATCATAAGAATTCAGTCAGATCTCAAAGAGAAAAACCTCAAAAGTACTAACAGCACAGGGACAAAATTGAGAAACTCACGCTTTCTCTGTTTCCAAAGGCAGCATAGAAGGGGTGTGTGTTTGGGAAGAACAAGTTCTTGATGTCTGTGAGGCATTCGATTTTGAACTTCTCAGGCTTCTTTTCAATGATTTCTCTAACAAGAAAAGAAAGAATTAAAGAATCAACCTCAGTCCTTCTGCTGCTGGAGTGTCCTTCTTTTAACTGAGCTCATTTTTCATGACTTTCAAACTCACTGAATGACTGAATCATCTAATGAGCAGCCACAATGCACGACACCGACAGGAGTTAAACTTTTCATTTTAATGATGCAGGCTAAAGATAATATTTGCAGGTTTTGTTTTTTCAAGTTTCTGGTCATCAGCTGCTCCACAGTGTGAGAACGTGTGACTGGAGCTAAAATAACATTTCATTAAAGGAAAAGAAAAAGCAAAATGATTGGAATTTGCATTGTGATAAAAGGCTTCCTCTATAACTCTGTTTTATAGTCACTGTTATTCTCTTGGGAAGCACAAACATTTATTTGTGCATCTTAAATCATGTATTCATTCTCAGCTATTCAAATAGCGCTGTTGACTGGAACAAGCAGTACATAAGACAAGGAAGGTTATTATTTTCTTACCTGTGGAAGGCTGAGAAGAGGCTGCTTGGGGAGAGGAGGAGGGGTCCCTGAGGCAGCAGAGTCCCTCTGTCGTTCACCCAGTGCAAATACCCTCGAGTCATGTCAGCCATGCCGATGGCTCGAGCCGAGCAGTACAGGAACTTGTAGCCATTCCTGCAGTGGAAAGATGTTCATGTTACTTGTTGACGTCTTTGTGGCCTAACAGAGTGTAGTCATGGAAACTGTTACTGTTTCTTACTCATGCACTGAGTGGTAAAGCTTAGCAATTCCCTGGTGGGTCCAGTCTTTACCAAGCTGAGGTAGAATCTGACCAAACACATCTGATCTGTGGGGAAAGTAGATGTAAAATACTATAACAGAGCTGAGCATAAAAATGATGAGTGGAATAGATACTGCAGATCCATATTTGATGACTGGATGCTGCGTATTATCAAACAAAACAAATTAGAGAAGTTTACCATCATAACACTCCAACCTGTACACTCAAGTATAAAAAATTTAAATGCCAATACAAGTAAAACATCTGTGATTAATTAAAATGAGACATTAAAGCTCAGAGCATATTCACCTTTAAAATTGGTTAAAATAGTGCTTATTACTTCAGACTGTATTTAAAAGACCACAAGTCACAAAAGTGTAGTGAGCCTGATGACACTGCACCCTGAGAGAGTAGCGATTGATCAACAACAAATTAAATAGGTAAAGAAAACACAATTTTATCATCTATTTTACACTAACTGGCACTAAATGAACTTCTTTATTTAGATATTAAACTAGAGATTGAGACAAGCATGTTAGGAAAGTGTTTAAATACTACAATGATACACAAAATCTGTTTGTTTGTCCACAAACTCCTCCAAACTTGGCACACAGGTACATCTTTGGCCCCTGGAGGTTCTCATCTATATCATATATAATGGTGTCATCCTGATGCATAGCAACCACCTCATAATGGGCTAAAATGGCCTGTTTTTAGCATTTATGCATCTATAGCACCAAATAAACAGAACTCTTGCCTCCATGTCTTTTACTGGTCCAAGTGACAAGGTTTGTGCTTAGCAATATGAACTCCACAGGCTTGTCTATTGACCTCTAAAGTCTGAGCAGAGAAACTGCAGTTCTGACTGTGCAGAAAGGCAAATTAGTACCCTCTTAGCATGCCGTTGCTGATAAATATTTTGCCCTGTGCACTCTACTATATGCCGTAAAGCATATAAGACTCAAAACACTCTGAAATCTCATGAAATAAAGACAATACAAAGTATTTATTTCAGTATACTTATTCCCCATACTTGGTGATGGTCCCATCGATGTCAGAAATGATGACCTTGTCGTCCCAGTTCCACAGGTAGATGGTCCCTGCACAGCGACACGTTCCCTGGTACTGAGTGGTTATGCTAAAGGTCATATCATTTGGCCCCTCTCTTAACTTCAGGCTGGCCTGTAAGAGACACAATGATTAAAGTTTTCTTTTAAACACAAATACTACACCAAAAAGTGTGAAAGTGAAGTATTACTTGCAATATAAGATACCTTCCACTACATGAGTAACTGAGCTTGATAAGAATGCTGGATATAATACATTTGTTCATTTAACATCCTGCTATTGTGGCCACTAAATCTTAGCATTTCATTTACCTAATAGAGACCATAAACTTAAATGTAATTTAAGGCTCCCCCCCTTATTGTTCACATTCTCACTTATCAGCATGTTTATATATGTGTGTGCTATCTCTGTCACTTTCTGCATGAATGCCTGTGCTTGTGTTCTAACATTTTACAAATCATCTTGATAAGATTTTACTACAGTTTGCATAAACATAGAAAACTCTGTTCTGTAGCTCAAAGCTGCATTGAGTCAATGATGGGATGTTTTGTAAACAAAATAAATAAAATATCTAATCTAGGGCTTTTCTCTGCACTTCACAGAAACAGAAATTAAACGACTCAAATGAGTCTGCTTGTAGTTTTTCCCAGTTAATCACTCAGCGGTGCGAGGTCTTACTATCTGATCGGACGAAAGGCGGAGGGATTTCTTGTAAGAGTGACACGGTTGTGGTGCTTGATTTTCCGTCTGCGCGCGCTCAGTAGGTGTTAAAGCAGGAGCCGCAGCATTCAGCTCTTTAGTCTCATCATCGCTGGACCACTCTGAAGCTTTCTGCCTGTAGAGGAGAGTACAGCCTGAAGAAGACCAGCAAATGGTGTCAAGAGTAGAGAAAATGGGCCTTGGCCCAGAAAAGAGTTAAGTCATTGTGAAGCAACGTCAAAATAGGCACAATAGCAGGACAATTCAGTGACATATTTATGCTATATCAAATATCTTTCAGGGAAGGAAACTCCACCTTGCAGCATCATTTATAGTCAAAAGAGGGCAGCAGACCTGCTAATTCATTTACTTAAAGTATTCATTTGCCCTTGACACAGTTTACACTGAAACTGAAAGCACTTTCAATGATTTCTACAATAGTTAAAGATAGAATCTGCTAGTTCAAACTAATGTTTAAACTGTTTTTTGTTTGGTTCCTGGACTCGTACTGATTTAGAGTTATGTAATGACAGCACTGCATGCTGACTAACATGCTAATCCACCCTCTGTGGGACATGTTTACCCAACACTGCTCGTCCTGATGTGTGACTGTAGTGTTGTGAGGAAGCCAGAGCTTTGTTGCTGACTCACTGTGTTTCTGGGGCCTGGTGGAGGGAAGGGCTCTCTGTGGTCAGAGACTCCTGTCTCTCTAACTTGGTCTCTGATGATAACTAAAAAATAAAAAATAAAAAAAAAAAGAGGAAGAAATGTTGTTAAATTTATCTTATTGTAGGTATAGAAATAAAAAAAAAAAAAAACAATGTGCAGTAAAAGTTTGTTTCATAAGGTAGTGAAGAGTCTTTACATAATGATGCAAAGCAGTGAGTGATGTAATGGTTACTGATGCATTTAGGTAACCTGTTTCTCATCTAACTCACGTCATTTACAATTCAAAGCTACTGATTACTGCCCGCTACACTCGAAAATAGGAGTGTTACATAAAAGTAAGAAGTTATTAATTTCATAGAAACACACCTGCTTCACGCTGCTCTTTCTCCAGAACCACCAGCGTCCCGACTTTTTTGGCATTTTCTCCTTCACCCAGGCCTCCTCTGTAGCCTGTCAGTCAAACAACAGAAGCATATGTATAAGTGTGCAGATGTAAGCAGATAAATCTTAAGACTTTACACTAAAGGATACCTTTGGCAGGTTCTTCTGGAAAGCTTGCATACTGAGTATCAATGGTGCTGCCAGTGTCCAGTTATAATACCTGAAATATAAGGAGGTATAACACCTGGATGTTCCAAAGATTATAAAAAACATTGATGAAACAGTGCACCTGTTGGTTAGCAGGAGGACTCACCTGTTTGCAATTCTGACCACCAAATTAGGATTATCAATAATTGCTGGATTCTCTGCAAAGTCATTGTAGGTTATGATGTGCTCCATGAATTTTTCTGGAAGAAAAGAGAGCATCGTGAGCCACACTAAAAATAAAGATGCCAACCCATACTGCAAACTAATATTGCAGAGGAGCTGTAAGTGAAAAACATATATACCCTGCTTTTCTTTTCAAAATAATTCAAAGCTTTATTTGTTTCGCACAAGTTTAATAACTGATATGGAAAATTAAAGTTTGACCTCTTGCACATCTGCATTTTCCTCAAACATAAACTTCTGTGTTAAACATGTGTCCTTGGCTATAAACCTTCAATTTTTAGCTCAAGAGGCTAAAGGCAGGTCAACAGGTAACAAGTGCAACCAGGAGCATGCTCGCTGTTTTTCGACATTCACGGCTGCGTACAATGACTTTGTCCTTCAGGGTGAGACGGTTATTCCTGCTAAAGGAGTTCTACTGTAACATCTTGACAACATTTAGAGTGACGGTGCATGTCATTGGGTGCTGGCCTGCCCTACACACCAGATTTGCCTGCCTTCAACCTCCCCAAAGTGAAAATGACACACTGGCAGAGATCCAGCACGTAATCCAGAGGGCACAAGCACAAGGTGTCAGAGTCAGACTTCCAGGGAGGGAAAGCTACAGCTACCTTTAGAGATCTCCGAGTTCTCACCGACGCCTCCACACAGTGACAGTGTGACATCAGGCAGGTCTCCAGCAGAGTCAGACAGACACTCAGTGCCACTGTCTGCTGCTGCACTCCCCACTGACTGGGGTGACTGGGATCCAGAGCGTTGTCCTGTCTCCACCCAGTGTTTATTGACCTGTTCTGACTCACTGAAACAAGAGTGCAGGTTTAGACACTAAAATCAGAAAGTAGTTTTCATATTTGTGTTTCAAAAGTATACAGTGTTTATTTCACCATGTCTAAGGGTGCAGGACAGAACAGGGTAGCTGAAAGGGTTTCCAGGTATGTACCTTTTTGGGAAGTACCGGGCAGCAACGTCAGGCTCGAGTGCGGTGAGGTCTTCCAGGTAAATATCTTCTGGTCCCTGATGTTGGCTCCTCTTCCTCACAACTTTGTGAAATGAAAACAAAGGGTTGACTTCTTTGAAATTGCTGACTTTTTTTTTTTCCACTTCACTTTCGCGTACAAAATGCAGCCCCAGACAGAGTATGAACTCAGGCCGGAACAGAAACCACATCCTTCCTGTCAGCATTCACATACTCTGAATGGGTTCAAGTCAGAAAGAGTGTCTCTGAAAAATTCTCAACTTTTTCTCATCTTGGACTTATTTTTATGGATTGTTTCTTATGATATTTGCTTTACATTTTCAGGGACCGATTTAACAGTTTATTAGTAGCTCTTCTCTCAAAAACAGGGAACTGCTGGGTCTCTTTTTGTAGTCTTTTCTTATCCTTGTGATTAATATTATACTGTGCCAGGGGGGACCAAGTAAGGGAGGACCTCTCTTTGTAATAAAATGAAATGAAAGATTCAAAGCCTCCCTCCTCCTCATCTAAACAATTCTCCCACACTTCTAAGAAGACATGCTTCTGCATCAGAAATTGCAGGAAAGCTTTCTCCTGCTAATGATTTGTTTAAACTTTTCTATATTAAATCTGTAGGTTTAAACAAATTCCTTTAGTATATATGACATTTTCAGATTAAGGTAAAAGTGTTACCCCTTCTCTTGATGGGTGAGTCGGTGGCTTTTGAATTGGCACTTGGATCAGGACAAACAGCTGCAGAGTCTCCGGTCTGGTTACTACCTGCGCTGGCAGTCGAGCTGCTGTCCTGGCGGCTGGGAGATGAAGATGTCCACCTGGCCTTGCTTGCATTTTTTGCACTGAGGTCAGCATTGCTTGGGCAGGGCTCTGGTGTAAAGCTGCTCGATATCAAACTTGAAAGGTCTGGCTTGGGTTCTGTATTGTTTGCACCATGTGATGAAGCAGCAGGGGGCTGCGCTTTGCAGCTACATTCATCAGGTTTGATGGTTCGGGGCTCAGGTTTTACAATACTGCAAACGGGATCTGTTGTTCCCCGTCCTCCTCTGGACTCTTCCTCCATGGCTTCAGAGCTCAAAATAACCCTGAAGTGTGTGTTCTCTGAGGGAGTGATGGTCAAAGTCTTTGGCTCCCATTTTTCCTTTTTGTTGACCTGAACACAATAAATAGCTTTTAGAATTCTGAATGATATGAACTAGCACTAGTCCAAGTTTTAGACTCTTACCCTGGTAGATTCTGGAAATTCCCCCCAGGTCCACTGCATGTGCGACTCAGTCCTGAGCATGCTCTCTGACGGCTTCACCATCAGCTCCGAGTCACTCTTCGGTGACATGGGCTCAGGCACCTCCCTGATATAAGAAAAATAAAAGCTCTAATGATGCTGTAGGAATAATTTGTTTTATTCAGCCCAGTCTGATTTAATGTGTAAGTGTTTGATCTTTCTGCTTGTAGGAACTCTGTAAACATCTGAATGGACGAAACAGAAAAGGCCATACGTAGTGCAGGGCGACCAGTCGCCATCAGAGAATGGGTAGCTGTCCCATTCAAGGGCGGTGAGTGGGGAATGCTGTCTGTGGTCCATATTTTCCTTCATTGCAGACAGTGAAGATGCTCTGAGGACAGGAAACAACAAATGAATAATTTAGTTACATTGAAGAACAGGTCAAATTTCAATTTTCAGAGTAAACATGTCTCCTCACCGTCCACTCTGTGCATTTTGCTCTTCATCTGAACTGAGATCACACAGCTCCAGCTCCCCGGCTGCAGACGCCGTCGTTTGCTCCTCCTTACGTGGCTCAGCTTTGTGCTTTCTCCTGCGTCTCTTCTTCTTTTTACCAGCTGAATTGGAGCAGGGGTGGAGGTTTACAGAGACTGGCTCTTCCAGACTGAGGGGCTGGCTGGTCTCTGCTGTTGTTCCCCCACATCTGGATTCTCTGCTCCTGAACAGAGGCTCTTCTGTAGGGATAGGTGAGGTCACCAAATGGGCTGGAACAATCTCCTGTTTCAGAGAAAAAAATAAATACATGTACAAAGAGCAACGATAGATAATATGAATAAAATTGAGCTGAATTATGTGGGTAAAATTCACATTATTCTGCTCCGTCTCCTGGACAAAGAAGGCCTCTCCATTGTCTCCAAGCTTCATGTGTAGCTCCACAGGTTCTCCATTGATCTCTATATCAATCTGCAGTCAAACAACATTTCAAAAGATGCTTAAACTCTGTTCTCCTCAGATGGCCTCAGATTTTTTTACCAAACCCTAATGAGAAAAGCACAATATGTATGTCGTCACAGAAGCTTTAGAGTTAAGCCACAGAAAAAACTACTCGCCATGACTTCTGCCCATTATTTAAAAACAAACAAGCCATAAAGGCTCTCAGCATTAAATCCCCCAAATTATTGGTATTAACACCCAAGTGTGTTCAGTGAAGTACAGTAAGTGCTCTGTTTCACGCATTCACCAAAAGTTGGTCAGACTAAAGAAAAAACAACTGTGTTTCTCCTGCTAATGTTAATGTTAGCTGTGTTTTCCTGGTATCCAGTCATCTGCTGATTTTAGTGATTATTGGCCTCCATTTTTAAGCCATCTTCAAGTATTGGTGCTTAGTGCAGGGAATCAGCAGAGGCACTGATGATCTCATAAACAAATG
The DNA here is from genome assembly GCF_963969265.1 of Rhamphochromis sp. 'chilingali'. NCBI lineage: Eukaryota > Metazoa > Chordata > Actinopteri > Cichliformes > Cichlidae > Rhamphochromis > Rhamphochromis sp. 'chilingali'. The sequence continues at coordinate 13,622,909 of NC_137945.1, read as the reverse complement.
CATGGAATTCCAGAAGGAACCCAGGGACTCAAATAAAGGTTTTCATTTTTTAATTTTCCATTGATCTGCTCCAATACTGGAAATAACCTGTTCTTTAAACCATGAAAAAAAATGTTTTTCATAATTCTCTTCTACTTTAAACTCAGCTGTGCTGATTAAGTGACTCCCAGCACCTTTAAATTGTCACACGGTGCAGGGCATTTAACACCTGTGTTCTATTTTTTCCTGCTTGGTTTGTAGTAAGAAATGTTTTAAACCTCTCTGTGATTTACAGAGTAAGTGAAAACATCTTCAGTCAACCACAGACTACTTCCTGTTCCTGTCAGTCCTTCCTGCAAGTCTACAACAGACGGGCTTATTCTATATGTAAGACAAGGTTTTTGAAGAGGATGAAGCTCGATCAGCTGGGAATAAGAGGCTGAATTGAGCTTTAGTCTATGTATTCTGTCTCCATCCTCAGTTACCCACTATACAGAGGCTATAAATAGAGAGAGTGCAGTGTGCTCTTGTTAGAAGCAGAGAGTGGATTGGATGATAATGTGGTTGAGATGGAAAGAGAGAGGCAAAGAGCAGTCAGATGACCAGAAAATCTATTGTGCAGCTTCTTGATAACACACAGGTTCATTGTGCAACCTTGGACACCCCACATAATATAAAATTAGCCATTATGATCTATGATCTATCTAAAAACATTTCTATGGTCGTTTTTGTTAACATTTAAACAGACATGTTTTACATTTATTTTAAAATCTGCTCCAGGATACCGAAATGTTTAGGTTCAAATATTTCCTTCAGAGCAGAGCAAGCACGCTTTCATTTAAATTCACCGCACACATTTGCAGATTTTTACACCTGTGCACTTCTACTTGAAGCAGACACTCACTACTTTCTCCCTGGAGCGCAGCACCCCCAGTTTTCCAAAGCGGACGTGGAAAGGAGAGCACTGGAACGTCCCATCGGGCTGTCGGACCACAATCACGTCAATGCAGCCTGAGAGAGTGGCCTGATTGATCCCTTTATAGAGCTCCTTTACTGTCACCAGCACCTGGCCTGCCAGCTGCCCCACATAGTTCATGGTGTTCACCTGTCAGCAAAAATAGCTTTCGTTAATTTACACTTTACCTTCCAACCCCTTATATTGTCTGGATTAACAGCAGAATAAAATCATGAGGTCATTTTTGTGTCTTTCTAGGACATGGTTCCTGTCGTGAGGCCCCTGTTGTTCAGAATAGCCTGCAAAGGAAATGCATGCCAGTCCCTAAACACAGTGGCTCTGTCCCATTTTCTTAAAGAGTCCTAGGCGATCGAGACTTAATCAGTGCCTCAGATACAGCACCGAGGCAGCTGATGTAGAATTGACCAGAGAGCACGTTTTTGAAAGTGTTTCTGTGTCCACAAGGAGCAGAAGTTACAATCAATGGGACCCAACTTGGGTCACATCTAGTTAATCTCTCTGTAACCAGTTTGAGTGTTAACAACATAACAATCCTAAGCAGTTAGAAAAGACCTTTGTACAGTTTGTACAGCTAGCAATAAATCTGTGATAGTTTTATGTACAGTTTTACATAAACAAGCGAAACCTGTCTGACATGTCAGCCTGACTTTGTTAGAGGAAAAAGGAGTGATAAAACCTCAAATTTAGGTTAATTAAGAATTCAAAAAAATGCTACAATGAAAATAAAATGCATTGTTACACACTGGTAGCACAATTGTATTTTTATTGATATTCATAACTTTTTTATTTTTACTAACATTTCTGTACTTTTTATGCACATCATACTCACTAATCATCACCAGCACTGAAGCCTTAAATACATATAATTATATTATTCTCTCATCTTTAAATCCTCATGTCTGCTTCATCACCTTTTATTGTTGAAGGGGACATGAGGAATGCATTTTATATTAGTCACAGATCACTTTAGAAAAACATTTCTGGTATTTTGACTCAGTGGTTAAGCAGTCATTTTTATTTCTACCAGAGTTTATCAATGCTATAATGACATGTCATTAACAGCCATATTATTAATCTTCTCTGAATGTTTCAGGTCATTCATGTCTGCTGACTCAAAGCTAAGCAAAGTAAAATCATTCTTTTTTTGTTCTTTGTTTTCATTTTGTGCTATGAATCTCAAAGAATAGTCGAAAGGACACTACAACGCGTCCCTTATTACAATAAGGACCTCTGAAAGAGAATAACAATAATAATAAGATGTGAAAAGGTGGTACTCATGAGCTGGTAAAGTTTGGGGAATTAATTTGAAACACAACCCAAAGATCATTGACATAGTCCATCCGGCTGACGATTCAATATCATTTGCTGTGGCTGGAGAGACGGCCAGATGAGGCAAAACCTTTTTGCATTAGATGAATTTGATTTGTGACCTGATGGTTTTCTATCTACTGGTGCTGAAAGATAACCCAATACAGAGGCAGTGCAGCACGAGTCCAAACTGTGTCAACTGTAAACTGTTAACACAGCGGGATCCCTTTTCTACTGGTATTCATACAACAACATTATCCCTGAATCCAAATGTAATAAGATATTTCTCAGTCGAGGTCTTCCATGAACACAACCCCTGTATTAGCTTGCATAATAAAGCACAAGTCAGTCAGTGTAATAGGACTCTGTACTGTGGACAGTCGGATATATTACAACTAAGTAAGAACTGCAACTTACCACCACTGCAGTACACAATTCTTGTACTGTGATGGTTTAAAAGTTTAAAATAAAAGCATAAAATTTACAATTTATGGACTCATCGTAGCTCAAACATGATGTGTATATGGACAAAGAGAGTTCACACCCAAGTGGATTAGGTTAAAAGGTTTGAAGGTGAACTCTGGCCTATGCTGTTTATAATCACAAAAGTCACTTCAGAAAAACCCACCAAATGCATTTTAAGGATATTTCTAACTTAAATAATATGCAGTGATTTCAACACTAATTTTATTTTATTGCATTTACTGTAAAATAGGGTTAATGCCTTTGATTTAAACATTTTAAGCGGTGTGTAAGTTTTAAATCTAGATTGAGTAAACAATGAATAAAAGAAACTTCTTACACAACAACACACAACACTACGACAATGTAAAAATACAATGTCATTGACTCAGATCACTGACAAAATCAGTTGTGGTTACATTTATCAGAACTGTCTCATGCGTCCCTCGTACACAAGCTATCACATTACACTTCCAGGTTACATTACGTCATTACTCCGGCTAATGCAGTTTTGGGGTTTCCTGCTTTTGTCATGTACGTTCGTAACACCACAGCAAACAAAGGCCATGTTTTCAGAGCTCAAATTTGTATTTACTGAACCTTATTTCATCCCTTCAGGACGTAAGTCGAAGTCGTACAATTGTCATTATATGTTCTCATGTTGCTCAGCACCTACAATTACTGCAGTTTAATGTGAGTTCAGATGCTTTAATGTATGGGTTTGCAACAGGAAACATGACATGCAGATAAGGAGTTCTCATATTTGTGTGGCCTAAATGGTAAAAAAAAAATAAATGTGTTATTGTGTTGTGTTTGGGACAACAATTAAGAGACTAGATGCGAGCTGCTTACCAGCTGCTTGGACTTTGAAACCATTCAGCCTCTAAGACCAGCAGCCAGTGTTCCAATTAAACTCTAATGCGATTAGACATTAGACCAAAAACATACTCAGCGAACTACAATCTGCTGATAATAGCTGAAAATGATGAATACGCAAAATGTGGTCCTTTGGAGATCCAGTCATATCTACAGCCATTAATTCTGCACATCAGGACCTTTTCATCAGTATCATGAACCTAACCTAAAGATAGCGTAAAGATGTTTAGTGATTGCAGCAGAAAGTAAAATGAAGTTAGGATTAAAGGACTGGAGCAGGTTTACAAGAGTAGATATATTCACATTAGATAAGATACCTACTGGGAAGCTGATCACACAGTGAACTGGCTGGAAAAAGCAAGGAAGGAAAACTTAATCCCTTTTCTTAATCAACTAATTTTTCTATAGAATTTCACCTTCTAATATTCCTCGTTATCAATGAAAATTCAATACATTTCTGTTGTCTTACACGAATTTTCCTCACTCTCCCTTTCCACTGACTCAACAGTCAAGTGAAATAATGATATACAGACTGACCAATAAATAAACACAGTATCATTCAGATCCATCAGTTTCTCTCCTGCATTTCTTAAATAAATGACCACAAAAACACAAACATCAACCTTTACTCTTATTATAAAAAGAGCAAAGGTGAAAAAGTCCACCTTTGCTCATACTATTCAGTAAGACAGAAGTCAAAGCAGCACCCCAACTCACTAGAGTCCAGAGGGACTTCAGGTGCAGACGCTGGTCCCGCTGATCTACAGGTGTCCTTCCTGAGGACTCCATGTGCTCCCTCCTCCTTTACCCCCCTTGTCCTCCTCAAGCAGCCTGCTCCTGGTTTGTGCCATGCAGCACAGCTCCTCTGACCTTTCTACATGCACTGAGGGAAAAATTACCCCAGGCCTTAGCTAAAACGCTTACATAATCCAGCACCAGGCCCCCAGTCACGGACAACCTGTGCTTGAAATGTGTCTACAAGCAGTGCAAAACACCCTCAGGGAACACTTTGATCCAATGGATTTTGGTTTGAATAATAATTTGCTCTACAAAATGTGAAAAACTATGCAGAACAACAGGTGCCAGAGCACATCACCATCCAAATATTTCATATTTAAGAATGCAAATGTAGGTCATGGACTAAACTAAATCTGATCTGTTGGCACAAGACATAGATAGCCGTTACTCATTCTATGGAAACCATGAATGTATATAGAATACCAGCAATGTATCTCAAACTTGGGTGTTCAGTGCTGAGAAGACCACAAAGGTTACTGAATGTTGCGTGGTGTTTAATGATACGATAACAGCATTACACTGTGTGCACAGAGTTCCTGTAATATCCTGTGACTTCCTGTCCTACTGTCAACCAAAGCAAGCTGTACCCTGAAAACTGCAACGCTCGTGTTGTGTTCAAAACAGAAGTGTCTAGATGAGAACACAAAAACAACAATCAGAGCTCCCTGTTGAGTGCTGTTGACCACCGTCTGCTTTATCTGCAATGCACATGACCAAATTTAGAATGAGTTCAACTCCCACAGCACTTCCGTCACACACATCATAAGCTCTATAAACAGATGTGCATGTGAATTTGCAGAATGTAGATATGGGGCAAGACATTTGATTATTCTGGTATGTATTAAAAGTACAAAAGCCTAGTGACATTTAAACAGGCTCTGGTTGCATGTAGGTAAACTGTCAATTTACTTTACTGGCCACCATACTCTAGCTCTTTATTAGTTTTTCTCTAAGCTTTCTCCCTGCAGACAGAAAGTTAAGTCTTGACCCAGATATCCCCAGGCTGCACTGAAAGTCTGAAAATACTGGCTGATATCCCCAGAGAATTTGGCCGCAGACTAGCTCATAGGTTCCCACATTAAAGATAGAATGGTATGATGTTCTGTACAGCTGGGGGGCCAAAGTGTGCAGACTTGAAATTAACTGAATTCATCCAGAACATAACAAGAATATACAAATCAAAAACAATATGGAGCCTTATTTTCCACTAGGAGGTGATTAAAAAACTACCCAAACTCATGATTTGCTTCATACCTACCAACAGCATAAAAGATGGACATCCTCTATTGTTCTACAAAGTGCCTTTATGAATACACATATGTTCTAAAACTAGATGTGGCAAGCAAGAGGTGAACGAGGATGTGAAACTGTACACTCATTTCAGCTTGTAACTGATAAGTTGTTGCCCAACAACTTGTCAGATACAACCAAAAAAACAAAACTAAAACATAATTTTCAATATGGACTTAACATTTTATTCACTATGATGTGAAACTAGAGATTGAGTCCATAAAGTCATCAGGAGAGTGTTTACAGACATGAAAGAGCGAGAGGGCAGAGGGCATGTGCTGCGCTGACCGCTAGCTAGAGCGAAGGACAGTTTGTGTTGCGCTGGCCGCTGCGCTCTGCTTGTATGTCATTTTTTGCGGCTGCTCTACGTGTACTAGATACACCTGGTCCTTGTCATTTCAAAACATGTCTCTCTTTGACTTTGTATCCTCTACAAGAGTTTGTGTTGTATTAAATCAATCTATCCATCCATCCATCCATCCATCCATCCATCCATCCATCCATGTAAATGTGTGTCAAAAAGTTCACCAAACTCGGATACGCACATGCTTTCTTCATAGTCTTCTAGACTTGTTTTTAATTGGTCAGGCAAAGGTACAGTCGAACTAGGTCAAACTTTGACCACACATCCCTGAGTACGCCACGCTGGCACTGCGCAGCAAGAAACCATTATTGTGCAGCGCAAGCAATAGAAATGAATGGATTTCAGAGAGCAGCACTGCACGTGCCAAATCATATGTAAATGAACACACAGGCCTAGACTGGTCTGCAATCATCTTGCAACCACTGGTCATGATGGAAAAATTGTATTCGCTAACCATGGTTCCCAGAGGTTGATGGCAGCCACTTGGAAAATGCTAACATTCCAGTCACGCAAGCCCTGGTTAGTTAGACTGGTTAGTGACTCCCTTGCAACCACCTGTCGATAGGGAAAAACCTGTATTTCCCAACAAGTTGGCCAAAAAGCTCCTTGTGATTGGTTTGGTCGCTAGCGTACTGCTGCGGTCATAGTTTAATGTAAGTGACGAACTTGTCTACTAGGGGAACTTTCTCCATTTCTCATCTGTGTCGTACTTTTTCCAAATTTTGCTACCACTGGGCTAGTTGTTTGAGAGTATTTGCAGACAAAGAAACAAACATAACCATAACAATTTGCTAGCAACCAAAGCAACAGCCAGACGCCTCCAGTAACCACTGCCAACCAGTTGAGGAATACGCATTTCCTTAGCAACCAGTGATCGTATCTCATCCAATATGGCAGACAGCTCTTGAGCAGACAGCACGTGTGCGCATGTCACGTAAGAAAACCTCAACTTAGCAGGAAGTCTTTGCACAAACAGAGTAGCATCATTCTGATATTTTTATTAACACAATTTCAGTCACAGTTTCACAATCTTTACACCTCTGCTATTCTGCCAGTGGGAGACATTTAAAAACAACAGAAAGACTATTCAGGACAACTAATCACGTATACACATTTAATTTAAAAAAAAAAAATGGTCTTAACATGCGAAAATGCTAAGAATAATGTCAAGTACAAAAATCTACACCTCCAGGTGGGCTGGAACTAAATTATTTTCATATTTATTCATCTCTTTATCATTTTTTAAATATACCTTTAATTTAATTTAATATACCATTAATCAAGTGCAGAGGTTTACAAATTAACCAACCAAGCAAAAGGTCTCTGGTTCCATTCTGGGATGAGACATAAATCGCTTCTGTCAGGATGTGTAACAAACAAATCCCCCAAATCAAACATATGGAAACTACCCAGTGTGGAATCCCTTGTGAATAAGGGATTATCCATTTTGATTAATAAAATGTCCACGTTGCCACACATGTTTGTCCACCAAAAGAGTCAAAAACACACAGCTAACACTATAAAATACTTAGGATTGGTAACATAAATGCTAAATGATGAGTCACTTATCAGAAATGTCAATTAAAATATAATATAATGATTAACTTTTTCAGCAAAAATCCAAAAATAATTAAATAAAAACTAACTGGTAACGATGGTAAACAGCTCATCAGCAAGTTAGTCAGCAGACCAACAGGCTTTTGCCTCAAATGTCAGCATTTGTGTGGGCGTCTTCCTCATTCAAAGGAATCAATTTGTATTAATATGATGTAACTTATGGCACAATACAAATATAACACAATAATATAATAAAAAGCTTTACTTTTTTGGTTGATTACAAAAATGGCTGGATACACATCCAGGACTCATCCTGGCCCGTCTCTCTGTATGGGGTGACAGGACTTAAAGAGGTGTTAATCCTGTTTACAAGATTAGGACAAATCTAGCTTTCCCTGTCTTGGCACGTTCCTACTGCTCACTACATCCAACTGTCCAACGTGATTGTGAGTCAGCCAGGTGTTGTTTTGACCAAGGTCGTGTTAAAGATCTGTTTTCATTAAAACCTTTCACCTATTCATAAAAGAAACATAGCAACACTGTATGGGTGTTTTTCACTTAACTTTCTGAAGCTGAAAATTCAAATAGGGCTTTATTTCAATTAAATAATGATTTTAACTGTTTGTTTGTTTTTAATTTAGTAATTTCCCACGTTTAAGTAGCTGTAAATAATTATGTTTGACATTTAGTCACTCCAAGCAGTAGGCTCCGTGCACCTGTAGATTACAGTCAAATTCTGGTCTCTAAATACCTAGCTTTAGTTTAGTATTTCTGTAGTGAAACCTATGAGGCGTTTAAGGACACAGCTGACGGTTAACCTGACAAAACCGGCGCTTATTATAATTTAACAAAACGCGTTAGCGTCACAAACCTTCATTATCCTGCACAGGCTGACTTCTACTCGATATATCAACTGTCCACAAGCGACACTCAGAATCAAACAGGACTCATTAGTTACATACAAGCAAGCTAAATGTCTCCTTCAACCACTCCGCAGCAGCGGGGCAATATTTAAACTCGGGAAGTCAGGTTGTGCCTCTTTAAATTCTCCCCCAGCTCTTAAATGAGCGCAGTGAGGACAGCGAGCGGTTAAATCATCCTACCTGCTGGAGTACCGGCTCACCGCAGGGAGACACACCGTCACTCAGCCTCTCCGCCGGCAGTTTGCCGAGTCTCTCCGCCTCTACAGCCGCTAAGTGGAGAAGGAGCACACCACGTGACCATGAGGCCGCACGTGATTTCAGCGCAGGTGGTCAGGTGATTAGGTTAGCGAAGTCCGTTTAGAGGAAGAAGGTTTAGAGGTAAAATGGAGAGTTTGCGTAAAATGTGGTGTGCACAGCCTCAACTTTTTTTTTAGAGAAATATCAAAAGGATTCAAAATGAAGTCACATACTTTTTAATTAAGGTTTGGTATCAGAATAGGCCTATGCTGCCCAACCTAAAAAGAAATGCAACCATATTTTGTCAAAATAGCCAGAATATGACTTTTAGGTCAGGGGTGTGTCCAGAGAGTGGCATGTGGTGGCACAGGTCACCCCTGAAATGTGACTGGCAATCTCCAATGCCCTACAATATTGGGCGAAGTCATGGATAGGACCAGCAGTTATGTAGCTAGTATTTTACAAAGGTACAGGTTTAATGCACTTGTACTTTATTTATGAGTTTCTATGTTTGCATTATTGTAATAACTGTATTATTATAAATCTATCCATTAAAGTGATCAACAGCTGCAACATTAAAGTGACATACACGTCAATAAATTAAGAATGATAATCCAATGTAATGTTTATGAGTGAAAAGTGCCATTCTATATAATGAGCATGTTTACTTTAGGACATTTGTATATGAACCTTTAATTAAGTAAAAAAGTCCAAACTTCCAACTCTGCAAAACAATTAACCCACACCGAATTCTGTTTAAACTGTTTGGTTATACTTCTTTTTATGCAATAAATCTGCAATAAGACACTGGGTTACAAATAAACCTGAAAATTGTGCTCAGCAATTTCTACATGAATGTTCCCACCTTGTTCTCAGTTCCCACCTTTTTTACCCCATTAAAAAATCCTGGAAACACCATATTTTAGATTTCTTGTTATAGAAAATGTGCAGACTATAGTTTTGGCTGGGGACACAGGGAGCCTCTCTGCTTTTAAAATCAGGCTTAAATCTTTCTTTTTTGGTGAAGTTAATGGACCGTTTTATTTTGATCCATCCCTTAGCTGCTATAGGATTAGACAGTAATACAATAACTCAAGAGCACAGCATTGAAGTATAATGTCCTCAGTTTGCTGTGTACCCCCAGAGAGGTAACATAAATTAACTTAAATTTTATGTTAAGCAGCTTAATTAAGAATATTCAAGTTTTAATCTGTCTTCTGAACGTAAGCTTCTGAAGGTATTTTAAAGAAAAAAACATATTTTAATGAGAAAGCTATGGATAAAGATGCATAAAAATCAAATCTCCACTTTATGAGGTTTCTACGGTATTTCTGGAGACACTGCACTCAATAGAACAACAGTCAATCCATATGAAACTGTTTCAAAATGTACAAGGCATGATCAGTGTAGATGATCTGCACAGTCATACGGGTTATATTTTAATTTCAAAAGGTTAATACTTCTTCTTCAGTGGATACTTCAAAGATCAAATGTTAGGAAAATCAATTTTCCATAATTTATGTTCTGGGGTCAGAGGTCACAACAGAGCAAAGATTTGCTCCAGGACACATCAGCAGGATACATATTAAGCAACACAAGTTGGACTGAATGTGAAGACTCATTTCAATGGCCCTGTGCCATCAGACTGTTCTATAAATGAATTTTAAGGAGGAACAAATTTAGTCTAGCATCCACTGGCTCGAGAAAAGGAAGTGGCAAGTTTCACTTCCCCATAAAACACCAGGCAGTTTGCTTCACTTTTTACACAAGGATTTCCAGAACTGATGTGTCTGTTATGTAAAAGAGCTGCTTTACATTTCCTGAAGGAAATTTGAATAAATAAGCCAAGTTAATTCCAGCCTCAGTAAAAGTCCAGTTTTTAGAAGATACATTTATAGTAGTGTCGTTCTGTTTGTGTTGTCATCATCAATCCCAGTCCCCCAAACCCCTGACAGGCCATCACCCTCCTCCCCCTCCCTTTCTCCCTCCTCCCCACACCTGAAATTCACTGAGGAGATGATGGAGTGGGTCAATGCTGGGCTCAGATCTACCCCCTGGCCCAATCCCTTTTTGTCTTCCATAAACCCCCCACCAGAGCGGCCAAAGGTTCGCCATCGAGCCCCACCCTCAACAGAGCAATCGAAGTCACATTGCCCAGCCTCGCCCCCCTTAGTTCCTCCTTACCACCTTCATGCCCTGTCTCCGCAGTCTGATGCGTGATGTGTGAAGGGTCCGGGCTGCGAGGATTATGGCAGTGGTGACTTTTCCCAGGAGAAGCTGGGACCCTGTTTACTAGAAGGTTTTAAAATTTCTGTACTTTTAGGTGACAGGAGACATGTGGCCTGGTCAAAACACAGAGAGCTGCACTCTAAAAGATCTTTAGACATAGTAAACATACCTTGTGTGCCACAGACTGCTCCCAAACACGAGGGACCTCTAAAACACTTAAGTTGGCTTTATTAAACATTAGATCTCTAGCTGGGAAAACATTTTTAATTAATGATTTAATCACTGAGCACAGCCTTGATTTTATGTTTTTAACTGAAACTTGGTTGGACCAAAGTAACAGTGGAGCTGTTCTCATCGAGACGACCCCTCCTAACTACAGTTTTATCAGTGAGGCCAGGGTGAGCAGGAGAGGAGGGGGTCGCTGTCTTTAATGAATCATTTCAATGTAAGCAGCTATCTCCTGGAAGTTTTCAGTCTTTTGAATATGTGGCTTTACAGCTGAAGGCCCCATCCAAAGTTGTGTTTCTTAATGTTTACAGGCCTCCCAAATACTGCACAGACTTTTTTAATGACCTCAGTGAACTGCTGTCTGTGATCTGTGTTGATTTTGACTGTGTAATTATTGTTGGGGATTTTAACATCCATGTGGACAACCCTCAGGACAAAGGGACTAAAGACCTGAGTAACACTCTGGGCAACTTTGGGCTGACTCAGCATGTAACAGAGGCCACACATAATAGAGGACACACTCTTGACCTACTGCTCTCCAAGGGCCTGAGCATTTCAGAGGTTACTGTGTCTGATGTGGGCCTGTCTGATCATTACTGTGTTTTCTTTGAAAGTAAAATCTCAGCCCACATAAATATATCAACAACAGTGATCACAAAACGGTGTATAACTGAACACAGTAGTGCAATTTTTAACCAGGTCTTCCCATTAACAGCTGACCTGTCCAGAGGGTCAGTCAATGAGCTCGTCAATAGCTTCAATGCTAACATGTTAAATGTAATGGACACTATTGCTCCCATTAAGGTGAAGGTTATCTCTGGAAGGAAAAAGTCTCCATGGAGAAACTCCACACTAGTGAAAAATGAAAAAAGAGAGTGTAGGAAAGCTGAGCACAGATGGAGAAAAACAAACCTCCAGGTTCATTATGACATCTATAAAGAGAAACTTCACAATTATAATTTACAACTGAGGAGTGCAAGGAGGTCCTACTTCTCTGACATCATCACTAAAAACAGTCATAATGCTCGGGTCTTATTTTCTACAGTTGAATTCAATTCAATTCAATTTTATTTATATAGCACCAAATCACAACATAAGTCGCCTCAAGGCGATACAGAGAAAAACCCAACAATCATATGACCCCCCTATGAGCAAGCACTTTGGCAACAGTGGGAAGGAAAAACTCCCTTTTAACAGGAAGAAACCTCCGGCAGAACCAGGCTCAGGGAGGGGCGACCATCTGCTGCGACCGGTTGGGGTGAGAGAAGGAAGACAGGATAAAAGACATGCTGTGGAAGAGAGACAGAGGTTAATAACAGATATGATTCAATGCAGAGAGGTCTGTTAATACATAGTGAGTGAGAAAGGTGACTGGAAAGGAAAAACTCAATGCATCATGGGAATCCCCCAGCAGCCTATGTCTATTGCAGCATAACTAAGGGAGGATTCAGGGTCACCTGGTCCAGCCCTAACTATATGCTTTAGCAAAAAGGAAAGCTTTAAGCCTAATCTTAAAAGTAGAGATAGTGTCTGTCTCCCGAATCCAAACTGGAAGCTGGTTCCACAGAAGAGGGGCCTGAAAACTGAAAACTGAAGGCTCTCCCTCCCATTCTACTTTTAAATACTCTAGGAACAACAAGTAGGCCTGCAGAGCGAGAGCGAAGTGCTCTAATAGGGTGATATGGTACTACAAGGTCATTAAGATACGATGGGGCCTGATTATTTAGGACCTTGTATGTGAGGAGCAGGATTTTGAATTCAATTCTGGATTTAACAGGAAGCCAATGAAGGGAAGCCAAAACAGGCTAACAAACCCTCCTGTGCCAGTGGCAGCTGAACTTCATTCAACCATGGCCTGCAATGACTTCGCCAAATTCTTCACAGAAAAAATCCAAAAAATTAGACAAGCAATTGGTACATCAACAGCAGATCCGGGATATGTACTGTGTCCACCAAAAAACTGTTTAAACACCATGAAACAGTTTCACCCGATTAACAGCAAAGACCTGGAGGACATCTTAGGTCAACTGAACTCCTCCTCCTGCTGTTTAGATGTCCTGCCAACAAGTTTTTTCAAAAAGGTCTCAAAGACTTTAGAGTCAGACCTGTTACAGATCGTCAACTTTTCTTTATTATCAGGTGTGTTTCCAGAATCACTAAAAACTGCTGTAATAAAACCTATACTGAAAAAGGACAATCTTGACAAGACACAAATGAACAACTACAGGCCGATCTCAAATCTCCCATTTTTAAGTAAGATCATTGAAAAAGCAGTTTCTCAACAGCTTAGTTACTTCTTAAAACAGAATAATTGCTACGATGCCTTCCAGTCAGGTTTTAGACAGAACCACAGCACTGAAACCGCTCTGACCAAAGTGTTTAATGACATATGTCTGAATACAGACAGTGGAAAAATGTCAGTCTTAGTTTTACTGGATCTCAGTGCAGCATTTGATACAGTTGACCACAACATATTACTCAAACGACTGGAGAACTGGGCAGGTCTTTCAGGAACTGTACTAAACTGGTTCAAAACATACTTAGAAAACAGGAAATACTTTGTATCAATAGGTAACTTCACATCTGAGCAGACAAGTATCACATGTGGAGTTCCCCAAGGTTCCATCTTGGGACCCCTTCTGTTTAACATTTACATGCTCCCACTGGCACAGATTATAAAGAACAACAAAATAAACTATCATAGCTTTGCAGATGACACACAAATATATATCACAATGTCACCAGGAGACCAAGGCCCTGTACAGGCTCTTGGTAAATGCATTGAGGAAATTAACGACTGGTTATGAAGTAATAGTCTTTGGTGCCAAAGAAAAACGATTACAGGTCACCAGAGACAGTCTATACACCTAAAAACCACAAACCAGGCGAGAAATTTGGGTGTAGTGATGGATGCAGTCCTAAACTTAGAAAAACACATTAAGACAATAACAAAGTCAGCTTACTATCACCTTAAGAATATATCAAGGATAAAAGATCTGATGTCTCAACAGGACCTGGAAAAACTAGTCCATGCATTCATCTTTAGTAGGCTTGATTACTATAACAGCATCTTTACAGGTCTACCTAAAAAATCAGTCAGACAGCTGCAGCTCATTCAGAACTCTGCTGCTCGAGTCCTCACTAAGACCAAAAAAGTGGACCACATCAGTCCAGCTCTGAGGTCTTTACACTGGCTGCCTGTCCGTCAGAGGATAGACTTTAAAGTTCTGATGCTGGCCTATAAAGCTCTGAATGGTTTAGGACCAAAATACATCAGTGACCTCCTGACCCAGTATGAACCTTCCAGATCCCTCAGGTCATCTGGATCCGGTTTTTTTATCAGTTCCCAGAGTCAGAACCAGACACGGAGAAGCTGCATTCAGCTTTCATGCTCCATACATCTCTAACAAACTCCCAGAAAGCCTCAGATCAGCTGAAACACTCAGTTTATTTAAATCCAGGTTGAAGACTCACCTATTCTCAGCTGCATTTGAATAAAGCACCAAATCCACACTTTTAAGCTTAAATTTCAAAACTTACATTTAACTACTGATTTTATCTACTGTTGTGATTTTATGTGTTTTGATTTTATATACTGTTTTGTTTGTTTGTTTGTTATTTAGTTAGTTTGTTTGTTTGCTTGCTTTAATCAATTTTAAATCATGCTTTTTATTTGTTTTTGTTTCTAATGTCTCTGTAAAGCACTTTGAATCACCTTGTTGTTGAATTGTGCTATACAAATAAATTTGCCTTGCCTTAATCGACCTCTGCAAATTTTACTCTTGTTCATCTGGATCATTTCTGCTCTGTTTCACAACAAGAATTTCTCATGTTTGCTTTATTCGTCCGTGCAAACTAGAGAGGCGCCTCTTTAAGCTGGAAAGCCTGCATCACTCTGTATATTCTTAAGAGTACAATATGGAGTACAAAGAAGTATAACAGCTCCTTTATTTAGGCAGATACAGCAAAAAGATACACACAGCATATTGAAAAACAGTATGTGGTTATTAAAATACTACCATCCCATTTCATTTAGTGTAAAGTGGAATATTGTTATTATTAATATGTTATGATAAGCCCACAGCAAAGTATATAATGGGTTTATATTCATTCAGTGATTTCAGGTTGTCTCAGCCACTGCTTCAGGCTTCTCTGCACTGTCTGCAGGTTGCTCAGAAGCTTCTGATTGGTCAACAGGCAGTGTTTGGTTGATCAAATCTACTTTTGCCTCTTTAGTTTGATCAGAATCTAAAGCAGGAACTTCTGCAGGGTCCCCCGCATTTTGTGCCTCGCTTTTTTTGCCCTGCTCTCTGTCTTCCACATTTTTCACAGTCGATGCCTTTGAAACAGATTCTGTAAGGAAATATTTATTAGTAAGCATTTCAGCCCGTCATGGGAAAATTGCACCATTCTGTAATTTTGCCAGTGTTTAAACAACAAACGAAAACTCCTCACCCTTTCGCTTCTGCATTTTAGTTCCAGTAAGTGTGGTTTTCATCTTTTCCTTTGGTGTGTTTGAGCCAAACACTACATTTCCCTCTTCATCAGTCCAATATGAAGTCACCCCCAAGTCAGGTGTCCCCTCTGTGACCTCCACCTGAGTTCATCCACAGTGAAGGGAGACATTGCAGTGTGGTAAAGCTCTACAATCATGAACTAATCACCATACAGTCATTCAGAAAGTGAAATCAACTACTTACCCATGAAGCTCAGTGAGATCACACCTACCGCTGAAGGCTAAAACAGTATCATCTCATAGAGAAAATGATAAAACCTGTCATAATTAAGCTATTTAGGCTACTAAAGTTTTTGCAAAATGTTAAATTTCAGCTTCACCTCAGTTTAATTTACATTAACACAAAAGTTTTTGTATTATTGCAACTTTCTAAAAAAAGAATGAGAGATTCGCTGATGTATTGCAAAGAATTGTGTCTTTAATTTGATGCAAAAATATTATTTAATCTTTTCTCTTTAAAATGCTCTCAAGCTGAAACGTTCAATGAGTCCAACTCTGGTGCAAGTTGAACTGTGATCTCTTAGGATTTCTTAGTTATACAGTTACCCTTTGTTAAGTTTTTTATGGTTATGTGATATGATATGCACTCACTGGACGCTTCATTAGGTACGCTTGTTCAAATGTTCATCATCAAACTAAAGCTGTAGCTCACATGGGTTCACCAAAATTGACAGAACATTGAAAAAATGTTACCTCCATTTCTGCAGTAACATTTGGCTGGTAGGAACTGAAGTGGATTTAAATAACATTAAACCATGCATTAATCCTTGATTGTATAGACAGTTCAGGCTGCTGCTACTGTTTCTGTAATGATGTGGGGGATATTTTTTTTGGCACACTTTGATTTAGCACTAACTAAATTAGGCCCACACAGCCGACCCGAGTATTGTTGCTGACCATTTCCATCCCTTTAGTTGTTCAAATAGGTTTCTCAAACTGTTTTTTTCATCATGACGATGACTTCACTGTAATCAAATGGCCTTCCCGGTCACCACA
Organism: Rhamphochromis sp. 'chilingali'; assembly: GCF_963969265.1. Taxonomy (NCBI): domain Eukaryota; kingdom Metazoa; phylum Chordata; class Actinopteri; order Cichliformes; family Cichlidae; genus Rhamphochromis; species Rhamphochromis sp. 'chilingali'. The sequence goes on along the minus strand of NC_137945.1, from coordinate 13,606,170 downwards.
TCTTAATCTAATAAGCGTCATTGGGATCTGGTGGAACGGGAGATTCCTTCATAAATGTGCAGCTGACAAATCTGCAGCAGCTGTGTACCTAAAAAATTGACTGGTAAACATACTTAACCATTTGGCATACAGCTGGTGACTTAATAGTGCCTATGTATATATATATGGTAGAAATAGATTTGATTTAAACTTGTATAACTAATAGTTTTGTCACTTCAGGTAAGTATAAACAAAATGTGAAGCAAGAAGGATCTCATTACCAACTTAATAATGAGCTAACTTAAAAACTAAAAGTTATGTATTTATACATGCAGCAACTGATGCATAAGAAAAATATCTGGCCCCTAGGCTCTGAAATACACCCTTATGTTCTGTTATTACATTTCAGACTGAAGAACATAATAGTAAAAATGGCTTTTATCTAATTAGAAATGTTCTGGATATTTGTGCTCTATGACAAAAAGACAATACTTTTTTCGTGTCCCTCTTTTGTGCTCATTGTAAAGAGAGTGTCACGTTATCCTGAGGATACGGCAAATGATTGTCCTACAACAAATATCAGGATTACAGTGAAGGGGGTGAGTTGTGTCCATGCTGGTGGTGGATCTTCAGGCTGTCCAACTTCTACAGAAATAGTGATCGGGAGTGAAAACGGAACAACTCGACTGAAACAAGAGAGTGAAACGTAAAAGGTGAAGAATTGAAATCAAAGTGACACGACTCAGAAAGGAAAGACAGAAGGTGGAGGAGGTGGGGAAATACATGCTTTTTTTATTAGTCTCATCAAAAAATGGGAAAAGGAAGAGAAACAATAACCTCTATTGTTGGTATTAACAGTGACCTCACAGTTTTCACTGCATCAACATCCAGGATAATTACTAATTATGGGCTGGGGAAAATGGTGTGTTATATAAATAATAGTGAGTAGACAGTGAGCTGACTTGTACTGTTTTCTGCAGAAGATAACATTTAGAGTGAATGTGAATAAAGTGGAACACACATAAGTTTAAAATTTCACTGAAACGCACATTTGTAACTGTTTTGCTACAAATTATATTTACTTCCAAAGCACACCATCGGAATAAACCCCGGCACATCTGTCTTAACTAGTTTATTTCTTGCAGGTTGAGAAAGATAGAATTGAAATTTGTGCCGTCTCTGTGAGATTTTTCCCACAATTTAACGACACGGTTTCAGTAAATCTGACAGCTGCACGCAGTCTGAAGTACTTGTCTTGTCAGGTTTGCTGGGAAATCCACATAATTTGTAGCAAATGTAAAAACATTTATGTTTTTAATAGACATTCCACACTAACCGTGACATTTTTTCATAGTGGCAGCCACAAATAAGCTTCAGATTTTCAGTGAGATTTGTAATTATTGGACCAAATGTTCACATACAGTATTAATCATAATCTTAAGTAACTCTTTTCTTTGTACTTTTTTTGGTGTTCAGTTTCATCACCTCGGGAGTTTATTTGACTGATTTCTACACAAACCATCAAACACCACCTCTTTTTTTAAAATCTTTTTTTCTTTTTAACTTTTTCCAGTACGCATCATTTTTACATATTTACGACAAGATTTGGACCGCTTTTACTTTTTCTTGCCGCCCGCCTCTTCAGGGATGAACACACTTACGGTGAAGTCCCCGCTCTCTGTGCCGTACTTGTTCTTCACCAGGATGCTGTACTTGCCCGAGTCTGACGTGTTCACGCCGGTGATGGTGAAACTGGCGAACTTGCCCGACTCGAACTTCAGGATGCAGTGCTCATCAGACGTGATCTCTCTGTCGTTCTTCAGCCAGGTGACCTCTGGCACGGGGTTGCCCGAAATGTTGCAGGTGAGATTGAGAGCCTGAATGGAAAATAAGGCACAACTCAGTTACACTCAGGGCAGTCACTGTAAAGGTTAAGACTCTTAGTTGAAGACGTGCAAACCACATGAATTCAGCTAAAACTGTTTACCTTGCCCTCTTGTATGGTGACCACATCAGGGAGGCCTCCTGCTACTCGAGCACGATCTGAAAAGTAACAATATTAACTAATGAAAAATGATTTTCAAAAACAAAGCATGTTGCACACAGTGCACGCAAACTGTGTTTTTATCTAACATGAAAGACTTTATGTGGCTCAGAACAGTCTTCGGGTTAGTATTCATGTTCAGGGCTGTTGCTTGTTGTTTTTAACACATTCCAATTTTATTGCAATGGACTTAAATTTGCAATAAATATGGTAAACTGGCTTTTTAAATTACAATCTCTGATTTATTTATTTTTTTTTTAAAAAGAGTTTTTCTTAATGTTTTTAGAATAAACTATAGTACTAACTGGAGTTAATTTAAACTTCACAGAATAGAGCTCACTTTGACCCACTGAGGTTTATAGTCATGATAAAAAGAAAATAGCTACACCCTCTCACTCTCAGGTTTTATGTATCAGGACATAATAAAAACAGTCTGGTTCTTAGCAGGTCTTAAAATACAACCTCAAATGAACACAGTATATTCTACAGTGAGACTCTCAGGGACCTGGATCTAAGCAATCCAGGGTCCCTGAGCATTTATGGACTTGTACGTTATATGTTTTTGGTGTTGCTGTCCTTCATTCTCCCTGCTTGCAGGTATGTGTTTGTGTGTGTGTGTGTGTGTGTGTCTGGGAGCACCTGTTTACAGGTGCCTTCAGGCCTGGTAGGTGTGGCCTTGCCACACCTGAAGACAATCACACAGCTGATGAAGCCCCGTCGGAGGAGCTACTTAATGGTTAATGGTTAATGGCCTGTATTTGTATAGCGCTTTACTAGTCCCTAAGGACCCCAAAGCGCTTTACACATTCAGTCATCCACCCATTCACACACACATTCACACACTGGTGATGGCAAGCTACATTGTAGCCACAGCCACCCTGGGGCGCACTGTAAGAGTGTGGTGGAGCTCTCGCCGACGCTGGATCATTGCGTGACTTCACGTTAGTCTCTCGTCCAGTCAGTAAGGTTAGTCTGCCGCATTGCGTGTGTCTTACAGCTGCCTGCCCGTTATTTCCCCAGGAGAAGCGTGGAGACTAGAGGGCAGTGAGCACGGGGTGCTCAAACACTGAGAAGCGGAGACAGGAACACTGGCACTGGGAAGAGGACATGTCACGGGAGTCTGGAACGCACTGAGTATTTATTGTTGTGTTTTCCACTGTTTGCATTCAAAGCTCTGCGCCTGGGTCCTCCTTCCTCACATCCCCACAGTTGGCCAGCGGCAACCGTGACAGAGACAGGTTATTCACAAGCAGAAAACATTCAAGATTATTGCCAAATTCATTGTAAGATCAGACCGTGCAATGCTCAGAGATATTCCAGAAAACTCAAGAGCTGCATCTCAGACTCTATAGGCTAAGACTATGGGTTGTTTTGAAGAATTGCCAAGAGGAACATGGCACCACAGCTGAGCAAGTTCGATCTGAACAAATCACAAGACTTCCTTGGATAGACAAGACCGAAGTAGAATTGTTTGGTCATAATGCAAAGAGCCACATTTAGCAATAATCAACACCTCATACCGACTGTCGGCACAGTGGTGGAGGGGTGATGATTTGAGTTTGCTTTCCACCCACAGGAACCGGGCATCTTGCAGTCAGTGAGTCCACCACTAACTCTTTGTATACCGAAGTATTCTAGAGTCAAATGTGAGGTCGTCTGTCTGACAGCTAAAGTTTGGCTGAAATTGAATCTTGCAACACGACAATGATCCCAAGCACAGCAGCAAATCTACAACAGATCAGCTGAATAAGAAAAAATATCAATGTGCTGCAGTGGTCCAGTCCAAGTCCAACCTTAAGAGAGTTGTGCATATACCAGTATATAACCACAGCGATGTGATGCACTGATGAAGTCATAGACAAAAGAATTACTTCAATGGCATTAAGTAATATGTCATGTGTTGTTGTTCATCTAAAGTTGCATTTAACTCATTTTTAGACCTTTTCTATGGATTAGATGAGTTTTTAAAATTGACAGAGGGTGTTTCTTTGTATCATGTCAGCACGTGACTTATCCTTTGTTACTTCTATAACTCAGTTTAAGTAGTTGACACAAATCAAATACACAAATGACTCTAACTAGGAATGTAAAAATTTTTGCTTTCTACAACATGTTATACTTTATGTCAACGGAAGTGGAGGAAGAAAATAAATTGAGGAACTGAAATCATATTAATAGTCAAGTTACTGAGCCCTGGTTGTACTTTTAGTCACAGTAAAGTTAGCTACATAATTTGAAACTGATTTAAAAGCAATATATTTGCAACCCGTCTTCATGAAGATTCAGCATCTTCATTATCAGATCTGAAAAGGCCAAATATTAAAGAAGTGGAGCTATTGTAAACAGAGTACTACTTACTTCTCTCTGCAATAGCAGCAGCTCTGAGGAGAGAATGACAAATTAGGTCAAAGTTGAGAATGACAAGTGACATTCTTTACATCATTTTTCCTTATATGAGAAAAGCTTTGCTGGGACTGTGGCTACATACAGAAAAGAAATGTTAGTTATAGGCTGGTTAATGACTTACTTGAGTCTCTGGAATTCTGCAAAAGCATCATCAAATGCTGTAAAACAAAAGTTGTAAGAATCAGTTTTACAGGCCAAGACACATCTTTGTGTCGCACAGCATACAATAATTGCAAAACATCACGTTAAAGAAATCTAACTGATAACTGAGGTGATAATTCCTACAAAAGAAAATCAAACTTTTCACATCATGTAAACATGTTGGAAGCTGGCAAGATGAAAAAAGTTTAAGATGTGAAATCAGCCCAGTTATAAAGTCACTTAGACACTCACCTTGACCAGAGAGGTCAACGGTCCTCCTGAGGCCACCTTTTCCATCGTGGAACTCGATGGCATATTTGCCCATGTCTTTCTCTGTGGGCTCTGTGATCTGAAGCCACAGCTGCTCCCCGACCACGCCGCTCTTTATGCGGTCAGAAAAGGCAATTGCTGAATCCCTGTCAGAGAGACGATATGAAAAACGTATATGTTAAAGGCCACTTTGTGACACAAAAGCACAGAAGCGTCTGATAAGATGAACACTTGGTTTAATCCTGACAACTCACAACTGAAAATTGAATATACATCAGGTATAGACTTGATTAAAAGTTGCTTGTTTTGTTCATGTCAATCAACCAAGAACCTACTTGTAGTGCCATGTGACTTGGAGCAAGTCGTTGTAGTAGCTGACAAAGGTGTAGAGTCTAATGCCCTCATCTGTGCTTGTGATCTTCAGTGGAGTGGAGGAATTGGCTGCAAAGACAAACATCCTTATTTAATGTGTGTTGGGTTAAATATGTACATCATCTGCGGACTAAATATTTCTTCTTACCGATAACACTGAAAACTTCATTCATCAAGTCTTTGAAACCTTAAAAAAAGACACATTTGATCACCCTAAGTGGTTCATTTGCTGCATTTGTTTCTGATTTCATTGTTGTATTGCCATACAAAGTTACCTTGGTCTGTCAGATTCAGGGTGGAGGTGTCCTGTCCTCTGTCATCCTTCAGAATCACCTCATACACACCAGCATCCTTCTTGGAAATCTGACAGCAAAAATGCAACAGCAAATTAGCTCAGGAAGGTTTTGCAAAAGGAAATTAAGCGTATTCGTCTGAAAAAGGCAAGCGCTTCTCTTCAGCTAGGGGCGCTGCAGTGCACACGTATATGACACAAAAGCAAAAATAAGAGGCGAACAACAGCTACGAAAAAAAAAGAAAAGCATTCTCAGGCAAAAACGGGAAAACCAGAGGTGGCCGTTGGCCCACGGTCACAACAGATAACTGATCCCAACTTTAAGTCTTCTCCAGATCGGGCTGTCGACAATGTCTGCTGTGTCTGCGGGGAGGTCGCGCTGCAATGGGACACATGTGACATCATGTTTATATGCTGAATTACCTGTGAGGAAAGCATGTCATAATTGGACAGACGTTTACAGACAATACGACACGATGGGATGTGAGGGGTTCGTGAGTTATACAGTAGATAAGGGACAGAGATGGGTTAGATGAAAAGAGAAGACAGAGATTGTGACAGAGCAGTTCAAATGTCTGGCTTGTTTCCTGTTTTATTTTGAAAATATTTATTTTCTCTTGACTTTTTTTCACCTGTGCCCAGTCAGCCCTCCATGTATATAGTACATATTCCTGTCTCTGTTGGAAGGTAAGGACAGAAAGATCCACACAGAGGGAAACAGAGCAGCACATTTACAGCCATATATGCAAATGAATTCAAAGGTGGTTATACAGTACAGAAATATACACACATATATACGGATATTCACACTTCACTTTCTCACACTCTCACCTGAGCAATTTCCAGTTTCAGCACTCCCTCTGCAAAGCCGAGGTGCTCGTCCACTTTGATCTGGTGTCTGTCTTTGTGCCACAGTGCAGAGGTCTCCTTCTTCATGTTGCCCACCTGAATTCCAGCACAGCAGGATGATGTTTTCAGAGCTCAGTTACATTAAAAAAGAAAAAAATGTACAAGTAAAATCTCTAAAACACAGGCTCACCTTGCATTTGAGTACAACGCAGCATTCTGGTGTCACTTCCCAACTCAAGTACTCGATAAAGTGAGGGCCTGGAACAAACGTCGCAGGTAAAATGATGACAATCGGGCAAATAATGAAAACTCAATTCTGTGAAAATTTTCATAGAGCTGTTAATCTGATTAATGAATCTTCATCACTTTTAAGCAAAAATTCCAAATTTGCTGGTTTCAGCATCTTCTGTGTGAGTTACTGTCAGCTTTTATATTTTTTGTTCTGTTTTAAATGTTGAAGAAAAAGATTAAGCCTCTGAGAATAACACAGATCCATCAGTCATTAAAATACTCTTGTGCTCAGGCGCTTACCTTGTTTTCGGAAATACTCCTTTCTCTGGAACTCTGATTCCTTCTGCAGCTGCTTGAACACTGAAAAATACACAAATGACAGTTTTCATAAATTGTGGTTTAAAACAACACAGATACCATTAAGTGCAATTAAATGAAATTAGAATTTAGCTGGAGCTATTGCAACATGATTTCTAAAATGTTTCAGTGCCCTCTAGTGTTCATATGTTGCAGATGTTGAGTTCTCACCAGACACTTTATGAGCTAAACCTGTTAAACTGCTCTATCAAAATATCAAATAATTGCAGCAACTCAATGCATTTAGGCATGCAGACATGGTTAAGAAAAACTCTTGTTCAAATCAAGCATCAGAATGGAAAAGAATGATTTAAGTGACTTTGAATGTGTGGCTCAGTATTTTCAGAAACTGGTGGGATTTTACCCAAACAACCATCTCTAGGATGTGAGATAATGCCACTTTGATCTTAGAGGTCGGAAGAGAAAAGCCACCCTGCAGCTCAGGAAGTAGAGCAGGTCATCTGTTAATCAGAAGATTGTGTGTTTGATCCCTGGCTCATCTTCTGAACCTTGAGTTGCTCTCCGATGCATTTATTGGAGTGTGAATGTTAATTAGAAAACACTAGAAAAAAGTGCTTGCCTCAATGGACGAATAAGTATGTTATATAAATGTTTTTATATAGCACTTTTAATCCTCAACTATAATAGAAAAGCACTATATAAGTCCTTTTACCAATAACTATTTGTTATGACCAAGGTACGCAAAAGAGCATCTCAGAACACACAACGCGTCCAGTCTTGAAGCAGATGGGCTACAGTAGAAGATGTGCCACTCCTCTCTGCTAAGAACAAGAAACTAAGGCTACAGTTTGCACGGCCTCACCAAATCTGGACAACAGAAGATTGGAAAAACACTGTTGGTTTGTTATGTATCAATTTCTGGTGCAACATTCTGATGGTAGGGTCAGAATTTGGTTTTGTGCTTCCTACTAAAAGCCACTTTAACCATATTTAAGTGATCATGCCAATGAGAAACATGAAGAGGACTAATTGGGATTCAATATCTGGCCTTAGGACACTTATTTAATAATGCTTGCAGACAGACTGGAAGGAGCAGGTATCAAACCATCCACCACCTGAGCCATAATGGCCTCTGGTACAGTCTGCTTTACTGCTGAAAGTAAAATCGTTTTGGTTGTTTCACATGAGAGATATTATTTAATTTAATTTGTAGGGTTGCCACTTTCTATCAAACCTAATCAAAATATACCCAGCGTGGCAGAGTGTTAAATTATTTTATATGGATAACGTTCTGAGCTTTTTATCCTTGACTGTACACATTCATTCACAATTAAAAGTCACGTTTTCTTTTTTCTTTTTTTTTTTTTAAATAAACATACCATCCCCTATCAGTACCAAGCTGGACTGGTTGGTAGCTTTTCCATCCTGCAGCTGGAAGGTGTACGTGCCCTCATCCGCCGGGGTCAGAGACTCCATGGTCATCTCAATCACACCGGTGTTCTTGTCAAAGTTCATCTTATATTTCTACCACCCCAAATAAAGCAGCAAATTTTTTACTTTAAAACACAGGTAGAGCACACAAGTAAAATATCTGAACGCAGATTCTCACTGACCTCCCCCTGAGAGACAACATTATCATTGAAAACATAATCGACTTTGCCGTTATTGGACATCTTCTCCGCCTGCAGCCAAAAGCGAACGCGGCCCTTTTCCAGCAGCTCCACAGCTAGATCTGACTTCAGAGGAATAACTGGTGTAAAGAAAGTGATGAAGAAATAGTTAGAAAGTCCGTCCAGTTCATGACAAACCACTAAATAAAGCAGAAATACCATGTGAAGCACTCACTGGGGAATTTGTGGTCATGACTGATCTCCAGCAGCCTCTTTAACTCTGAAAAGAAAACAAGAAGAGATTCAGGATTCAAGATGAGAAAAGCAACACATCATGTAATATGAAAAATCTTCTTTTCTCTCAATTTTCAAACCCACCTTCCTCAGAGAGAGTGTAGCTGGATGAAGCACCGTCAGTGTGAGTGACAAGACATGAGTAAACTCCAATGTCCTCCTCCCCGGGATGATTGAAAACAACTTTAGACCTGCAGAGGAAACACAGCATTCGTGACATGAGAGGTGAGAGGGATGCTCAAATAGTCTTAATGTTAAAAATGTTGCCATCTCACTTGGTTCCCTTGGTCTCTGTGGTCAGGCGGGAGGTGTCTGTGATGTCCTCGTAGTTTTTGGACCACACAAACTTGGAGTCGGGGGTCATGTTGCCACATTCAAAGTTCAGGGAGATGACACCGTCGTCGTCGACATCTACGACTATCTCTTTCGTGCCTAAAAAAACAAGAAGGTAAAAATCTCATCTGCTCAAATTTTGTAGTGTCACCTTCACTTGTTCCATCATTTCATCCCACCTGGTTTGGTCAGAGCGGGAACCGGCTCTGTCACGTCTGAGACTTTTCCTACTCCAGCTTTATTCTGAGCACGCACACGGAACACATACTTCTCTCCCTCCTTAAGATCCTTAATCTGCAAAAAAAAGAAAGAAAGAAATGTTGAAATATATTTGTGATATCCTGCTAAAACTTGGGAATCTCTCAGATAAATGCACTCCTGATTAGCACCTTTGTATATGTCTTTTCTAAGGCTTTGGTGTTGACTCCTCTCCACGCCTCCTCTGGTGCATCTGCTTCCTTGATGTCAACATAGAACCCGTTGACAGGATCGCGGCCCTGGTACACAGGTGGTTTCCATAGCAATACCAGAGAGTCGTTCCGCGCCTCTCTAATCTGCAGATCATGTGGAGGTCCTGCAGCCCAGAAAGATGACTGAGGCTAAATAACAAATCCTGTTTACTCAGTCACTTTCAAGGTTCTGTAAATCCCTAAAGTGATAGTGTTGTCAGAAACCGTGTCTATAACATGTAAATATTCAGTTCACAATTCCAATAGAATAGAATAGAATAGAACTTTATCGTAATTATACATGTACAACAAAATTGTGGGTACAGCAGGAATAAATGGCAAACAGGAGAAATATGTACAATTAAGACATTTTCATGGATGATGAACATTTGTTTTGGTATTTTTTCTTATATTTATAACATAAAGTGACTTTCTTCAACATTAAAAGTTACCAAATTATCTAATAATTCATTTTTTTTGTATCATTTACCATATTTCTCTGATATAGTTGTATTTATGTGCAACATCGGTGACAGAAAAATAAAGCAGTGTGCATTGGAAGGTTTTTTTTTGTTTGTTTTTGTTCATCAAATGGTTCATTAAAATATTCTCTCAGTTGGTGAAACATGTGGCCCAACCAACCTGGGACAGCAATGGTCCATTCTTCACACAGGAAGGTATTACTGGGCAGCGACGGGATGCCGACACCAGCCATGTTGGCTGCTCGCACCTGAAACTGGTACTTCTTATTCTCCTTCAGATCGGACACCTGGAAACAAAGACACAAAGACACTCGCCCCTTGCACATTCAGCACATATAACTTCAGGCTCGGATGGTGTTTTTTCATATCAACCCACCCTGTAGGCCCTCTCGCTGACAGCCTTAATGTTGGCCTCGTGCCACTTTCCCGGCACGCCATCGATGACCTCACGGTAATCCACAAAGTAACCGGTGATGTCAGCGCCTCCGATGAAAGTTGGCTGTTTCCAGGCCAGCACCATGGAGTCGCGCACGCACTCCAGGATGGTGATGCCATAGGGTGGAGCGGGAGAGGCTGAGACGCAAATCGCAAATTAATACGGCAAAACCTCGGCGTGAAAACTGACGTAATGGGAAACTGAAGCGCCACAAAAGATTTGATACTTTTAATTCCCACACCTCTTTTTTCCCTGTGAAGAGCTTCAGTGTCCCATTATTGGAAACAGTTTACAGCAGGAACTCACCAGCAGTTACTCTCCTTACAATGTTAAAGATTACTGGATAGTGGGTTCAGAGACAGTTGTAGGTTAATACCTGCTGTAACAACATCTCGTCCAACCCAACACATTTGTAACCTTAATGCTCAGTGACATTGAGATTTTGGGAGTTAATTGTTATGTCTGCACTCTAACTATGAAGTCAGCAGCCGTAAGATTATTAAATTATTTTTCTCTAGTTCCAGATTCAAAAGATAAATACAGATTAATCTAATTTAGAAACCACTGTTTTATACACTGAGTCAGAAAGTGTGCAGTTACATGTTGCTTGTTACACTGTATTCCTGGTAACAAAGGGCACAGCGATTTCAGAGACCAGGTTAAAGGAATGACTGGGAGCCAAAGGTCTCCACAAAAGCAGGATCAAGTAACACTGTGATAATAAAGCAGCCTGTCGAGTACAAATAGTCACATGAACTTTATACCCTCTCCTGATTAGGAGTGAGAATGTGGTCAAAGCGTCTGGGAGGTGGGTGTCTGATTAAGTCCAGAGTGCACTCCCAAAAAGGTCTCAGGTCACAAGTGTTCTCTTGGTTGGATGACCCACTTTTCGAGTACAGGGTGTGATTAAGGGGCTCCTGCCATGAATTGCTTTGGTGTCTTTGTGTGTTAAAGTGCTCTGGGTAATCAGAGGAGTGGCAGGTCCTGAGGTGATTGACACTACACATATAAGTTAGGGTTTTGGTGGCGGCCAGAAAGCATGAGTTAAACCCAGGTTTGGCGGTGAATTGGATTGACTTACCTTCAAAAAGAGCCAAGTTACTATTTGTACCTACAAAACTGATGTGAAGTCAGGGCAGAATATATTTTTATGGCTCTTAAGTGGGTAAAAACTGTACTTTTCTTTGTGGTTTTATTTGGATTTGACAAAAGGTTTTCCTCGGTGCTCACCTGCTGACTCTCTCTGGGGCTTCGCTTTCTCCCGATTACCATCTACTGAGAACTTACGTGCCTGCGAGGCGTCAGGCTCATCAGCTGTCTCCACAGCCTGATCCTGAGCCTCAGCAGTTACTGGGTCACAGTGTGCAGCTGTGATTGTGTCAGTATGTGATTCAGGAATTGGGCCTGACACAGGCTCTGAGTGCATGTCTTTTGCCAGCTCAGGGGCCCGGGACCCATCACCTCTCTTGCCCCACTTGTTTTTAGTCTCCCTGGGGTCAGGGTCTGTGAGGTCTGAGCTAGCAGCCCTGGCCCCTTCCCTGGATTCACTGTCAGCTTGAGCTTTATTGCGCTTTTGCATAGTGTTGGGAGGGAACTGGACAGTGTCATGCGTTCCCGTCCAGCGTGGCCTGTGCTCAGTTAGTTGTCCCACGTTACCCCCCGGCCCCATCTTCGGCAACACACCGTGTAGGATGCCGCCCCCTACGGGTGTTAGCAGAGAAAAGCAGAAGAAGCTTTTTTAAAAACAGGCACAAATCCATCCACAGCTCATTTCTCAATCGCACCACATTAAGAGAACAGAATAAGAAGAAACAAGCACAAAAACATTAAAAAGCAATATTTGCTGAACTGGCAGTCAAATACAGAACAATGTCTTCATCTGACTGGGAGTGGAAATGAAGACAAGATGACCAGCAGGTGACATCCATGTTAGCAGGCTTCAATTGGGATTATGAGAGCACGCAGGCACGTAACACAGAACAGCCGGCCAATAATGTGGGTGCGCGGCTTTGCTCTGGCCCTTAATGAAAAAACTCATGACTTTAGAAACAATGCCAACAGATTCCATCATCTCTTAGATTACAGCTCCAAAAGTGATGTAAGTTGTATATCGAGACCAAATGTAACAGCACACCATGATCTAATTCACGGGTGGCAGTGCTGTGTTTTAATTACTCTGAGTTTTCCTTCAGTTGCAAGTGAACTCAAAGGTTATTTCAGTGTTTTGGTGGCACATTGTAAAATTCCAGTACCAAAAAATGTAAATTAAAAGCAGAATGCATTGATTTACAAATCCCATAAATTTGTATTTTATACACAGTAGATCATAGTCTTCCTTCTCTCACCCCAACTGGTCGTAGCAGATGCCCCTCCCTGAACCTGGTTCTGCCGGAGGTTTCTTCCTGTTAAAAGGGAGTTTTTCCTTCCCACTGTCCCAAAGTACTTGCTCATAGGGGATCATATGATTGCTGGGTTTTTCTCTGTATGCATTATTGCAGGGTCTACCGCCTTGAGGCGACTGTTGTTGTGATTTGGCGCTATAAAAATAAAACTTAATTGAATTGAACTGAACTGAATGTCAAGTGTTTAAACTGAGAAAAAGTGCCTTTTTAAGAAGAAATAAGGTCAATTTGAATTTGATTGTTGCAACACATCTCAAAAAATTGGAACAGGGCCATGCTGTCCCATTCTTGTCTGATAAAGAACACTAGCTGATCAACAGTCCTGGGGCTTCTTTGCTGTATTTTTCATTTCATGATGTGTTGAATATGTTTTGACTTGGTGAAAGGCAGCACCTCGACCCTTCTCCTATGAAGCCATGCTGTTGTTCAGTAGATGCAGTGTGGGGTTTAGCATTGTCTTGCTGAAATACACGAGGGCTTCCCTGAAAAAGAATCTGGATGGGAATATTTGTTGCTCTACAACCTGTATATACCTTTCAGCATCTATAGTGTCTTCCCAGATGGGCAAGACGCCAATTCCATAGGCACTAATGGACCTCCATACCTTCACAGATGCAGGCTTTTGAACTGAGCACTGATAACAAGCTCGCTCTGCTTAGTGACCTGTATAACAGACAGTGATTTCAGTGAGGCCAACCCGCGACAGAATTATGTCTGTTTTTAATGCAGTGCCACTTGAGGGCCTGAAGCTCGCACACATCCAGATTTCTCCACACTCTCTGAATCTTTTGACTTCAAGTTGTACACCGATTTATCTTACAGATCTGACTGACTGACCCATCTCTATTTTTGAGAACCTCTAACTCTTTAAGATGATCTTTTTATACAGTCATACTACTTACCTGTTACCATCAAACTCAAAATGAACTAATATTTTTCATGAAATTAAATGTCTCACATTAAACACTCATTTTTTTATGTTCTATTGTGAATAAAATATGGTTTTATCAGATTTTAAAATCATTGCATCCTGTTTTTAATGGAGGTTTTACACAGCATTCCAGCTTTTTGGGAACTCGGGCTGTATAAATTTATAGGTTTGTCATATAAAAAACTGCTGATTGTTGTGCTGAAACAATCTATTTGCATTTGCTGCATCGGTCTGTGTGGTTTCAGTAACAGTTGTAAAATACCCCCCAAAAAGAATTTCCTTTGGAATCTCATCTTAGTTTTTTTGTTCTAAGAAAGTAAAACTATTCTGATTGTGAAAATGCCCAAATCTGACGTTTGTGTGCAAAAGTTCATGGTTTCCTTCAAAAACCAGCATAATCCTCCTCTTATGGGCACAATTTAGTTAAGCAGCAAAGTCTCAGGCACAGTAAGGCATCTATTTGTTAAACTAAATGGTAAATGGCCTGTATTTATATAGCGCTTTACTAGTCCCTAAGGACCCTGAAGTAACTGTCTCCTTGCACATATGAGCATCACAACTCGTTTTTCTAATGATGAATCAGCCTTGAAGACTGTGTTGAAGTAACACATTATTCCAGCAGAAAAGGATGTGTCATCAACAACACATCTTTCTTCTTAAAATATATGTGCACTGGCATTCTTGCTAAGAGTGTTTCACAAGGGATAACAAAGCATGCTGCTCAGCGCAAAGCCAGCCAGTGAATGAGTGACATCCAAAGGCTGAAAGTTGTGTTAGTATTAATGCAGAGAGATGTTACTGTTAGGGAACACGTGCAGGAATTTAGTAACAGCATCATTATTAAAACAGTAACACTGTTTCTGTTGCTGGCATGCAAAGTACGTGTTAGGGTGCAGTTTATTGACTTTGAGTTGAATGAAATAATGTAAAAATATTGAGTTATAAAGAATCAGATCAACGGAACAATAACATTGCTAGCTGATAACAGGGGGGGTTCGAATGGTGGTACCTTTAGCTCTAATGTGGGGTTGCCGACACATCCTATGCCCGAGATAGGATAGGGGAGATGCGGGGAGGTGGTGGTGATAGTGGTGATGTGTGACACTGAGCTACTTTGTAACGACCGCTGAATTGGATCGCACTGACCCAAATTAGAGGAAGTCTACAAGTCCTGACCCCCAGCCCCGCCTCAGGCTGTGCAGGGAGGAGGAGGCGCTAGAGGAGATGTGGCCAGACAGGGTAGGAGGTAGGTAGAGCATACGACAGTGCAGAATAATGTGACAGGGTGACAGAGTGGAACAATGGTGGAGAAAGTGTGGGAGCTGAAGACATGTTTCAAGAGAACCGTAGCCTACAACACAATTCGTGGTAAAATATCAAGAAAAATCAGCTTGTTGCATTATTTCTTCCACATAGAGAGTCTGCTAATGATAGCAGTGATCAGTCTGTGGTGTTCAGTGCGTCCAAGAGGTGTGCCTTGTTGAAATTTCCAGCACAACTGGCTCAGAAATGCACAATATAACACCAACAGTTTAGTTTTTTTAACATCTCTAAACAAATCTTAATCTAAATAGCAGTAAACTGGAATTATTAACGTCCTCTGATTACTACATTACTTTGTTGTATTTAGATGTGATGGATCCACTGTACTCACCAATAGCAGCCTTCACCTCCACAGCCTCTGACTCCTGGGAGAACTGGCTGATCCCTGCAGCGTTCACCGCCCTCACCCTGAACACGTACTTCTCTCCTGTGATCAGACCGTGGCAGATGAACCTGTAAATGCAGAAAGTGCAGCAGCCATGAATTTGTATCAGAAATTGCTGAAAGAAAACAAGAGGGGTCATTTTTACCTGGTGACATTCACGGGCTTGTTGTTGCAGGGCTCCCACACGTTGCTCCCCACAATGCTGCCCTCGATGTAGTATCCCACTAACTCTTTGGCATTGCAAGACGCTTCCCAGGACACAACAACTGATGTGTCCGTGTTTCTGGTGGGAATAACCTTTCCTGGGGCAGATGGGATATCTGCACACAAGAATAGTTACATTTTGGGGCTGAGTCAGTGCTAACATAATATATTTGTACCGTGCAAATGTTCAGTTTCATCAGATCTGTGACGCAGGAGTCATGACTGCAAAACAGGTCTGGGACCAGTTTGCCTGATAGCATTGTGTGACAAATAAGATTCTTAATATCTAAAAGAGCTAATCTTCTCTATGTTTATGTTTATCTCTCTTCTGACCAAGCTTGTCTCCAACTGTGGTGGCCTCAGTCGGGTCAGATGGCTCGCCAACACCGGCAGAATTGCAGCAGCGGACACGGAAGCGGTAGGCTTTTCCCTCTGCGAGATCAAACAGCGCAAAGCGAGGAGACTTTACTGGGATCTCCGTGTTCACCCTCTGCCAGCTGTCTGTACCGGAAACACACTGATGGGCAAAGAGGAAAACGTCACACTGTCACTGAAACTCAGGCAATGTAACAATCTCATATGCAGGAAAACAGAAACGTTTAGTTAAAGTGCATCTGAGGAAAAGTGGAGGAATAATTTACCTTTTCCACATAGTACATGACACCCTCAAGCCCTTTCTCTCCGGGTGGCTTCCAGCTCAGCACCACATAGTTTTTGGTTGCCTCTGTCACCTGCAGATCACAGGGTTTGCTGGGAACAATGCCCTCTGATGGTCAAAAGGGAAAGAGTCAAGTCTCCAAAAAAGAAAGATTGACCCTTCAACACCAGATGGATGTATTAAGATCACATCCACCACTTATTGGAAAATGCATCTATTCAAGAAATGTTATCATTCCTTTCTTCTTTATTATTTTTTAATAATTACATTGATAATAAATAGAGCATAAATGAAAAAGCACAGGTGCTTCTTCTTCCCTGAATGTGGTTAATTAAGCCTGAATCAGGTGGACTCAGAGTTGGAGAATTTTATAATCCCCTTCTACTTGAGTCACTCTCTGATATAAATCATCATGCAAAAGCATTTGACCTCCTACCTGCAGGCTCCTCCTCCGTGACAATGATTTGGCCAGTCCAGGGAGCAGAAGTACCTGCAAACATGTAGTAGATCAGTACAGACACATTGTCAGTCCTGCGATTTTCTGTGAGCTAAATGTTTTCTATATTTTGCTCCAGTGCCAAAACTAATGCCCAAACTACATCTTTTATTCTTCAAAATCCCTAAATATGTTTAAGAGTGTTTGTGCATCGGATGCTTTGATTCACGATACAGTCAAATTCCTCTCTGTGTCAACTACCTCTCATGCGGGCGCGGTCAGCTGGGTCCATTGCAGCCACTGGCTCCGAGACTCTGGATGGGCGGCTTATGCCACTTTTGTTTACAGCGCGCACACGGAAGATATAAGAGCGCCCCTCCACCAAACCAGTGACGGGGAATCGGGCAAACTTCACCGGGGTGTCATTGCACTGAATCCAGTGAGTGGTTCCGACCTCACACCTGTGCGTAAACATTAAAATATTAGTATGTCACATTCAGACTTTTGATTTTATTTCAAACACCTAAAGACTACTTGTTAGTCATGTTATCACCAACATTGTGTTGCCTTATTCCTCTGACATTCACTTGAGAAAGACTTTTATGTTTTGCATTGATAGCTCATTCTGTGGTGTCTATCCAGTTTAGCTTTGGAGGTTAGAGTAGCAGGAAGCGACGCATTGACCAACCTGTCCACAAAGTAGCCCAGGATGGAGTTGCCACCATCAACAGCTGGCTGCTTCCATGCAACAATGATATAATCCTTGTTGGCATCCAAACAGCGCACATCCAGAGGGGCTGCAGGAGCTCCTTCGACCTCAGCATCAGCATCTAACAGATACAAGAAGAATATCATCAGGACAGTATGAGCGCGCTCTCTGAACGTGCACGTTCTATTGTTTTATTCAGCTTTAGCTCAGCTTTATTTTTGCAATAAATTGACAGGATGTTTGATTTATAGCGAGTGGACCATGTGGGTGAACTTTGCAGCTGCAGGGTTCAATGCCAGGAATATTTCAGGTCAAGCAGGAGGACAGAATTAGCACAAGCCTGCGCTGAAGGGAAAAGGGATAAAAGAGGTGACTTTTAAATAAAGCAAACATGCCTGTCATCTGTAGGTAAAGTCAGGACACTAAGGAAAGAGACAAAGGTTTTAGAATAGAGAGACAGATTTATTTTAAACTGGATATGTGGGGGAATAACGTCTGGAATTTACATCCTTGTATATTGTAAAATTAAATATTCACTTTGTGTTTGTTTTTTATTTTGGTTGTTCATTGGCTCACACAGCTATCCAGAGAGCACTGAAATGAATCTGTTGTTCCTCCTTAAAGCAGATATTTACTAGGGGTGCAACGATACACAAAATTCACGGTTCGGTTCGATACTTTGTTGTCACGGTTCGATATTTTTTCGATACAAAAAAAATGTTCATGCCTTTTTAATTTGTCATTTATTAAAATTATAAATATATATTTTAACTCAAAAGTACAGTTTTTAAATTTAATGTTGCTGAAACAAAAGTAATTAAAAAAATAAATATATCTCAGGGCTCTCAAAATTTCAAAATCCCTGGTAGCCCTTCGGGCAGGGACTCTTCAGTTTTTGGTAGCCCAAAATAAATGTAAGTAGCCCGAATAAAAAAGAGAGCAATTTTGTGATTGATGTTTTGTTTCCTTTACAGTATTATACATTAAAGTATAATATTGTAAAGGAAACAAAACATTAATCAAAAAATTGTTGAAAAACAAATTACAACATTGTATAAAAATTACAATCATCAACTCAAATACTTGGTTCTAATTGAACAGAAATTTCTATGAACTTGTAAGAACTGTGTAGGACATGAATCAGTCTGTGTCAGATCCTGAATTTGAAATTTCCACTGAAGTCACGGGTAAGAGACAAGTGGAACCAAGATCTAGGCCATTTGCCTTTGGAAGTTTGCAAAGTCTGCTAAATTTTGCCAGTGGTAGTTCACTCTTTGCAACATAGTACGCTGTTCTAAATAGATTTTTCAGGTTTATTTTTAGTATGTTATTTGCAATTGGTGTTTGTTCTGGGAAAGATATTGCAGACTGAGCAATAATGCATTTCTTGCATTTCTCATGGGTTCTAATGGGGCCTTTCTTAAAATGACTGGTCCCAGTAACAAAGGCGCTTGTCGACTCAGAAATCGAGAGAAAACCAACAACACACCCGGCAGAACATTATGTTATTTACACGGGTGCACATAAGTGGTCCGCATGTGCGCATTCGCTGTCAAAATAAAAGACGCGCACCAGATAAGAAGTTGCAACGCGCGTTTGCGTCCATATAAAAAGCACTGTTTTTGTCTGCTAGAGTGGGATTTTCACGGCACATTCCGCACCACATCTCTGTGCGTTCATCATTTGTTTGAAGCCAGCTCACCTCCTGCAACCACTTTTCCGAGAATACGCGCTTCTTTTGTGGTTCGGACTCCTTCTGACATTTCTTTGGAGGTAGAGGAACACCAAAGTAATTGCTTAAAGGAGCTTCTTCGACATCTTTAAGAGTTCTAAACAAATGTCTGTCCTCCTCCAGAAAATCTTATGTATGCAAACACGCGTTGCAACTTCATATCTTGTGCGCGTTTTTTTTTTAATTTTGACAGCGAATGCGCACCTGCGGACCACTTATGTGCAGCCCCGGTTATATAGCTCGTCATATTGCAGCCACAGAAATTCTTTTGTCCATGAAACCATAAAGCTGCACTTTCGTTTTGCCTTATAGTCTGATTTGTCATAACTTTTCCGTTTTGTGGTAAGCTTTTCTTTGGCTGTTACTTCTTCACCCTGACCTGTCTTATTTGGCTCAGCAGAACTAAAATATATATCCTGCTGCTTTTACACGCACACACACATAACGGTCAGCGATTCTCTGCGCGATCAACCTCTCACATGTTTAAGCTTGCTGCAGGAGATTTCACTTGTCATTAGGGATGGGTACCGGTGTCCGGTGCCATGATGGCACCAGTTCTGACATAAACGGTAGTAACCAGACCGAAAAGCAGCGCACATTTCGGTGCTTTATTTCGGTGCTTTTTTTTCCTGAGCTGATTCTAGCCAATCATTTTACGTTTCCGAGGATAGTAGGCGGGGCCACGTACGTTCTGTTAGAGCAGAGCTACAGATTAAAAATGTCCAAGGCGAAGCGGTCAAAAGTCTGGCTGTACTTCATAGCAAAATATGCAAACTCAGCAGCCTGCAACAAGTGCTTTAAGCTGATACTGTGATACTGTCAAAGGAGGTAACACCTCAAATCCGATGAAACACCTGGCGACGCATAGCGTTTTTTTTAAAAGCCCAGAAATGCGCCGTATTTGATAGCTTGCTGCGAGACCTCACACCGAGCACATCTACTGCGGGTGGGTTGCCTGTTATGCAACATCCCCCAAAAACACGAAGAGGAGAGTCCTCGCCCCTAGCCCTGCCAGTGTAGCAGAAATGATGACGGATGATGGTGGCAGCAGCAGCAGTTCTTCTCTGCGTGAGTAGCTAATTTACGTTGAGTAGGCTAACCACGTTATTACATTAATGCAGGTAAGGTGAACTAGCAAACATCATCATAGCTACATGCGGCTGTCCTCTTGTTTGATGGCAGATACTCCCTTCACCCTGGCCAAAAAGGCTAAAATGACCAAAGAAAAAGTGGAAAACAGTTAAACATGAGAGGTTTAGGACAAAGTTTGTGTTTTTTCCATTGTTTAACCTTCCTGCCTTCTTGGGACCTTTTTGTGCCACTGCTATGTGTTAAATGGCTGCCATTTCCACTGTGTTCAGTGGAATATAACCAAACTTGCCACAGGATAGTTTTTACCTGTCAATGTTAATATTCCAGTGTGAATTCCTTAAATCAGCCTAAAATGGCTGAGCAGCAGAAATCCCCACACCCATCACCCTGGGGACCATTTTCTGCCCATTGACTTCCATTATAAACGCTATTTTTCAACCCCAAATTATCATCATATGATTTTATTTTTTCTTCTTTTCTTGGATGTCAATGAAGACTCAGGGCCTTGAAGTTTTAATTTTTAAATTGCAAAAAAAATGCAAAAAAAATAATGGCAGGTCAAAATGTATGTTGGTGCCAATCTTTGGTCCATCTAAAGGCCTACTTATAATGACAATCACATATTACTTCAACTGGTTTTTTGTGGAAATATTTAGTTTCGTTTTTTGGTTTTTGGGGCTTATAACACAGGGCGCTCATGTAATAACACTGGGATTTGAAGGGTTAAAACAACGAAAATATAATTAAAACTTTACATGAATATTTCAGGGAGAAGTAGTTTTACAAGGTTGGCTAATTTAAAGTGGAATAAAATATGGATATATGGTCTTTTTATGGCGTGGCTGAGAATGGTCCCTAGGGTGATGGGTGTGAGTTTTTTAAAGGATGGCAGGAGGGTTAAGCACTGCTTCCAGCCAAGAGTGATACCATATATGCCCCATAGCTGCAGAAAAGGCTAACATTGTTATATTTTTACAAAAAACAGCTGAACATGAGAGGTTTTTGGACCAATTTTGTGTTCTCCATTCTTTAAGCACCGGCTCTCTAAGAATAGCATGGCTGCAGCCATGATCGTCTAGTGTTTTGTTGTGGAGACTGTACCTGGATTCTTCTTTACCAAATGACCCTGAACTATAACAGAAGAATGAGCAGGATATTTTTCAGCCTCCTCATACTTAGCATGGTTCCTATGTAGAAGCTGAAGCTTCAAAGGTCAGATTGTCTCTGAAGGCAGCAAAGATAAGCTGTGGTGACCTATTTTTCCATGCTATTTAAACAGATGCCAGAGAGTTGCCACTCAGTGGTGTATCTATTAGAGATATCCTATTTAAAACCATCACTAACATCCAAACACTTTGACTTTTAGATGCCATTGCATCATCGGGTGCCAGGGTTTAATCTGTTGTGACTTTGATCTAGATCTGATAGGCTTTAAAAACATTTTTTAAGGAAGTCCACTTGACTAATGTAAAAGAACTACAGTAGAAATATCTATGTGAACACATCTTAGATATATAACATTAGTTTTTATAATTTTACTAATATACTAAATCTTGTGTGATGTATGAAGGTTGGTCAGCAGGACCAACCTTCAGAGCTTAGCTAGTTTAGACTCAAAACTCAAACCTGGATCTGAATTATTAAGATTATTTGGACAAAACAGCTGAGATTAAAGCTGGAGGATATTTTTGTGCATGCTCTGTGAATCTGTGCATGTGTGCCAGATTCAGCTGGCAGCATAGGACCAAACAAATGGCATGTTTACAGATGAAGATAAAGCCTAATTTCTAAATCAGTCAAAAGATAATCTGAATAGAATAATTATGACTTAATGACAAGAAACCGTTCAGCGAGGATGTACCTACCTCTGACAAAGACGTAGGCTGAGTAGGTCTCATATCCAGACTTGGTGGTGACGCGCAGGGTGTAGAGGCCCTCGTCTTCTTTGTTCAGGTGCGTGAGTGTCAGGGTGGCTCGATCTCCGCTCCAGTGCATGTGAGTCCATTTGGAGGGAGACAGCAGAACATCTGGAGTGCAGGTCATTAAGTATTAGCAAGGTGAGAAGTAAACATATTACAGTACAGAGAACAACTGATTTAAATCTACAAGAACTGTACATTACGGGCATTGTTCAGTATCACAGTAAGTCTTCCTACCATCTCTATACCACTCCACCTCTGGCTGGTAGCGATGCAGGGCAGGGTAGATGATGACTGTACACCCCAGACTCATGGTCTCACCCTCCCTTCCAAACGATACACCGAATTTATCAACAATGTGAGTCTGGAAGGTGATGCCGTACTCGGAAACTGGGCCAACTATACAAAAGGATGTGACAACAAAGTCACTGGCTGGTATCATTATTAAACAGTTTACACACACACACACACACACACACACACACACACACACACACACACACACACACACACACACACACACACACACACACACACACACACACACACACAAATATATATAAAGAATCTCGCAAATTCAGACTACTGAGATTGAATTAAGTGGAACTACAGGTGTTGCACACATCAACTATCAAAGTTTTGCACCCAGATGGAAAACGGTGGAAAAGTGAGCGTGTATAAGATGTAAAAGGATAAAGGGCAAAAACACAAATACAGACCAAAAGGGGGACTCTAAAACTTCACTGCAGCTCTCACAAAAACAACTGCTGAAATAATTCATGTTTTCATGCATTAAAAAATTAGTACATTTTTGCACACTTACTATCTGCAGTTTAATTAGACTATTATGAATGTTACTGTGGATTTTTCTATTCAGACAAAAACGGCCATGCTTGGAGAAAATCGATTTCAGACCACACTCCCGACACCCTGTTACCTTCAGTAATGGCCCCTGCATTGTCAAAAAAGCAACAACAAAAATGTTAATGCAATAGCGCCCATTGTTCTTCTCCAAACATCCCACCACCCTGCTCCCCACTGGGGTTAGTTAGATTTATAACACAGCTGTTTACTATGCTGTGCTTTTAAATCCATTTGGACTCACTGGACGATCATCAATCATGTTGCAGGCATCTGTTTCATTAATAAAAAACTGTATGGTACATGCCCAGTTACACACCATGGAAAAAAATGGCAATCAGAAGGAAAAAATCTGCGTTTTCCCAGTGATTGCTTTGCTTTTCATTTAATGTCAAAAACTGATTGCAAGTAGTTGTAATGGCCAACTGGACTCTGATTGTAATTAGCTGATGTGAATTTTTGTGTAAGTAGAAGGCAATAGATATACAAATTTCAAAGAACTTTTCTTCCACACTGTGTTTTTTGTCCTGTCTCTTCCCCCTCAGCCCTAACTGGTTGAGGCAGATGGCTCCCTGAGCCTCGGTTTGCTGGAGGTTTCTTCCTGTTGAAAGGGAGTTTTTCCTTCTCACTCTCGCCAAATGCTTGCTTATAGAGTAGTGTTTTCTGGTGGTTGGGATTTTCTCTTCATTATTGTAGGGCCTTTACCTTGCAATATAAAGAGCACTGAATCGACTGCTGTTGTGATTTGGCACTATATAAATAAAACTGAATTACACTCATTTGAAAAATGAAAAATAATTTGTGACTTTCGCTGATGTATCAGTTAATTGCTGTGTTATCAAAAGCAGATTGCATTCAAATACCAGCTTGATACTTGACTGCAGACTAATAGCAGACTGATTTTATCTTATTGCTGTTTGGATGCACCAACCTTGCTTTAAATACAACTGACCATGAGTGTTTTAACAGGCCTTAATCGTCATGTTCATAACCACCATTTTAAAAGCAGCAAGATCACAAGTTCATTGCACATGATCCCAGTCATTTTGGCCGTGCCAAGATCTCCACCCACTGTTTTCTGTAGCGTAACTGTTGCATCATTTTTTTCCAAAGACTGGAGGAGACCAAAACACAGCTCCAATGAAAGGACTTTATAAAAGAAGATAAATGTTGTTCAGAATCCGCTTATTTGCTAGTATAGCAATTTGCTGTTTAGAGTCTGTGGTGGGGCGTGGTCTGCGGGGCCGTGCGGACTCACCTGCACGGCATCCGCAATCACGCCCGCCGTGTTAAAACACGGGGACTCAGGGGTTGGTGGTGGTGTGGTGTGACGTGAATCAAATAAAGTTGGCTCTGAACGTCGCTCCGTGGTCCCGCCGTGCCTTATTCATGCCACATTGGTGCCGAAACCCAGGAGGCGGCATGGCGGGTACCTATCAGAGCCAGGAAAGGAAAGAGCTGGCCGAGAGGGTGGCCGAAATAGCGGCCACCCAGCGGAAGCAGGCGGCGGAGGTGCGTCGCCAACAGGAAGAGCTGCGGAAGGAGAGCGAACGCCACCTGGGGAAGATGGCAGAGCTGGCAGCGCTGCTCTGGGCCTGGGCGCCACCCCCACAAGTGTGTCCCGAGGACAGTGAAGCGGTGGAGGAGCCGTGTGGGTCACCTCGGCAGCCGGAGGTGGTGGACGAGCCACGCGGGGGTCCGAGCCTGCCGGAGGAGGAGGAGCAGCCGGGTGAAGGGCTGCTCCTGCCGGGAGCGGTGGAGGAGCCGCTCCAATCGGAGGCCGAGGACGAGGCGGGCGAGGGTCTACACCTGCCGGAGGCAGAGGAGTCGCTCCACCCAGAGGTGGGCGAGGGGCTGTGCCTGCTGGGGGCGGAGGCGCAGTGCGGGGAGCCGCTCCAAACGGGAGTGGCGGAGGCGGTGGCGGAGCAGCTGTGCGGGGAGACGGAGGTCCCTGCTCCAGGGCAGCCTGTGCAGCCGGAGTTGGAGGCAGAGGAGCGGGACAGCCCCGCTAGGCCGGGGATCGGCGGGCTGGCTAGTCCAGCCTCGCTGCCACCAGTCGATTCTGCGCGCCTGACGTCTGCCCAGCCGCCTGTGTGCAGGAGCGCACGGCCATGCCTGTGGGGCCGTGTCCGCTTGCTACGCGGCCGACCTCCGGACCAGCTTCGCCGTTGCCGCTGGATGCGCGGGCGGCCACCAGAACGGACGCTTCCCCGTCGCTTGGTCAGGGGCTGGGGCGCCGATGTGTAGGGGCCGAGTCCCGCCCCAGTTCGCGGGGGGGGGGGGGAGTAGGTTCGGCCAGATTGCTCCCCGGCCTCAATCGGGCGATGGGGGTATGTGGTGGGGCGTGGTCTGCGGGGCCGTGCGGACGCACCTGCACGGCATCCGCAATCACGCCCGCCGTGTTAAAACACGGGGACTCAGGGGTTGGTGGTGGTGTGGTGTGACGTGAATCAAATAAAGTTGGCTCTGAACGTCGCTCCGTGGTCCCGCCGTGCCTTATTCATGCCACAGAGTCTTTATTGACATATTTTACTTTCCAGTGGCCTGAAAAAAGTTCATTCATGAATTAAAACTGGCAGTAAATTCCAACTTACGCCTGGGTGCTGGCAGGAACTCATCCATTTCACCTTTGAACCCTATGAAGAACAGCAGGAGGCACTTTTAATACATTTCACGTTTACAGATTGTTGTATGACTTTATCACACTGATGGAGAGAATTTTTGTTTTCATTTCACACACATGCAAATTTAAGTTGTCACACACTAATTTTAAACAGTTAATTAGGAAAATATAATTACTCTTGAGTTGTTTTTTTTATATATGTTTTTGATGATCATGAGCATATTGGCATTAGCTGTGGAATTGGGTGAAACCTACTCTTGACAACAACGGAGGCAAATGCAGACAGCTCTCCCTGGGAGTTCATGGCAGAGACACGATACTGAGCTGTATCATCAAAATCACATCTGAAAGAGGAGAGCATCAGCTGATCAATGTCCATGATATGCACATGTTCGGTGTACTGTGTTAAGGATTCATGTGTACGGTGCCCCTCCCCCCAGCTCAACCTAATTCCTTTCAGCCATGTAAATAATACCAACTATGTGAGCCCAACTGTAAAACGTTCCATCACTCCTGGCCAGAAATACTCTGGCAAAAAATAGACACGCTGGTGATGTCACACGCATTAGGTGTTGTGGCTTTCTGTACATGAAGTGATCCGATGTGTGACGTGCCGACAGACTAGCAAGAAAGGTTAACTAATTTGATGGATAAGCAGTAGTTTAAAAAAGAATAAATAAAGTAAAGCAATTTTATGACACTTTTTCCCCCTAGATGTTTTAATTTAAGAAAATGCAATTTCAACAGCACATCATAGGTTTTCTATGTGATAAAGAAATGCTGCTTTGGGATTAAACTGTAAGAGATAAATGTATAAAATTACAGAAAACACACAGATATAGGCTGTCCTAAAAGTCCTCCAGTTTTGGTGATTTGGTGAGTCAAGTTTATACTATTTAATTAGCCTGCACTAGAAAGTATTTGTGTATGTCTTCTATGCTCATAACGTTTAAGAGTACAGCTTGCTCACTGAACCTGCTAGCATTAGCAGCATTTTTAGCTTGAATGATGCATTATTAAACAGGCCATGTTATTAGATAAACATTTTAACATTGTCCACTGAATGTAACAGATATCCGTTAAACTGAATAACAGCTTGTAGTAGTGGTTGAATTTATATTTAAAGCTGCATGTAATCTTAATGCTAGTGAATTGTTGTGCTACAAGTGATCAAACATGAAGCTCAACTCAGAGATGGGGTGCATCTGATGTAGACTAACTTCTACATAATACGGCTACATCTACTATCTTAGACTAGCTATCCTTAGACCACCTCTTTGTTATCAAGACCCTGGGCCTGTAGATTAAGTCATTTACACATAAGTCCATATATGGCTGAATGCTGAATCCAGGGCAAGATGCCTACTTTAAAAAATAACACTCAGTTTAAAGAATCCTAAATTTCAAAGTAAATATTTTAATTTTAACAAAGTATTTTTAATACATATACTACAAACCGAGGCCCAAGGAACATCAGTGTCAGCCTATCATATTTTGCCCCCAACAAACTTCTTTATTTCAACCCAATTTTGTGTCAGTCACTGGAAAACAGTGAAGATATTAAATAAACTTTATTTTCAGTATGTAATCATAACAAGTTCTTTGACTAATATATTTTATCTTAATGTCTAACATCTTAACTTCCATGATGTTCTGGTTACGTTTTTAAGTTAAACTTAATATACAGAGCTGTAGTATAGCACTATTTGGGATTCACAAGTTGCATGAAAATACCCTACCTTCTTTCAAAGGGCTCACTGGAAAATCTTCAAGGTGATGATGTGTATTGACATTAATTTATGGCATAAAATGTATGTGGACATCTACTTTAAGTACTGTGGATGGGAGAAACGACCTACTTGTTAATCTCCAGTGAGTGCACGCTGTATCTGCTCTCAATTTTGTACTTGCCAGGGTTGGCAAGCGGATCAAGTGCCACATTGTTTTTGTACCTTGAAAGACAAAAAAAGTTTGAAAAGAATAAAACAAAATCAAGCGAGGAAACATTAAAAACTAGATGGATCTAGATGGAATGGATAAAGATCATTTTTTGAAAGAACAGAGAGGAAAGACATAAGATCGTGTAGTTGGTGACCTACCAGACGACCCGTGGGTCGGGCCACCCACTGACAGTGCAGTGCAGCCGCACACACTGTTTCTCCCACACAGTGTGGGAGCGAGGTTTAATCACAAACTCTGGGGCGTGCATCAGGCTGTCTTCGTTCATACGCTTGAAGTGTTCCTCGTGTTCATGGATCTAAAGATAGAGCAAATCACTCAGGACAGTTTTTACCTTCTACCAACCACAACGTGCTCCACAATTACCATTTTCTTGTAGATACATTTAAATAAAACCAACACATCTACTTTAGATATTATCTTCACACATTACAACTGTAAGGATGTGTTCTTCCTTAGTCCTGTGAAAAGATGAGGTGTTGAGGTCTTGTCTGTTTGTTCACTATCCAGTATCTCAACACATAATACCACCAATGAGACACTGCTTCCCTCTGTCCGAAGAAACGTGATCTCCTGAAGAATTTGT
Organism: Rhamphochromis sp. 'chilingali'; assembly: GCF_963969265.1. Classification (NCBI taxonomy): domain Eukaryota; kingdom Metazoa; phylum Chordata; class Actinopteri; order Cichliformes; family Cichlidae; genus Rhamphochromis; species Rhamphochromis sp. 'chilingali'. The sequence goes on along the minus strand of NC_137945.1, from coordinate 13,577,844 downwards.
CACCCAGTAGTAAGGCTGTGCGGCAGGGGAGGCATATAAATGCAGTGAGGGGGTAAGTGTGGTTTTTCATGATGCTCATTGAATGGCTGGGTACCAATTCACATAATCATCCAGGCACATAAATAACTTTCTTGTGTAAGGGGTAGTAATAACAACCACTTAGCCACAGACACTTTACATTCCCAAGCACTGATGCAATCAACCATGGTCAGTTTTGCTACAATAAATAAATATTGTTGTGCTTTGTGGCCTGATATTGGCATTAGAATATGGATTTATTGTGATATTATAATAGAGGATGATCTACTATGATCCCACAAGTAATGAGCAATAAAAGCACAATATATAAGCACAGATGAATGGTGCAGATGATTCATTTGGATTAAGCATACTTCACCTATCTTGAGTTTCTTTGGAAAACCTTTTAACTAACAGCCAAAATCTTTTTTTCTTTTTTTAATCACATTATGTCAGTAAAATATAACTCAACACAATGGAAATGTTATACTTAATTGTTACTCAGTAGTTTAAGGACTACTTCACCACTACCTAGAGCTGGGCGATAGAACGATAACGATATGTATCGCGATATAACTTTTACTCGATAGAGAAATTAAGCTATCGCGATAGACCTCGCCGCTCTTGTCCTCTTAAAAAAAAAAAAAAAAAAAAAGGTCAGCCGATCCAAATTCAGTAGCGCAGAGCCGAACCAATCACAGCCGCAGCGTCACGTCGCGTGACTTGTTACGTACAGCACAAGTGCCAAGCCGCACGTGTGTTTGTTTGGGAAGCAGCCAGCGGGTAATGGAGCCAGCGCGTAATGGAGGAAATGAGTGTGCCGACTAGAAAAATCAACCGAGCGTGACCGAAGAGAAAACAGATGATGGTTCCAATGCCGGAGAGATTGTCGAACGGAAGAGCCATAGAAGTTCCGTAGTGTGAAGGTATTTCGGCTATTTCAAGTCTGACAAAAAACAGAGTAGCGTGCACTGTAAATTGTGCCGAAAGCAAGTCTGGAAATACAATAAACTGGTGCATGCGTCACACTGTGCGCCACGTTATTGTTTCGGTGAAATGAATTTCTACAATACTGTTACTGTTAATTCTACTCTCTGCAGTGTTTAAATGCTTACATATACACACAGTTACTGTCCCTCCACACATACGACTCGGTTCTGCTTCTATGCCCCAGCTTTGTTTACTTTTTCCCACCGAGGCTTCTAGACTTCTGATTGGCCAACATTTCTGCACGGTTAGGAATCTAGCGCCACCTGCTGCTTTGGCATGTTCATAGCAGCGTTTTCCTTCATTTCTGCCTTTATGTGTGGACGGGATTATTTTTTTAAAACGAAAACGGAAAATCTCCGTTTTCAAAAATACCCGTGTACGTGTGGACGTAGCCTCAGTCTCTGACTGGAAGCGCTAATTCGTCATTCGGCTTTTGTCAGACTAAAGTAACTGTTAAAACTGTTTGAAAGGCTCAGCTATACAACAAGGAGAGATTGAGAATTTCCTTTTAGTTCTCAGTTTACTTGATATTGACAAAAGTTAGTCAGTTTTGTCTGTTCTTCTGTCAAACAAACTAAGATTTATTTTTAGAATTAATACTTTATTTCTAAGTGGAATTGACAATTTAGTCTGTTTCGTTTGTTCTATTTTGAAACTTAAACGCTTTAGCGGCTGCCTTTTGTGTAGTTTGCAATATTTGCCTTTTATTTATCTGAAAAAGTCTCATGTACATCTTAAGTACATCTACCCTGTTGAACTTATTATGGGAAATAAATATTTAAAAACAAGCTGCTGATTATTTCACATTTTACTTGTGAGCAACGGCACATTTAAATCTTACAAATATAGTTATTTGGCTTATATCGTGATAGATATCGTTATCGCCTGAAATGAAAAAAAACATATCGTGATATGAAAAAATCTCATATCGCCCAGCTCTACCACTACCCCATGTTTCCTCTGTTATGCCAAGCAATGCGAAGAGAAGAAGAATTAACAGTTATTCAGTAGTTACTCATTACTTAACCACTATTTAACCATTAACTACCATTTTTGTGTTCTCTTAAGTAAAGTGAAACCTGATAGTAAGTAATATTAGCTTATAATTATCTAAGCAGAATTACAGAATTATTCACTAATATACTCCCCAGCGACTGAGATGGCTGTACTGTGATTACAAAAGTACAAAAGCAAATTTGGCATGTCCTAAAGTTTACTGTAACATCACAAATACATAATGCTTATTTGTGATATCAAAGCTAACGCCTAGCTTATACTTGGACAGCTTCCTGGTGCATTCTAATGTAAATTCTTCAAAGATGTCAACGTGGTCACAAAAAGTGGGCAGACATATAGACGTCCGCATAGACCCTTGCACTCACCATTTGACGATGAAATTTGCATCACTCTGACCAGAGTGGACCTGAGTGGGCCCTAGCAGACTAACAGAAAGTATAATCCAGGCTCAAGAAACATTTTTCTGGGCTTTTGCAAAAGATATGTGCCATTATAATGCCACACAGGCATTTCCTTGACCCATGATACACTCTATGACCCTGTTATGGACTATGATATGTGCCTTAAATGTGAGAAGTGAGTCTGTAATGTCAAGAAGAAGACTGATTTACAAAAAAAATAAGTATGCAGGTTTTTGCAAGCGCATACAAACAACCAAACAGACCAAACCTAAGGCCCGTTTCTGTGATGTAAAATTCTAAGCAGTTCTCCATGTTTGCTTTAAAACTTTAAAGAACAGCACGGCTGCCTTGTGTGATCTCAAAACAGTGAGAACTGACCCTTTTATTCAGAGTGATGCGCTCAGCCGACTCGCGCATGGTCTCCTTCCTGGAGATGAGCTCAGACCTCTCCATCTCCAGGCCACTGGTGAACAAATCCCTGCGGGCCATGTATGCAGCAGTGTCTCTCACTCTTGCTTCCTCTGTATCTGAAAGTCCTGTAGCAAACTCTTGACTAGGAGGCAGCAAAGCAGAGCCAGGGATGGACGTGAAAGCAAGGCATGTTGTTAAAACTTTAGGCTGTTGAAAAGCAATCTTGGATTTCCAGTTCTACATAGAGGGATAGTTATTACCTGCCCCTGAAGATAGGCACTACATAGCCGATGATTTGGTTGTCTTTATCCACAGCCAAGTAAGTTGGCTTGGCTCTCTTGGGTGAGGGGCTTAGTCTGCTCTCCTCCAGGCCAGAGTGCGAAGACACGTTAAGTCTGAGACATACAGAGTACCATCAGCCTGGCACACAGCCAGACAGTGCAACCAACAACAGAAAAATGTGGGGACAAAGCCAAGGTCAGGGGTGGATGAGATGTGGATTAAAATTCAGTTGGAAAGTAGTGGAGATGGTTTAGTTGTAATTATTTTTTACAGCTTTGCACACCTCAGTTATTAAGTTTTCAACATCTATAACAACCATATGATGTGAAAGACAATACTGACACCGCTAACGACCACTAAAAGCAGCCAGTACTCGGTCATTAACAGATGAGTGTCCTTCATCTATGATGGTATCTCAGTGCATACCAAAATGTGAAACCCAGCTGTCCTACTGACTTCCATACTACATTTCATGTTTCTCTAAGAAAGATTTAGGGCAAAGTGAGAAATCCATCTTTAGTTTACGTAGAGCTTACAATCAATCAGTGGCCCAGTGGCCTAATGGATAAGGCATCAGCCTCCGGAGCTGGGGATTGTGGGTTCAAGTCCCACCTGGGTCGTAATCTTGTTCTGTAATGTTTATGCTAGAATCATTTATTACTGACAAACTGCTTTCAGGAAATGACTGTGGCTCATAGGGTGAAATATCCTGATGTAGGTAAGGAAATCTGTCCAGTGTCAACACTATAGCTTTGAATAGTTTTTGAGGATTCACAGAATGGCATAGCAAGTGGGACAGCTGCCCTCATTTTTCCTATGTCTATCTGAGTCAGTGTCCCTTTACCTCTGACCATTTCCAAGATTTTAATTGGAAAATCTCATAGAATTTGCGAGGGTGTGATATGAAGATTATCCCATATTACAAGAAACTCCTATAACCACATAAATGCAATCCTATCTTTGCCATAAAAGCAATGCTCCCTGCCTCCCCTCAGCACTGATCTGGGGTCTGGTGAGCTGCCTGAAGGGAAAGATGAGATAGTAAAATCTAAGCCCTCTGATGTGTTCACACTCTCCAGGCCAGAGTATTTAAGGATTTGCCAGATACCCTAATAGATAGGCTCACTATGGGAGCTTTGGTATTCCCTGGATAGAAAAGCTCAATATACTCCAAACTTTAAATGTCAGGAAATGTGAACTGATGACAAATCAGCAGCTCATGAACAGCTATCCTTATGCCTCTTAAAAATAAAGAGAAGCTGCCAAGTTTCCCACACTCACTAATTAAAAAGATTCACGGCACAGTGGATGAGTTTTCAAACGAACAAGACTGATAAACTATCTCTTCTTATTTTCATCCTAGTATGATACACAGGTCAAGATGCTATTTCAGTCAATTTATATAGCATATAGCTCTAATATAACATAACGTTGCATCCTTTCTAACGAATGCCATTCCTCTAAAGGTGACAGAAATTCCTGTAGCCCTTTTAGACACATTACTGTGTTAAAGGTAAGACTTGGTCAACATGCATGAAAACACAAAGGACATCTGTCAGGCTACATGCACAGGGCTTCATGCAGGACTCAAAGCTGTTTTCAATCCTCAGGTGTGTTTGAGGGGCGATCAAGGTGAAAGAAAACTCATGGGGGAGTAAGATGGTTACTTGGTGTCAAGGAAAGACGATCCCAGAGTTGTGTCAGGGAGGTGATCTCACAAGGGTGATGGAGGTGAACTTGATCAGCTGGGGTGGGGTAGGTGTTAGGGAGGTAGTAGGACTTTCCTGTCATAAAGAAAAAGGATTGATGAAGTTGATCCACCTCCCTTTCCTTCTCCTTACCCCCTGCTCCTGGTGGCGGCAGAGGCGCTGCCGCTAGCACTGTATCTGCTGCTGGCCTGGTACTGACTCACTTTAGACTGAGTCTCCTTGCTACGGTAGCCGCGGTCATAGTGGAGATGGTGCTTCTGGTAGAACGGTATAGATCCAGACATGCTGCAGGCCACTCCTCACACGAGCCCTGAGTTTCCGAGTTTCTTCCTGTCTATCTGCTTGTCTGTCAGGTTAGTTAGTGGTCAAGAGCATGTGGATTCACTGTCAATACAGGGTAGGTTCACAGCAAGCTTTTTGACTCTTTTTGCTGAACATAAATAGTTAATCTAATTGTCATAGTGGAAAAAATTAGACTGTACTAAGTGTACTAAAGGTATGATGGCCAAAAACTACAAATAGTTTCTTGATCAACAAAGACAGTTTAAGGGAACCATCATAAAACCTTTCAAATCAAACCTGCAACATCAGCTACAAAGACATGATATACAGTTTCAGGCAATCAGGCACTTTCTCGGCATGCTTACACAGACATATGCAACAACTACAACCTTGCATATCACATCTTACCCCCAAAGTAGTCACTTACTCTGGACAAACTCTCTCAATTCTAAGCTTTAAATGAAAAGATGGTCCAACTCCACACACTCTTAAGTTTGATATCCCAAGCAAACCCGCAGGTAGGCACACACACGGCTGCGGTCTACACAACAAAAATAATATTGGCCTTAGTCAGAGTCCAAGCAGCAGTCACAGCCTTTTATGGTGAGAGTGGAGATAAATATAGCTAGGAGCAGAGCTGGGGGGCAAGTCAACTCCCATAGTGCAAAACACTTATGGGTGCAGGTCTCTGCCAGTGGGCTTGATATGCAGGTAAATACAAGGCTAGTGTTTGAAGTTTAAATTGCCAATTAATGTCAAGGTTAAATTGTTAATATCACTTTTAGTGTTGCATTAAATCTATATAATATTAATTTTTTACATGTTTTGTATTTATGAATGCTGCTTATTTATATTTGTCATTTTTAAATATTTACTACCACTTTTTTTTAAATTGAAATTGTGCCACACCACCAAAGCACCTCATCAACCAGCTTTTCCTCGAGGCCAAGCTTCCCCAGAGGTTCCCAAGGTTTTTCAGTATTCTTTAGTCAGTGTCTGATATCTTCTAATTTTGTTTTAAGTCTGTTAAGACTGTGATGGCTCAAAGCCCAAAGTGTGGCATTGCTGGTTAGCCTCCAGCAGCTTTTTATCTTGGCTTTTGACTGTAGCGGTCTCAGCTGTGACCGTTGCTAACTTTAGCAATGCTATTGTTATGCTCATTGCATACAACAAATGCCAGTTAATGTCTCTTTGTCACTCTCTCTTTCAGTGTCACTGTCATTTGGAGAAGTGCATGAGTGTCTCCTCTTGGTCACTCTGCTCATAAACAGCTACTAAGAAGGTCAAATAAATAAAACTCAGAATCCAGTGGCTAATAGAGCACATAAACATAAACTAACATGTTTCTATTTACATGCAAATATAGTGAGCTTTACGTCATTTGCCTGGTGGAGATAATTTGAGCTCTATCTGTGTTTGGACTTTGTTCTGGAATTTGACTTCAGGTCAAACATCTGACAATTTCCATGGCAAAAATATCATGTCAGTGGGCACTTCAGGGGCTTTTGTTCTGACCATTCTTTCCTTTTTGGCTCTCACTCATCAGTGTTCAACATAATACGGTCAGCAATCAGCATGACAGCATACCTTAAACATTATGGCAGCAACATGAAGTGTGAGCCCATTAAAAGAGATAAGCCCACCTCTGTACACTGAGGGAGCTAGTACAAGACATTAAGCAGGGTCACAGTACTTCATTCTGTCTAATGAAAATAGCTTACCCACTAAACAAGCCTCCAAGGTGATAGATTTGAACTGGTTGCATTAACTGAAAAACAAGGGAGTTGCAGAAATCATCAGATAAACAGCAAGTTTGTCTGCGACTGGTTTCACGTGTGAACATCCAGCTCCAAATCAAATCAAACACAACTTTTCATTATGCATTAAATCAAAGTTCAAACTCCATCCAAACTCCGGAGGCCCTGGCGGACTGACCCCCGGGTGCCAAGACTGGCAATAGGGACAAAGTTCAAACTAATTAACATATTGTTTCAATTTGCCTAGTCTTAATCAGTTTATTATAACTTGTGTGTACAAGTGTGTATTTCATAAGTGTGTGCTGTTTAGGGAATCTGCAGATTTTCTCTTTTCAGTCAAACTTGTCTTGTTTACTTTGTATCGAGGCCTCAGTTTCAATAGAAAACCTCTCAACAAGACAAAGAAAATTACATTTCTTTTTTCATTTTAATGAACTGAGTGCTAATAACAAGTTAGATGGTTTCTCTCCTTTTTAGTCTAGATGATGTGATGTCTATGTTTTTCAAAAAAGAACTCAAATTTTGATGTGTCTCAGCACAGAACTGTTTAAAACTTTCACATAATTTGGCTTCTTTGCACGATAAAGTTTGATTCTGCATTTTAGGATGGCACGATCTACTGTGTGCACAGACACAGTTTTCTGGGCCAATGTTCAACACAGGTCTAACTGAGCTGATGATACAACCATTCACACCTGCAGTCAATTTAGAAGCTCCCGTAAACTCAACATACATGTCTTTGTACAGTTGGAAGAAGTGTGAGTACCTGAAGAGGAAAATGTGCAAAACCAGCATTTAAAGACCCGACCATGGCAGCAGATCCATACCCAGAACCTCCTTGCTAGGAGCTAACACAGTGCTAGCCGCTGCTCCACCATGCCACATATAAATTCATAGTTCATATTCATATTTTCTTAAGTATTCAAACAGTATGAAAATCCCTCCATTGTTGGATTCATCTGGCTTGCACAGAACTGTTATAGTATTTTTTTTTCTAATTATCCTTTTACATTATATTCTACACACAGACCTTCATCATCCCCTCCATACTCACCAATGCTATATTTTAAAGCCGCTGTGTTACACCACAAGCTACAGTAAACTGCATAATTAGTGCGTATGACTGAGCATCAAAGAACAGCATGTAGCTGCTCAGTATCTCCTACCAAAAACATCTAAATAGCCCTGAAAATAAGCCCCATTCACCAAACAGCTGCCACCCACAGCTGATAAACTCTTCCTCAAAATACTAGCTTGTTTGAAAGTTTAAAGTTTGTATTGGCACAGTGAAGTCCCCATGGTATATGAAGAGTATCATAGTCTACATAAATATGTTTTACAGAATACAGTTGATTTTATCACCTTATTGAAACAGTTTGCACTTAGTTATTATGACTGTAAGTAAAGCACAAAACTGGTAAATATAAAGCCTGTGAAGTCTTGTATTATTGACACGTTTGAATGACCACAAAGGTGTAGGTGTATTCAACTCAAGGTTACAGTTTTGAGGTTATGGTTAGCTCTGGTGTAATGGTACATTATACTGAGAGGTTTTTCTAGTGTTGTGTGGGGTTCCCACTTCAAAAACAGAAATGATTTGCTTAACCACAATATTACTCTGACTCACTAAGATTTGAACAGAAAGACAGTTCACAGCAATGAACTGAGTTTAGCTGTCCAGGAAATTCCCACTGTATGGATATCAGGGGATCTGTTGAGGCTATTTTTATCTTCTGTGTTTGTGCTGCATCAATGCTTTGAAGCTATATAAAGTTCGTAGATATGAACATATTCAGTTCACACGAAGTGACACTCTAAGAAAGGTAAGTAAATATCTCAAGAAGTGTTTAAATATGCATGAGAAGTTTCATGTGTAAGTAGCAGCCTCTAGTGGGTGAATGCAGTACTGCAATTCTAAGTAAAAATAAATAAATAAATGCAAAACTTAAAATACAATCGTAAACTATTTTCCAACATTAATTTTCTCTTTTCATTTTGAGTGGCTCGGTTGTGTCTCTCCTAAACACAGAGGAGGAGTAGAAACTAACAGTTTGGTATCTATATGTATAATTGTAAAAGTCTGGTTATTGTAAAATATATAAATATTCATGAGTCATGACACTCATTTTGTTATCAGCTTTGAAAGTGCAGTGCTAAAGGTAAGTGAACCATGCACAGTTTAAATTTGTTGTAGCTTTTTTTTTTAGATAATTATTTTGTAAACAAAAATAGTTTAACTACTAAAATCACAAATTAAGTGTGGCATACAACGAAAAAAATGATTTTACTGTTACTTATCTTCTGTAACCGGACCCACTCAATGAGCCACATTCCCCTTTTCGGGCATGCCTGGGCAATGCGTTCATGAGGCAGCACACAACCATATGCTTCACCTCTTTGTATGTTTGAAGCTTTAAACTAGGCTTCTTCCTCTGGCTTTGCTGCGAGTAAAACTTTTTCCAGTGTGAAGCTGTTTCCCTAACACTGAAAGTGATATGACAGGTGGACAACAAAGGCAGACATGGCCTGTTTTAACTGTGAGTCAATAGTTCCACGTGTTGCTTTTGAAGCCCTGCAGCAGTAATCCTCTGTTTACAGCAATGACTGTGGTACCAAATGTTGTCTGACCCATCGTCGGACAAGTCGGACTATAATTATCCTCTATGTCAACATTTCTTCATTTTGTTATGGTTTAGTATTTGACTTCCTTCAATATTTCATTATCTTTTCCTGTTCGATTTACCTATTCAAATCTTCAACGAGGACGTTCCCAGGAAGACATCATAACATATTCTTCAACAATAAATAACACGTAAACAACATTAAAAGCCCAATGATAATGCAACAAAGGAGAATCATAAATAACAAATGATCAGTGTCAACGTAGTTTAGTTATGAGGATGACCCAAATATGACCCAAATATGACTAAATTTCTGTTTTTCCATTAAAGGAATGAATGAAATCAGCTGTTAGAAACGTGTTTAAAAAATACATTAAAGATAAATTTATGTGTTGAATAGTTTAGAAAATAAGAGAAACGTTAGAATAAATAAAATATGGAATTTAAAAAATTCCATCCTCCCACGGGGATCATTGAAACTACACACCTTTCCTTAATTGCTCATCGCAGGGAGGATGTATGTCGCTATTTCCTTAAAAGGACATATCCTTGAAAGTCAATGCAGGCAGAGAGTGGAAGTTACAATTACTCCAAAGAGGGAAGTGTTAAAAATTATTTTGTATTTTATTGCTAATAATGCTAGAATTATTTAGATATGTTTTCAAACGGAGTTTTAGACAAGTTATTTAAGAATTACAATTAGACTGAAACATGCAATTAATTCCAAATGAGAAATAATGGCTTCATTCTTGACCGGCACCCCCATAGTTCTTCATTGGTTTGGTCTGGTGTTCTGTACGGAACCCAGCAATATTATGAGGAAGTGAAGGGCGGTGGTTGAGAAAAAGAACGGCACAGGGCTAGCTGACGGTTTTCTGGAAGTTGTCAGGTAAGTCTGTGTTTATATCTTATTTTAAAGAGCTATTTAGTTGCATTAAACACACTCTGATATATACAAAACACGGATTTAATCCCGCTGCTAAAACTTCATATCTTAAAAGAAAACGTAATGTGTTGCTCACTCGTTGGTAGCCTTGAAAACACGGCTAACAGTTAGCCGCGTAGCTAATGGCTCTGTTACGAAATTGGTCGCAAGTAAAGAAATATTTCCAGCTAGTAAATCCCGCGGTTAGCTTCGTGAGTTGAAAATGTGTTTGTGAATTGGGTTATCGCCAGTGACTGTTGGGTATTTCATATAAATTATGATGTTGGTTAATACAGGCCGCAAACCAGAAGAGTGTGCAGGTACGGTCAGCTTTTTAAATCATATAAATATCGTGTTTAACTTTTTTGGCTTATTCGAAGTTAATTAATGTCAATTGTGCATTTGTATGACCGCTGGGGAGAAGAGAACATTTAATTAAAAACGCGTAAATATGATATATGCGTAAATCAGCTTTAGTTGTTAGTCAGTCGACACGGTTAACCAACAATCACCAGCTGTCTTCAGTCAGCTTTTCAGATTCATTCTCAGTAGGCATAACATTTGTCATTTTATTCTATTTTTTTTATTTAATAAGTTATAGGGTAAGACGTTGCTCATATTTTCTTTCCTTTTTTGTTGCACTTGTCAGTGTTTCAGATAATATCAGCCCACATCACTGTTTTTACAGGGCATCACATGCATAGCGAGATAATACTTGCTGCCTGAGCTGGTTGAATCCATTTTCCATGAGCGCAGAGCAGCAAAACCCAAAGTGTCTGTCAACATAAAGATGTTAACGTGGGGACAGTTCAACTCTTTATTCAAGACTTTGCCTGATAAGGGCATCTGTCCTCACATCGGTAGTTTTCCTACCCTCTTTGAAAGCAGTGAGCTGATCAACCTAGAAAGATGAGGAACATTTCCATTTATAGCTCAGTGAGGGACACCTCACTGGGGATTCGCTGCCAGAGAATTATATTACCCTGCTACTCATGTGTGGATGTGACTGACAAACTCTTATTTTGAATAATGGCATCATCTACTTTGATCTAAATGCTGAATTGTGCTGCCAACTTTTGTCTGTCTTGTGGTGTTTTCTTCCACATTGTGCCTTGGCAAATGATGCTGTTTCCTGTAAATGGGGAATAAGTTGGCATTCATCCCTATAACATTGCATCCTGATTGGAATTCTTGAAGTCTTTTCAATCAAATGAAAAGTCTTTTAGTTTAGTCTTATCAGATGTAGAAATCAACTCAACCTAAATCAGTTTCCAGTTTGTTTCTCAGTAGTTAATCAAATGGAGCTGTAATTCAAAAAGATGTGTAACCTGATGTCTGTTAATTTCCACAGAAACAAAACATTCACAATGTCTAGCAAAAGGGCTAAGGGAAAGACCACGAAGAAGCGCCCTCAGCGCGCCACTTCCAATGTCTTCGCCATGTTTGACCAGTCCCAGATTCAGGAGTTTAAGGAGGCCTTCAACATGATCGACCAGAACCGAGATGGGTTTGTCGACAAAGAGGACCTCCACGACATGCTTGCCTCGCTGGGTGAGTAAAATTCTCAGACGTCTTAAGGAGGTCAAATGTATGCCATTCATGCTCTGTTCGTATTCATTTGGGTGTGTACTGATGTTAGCTGTGCTTAAACTGGTTCTACAGGCACACGTATTTAAATTTGCTTTTAGCTGTTAATAAAAATAATGATTGCCTCTATCATTTGAGCCTTTCAGGTTTATGAGTAGAGAAAAGGTGCTCTTCATAGATCTATACTGGTTCATTAGAAGAAAATGGTGCAGTAACTGCTGTGTGACCTGTTCCTGCCAATGCTACTGCTATGCAGGGTTTCCACCCATGTATTTCAAGCTCCTAAACGGAGCCGCCTACCCAGACTAATGTCTGAAAACAGCTGGTAATTTTAAGCTTGGCTTTAGGACGAGAAGTACAGCTGCTGTTTAATATACCTTTTTATTTTAACACATTCAGTAAGCTGTGAAAGGGTTAGAACTGCTAAGCAAAAGACCCAGGCAAATGTTACAACTTATTACTCTTTTACTCTTGGTCTTATAACTTGTCCGGCAGAAACCCTACACTTAAAAGGCTTCACTCTGCTTCTTTGATAGGAAGCACAATGAAAATAATAATGGTTTGAAGCTGGGATTAGCTGGCTGAAGTTGCTTTATAGAGAAATAAACACAGGGCTCTCGGTACAGAGAACATTGAAGGCAGTAAGATGTTTGCCCAATTTAGTTTTGTTCCTATTAGGATAAGAAGTTGTTTGAAAATAGAAAAGTCTCCTCTGAATTCAGTTTGCATCACATATGTTTATCTACACAGGCAAAAATCCCAATGAGGACTACCTGGAGGCCATGATGAATGAAGCTCCTGGGCCCATCAACTTCACCATGTTCCTCACCATGTTTGGAGAGAAGCTCAATGGCACAGACCCCGAGGATGTGATCAGGAATGCATTTGCTTGCTTTGATGAGGAGGGGACAGGTAACTTCCTGTTGGTGATCCACAGTCTCATGGGGGTTTTTTTGTTTTTGCTTTTTTTAATTTGAAGAGGGAACTGTTGCAGTTTCTTATCTGATTTTGACCATTATCCACTTCAGGTTTCATCCAGGAAGATTACCTCAGAGAGCTGCTCACAACAATGGGTGACCGGTTTACAGATGAGGAGGTGGATGAGCTCTTCAGGGAGGCCCCCATTGACAAGAAGAATAATTTCAACTATGTGGAGTTCACACGCATCCTAAAGCACGGAGCCAAGGATAAGGACGATTAAGGAGCTACACCAGCGTTCTCTCTGTGCCCTCCACCTCTCTGTCGTCAGCTAGATCACCATGCTGCATGTCTCAACTCCAGTTTAAACCCTATTTTAAACAAACCAAAGCAATAACTATCAACACGGTTTGCTGTGAACTTCCAGTATTGCCAAATTTACACATCTTAGAAGAAAAATCTGAATAGTGTTGTTTTGTCATGTAAAGATGTGAAGTGGCAGCACTTGGAAAGCTCTAAGGAAATGCATCTTTGCAATTCATGTGATTGGGTTTAGCTGAGTTTTTACATTTTCTAATATAAACTTTTTAAATAAAAGCCCTCTATCAAGTTGTATTTTGCTGTTTCCCTTCCATAAATGACAACTGAAATAAGTGTTGCATTATTTTGTCTTTATTTTATTGCCTCGGGTGAAACAAAATTCTTAAGCAACAGATTTTTTTTTTTTTTTCTCCCCCCCCCCCCCCTCATTGGGATTTTTGTCAAGTCTCTACAAGCCTGCTCTTCCTCCGATCCAATTCAATCAGCATGTGCAGGCTAGCACTAGGTGATGTTTGTGCAAAGTCCAGTGCAAACAGTAAAATCTGACCTTTATAAAAATGAAAGGAAAACTGCTCAGTACATACCTGCATGCTGTCTGCTTCATATCAGGGAGTGATCTAGTATAATAAAAATGCTTATCTATGAAACATATACAAAAGGATGCTAACCTACCAGATGAGAAGGACGGGCTTAAATCCATCCTGGAACTAAATTTTCTTTGGTTTTTGGCAGAACTACATTTACAGTGTTCATTTCCCAAAATCTTGTTTGAGCGATGACGCTAAATCAGTCTGCACTTTACAGCTGCGCCCTCTTTAAATGACAGTCCATGCTTTAAATGGCAGGTTAAAATACAAAATTATTTTTGGTGCAGAAAGACCACTTAACCCTCCTGTTATGTTGCGGGTCAGATTGACCCAGAACAGAAGAGATGTCATCTGCATCACTACAGAAAACGAAAATAAAAAATCTAAATTGTAAAATAATCAATGGCAGTATTTCTGACACTTTTGGATGAGTAAATTTGTCCCGGGTCAAATTAACCCAGGAGCATAATTGGTGTTCCTGGAAACCAACATAACAGGAGGGTTAAGCTATGACGACCGGCCGCAAACTCAAAACGTTATTTTGAATAGGCTTGTGCAGTGATAATGTCGCCCTCTAGTGTCTGAGTGGAAGGTTCAAACCACATGACGCTGCCTTCAATGATGCCTCGATTATTGGACATACAAAACCTATGAAGGTCAGAAAACTATTAAAACGAGTTATCGGAAATGAACATTTATTGCGAAGAGACTAAGAGAAGTGAAGGTTACAGTGAAAGTATGGATTTCAGACACTGCTTCTTTCGTCTGCTCCCTTTAGGGGTTTCATACAAATTTAATAATAAAAGAAAGAAATATATATCTTTTTCTACACCACGAATTTCAGATGTGTGAAGAGCTATGCTAATCTACAGCAATTCTCTTGTTATATGCTAATTTAAGAATTACTTCTTGATTTGGAACATCAAGACGCGTGTGAAATTAAGAAGAACAGACTTTGAGGGTGCCTTGAACGCCTCGTGCTCCTTACGGAGTCACGTTTGGTAGCATCTCCGGTGTCAGCGGTTATTTTACCCTTTTCCGCTGTTGGAAGGTCCAGGTACGAACTTTTTCAGTTTACTGTCGTCACATTTTTGTTTTTATTTATATTTCCGAAGTGTCAGCCCTATGAAAAGTTAGTACAAAGAGCAGTGCGGCTCTGCTAGGTTACACATGAGGCTAGCACCTATGCTAACGTTAGCTAACAGCAACCTTCAAGGTTGGTTCGCTAAAAGAAACTAAGACAGACGTTTCCCTGTATTTAAAACATTTTGGTGAATACCAGAGACATTTTAGTTTTCTATCAATATATATATTTAAATTTTGTAAGTAAGGTGGCATTTACGCAAGGATAATATTGTCAATGGCCAAAAATAACAGATGTTATCTTTGCCTTGAATTATTTGCATACCAGTCTAGCGTCTTTGAAAAAGCCACCCATGAACTGCTCATTTTAAACAGGAAAACGTTTGGAAGGAGTCTCTGACTCTTGGTGTTTTTTTTTGTTCTCTCACTTATTTAAAAATAGTCTTAATAATTTTGTGTTTTTATTTCGTTTTAGCTCAGCTGGGACCGGTGAGTCCCGGACCAGGATCATGGCTCTGAAGCTGATTCAGAGGATTCCGTTCAGGATCCGATGTTATCCTGCTGGATCCGTCAGGCCTCTGAGTACCAGCAGCCAGGTCTTATGTGTAACTTGCCTGTGTACATCAGCCGGCCGGTGTATCAGGATATGGGGCTGCCGGAAGCTACTACAGGACAGCGTGACGAGGAGTCTGACCACCATCGTCAGGGAGCCTGCATTCATCACCAGCAGCTCAGTGGGAATCCACAGAGATTCGGTCCCGCGGTTTTGTCTGACCCAGCTGCACCGACCCACAGCTATAGAGGAGCAAAGTTTCCTGCACCGTCTAGAGACCTGCTCCTCCTCCAGGCAGGTTTTCAGACTGCTGCGCTCAGTGGAAATCATGTCTGACACCATGGCCGCAGCAGCCCTTCACCGTGTGGCCGACTTGGAGCAGGAGGGTGGTGCTCTGACCAACCCCACTGTGTTGGAGGAGGCCACTATCAGGGCCCTGTGCTTCCAGCTGGAGCAGGACTCTGGACGGTTGACTAATGCTGGACTGGTTTCGGCTCTCTTGGCTTGCACACGGCTTTACTTGGATCCCTGGAGCACACTGATGGTAAGGCTCATGTCTGAGAGCCAGGCAAGGCTTGACAGGGGGGAGATGACCATAGGGGAACTGTGTACTCTGGGGCAGGCGATGCTGGCCATAGAGGGTCCAGGCAGTGTGATGTTGGAGCAGTTGATGGAGCAAATCCAGAGGCAGGAGCTTTCCAATTGGAGCCTAGCAGACCTTGTTGCTGTTTATAGACTTCTGCAAGGTGGTGTGGGTGTAGATGGAAAATACAGGGACCTCCTGAATGCCATGCACAGCCACGCTGTGACTGTTACTTCCCGTATGGATCCTGCTGCTGTCAGCGGGGTGCTCGGCGCTCTCGTAACCCTGAATCAGATGCAGGCCATGCCTCTTGTGATCAATCTGTGTAAGCAGGCTGTGCGGCATGTGCCTCACTTCACCGATGAGGAGCTCACCCATGTACTTGGGGCACTAATGCACTTTGGTCACAGTGATCATTACTTTATGGGGGCGATGGAGAAATATGTTCCTACAGTGGCCTTCACCTCCCACCCAGAGACAATTACTAAAGTGATGCAGTTCTTTGGACGCAGGAACATCCTTTCCCCGCCCGTCTTTGATGCCATCGCTGAGAGCTTTGTGTACCGAGCAGATGACTACAGCACCAGCCAGGTGGCTAGGCAGATCATGGCTTTTGGGAAGCTGGGATACCTCCCACCCAATGCGGGCCAGGTGTTCGGGAAAGTAGAAACTATCCTACACACGCGTTTCTCACACTTCCAGCCTCGAACGCTGCTCAACCTGCTCCATGCCTGCACCCTGGTGGAGAGGTTCCCTGTTAATTTTGTCTCCAAAGTTTTCAGCAGTTACTTCCTCCAGCAGCTGCAAGGTAAATCGTAATGCCAACACATGCTGTGTCATGAGTGCATGATTTAACAAAATATTGCTGACGTCATTTCCTGCTGTGTGTTTTTGTCCTGTAGAGCAAAGCATGGGAATTGACCGGGCTGCTCTGGCACAACTGACTCAGCTCTACATGACTGTGAAGTTGGAGTGTCCCTTCTATGAGGTAAAGTATTTAGAACAATGTGAGGGTTAGACACTTGGAAAGCTGAATGACACAGGAACAATGCAAAACCTGAATACACACCCACATGCTTAACTCATCATCGGTGTGTGAGCTTCAGTGCATTTTAGTTATGTGGCATTAGGAGCAAATTATTTATCAATTTACTTATCTAGGGTCACTTTATTGTTTCTACAGTGTTCAGTTGTATTTTATTAAAATTTGACTTACCAACCTCCAATTCCGGTCTTTTATCTAGTTTTCATTTTTTGAGATCCAAAAACACAAACTAACAAATGTATACACGTTCTGTGAGCTTTTATAAAAACAGGATGATGTGTTTTTATTGTGTTTTTCTCATTTCAAATGGATAGAAAACACACGTAAAGGTAAACAAAAAGAAGTGAATACTAATAACATTTATACTGCTCAGTGTTTTGTTTTCAAATAAATGAAAATCTGTAAGTCACACGTCATAGCAGGCTATATGAACACTTTCCTGTGTCAACCTTTGTTTTTCTTTAATCAGGGTCCCAAACTCCTTCCAAAATACCGCGTCAAGTCTTTCCTCATGTCTGGACGCTCTCTGGAGACACCAGTGGATCCACATCTGTACAACTCTGTGAAAACTGGATTGGTGGATTTGCTCGGGGATCGTTCATACTTTGGATCGAAAGTTCTGACGCCATACTGCTACACACTCGGTAACGCACACACGCTGGTCTGCACCAGTGGTTTACTTCATAAATGTTTCCTGTAGCTTATCTACTGAAGGCTTCGTTCTTTTCTTGTTGCAGATGTTGAAATAAAACTTGATGAAGAGGGATATGTGCTGCCTGCCAGCCAAACTGATGACGTATACAAAAGGTAAACCAGTTTCATGTTTTCGATGTCAAAGCAGTGAAAGTAAAGCTCGTATTTGAGAGCTGTATGGTGACGTTGCAGGATCGCTCTGTGTATTGATGGACAAAAGAGGTTCACGTCAAACTTGAGGCAGCTTCTTGGAAAAGAGGCCATCAAGCAGCGGCATCTGCGCCTTCTGGGATATGAAGTTGTTCAGGTTAGATCCTCAACAGTTCTTAGATTTGTGTAGATCAGTAAATCCTAAAATTCAAACGAAATAGCCGAATTTGTGTTTTTCTTTCTAGATTCCTTACTTTGAGTTTGAAAAGCTGCAAAGCAAGACCAGCATGGTGGAGTATCTACACCAAAAGATCTTCCCTCACACCTACAGGCTCAGCTGGTGACCGAGAAACAGTTTCGCTGTGGTTGGAACTTCAGGGCTTTTAAAAAGGAAAAACTCCATATTTATTTTTGCTAACAGTAATTGCCAAGTTAATGTGTTTTAAGTTATCACCTGCACATGCACAAATTTAACTGGACAATAAACTGTCTTTTGTACAAAAAAATGACTTGATGGAATGATTTCTATATCACACAAGGATGAGTATTGTTTGAAAAATATAATTTATTTTGTTTTTTGCAACAGGGTGCCGCAAAAACTGTACAAAGATAATAGAAACCTAATTCCAGCAATCACAAGCTTAGTTATAAAGAGTCATAAGCACAACCTTGAATTAAAGACGCCCGATTTTTACCTTACAGTTTCTACCATTCATTGGACACAAGATGCTTTGGTTTTTATTGCTGCCTTTTTCGGCCAGGAGTGTCAGTTGGATAAATAGAAAAAAAGGGCTATGATACATGTAAAACTAGGATGATGTATTTTCCTTTACGAAGCTGGGATCTGAGGAAGGCCAAACTCGTCTACCAGGACACCATCCTGAAAGAAAAAGAAGGAATTCCCATGAATAATGAAAGCATAACAAACCAAGAAGCTATAAACTAAATAGAAATTTCACAGGAAACTGTAAAAATCTTGTGATCAGTACCCTGTTTGACTTGTCGCCGGGCAGGCCCTCTGGGATGGAAGGAGCAGATGAGGCCTCATCGAGGTAGGAGCTGTCGTCATCCATCAGCAGCTCGTCTCCCAGAGCGTCCAGCTCTGTGGACAGAACAGCATTTAAAGATCAGGAGCTCTATCACTTTAGATCTGTGTTTAAACTGTCTACACACGTGAATCCTTAAAAAAGTCCTGTGTGTGCACAGGGATGTCAGTGGAAAAACTAGAAGCCTTTTTTATGAAATCCACACACTGGTCACATATGCTGCAAAGATAAGTCTTGACCAGAACTGCTGCAGCTTTGTACACTGTAATGTTTTCTTTTTTAATGCTGTATATGTGAAATCCAGGCATATTTGTGTTTTCCTGACCTGCTTCCAAGTCGTCCTCGTCGATGTCAGGTGTGCCATAGCTCCTGCTCATCGCTTCCTGGATCTCGTTGGCATCCTCCATCATGTCCTCCAGCTGGTCTTGGAGATCCTGAATATTTAAAAAAAAAAGTTTGAAGCATTACATTTGTGTCAGCAGCATCTTTGGTAATTTGATAACCTGCACACTCTGCTCATATTTAATCTGGGCTGTTATTAATCCCTGCTGGCCAATCACCATTAAGGATCTTTCCTTTACAGGACTTATCTAACATGTGTATTTGACAACCAATACAATAGTTTCTGGGTTTATCTGGATGTAGCTGCACAGGCAGAGACCACCCTCACTAATTTGTGATGCACAGCGACTCGTTTTGTTCTATCAGCAAACCTTCAAGGGTTAAAGAGTTAGCACCTAAGACTGGTAACTGAATTTCAATAATAATAATTAATTAGTTAATTATTAACTAACAGCCAAGTAGCTACATTAACTGCTGTTAAAATAACCTGAAAGCATACCTCAATTTTATCAATCTTCACATTCTTGTAAGCCTTCTTCATGTCTTTGAGGCCAACTTTCATGGCATCAACCTAAAAGAAAAAAAACAAAACATGTTAGCACACAAAGTATTTTCTTCTGTAACTAAGATCTGGTCCAGTTCCTGTTCTCTTACTGTAGTTTTAGTGTCTTTCAGGTTTTGGATCGCGTAGTTTGTTTGCTCCATGTTGAACGACTGCTGCATAAGATTGTCTCTCTGGCCTTCATACCTTGGAGCCGTGAAGAAATAAAGTTATGAGAGCAATCAAGGCAGCAGCTTAAATAACTTACCCTTTCTTTAGGAAGTAAAAGTACTCACATTCTCTTCTGCTTTAGCACTCTCATTGCCTTTTGCTTGACCATGTTCTAGTGGGGGAGAAAAAGGACAAACTTGTGGAAAACCCCCTCACAAACTGTAGGAATTATTTTAGAGAGGTTTATTTTGATCTTGAAAGTTTTTAAGAGACATCAGCCTCTTTGTCTTACAGTACAACCGGACAACAAGACTCACCTTTGAAGGCCCATCTCTCATCTTTTTCATCTGATCTTTGTACTTCACAAGTTCAGCATCTAGTCTGGCGATTTTCTTATCAATGGACTCCGCCCGAGAATCCACCTGAAAGTAGAAACATGACATCAATTTTAGTTGATCTTTGACAGTAGGACCATATTATTATTGGAGCTCTTTTTAAAGAAGAACACAGTAATGAATTCAGGGTTTTTCCTGGTTCAGAATAGGCCACTAAATGGTCCTACAGATGTTGAAGGGCATCTACAGACTATGCTGCCTATGTTTTATACCTCCGTGGTTGCAATAGTGGTCTTGTATGCGACAGTGTGCTGGGGCAGCTGGGTGAAGGCAGTTGATGGCAACAGATTGAACAAATTGATCGAGAAGGCTGGTTCAACTCCTCAGCATCTTGGACAATCCATCCAAGCATGACCCTCTTGATTAGTCACCACAGCACACGAGTCAAATGACTCACTGCCACAAGGTGCAGGCCTGAGGACTACAGGAAGTTCCTTTCTACCTGTGGCTATTAGACAGTACAACTCCTCCCTCATGTGATGCATGAAAAATATACACATGCACAGCAACACTTCCTAACCCATCGACTCTTTACCAGATGGGACAATTATTATTATTATTAATACAGTATCATTTGTAGTTCTCCATTGTCACATGCTACAATTCCCTATAGCATTAAAAATATTATTTAAAACACCACTTTCTGCCTATTTACTAATCATACTGACATTTATACTGTCCTGTAGACATTTTGCTGTTGTTCTCACCTGTGTCTTATCTTTCCAGCAGCCGTTCAGTAGTTGATCATAATTTTTTTTTGTGTGAGAATGCTTTTTCTCATTGTACCCAGCATCTAAAAAGGCACAGGGATTTCCCTTGGGATCTATTTTATCTCATCTTATCAGAAACTAAGCATTTTCCTGTTATTTCAGGCCATTTGGTGGACACTGTAAATGTATTTTATGCTACAGTAAATTAAAAACAAAATATTTTTCTATCACAGCCGTGGTAATTTTTCTGCGGTGGGCGCTAAAACTCATCATCGTTAAACACGTCCTTCATCTGCAGTCTGACAACCAGTTTAACTGGTTCATGTCTGCTTATTCTCTTTGTTTTACTCGGAGAACAACATGGTTTGAGCTCAATCACAGTCAAATGGCTCAAATTCCTGCCCAACGTTACACAATGATGACCCATTACCCACACTGAGAACTGATTGTTTTCTTTGAGAACCTTATTTACCAACTGACACTGTCAACTCAAGGCGTTAGGTTTTAAGTCTACGAGACATTAAAAACATAAAAAAAATAACATACGATTAATCTAGAAAATAATGTATATTTCCGAAAATTATATCTCCAATTAAATATGTGAACCCGTGGCCTGTTTGGTCCCCAGAAACTTGGCTAACACTTAGCTAACTGTCTTTGTTTACTTCGTTTAAAGATCCTTCCGAAAAGTTATTTCCGCCTCATACTTACGCTTCCGATGCAGTCCGTCAGGTTCGGTGGCGGACCTTTAGCTTTTCCTTTGCCAAATATGCGATTCATTTCGGCAAAAATAAGGTGAAAAGTGTAAAAGAAGAGCTACGTTTGTTTGTCTGTCAAGAGTTCAGTGTCCAACTAAACACCCGGAAAAGCCCTTCCCATGACGTAAGGGGAGTCACATGGGCTTGACTCACCCGGCCACGCCCTCCTCAGATTACTGTTGTGCTGTTGTATGTGTGCTTGATTATTGGCCTGCCTCGTCTTTATATGGCGCAATTAAGTTCTTCAACTAATTCTTTTTCTCTCTCTTTTTGCCGTTTAGATAGCACTAATTCTAAAAATTAAACACAACTATACAAAATTTGTACAAAATTCGGGGTCCTAAATTAACTTGATATGATATATATGAAATATTCTATCATTTCATATATTATGTCTATTAGTAAGCTCAAGTATTCCAGTTATCCACACCGCAGCTTGTAACTAAAAGCTTTATGCCCCCCACTCCGCCCACACACTCTGATAATATTAAAATTAGGTACATCTTTGTAGACATAGCCTCGCCAGCCTGTTTAGTTCATTTTCTTTTATTTTCGTTATGCTTGCTGCCTTCAAACAAACATGCTGTTAAAAGCCATCTGCTTTTTCCATAAAAGCACTTATTATTTGTAGAGCCCTTTTCAAAAGACAAGTCATTTATGAAGGAGAATACAACAGAACATGTAAATTAGGAAAAAAGTGTTAGTGGCTCAGAACCTGAATGTTTCCTTGTTTTACTTCACTGATAAAAAGTTTAGAAGAGTTTGTCCTTATCCAAACAAACAGAAATTTCATATGGATTGTTTAAAGCAAAATGACGCATATTTTCAGTATCAGACTACAGACTACAGACTCGGTACTCTGTATGTAAATAAAATTCCTTTGACCTGAACTTAGAACATGAACCTACATGAATCTAGTCTGTCTGTTCTTCTTATGGCTTATTTCTACACATACAGAAATAGTCCAAAAACACTAAGTGCTGGAATTTGCCTACAGTAATTCATACACTGCCATGATAAGTCAAATCAATTTAGTAATGTTGAAATATGAACAAATCAAAAATGAGGTTACTAATACTAATAATAATAATAAACGATTACGATTTTGTATCAGGTGCATTAATGGGTGAATAATGATCAAATGATCTGGAGGTCTTGTGGATGTATTATAATGAACATAATAAAAGAAGTCTGAGACAGAAGCTTGTAATGTGGGAGAAATCATCAATCATCACCTGATGTATCTTCTTATCCCGTAGTCTTGCAGAGGTGGCACAATTGAGATCCAGTATGTGAACACTAATATGGACTGCTATACAGAAGCTTCTGTTTATGCCAAGTTATGTGAATGCAGCTATTAATCATTGCAGTTTCTTTAAAATAAAAAACAAAACAAAGACCCCACATTGCATCCTCTTCCCTCTGGGGGGAGCTGATGGCTTACAGTAAAAAACTCTTAAACTGTAGAAGTCTGCAGAGTCACTGCCTCCAATAAGAATCTCTTCAAGGCTTCAAAATCTATTAAAACAAGTCACCAAAAAGGAGAGAGATTTGTTTTCCTTAAAACAAACAAACAATGAGTATCCGCTATCCCCGAGCTTGTCACACTCCAAGGAAAGAATCATTGTGTATTTGTTAAACTTGTTTTATTAAGCTCTTCACAGACAAGTTTTAATCGATCAGTACACGTCCTGCTCGAATGACGGCAGGAGAAGCCAATGTACAGCATTAAACTGTGAGCACAGAGATGAAAAAGAAATAAATAAAAACTACAACGATGCCTCGATCACAGTGTTGATTCTTAGAATAACGTCTCTTATTTTTAGAACATCTGTGCTTTATCTATTTTTATGTCCATATACATGTGTCAGCAAGAGATTTATCAACAAGTATTAGCTAAAGATGCTTTTTTTTTAAATGAGATAGATGACTTTCATGTAGTATTTGCAGTACATTCAAAATAACAGCACAGTCCATGAAGCTTATGGCTGCTGATGTTGCCTTTACTATCATAGCAGTGATGATTAACATGCTACAAATACAGTATATTTTCATAAAGTCTGTGCAAAGATTTTCATTTTGTAGTCTATACAAAATAAGTCTTTGTATAGAGACTGAGATACTGTACAGTTGTTAGAATATTCTGTATTTTTACTTGTTGAAAGAGCTAATCGGCTTATCAGACTGCACAACAATAACAGTATGACAGTTCAGCAGGACTACAGTATGTGTATCATGGTAAAAGCCAGAGGTGGGACCAAGTCATTGTTTTGCAAGTCTCAAGTAAGTCTCAAGTCTTTATCCTCAAGTCTCAAGTCAAGTCTCAAGTAATGTCAGGCAAGTCAGAGTCGAGTCTCAAGTCACTGGTGTAAAAGTCCGAGTAAAGTCACAAGTCTGAAACTTTGAATTTCAAGTCCTTTCGAATCTTTAAAAAAAATATGAAAAAAGCATGTTGCAGTTATATGCTAAATGTAAATATTAGACCATGTAATTTTAAAATCTGTGTTTTTCTCAACACATGACAAAATAGTGAACTTAGAAAATATACACAAATTGTGAAATTGCACCTCTTTAAAATGCAGCTCAATTAAACCTAGCTCCAAGAATAATTTTCACCGACAGTTCTGAGATAAGCTGCATGTTATTCTTGGATGCGGTTGTAGGACCAGCTTTAAAATCGCATGACAAAAATATCATACACATTAAAAAAAACTGTATCACCAACGTAGCCTGGACAACATTTGCTAGTTAGATGAAGTCAGCTATCTCATCTTAGCATATTTATATGCATATTTATAATCATACGGTTCTTGGAGTGAGTGCATACACTCATGAAGTTTAGTAACTTCCGGTCACTGCAACAAGCCCAGGTACAGTTTACCGACGGATGGGTGCAGGACCTTGAAATGTACCGTGTAGAACGAAAGACCATCGTACGTATCATAAGTTTACCAGTCTCACAAATCGTCTTCATAAATACACATTCGTTAACCGTTTATTAATAGGACCTTTGAGCTCAACGGTAATTAATTAGTAGTGGAAATAATTTCTGGTACCCATCACAGAAATGTAGCAGTGACAACAATATTGTATGCTGTAATCGTACTGGGCAATTAGTGATACAAAAAACCTGTTTTATCCTGTGAATAAAAGTATATGTTTTTGTCAATGTACCATAATAACAGAGGAGAAACGCAATATTGTGTCAGGACAATTCACTATTTATGCACAATAAATAAAGGAGCATAGCGCGACCATTTCTGTTCAGCGCCAGACTTGCTTGTAACCTATATCACCAATTATGTTATGAAAATGACGTATTAACTACTAAAAAACACTGACCTTCGTGTAAATGCTTGGAGCAGACTAACCTGTGAGCTGGAGGGTTCTGGGACATTATAATTGGTCTTTGAATGGCTGCAATCCAGTCGCCTCTTTGTTACTTCGGAAACATGGCTTGAACAATTTCTCTTCAACGAGGTAATCCGATAACAACCGATCTCTTTACCCGTCGGCTTCCCGTGGCTGTCATGCGACCGGCTATTGCAGTTAATAATACAACGGCTTCTTGACATTTTT
The DNA here is from genome assembly GCF_963969265.1 of Rhamphochromis sp. 'chilingali'. Classification (NCBI taxonomy): domain Eukaryota; kingdom Metazoa; phylum Chordata; class Actinopteri; order Cichliformes; family Cichlidae; genus Rhamphochromis; species Rhamphochromis sp. 'chilingali'. The sequence goes on along the minus strand of NC_137945.1, from coordinate 13,552,369 downwards.
GTGTTTCTTTTTATCGCTGTATAACTGATTTTAATTGAAAGCCTGCGTGCGCTAGTACCGCTTGCCACGAGTTCCCAGAATCCTTTGCGGTTCTACCCGTGAATGACGTCACATTTTCAATCTCTATATAATATGCATGTTAAATTTTATATTTGGGGTAAAATATCAAGTCTTTTCAAGTAAACCGGTTCAAGTCCAATTCAAGTCCCAAGTCATTGGTGTAAAAGTCCAAGTCAAGTCACAAGTCTTAGAACATTTTTTCAAGTCAAGTCTAAAGTCATAAAATTAATGACTCGAGTCTGACTCGAGTCCAAGTCATGTGACTCGAGTCCACACCTCTGGTAAAAGCCATATACAAAGCACATATCATTATTAGTTATATACCATAAAGTTAACAACTTATCAGTCTGGACACAAAGCCAGGGTCAAAGCTGATAGAGAGCCCTCTGTCAAATTTTAAATGCACATTCAAGTCCAGGATCTTCCCTCCACATTCTCTCATTGATTAACTTGCTTTGATGCAGCTGAATGTTGCTTTTTGTTTTTTTCTTTGACTCTTACACAACTTCAAAGTCCAACACGAGTCAGTGAGTGCTCTCACACTGTGGTCAATCAGCACCATTCAGGCTCTGCACAGATGTGAAAATGTTTTTGGCACATGTCTGCTGTCAGCGATTCATGCAAATATCACCGGCATGTCAAATGCATTGAATAAAAATAGCAAACATTATAATATGAAGTGCTGTTTGACCCCTATCTAGTAATCATTCCTGAAGTCATTTTTCTGCCGCCACAAACATTTTTTCCTGGACTTGTAAAGGCACATTTGGCAAATGAAAAATGATAGGAGGAAATTTTGGGAATAAACAGCATTTGAGAGACAAATGAATCAAAACTGATGAAACTTGACATGGGCCAAGTGATTTTAATCAGTCTCCTGCTCGTTTACCCTTTAAATAATCATCAGTTCTCCTAAGATATCTTCACATAATTATCTCATGACCGTGTGTGCAATATTGTGTAATGATGATTTTATGAAATGCTAATCTGCTGATTATTTTGCCAGTAAGCTCAATACCCATCTATCCATCTCCTACTTATTCAATTCAGGGTTGTAGAGGTGATGTAACGTATCTCAGCTGTCAGTACACCCTGGGAAGGTTGGCAGTCTAAATTAAACTTATGGCTAAATAAATCATCATTAAAACAGTAAGCGATCATAAATTTGTTTTAAAAATGTTTAATTAACTGTCACGTATGAAATCAAAATCTTATTTAGGATGCTGGATGGTGCGAATGTTTAATTTTTCCTAAAAAAAACCCCCTCCCTGAATAATTACTTAGTCATCAAAATAAATGGGGATTCATGCAATAATTGGTTAATCAACTAATTGTTGGACCTCCATCAACAGTAATCCATATTAATTATAAGCAGCACTTTCTTCTTTGACCTACTTAAACAGAAACAGTGTTTGGTTTACATCCACCTGCCAGGTTAAACCATAAATGCACAATCTTTGTCTCGACCTACAATCACAGGCTGCTGTGAAGGAAAGTGTCAGAAGTCAGAGGACACTAGGATGGATTGATTTGGATTTATGGACAACCACATCGATGATTATACCCTGGGTGATAATGAAAATGAAGTGAATCCAAAACCCAGTCTACATTGCTGTTGTGATGTGGGTTAAGCCCAGGTATTGTGAGTCTTCTTTTCCAGTGTGGGAGATTGAAGACAGTTCCACTGCTAGTCATGTCGGCTTACCAGTCCCATCTGGGTTCTCCAGGGGAACAGCGGCCTCTCGCACAGTGCTGGGGGCCTTTTTGCTCCCTGACACCTTCTCCCCCTTCAGTCTGGCTGACAGGCAGAAGTCTTTGAAGCAGCGTTTGAAGTTCTCATCCAGAAAGGCGTAGAGGACAGGATTGAGGCTGCTGTTGGTGTAACCCAGAGCCACGCAGAAGAAGTAGGCGGCCATGATGGCGGTGGTTTCCGGCACGGTGACGAGAGCTTTGACCAGGATGAAGATGTGAATGGGCGTCCAGCAGACCACAAACACGGCCACCACGACCACCACCAACCGCGTGATCCGGCGCAAGTTGCGATCCTTCTCCCTCGAGCCGGACAACATTCGGACGCTCTTCAGCCTCAGGACCATGAGGGAGTAGCACACGGTGATAATGAGCACAGGCACGACGAAGGCAAAGACAAACACTAAAATCTTCATCAGTGTGTCCCACTTTGCGTAGGGATCGGGGAACTGCAGCGCGCACTCTGTTATGTCTGTGGAAGAACAGTGGAGAGAAAATAAAGTGGCAATTTTATTTATATGACATGTTTTATGAAACTCAATGTAATTAACACTGAAAATAAAAACAGAAAAACCTGTAGGTTTGATTATGTCTTAAGTCAGTGAAAACTTAAAAAAAGGCATTCACACACAGCTGCCAAGTATGAACAAAAAGGTTTTGAGTCTATTTTTGAAGTGCACTTTATGATAAATGAAATTCCACTTCACAATTTTCTGCAATCAATTTAGCAAGTTGCTGTAGAATAGCTAATCTGCACTCAACAAGGGAACATTTTGCTCTAAACGCTTTTTTATTTCTTACGTCATCTATATTCAGGAAGGATGTGCTCAATTTGTAGCTAATGAAAAACTCTTCAGTGACGGATGGATTTGATATATTGAATATATTTCTGTTCTTAACATTTTATTAGTACATGCTTGGAGAGTATTTGCTATGCATAGAAAGTGGACAGAGACTCTTAAACTTTTTGTTAGACATCGGGGAAAGACTTCCTCACCGCTATTCGTCTGAGTACCGCCCAGCACAAAAGCCGGTATCCCTGCAGCCGAGGACAAGATCCAGATGCACACGTTTATCATCTTGGCCTTGAGGGGAGTGCGGAAATCCAGGGCTTTCACGGGGTGGCACACGGCCACGTAGCGGTCCACACTCATCATGGTGAGGGTGAAGATACTTGTGAACATGTTGTAGTAGTCGATGGAGATGAAGACCTTGCATACCACCTCGCCGAAGGGCCACGTATTCAGAAGGTAGTCAGTGCTCTGGAATGGCATCGTGGTGGTGACGAGGGCGTCGGCGAGTGCCAGGTTGAAAATATAAATATTGGTGGCCGTCTTCATCTTCGTGTACCTGTTAAATATGCACAACACAAAGTTGTCCTGTGAGGAGAGATACGGCACTGTCTCGGCAGCCGTTATTGCTTCGCGACTCAGTGGAAGACCTTTGTTCTGGGCTCTTTGTGAATTAAACATTGTCCATTAGTCCACAGTGCTTTCTTGAATTTGTAATGCAATCTTTCAGGCTCACACTTCATTGTTATATGTAAAGTGGTGCTGGATTGAAACCATATCCAATGAGCTTTATACAATTGTGTATTTACAGATTTTTACTTGTGGTAGCACCAATGCAAAATACATGCAGAATTTTGGGGTTTGGGTAGAAATTTTAAAAAGTTGATATTTACTTGCTATAGTATGATCTGCAAGAACCTAGAAGATTCACCTAAAAGAATGAACTTCTGTTCAAGATTACAGCAAAATTATCATAAAGAGCGTCAGTGTTTCACAAGCAAACTTTGGTTAGAATAAACTGCATTCGTGTCATGTTGGAGTAATCAGAAAAATTTGTTTCCAACTGGAAAAATTAATGTGAACTCCCCCCATTTGAGATCAACCTGAAAATAGACGTTATTTTGCACAATTTGCAGAGTTGCTGGTATTATATACCACAATATAGTGGGCTAAAGTAATTCAATTACTTATAAATGGTCTACTATTCACAAGCAGTAATCCAGAAAAAGAGACAGGTAAAACAATATTTCTTTATAATACAGCCCTCTGAAACCAGATATCATCGAGTTGCTTAAACAATGTACTTTTTAATTTAAGGAACCTATTAGCAACAAGTTACTTTAGCTAATCATGAAGACAAAAAACCCAAGAAAATAGTTGTGACCAGAAAAAAGAAGTTCAGTCTACCAGAAGTTCACTATTGAACACACTGCATGTCTTTTATTTATGGTGTGATTAACCCAAAATGTAGAAGCAGTAAATTAAATTTCAAGCTAACTAGCTGCTAGCTTCAGCTTTATATTCATAGATAAAGCTCAGTCCTCTGAGCAAAAGAGAAATTTATTTGTCATGATATCAAAGTTTTTTTCAAGTTTACTTTTAGCCACTTGGGTTTAGTTCAGCAGGCACTGACTTTGATATGTGGATTAATGTGTTAGCAAGCAGCTATTGTGTTTTTTATACACATATAGCAGAGAATAAGCGACGTTATATTCACTGGGAGTTGTAAATACATTCAGTGGCTTTACTTCAGTATGTAACGTGTTCAAGTGCAGTTGTATACCAAATATCTAATCAGCCAATCATATGGCAGCAACTCAGCGGATCTAGACATTGTAGTGGATCTAGTTCAATCTGAGAATAAGACTGGAGAAAAATGTGATTTAAGTCCCATTTTTGTGTCAGATGGGGTAGTCTGAGTATTTCAGAAACTGCTGATCTACAAAGGACAACCAGTATAGGATTTACCAAAAAGAGAAACTATCCAAATCAGCAGTTCACTGATTGAAAATATCTTGTTGATACAAGAAGCCAGAGCAGAATACCCTGACTTTTTCAAACTGACAGGTGAGTAACAGTAATTCAAGTATCCACTTGTTGCGACCAAAGTATGCAGAAGAGTGTCTTTGAATGGATAACATATCAAACCTTGAGGCAAATGGGCTACAGCAGCAGAAGACCACAACGGCTGCTACTTCTGTCAGATAAGAACAGGAAACTGAGGCTACATTTCACATAGACTCATCAAAAGTGAAAAATAGATTGGAAAAACCTTGCCTGGTTTGATGAGTAAGTGTTACTGCTTCTCCGACTTTTGCATGGTAGGGTCAGAACATGAAAACCCTTATCCACCTTGCCTTGTATCAGCTGATCAGGCTGGTGATGTATAATGATGTAGGACATATTTTCTTGTCCCCCTTTGAACTCCTCTGAGCACTGCAGCCTACCTGAGTATTGTTGCTGACCGTCCCTTTACGACCAAAATGTAGCCGTCTCCTGATGGCTTCTTCCAGCAGGATAATGCACAAAGTTCAAATCATCTCATACTGGTTTCCTGAACATGACAATGAGTTCACTGTACTCAAATGGCCATTTAGAGGCCAGGGGGTGGAATGGCAGATTCACATCATGGATGTGCAGCTGAAAAATCTGCAGTAACTGTGTGACGCTATCATGGCAAAATAGACCAAAATCTCTGAGGAGCTTATGTCAGATTGTTGAATCTGACATAAGGAATAAGAGCACACCTAAAAGCGAAAGATGGTAAAACGGGCAGTTTGGCTATATAAAACATGACATGTCTGAAAATCAGACAAGCGGCCTAAAACATCTATTTTGTGACCCAAATGGACTTTATTACATTTGAATAATTGCATATATTTCTTCCCAATAAATCAGCATTAAGCATCTTCTTCCTTCAGCTGTTCTCTGTGGAGAAACAGTAAAATGTACGCTCTTGTCTGTAAAGTGACGTGAAAAAGCTGACTCCTGCAGACAGGCGAAGCCATCAACCTGATTTGAGGTAATTGTTGTCGAGGAATTGAAGCATTCTGGATGGCACTGCAGCAGTTCACGTTACATCAGATAAGATTTGTTGCTCACACAGACCATAAATAAAGCCCAATGAGGTGTAAGCATGTTATTGGGTTGACAAAGCACCACTGGTTTCAGACGTAATTAATTTTATGCCTGCCAGGCCAGACTTGATGAGAAATGTATAGAAACCCATTATATATCTGGGAGGTCTTGCTGGAGAGTTGCCATTCATAAAGTTGGCATGTTTCATTTTCTGGAGGAGGTAGAATTAGCTCCCTGTCACCAAGCTTTTGAACATTTAATGTCAGGTTAGAAATGACGACATTCCCTTTCTTTGCCAAAATGACGTCTTGTTTTCTTTTTTGAGACTTGGGGGTTTAAAAAAGATCGTTCTCTATCTGGATGCTGTCTCATACCATTTTAAATGCCCATTTTGTCAATTCTTTCATGAGCTTAGAGCATCACACCTTTTTTTCAGTGTCTCTGAAGCGCATCCAAAAACAAAATGCAGGCAAAAACAAGAACTGTGACTAACACCAGATGGCCTGGAGGTCACTGTGTAAGCCCAAGTCTGGGTGCTCTTATTCCCAAGCAATAACATTTGCAAAGGCAGAGAAGAAAAACATTCCTCTGGCTGGATCTTGATTTCTTAAAAAAAAAAAAAAAAAGACACAATAGCATCTTTTCTCTTTTCTTTTCTCCATAGAAACAGAGAAGTGATTTCTGGCACACATGCGGATTTATTATTTATACTTTATGGTAAATGGTAAATGGCCTGTATTTGTATAGCGCTTTACTAGTCCCTAAGGACCCCAAAGCGCTTTACACATTCAGTCATCCACCCATTCACACACACATTCACACACTTTATGATGTTATACAAAGTGGGGAGAAAAATCCTTACCTAATAATCACATACATAACGAGGCAGTTGCCCAACAAGCCGACCACAAACACCACGGAGTACACTGCGGTGATGATGGGGATGATGGGAGACATGCTCTCCTGCTCCCAGCTATCATCATCGTGGGTCACATTGCGGCTGTCAGAGTATCCGGATACCCAAGCAGTTGAATTCGCCGGACAGTCTTCCAGCAGCGAGGAGAGGCACTTGGTGTCTTCTTTGTAAATTTCAATCGGAGTGCTTTCCATTTTGACACCTGTTTGTTGTTGGGCTTGGAGGAAAAAAATCCTTTCTGGTTAAGACTTTTAAAATCGAGTTACTGATAAATTCTGCGTGTTGAATTCAGAGATGTAACATACGGCAGGCAAAAAAAAAAAAAAAGATATGGTGATATCGGAGCAACTGAGCTGCAAAAAAAGCATCTAGAACATCTTTACTCAGTTATAAAAAGGAAAAAAGTTTGCACGATCAATTAATTAATGCAAAAACATCACACCTACACAAACTTCACTTTGGTTGTGGAGACGCGCGCAGATCTGGCAAAACACGTCCGGTAAAATACGCGCTGTGCTGCGAATCGTTGAGGGGAAAACGCGCACTGTAATGTGAAGCTTGCAGTTTACTCACCTTAATCACTCAGAAAAAGAGAGAGGGGGGGAGAAAGAGACGACGCTGTTTTTATTTTTAATATATCCTCGCAGGTATAATTCAGCCCGGCTTGTTTGTTGCCCTGGTGAAGGTTACGGCTCATCAAAGTTTGGGGATGGTACTGCGCGCCCGGAGAGGAGCAGCGGCAGCTTTGCGGACCCTCGTGCACACGCACTGATGGAGAAGTGGCGCGCAATCAGGCTAGACCCACCACACACACACACACACACACACACACACACACACACACACACACACACACACACACACACACACACACACACACACACACACACACACACACAACATTCACCCAAAATATGAGATGACAGAGCGATGACAATAACCTGCAGGCAAGCGCACAGCTTCCCACAATCACCATGTCACAGCCGAGTAAAAACTGTTGAGCATAATGAAGTAAGATTTGTGCATTAGAAGCACTGAAAAGGTTTAGACGAGATTAAAATTGCATCTATGTTGCAGTTTATTAAAAAATGGTCCTATAACGATGTACAGGGGCTCGAGGAAATTCTCCGTGGGCAAAGAAAACACGTTTTTCCTTTTAAGTTGTGAATTCAGGCGAGAGTGCAACAAATACAGCCTCGCTGATGTTTAGGAGTGTGTGTGTGTGTGTGTGTGTGTGTGTGTGTGTGTGTGTGTGTGTGTGTGTGTGTGTGTGTGTGTGTGTGTGTGTGTGTGTGTGTGTTCAATGATGGAGGTCATAAACACTTTAACTGGACACAGCACTGCGCATTTCGGGCCATTTTTGCTTTGGTGGACAGAGGAGCTACAACCCGGGGACAGAAAAGGGGGGGTGATATATGACCAAGGTCCAGCACAGCCAGCACTCAGACCACTCCAACAAACAACCAGAATGACCCATCATTTCACCCTCAGTGAAAGGAAAAGCCATTGGCACTGGATCTCATTTTGCTTCCCAGCATTTCAAATGTTCTTGATTCAAAGTCTAATTTTGATCATTTTTGGTTTTTTTAAAGATGTTTTAAAAAACAAACAAACATCAGTTGTAGTGTACACTGTTGTTTTAGACCTCTCTCAGTCTGATGCATTGTGCTTAGCTCTGTTTTTATAAAGGATCTCCTTCACTGCGAGTGCCAAAAACAGCTCTCTTGGCTCTATGGCTTCTGACACTACAGGCTGTTGGTAGAATAACTATGATGAGAGAAGAGTGTTAAATGGCAGATTTGTGCAGCTCTCTTCTTTAATCCTTTAAAAAAAGATAAAACCTGCTCAGAGTTGCTTTATGAACTGGATACTGAATGATAATGACAGTAACTTGTATACAATAAACCGAAGTTTAAACTGAAAGAAAATTGCTTCTGTTTGTCTAAAGAAAAATCAGAGAAATCACTGAACATAAAGGGATTTCCTCCCATCTGTTGGTGTGGTTGATCATAGCCCCTTTTAACAGAGTGTTGTTATTCCAGAATAGACTATGTAGCATACTATTCATTGCTTATCAGTTAATGATGACTCATGGGTTAATAATAGGTGTTTGAACTATAAAACTGCTCGAGACTAATGCACAGCAAGCTAGATTAGAAAAACATTAACTGGATAATAGGTAGTGGATAAACAGTCAAATATGGATATAATTAAATGAATTTCATTTTAATGGTTCACCTTCCAATGAAAACAAAAACCTGGCTACGAGGTCTAACATGGGGATAATATAGTGTGCATTTGCTAAGAGAAAAATTATGGAACCACTTTCACAGTTTAGCCAGGTTTAGGCACCAAATCTACTTGCTGTAGTTAATTTGGGGAATTAACTTTGCTTTGCTTTTTAGATTAGATTCACATTTTTGCAACCTTAAGTATGTGAAAGTGTGAATTTGCATCTAAAGGGTGCTTACTGGATTGTAATATCTGCTTGCACAAATTACCTCTCGAGTCATTTTCTGGGAGAACAGAGTGTAATTTTGTCACTTTTGTCTGCTGCAGTTTGTGTTCAAGTGAAAAATTACCAAGACCGTCATTTTCAAAAGCATGATAATAAAAAAAATCTATTTTCTTGTTATTCTTTTTTGCACATACTGCAGTGGGTCTATGCAATCCCAACATTAAAGAATAAAAACATAAACAGATGCTTCACTGTCATCTTTTTTACTTATTGCAAATAAGCATCTTATTGATTTATTCACTCGGGCTGAGGTTTGCACTGCTCCATTGCAACTCCTTGATTTTACTTCTTTTTCAGCCATTCTGTTATAGATTTGCTGCTGCAACTCAGTCTAGGCCAAGACAGACTGCTGGACAGGTGGCCTCATATTTGACTGGAATACTTTGTTATACAGAGGAGTTCACGGTCAACTTAATGACTGCAGACTTCCCGGGTTCTTTGGCTGCAAAACAAGCCTAAATTATCACATGTCCACCACCATGTTCCACAGTTGGAGTATTTGTGCTGATATGCTGTGTTTGGTACATTATGGCCAAACATCTTCACTTTGGTCTCATCTGTCCAGACGTCTTGTAGTTTGTTCAGATGCAATTCTGCCATGCTGCCATTGTTGTTTTTAGTGAGAAGAGACTTTCTCCTGCAAACACTTTTAAATCATTATTTTTCAATCACTTTCTAATTTCACTGTCATGAACTTTAACATTTAACATGCTAACTGAGGCCTGTAGAGTCTGAGATGTAGCTCTTGAGTTTTTCTTTGGGGCAAATTTGCTAGGATGTCCACTCGTAGGAAGATTGGTAACTTGCCAGTAAACTGCCAAAACGTCAGCTTTTATTGAGGTGCTCACGTTTGGTGATGCTCGATTAATCCACTTGTTTTCAATGAGCAACATCTGCCTGCTAATTAGCTTCCTGTAAAGTCAGCGCTGAGATGCTAGAAGCAGAGGCTCCGTGTTTGAGGCTTGTTACTGTGCTCAAGAGGATCGAGTTTTGTGGATTTGGAATTGAGCTTTTTGGTTTGTTTCTCTGGCATGAGCCATTTTTGTGGTGTGGTGTGGTGTGGGGCATGCTGTCCCATTCTGAATGACCATGACTGTGGGGAAGTGCTGCCAACATGGGGGGATGTGCTTTGTCCACAGTGATATTTACATGGGTGGTACATGTCAAAGCAATATCCAGTTAATTTCCAGGCTCCCCAGCAAAATCTTCTTTTGTAAGCAGATTATAAGCAATATTTAACTACCTTAATAGCATCAATCGGTGCTTTTAATGTTATAGCTGATCAACAGTAAACCTCATTACCAGGCTACACTGACTCAAGTATTAAACAATCAGAAATGCAGAGCTAAATTTTAACATTAGAGGCTTTGTGTGATCATAATATAAAGTTTCACGATGGATCATAATCATCCTAAGCATGTCATCTACGGCGCAGCTACGCAATGTCCCAGGCCCTCGGGAAACTGAGCTTCTGCAAGCTTCATTAATTATCGCAAACTTGAGGACTAAGATAATATAAAAGTCAAGAGTCATTAAATAATTTAAGCTGTTTTGTAGCTAATCCAAACAATAACAAATGAACTCATTTCTGCTACTTGTATCCTTTCATTACATTTCTACTTTAGTCTGAAATTTCTCCACATAGGAAAGAGGTCGAGTTAGTCATCTGCTGTTCATAGTTTCTTATCTACTCGCAATAACTTTTATTTACTTTGTAGTGCATTTTTCTCATTAGATCCCATAAAATGCACTGTTTTTAAGTTTTTAAGTATTTTTAATCAGTTCACATGAATAGTGAGCTTTAATTGTGAGGCACTTAAAGTGATTACTCCATTTGTCATCCGTGGAGGAGATCATTTTATCATTTTGTTGACAGATGAAATCCTCTGACTCTGACTCAGGAAATGTTTATACATGGTTCACAAATGCTGGCCGAACCCATCCCGGGGGCTCAGAGAAAACATGGGCAAATATTTGAAAAGCAGAAAAAGCTACAGTACACCCCCAGTGTTTTCATACAGGAGGGCAAAATGAATTTGGGAAATTCACTTCTTGCCTGGTGCATTCTGGGGAAGGCTATAGCACTGAGAAAGGTATAGAAAATCAATGAATGAAAAAAAGAAGAAATCCAGCAAGGACAGCGAAAATGGCTTTTGTGAAGAGGAAAGAAACAGTTACATATTAGAGTCACTCTTGGGGTGAAGTGATTTGGTTTTTATAAGTTTATAACGGTGCTAGACAAACATGAGACCATACATAGAAGATTATTTAAGACTTAGATTTACGAGATTGCACTCTGTCATCCGCAACGCATATTGAACTAAGAAGATTGATCGCTGCACCTCCAGAACTTCCGTAGAGAAAAACAGAGCTTGAACAGAGCCTGTGCTGCACATTTGTGTTAGATTGCAGAAAAAAGCGTTGCATATGAGAAGTGTGTATGATAACCTAGCAAATGATGAGAAACTACTTGAAATCTGTTAAGTATATTAATCTGAATTCAATAAATACATGTAACTTTTTGCACTGAATAACAACAAGTGAAAAGGAAAAGTAAGAAGATCCTTAAAGTAATTAGGATTCATCCTCTGGGAGCTACGAGTGTCCACAAAAATCAATCTGTAATCATCTGACATAAGCTATAGACCGATTGCTATTGTATCTCTCTGCAGCTACCAACCCGTCAGTGGAACTGGAATTCTCCTACGTTGGTGGCGATTATGTAACAGATGAGCATGTGATTGTCATTTTTAAATCTTGCACAGAGTTGCCAAAGAGCCAGACCTTTGCTTTAATCTGCTGGAGATCCCTGCTGTAATCATCTGCACACATCTGTTCTGAGCCAAGACCAGTGCGGAGAGACATGAATGCGGCTCACGTGGCTTTGTTAAACACCAGGTGCTCTTGAGCAAATCACCAGACCTTTTCTAGCATTCCTTCTCTAACTGGTCCTGACCTCTGACCCCAACTGTAGATGAGCAAGCTCAGGAGAATTCCCCTTCAGGAGTCCATACAATGCATTAATATTCCAGATCCGCCCCGGCCTTCCTGCACACCAACCTGTACTCTGCTGAGCTCAAGGAAAAAAAAAAGCTCACGTACGTGTGACCGAACACAACTCAACCAGTGTTTGCGAACCGCAGCGAGGGATTAAAAGGACTTAGAAAAAGATTACATTGTAAAGTCTGTGTCTGTGCTCAGAAGTAAACAGCGTCAGATGTGACTATTCGAAGAGCAAAAAATATATATATTTTTTTCTCTGTTTTTTTGGGTCAGTGATGGAACCTAAAAAAGTAAACTTCCACTCCAAACATGATCTCAAAACAGGCTCTCAGTGCAGCAGAGATTATTGCTGACCGGCTCCATCTGCTAATGACTGCGCTCAGCAGCTTGGTATTTTTAACTTTGACGCCATGGTGTGAAAACTTATTGATCTGCCTCTGACAGGAGCCGTGATTGATCTCGCCGTTTACAAGTGTACAACTCCGAAGATGACATTCACAGTTTGCTGATAATTTGCAGCTTTTGTGAAGATGTGTGGGAGGTCGGCGGAGCATCTTTCACAGCTTCGCCCGAACTTGCAGGCATGAAAGGACAGATGGATGCCGTCGTCGCGTGTTTCGTTTGCTGGCGTGGAGACGCGAGTGGGTCAGAGAGGAATACTGGATCTGATTTAAGTTCAGATTAAATAAGCACAGTCGTGAGTTTAAAGCATCGATTTTCTCAGGATCTCTCAGACAGGCCAGTTAAAGTATGCAAGAATCAAATTCAAATTTCAAATGAGAAAATTGTAATTACTGTTGTTTTTAAATGTCAGAATCTCTCAGAGGCTGTCAAAGGTTTATTGTTCTGATGTCCTTCTGAATTACTGCAACACTCCCGCTCCCACCAGTCTTTATTTTGGTTTAATCAAACCCCACCCTGCTGGTCTTTCTCCCATAATCTGAACAAAAAGAGCAGAGCTGTGGTCATTATGTGTCGTGAATCACTTTTCCTGCCTGATTTACAAACTCCACGGGCATCAAAACCCATTTTCCAACCAGCAGTGATCCGTTCTCCTTTTTGTTTTTCCTTTTCATAAATCATTTCACCAGAAACGCACAGTAATAGAGGTCATCGCCGTGATGCCTGGTAATGAATCAACTCTTCGTATTTGTGTGTTGTGTTTACCTTTAGTGTTTTCACTCGATAACATGAAGCAGAGATGGAAAATGTGTAGGTTCAGATGTGAGAGCTGCTATTTCTGGCTCGAGGTTTTCCCTGCTGGATTCGTACAATAAATGTGGGAAACTGAACGCGTTGTTCTGTTGTGAGAATTATGAGACTTCCACCCAACACAGAAAGGCATTTTGGCATCGCTGGAAAAAACAAAAAGTGTGGCAATAATCTCCCATCCCTGAGGTCAAAGGGATAAATTGTTTCTCCAAACTGTATCAGTCTGAGCTGCTGAGTCAAAGGCTGCTTTGTCACGATGCGGACTAAATCAACCGTGTTGCTGCCAACCTTCTGTTGTTTTAGATATGTAATGGAAAGTAATAAGAAAAAAGACCTCCTTTGATTCGAATTCTTAAACAAGCAATGTGTCTGCCAAGTACTGACCATTTATAGTTAATTATCTACTTTCAGATTAAACCAGTAAATCAATTTTAAATAACACGCAGTGTTCTTCCCTTTGTTGCACACAGCTGCACATGAATACAATGCAAGGGGGTAGACAGCGTGCACACAACATTTTTGAAGTTGTGTTGATTGTCATGTCGTGAATGAATGTTTTTTTGTTGTTGTTATTTTTGCTTACTTTTGGTCTCCTCCAGCTCCTGAGAGAAAGATTTGTCCCATTCAGGTTATAAATCTTCAGAAGTTCTCCTAATATTTTCATCCAAACTTTGACCTTTCACTGGATGTAACCAAGCCCCCTTTGTGCTTAAAGTGATCTGTAACTACATTACTGTCACATCAACAAAAACAAGAACAAATATTTTCTCTATATATTTAATTTGTTTTGTTTTATACAACATTGTACTTTGAGGTTTGCAGTGCAGTAAACATCAGTGCAAAGTGAAGAGTTTTGTGACTTTCCACACAAAAACGCATTTTTAAATTTTAAGTGCCATTCTGTTTTATTATGTTTTATCTGGCTGTTGTACGTTTCATTTCCTTCATTTTTCATAGCCTAGTAAAATTCTTTTCACCACCACATTTCCAGTGATTCTTTTCTTGCAAACATGCGTGATGTGATGCAGATTCTAAGATTTTAGACACATAGCCCGCTAACACCACCAATAAAATTCGAAGATCTCGGCCTGCATGCACTGCATTATCCCGGCAATTTGCGTGTGTTCAGGTGTTAATGGAGAAAATCCAAAGTAAGTATTAAGGCTTGGTCTGTTTTACACTGCTGGTACTGCAGCTGAGGAAGCACGGGTTAGAATATTCAGCCATTAAAATCAGTTTTGCTTTGCTTTGGGCAAAGACTGTGATTATGAGGTTCTCTTCTTCAGGCGATGTGACAGCATCACAGCTGTATGCACTTCTTGAGAGTCATGTTTAAATGTATACGTTTCAGAGCTCTAATGTGCAGCTATCACTGAGAGCACACCCAGCAATAAAATTCACGCAAGATTAGTTTTCTGCAGCACTGGTCTCTTGTCTTATTTTAGCAACCCCTGTTTGCCATTTTGCCTTCATATTTTTCCTATTCTTCATATCCCCCCCAGCCCTCTGATAATATTCTGTCTGCCTTAAGTAGGCGGCACTAAGACACTTCCTTTTATGTGACCAAAGAGCCTGAAGCAGAAAGCCGGAGTTAACTGTGGCGGAGGCGTGGCCCCGGGCGCAGCTGCAGGGGAGGAGTGGAGCGGAAGGCTCATCAGGGCGGCGCTGCGAGGCCGGTAAGAACAGCTGATGTTGTTTATGGACTGATGATGGTTTCCCTCCCCTGTGTTATAGTGAGACGGAGAGGAGCGGGAGAGGGAGAAAGAGACACACATAAGCTGGGATGGACAGCTGTCATTCTGTGCGATAGTATCAGTGTGTGAAAGTGTAAATAAATGTGGAACTTGGCGATAAAGACCTGTGTGTGCGTGTACCTGTGCCTAGTATATTCCACATTAACAAAGAAAGCCAATAAGTACTGTGCTGATACCCGTTATCTCTATCTGGGGTCTTAGGTTTGGTTTTGTCCTGGCAGTTAATGACAAAAAAGCCAAGCTATGTTGAACTCACTTCAAAGTAAATCCTCCTGATAGAGGCATCAAGTCAAACATGCTTCTTTGTGAAATTCATATTCTTCTTCTTTTTTTAAATTCAGAGAAACTGATTGTCCTTGTTTGGAAAAAAGTGGACCCAAGGACCAGATTCGAGCAATAGTTGGGTGAGGAAAGTGTTTGTTGACAGAGAGTGAACAGTTTTCAGGTAGTAGGTTGGAGGTGCACCACTGCTGGTTCACACACAGAAGCTCTGCCAGTAGATAATAAGTTAGAGTCCAAATAGAGAGTACTGTTTGCAGAGAGGAACTTGATTGTTTGTGACAGTTCTGCTTCAGTTGTTTAAGAGCAAAGACTTATTGCACCAATAAACCTTCCACGTTGCATCGTGCCCCGCCATAATATCATGACGCAGTCATTTCTATTTATGCCTTCCTTTAAAGCACAGGAAGCTGCTGCAGTATTCTCCTGAATGATTGGTGTCACCGCTTGAGATGTTTTCCACAAAGTCTTAAGTTTTCAAACAGTTGCAACATCTTCCTCTGTATAATCTGTGTATCTCTGAGCTGGAACATCATTAAAATGGCAGTAAAATACGAGACAGTTGTACTGTTGTGTAGCTGGTTAGAAAAAACCAGAGGTGCATGACTGGCTGAAGTGCCACAAATAAAGTTGTGCATGCCGTAACATGTGACGTCAAACTCGGATGTGCACGATGTTAGCAGCTCGGGGTAACAAATATGTTGGTAGAGGTGACAGGCAGAGTAAGTCCTTTCTTAGGTGATAAAGCAAATAAATTAGGGTGGATGATTCCACAGGAAACAGGTGAATGTGTTTCGAAGGTGGTGATGTTTCAAAGGGAGCATGGAGCAGGCAACTAGAAGAGGCAAAGAGAGACTCCATTAATACGGGCGGAAGATTGCAAGCAACAGATAACAGAAGTAGCCTAATGGTCACCACAATGGCACAAAAATATGGCAGACAACTGTTGCAACTTCCAGGCTTAATATATATTATACTCAATTATCACATGTAGAGCAGATGCTGGAAGAACAGCGTGGTGCCAAAAAGCAACATTTGGTATTTTTGGAACAACCTGCATGTGCAAAAAAAAATCCAGGTTCAATTATTATTGCAAGAAATATAAAATCATCGTTCTGTATTTCTACTGATCTGACCTGGGTAATATACTAGGAAGGAAATGATGCTGCATTGTTTGATGAAAATGATCAACCTACAGAGAGCCAAATTCAAAGAGACCTTGAAAATCAAAGTGATCAAACAATGCAGGAGGCTAGTCCACTTTGCCTAAATTTCATTGAAGTGACTCAAAATATTACTCAGTAGTTTGTATTGCTACCATGTGCTGATATTTATGCCTGATAACGTCTTACTCTGATTGAGATGACGGGTCTCGTCCTCCCAGATATGGACCAGAGCATCAATGTGCTCCTGGATAGTCTGAGGTGCAACCTGGCAAACCAGAAAGATGATGTCCCAGCTTGTGCTCTATTGGGTTTAGCAAGCATGGGGACCAATGGTATCAATTCTTTCACCCTTCAGGAACTACCTGCATGCACAAGGAGGAACCCAGGGCCCACCTCACCAGCATAGGGTCTGACATTGGGTCTAAGGTGTCATTGCTTAGCGTGTAGAGGCCTGTGCGTCCCTCCATGTATGTGCCTCCCCATCGCTGACTTA
This sequence comes from Rhamphochromis sp. 'chilingali', assembly GCF_963969265.1. Lineage (NCBI taxonomy): Eukaryota > Metazoa > Chordata > Actinopteri > Cichliformes > Cichlidae > Rhamphochromis > Rhamphochromis sp. 'chilingali'. The sequence continues at coordinate 13,535,350 of NC_137945.1, read as the reverse complement.
CCACCAAACTGGTCTTGCTGAATGATGTTGCAGGCAGCACAATGTTCTCCACAGAGACTCCGGGGGCTTTCGCGTCTGCCACATGTGCTCAGGGTGAACCTGCTCTCATCTGTGAAAAGAATATTGCAGGTAATGGACCTGCCAATTCTGGTATTCTATGGCAAATGCCAGTCGGCTCCATGGTGCTGGGCATCAAGCACGGTGCCAAACAGAGGATGTTGAAACTCTAGTTGGCCACACATATGGAGTCATCGTTGTTGGGGTTACTGATTGCTTGGTCAGAGATATTCACACCAGTGCCCTGCTGGAGGATATTTTATAGCAATAGCAGTGCTCATCCTGTTCTTTCTTGCACAAAGGAGCAGATACCAGTCCTGCTCATGGGTTAAGGACCTTCTACTGCCCTGTCCAGCTCGCCTAAAATAACAGCTTGTCTCCATGCTACTGAGACAGAAAACCTTCTGGCAATGGCACGTATTCATGTGATTACCTCTGCAACAACTGTGAGGTTCAGGTATCACCTCATGATATCAGTAGTGACTCTGACCCAATCCAAATACATTATACAATACGTTACATAATTTCCTTAGGGATTAATAAAGTATTCAGATTCTGATTCTGAAATACAAAACTAGTGAGAAAGCAGTCAGAAAAGATGAGAAGGGACCTCCGCCTGTAAAACCATTCCTTTGGGGGAAGGGGTAATTTTCGTTGCAACACTATAAATATGATAATGGTATCTTCAATAGTATTTGGCCCCAAAGAAACCACACACACTCCTTTTTGATTCTATTCTATCTATTTAAATTCTTTGTATTATATTCCTCTGTTCAGCACTTTGGGCAACACTTGATGTCTTTTAAATGTGCTATATAAATAAAGATGACTTGACTTGATTCATAAAGATTGCGTGGGTGATCGATGTGGCCAACACTTAGAAGAAAGAGAAAAAAATTGTAGGCAATACAGAAAAAAGAAAATCTATTTTTGTGTGAATGATAATGTGTAAGTTAATTGGCCCAGCTTCATTATCAATCTCCCACACAAGCAAATATGTGATCATAACAAATAATCCCCCTGAAGCTGCTTCGTATTGCAGATGTTTGCATGATTCACTTTGAGGTGTGGAGCCAGAGGGGCTCACTGTTTTTGATCTATGACTCAGGGGAACAGCTGATCATCTTCAGAAATGCTGAATGTGCACTGTGAGTGAGCGGGACATTTACAATCAATGGCCGGGGGATTGGAAGGCACGCTGGCGGTCCTCTACATCAAGGTAAGAGAGAAAAAGATGGGGGCAAAGTTGGAAAATTTAGGTGATGATGAAGTGAAAATATTGGACAAAGAGGCAAAAGTGATGGAAGATTTCGACAGAAGCTAAAATGATGAGATGGGTGAGGACTTTTACTCAGTAAATCCTTATGTACAGTGTAATAACTTAGTATAATCCATAATAACTTCACTTAAATGAGACAGTTGCTATTTAACCACAAAACACTGTAAATACGATCAACTCTAATGTTTTTAGATTTAAGCCTGTCGTCACAGAAAATGCATCTTTGCATTAAATGATGAAAAGCATCATGTTTGTGTAATTCAGCATAACTGCAGATTGAAAAAACTGATGCAAAGAAGTGATGATGCTGATTTCAAAAGCTTCTGCAGATTGATACACTCTCCCATCGGGCTTGTACTTGAAATCTGCTTTCCATATATAAATCTTAACATACTAGAAATGAAAATGGACATAGAAATACAAAATAAAAGCAAAATGACAAATAAAGAAAACAAATCAATTAAGCAGCTCCTGAGAAACTGAACCAGCAGGTGTTTCAACTGATTAGATCCCAGAAAAATAAATGAAGTACAAAAAAAGACAAACATATTCTGAAAGAAATACACAACTTTTTATCCAAATACAACTTTCTGCATAAATACAGTGAGCATAAATGAAAGCTAAAGTTTGTCTGATAATCTTCTCATGTATTATTTTTTTCTTTCCCAGAAACTGTGAAAACTGTTTGCTGTTATTTTAACTGCAGTTCTGTCCTCTAATCATCTGTGACTTTCAGTAGGGTTGCAGTCATAGCTGGACATCTCTTTAGGAGCCAGCTTATTTTGTGCTGCCCACATGTTCTGTGTCACTTCATGACATCTTTGTCATTTTTGTGTAAAATTATAAAATAATGATAAAAGCAAAAAAATATATATCAAGGCAAAAGAATTCTGAAAATTGCCCTCCACCCATTTCCCCCAGCTATATAGTCCTTGAATTTCTTTTATATGTGGTAGTTTCCATCATTCTCTTAGAAATCTGCATAGCTCCTGACTATGTGGTGAAATTTGAAATTTTCCCCATTGAGCGTAATAACAGCCTTTCCTGCTTTCTTCACAGCCACTGGATAAAAGCCAAACTTTAGAAAAGTGCCTGTCCAGCAGGGCCGACTTTTCAATACTTGAGCCATTTATAATGCAGGACATTGTCTCAGTATGTGGCAGTCCCAAAGAGTAGGACACCTGGTCCCCCGAAGGCTATTCTTTCATCACCATAACTGAGTTTTGTCCAAATCCATGAAATTCAACTTTTGATGTAGCTCCTGGTTTCTAAGCAGTCTTCAGCCATGTTTAGCCTATGAACACCTGCTTTAAGGCTTATGGATATTGAGGTTTCTCATGTGTTGTCCACCACATTGGACTTGATACATCCACCCAGTACCTTGTTGGGAATTAACATGTTTTCTCTAACTGGTTGGCAGAGGTTTCTGGAGTTTTTTGGTTCTTTTTGGGTAAAATCAGAGTCACAGAAGGCGCTGCACCAAAAACCTCCCATAGTGTTTACTTTTCTAGTAGATTGGAATTGGATGCACAATTCAAAAAAGCATAAATGTAAACTGGAAATGGACAAGCACTGCAGTGAGCATGTTTCAAAGGGCACAACCTTTACTTTGAAGGTGGATGGCCTCCAGTTTTCTGGCTTGTGTTGTTATTTTCACAGTTTCACTAAAGTTTGGAGAGTCGCACCTGCCATCAGTTTCCATCAACCACAACAGGTCACATGGGGGATCTTTGCATCCATTGTTTTTCCACTTACCAATGATGATCATTATTAGAGGCAAAAGGAAAGATTTTCCAGGGTGTGCTAATTGGCTATTGACTTCTCAGTCTTACATCATTAGCCAATGAGAGCACAGTATCACAGTCGGATCCACTTCTTATTTTTCACATCCAGTTTGAAAGCAGGAAAAGATAAAGAACAAAAGATAAGAGAAAATTGAAAAAAACAAAACAAAACAAAACAGAGGCATCGCCCCCTGCTGGCCATTAGTAAGAAATATACAAAAAGGGCACTGCTATTTTGCCTTAGCTTTTCTGAGTCAATGGAAACATTTGTTTTTACATACAGTGTATGCAACAAACACGTGAAATGAACCACTTACACGTAGGTACAGAGGTACAGAGGTGCTTCAAACTCTATATTCAACATAGAATTTTTTAAAATGCCAGTAAAATGTATATTTTCTCACGTTTCTTTCATTAATTTTGATCAAATTTAGCTCTTATTTATGATTAATTCCAAACTGTTAGTCATGAACATCCACCACAGACAGTGTCTTAGATCATTCAGATAAAGGTCTCCTGAATCCTCTCATTTATCTCTCCTATCTTCGCATCGAGATGAGCAACACTGACCTGATACCAAGATAATACGCTTCTGTATATAAAACAATCAGACTGGAGACAGATCACAAACCTACTGGAGCCTGATATTACATAAAGAAAACAGCCACGCTCTGTAGAAATTCGACTGTCTCACGGCATCAGAAGTCATCCGTCTACTGATTTGCCCTCCGGCCTTAAAACATGCTTGGCATCAGTGGGTTGTACAGAGGCTCCCTACTGTGTGTTTTATACACACACACACAGAGGCAGGCACGTAGTATAGGTCCACACAACCTTGACACATACTTTTAGATATGAGGCGAATCTATTCTGCAACCAGTACACAGTGAGAGCTCTCCTAACCGCCTCTGCATGTCAGCTGTGGTACTCTGGCGCTTCTCCTCACGATCCTCCACTAACCGTCACCTAGGGAACCTCTAGCTTTGTGATGGATGCCTACGACTTAATGAGAAGTGAAAGCCGTCAATAGACACGATCGATACATGTCTCAGCATCATCACTTTACTGGCAGATTTGTACCCAATTATATATGCACACATCTTTCAGAAGACGTCATCTTGAATTCTGTGAAAAATTGCAGTTTCTGACTATTTGAGGACAATTGAGACTTTCTTTTCTCCTTCTTTTCCGTTTCAATTACTGGGCCAGTAATTTATTTTATTTTTTACGATAACAATTAACATCCTGCAGGCGGTGTGGCTGAACGTGCACCAGGCAGCACATGCATCACAGGCAGTTTGATGTATTAAGTCGTCTGCTAACGATCAGAAACATTAAAAAAACGAGTAAATTACTACAACTGACCTTAAAATGAAATGTATATAGGAAACATTTTCACATACTTGACATGTGAATATGAATAAATCAAATGTCTGACTTTTTTGGCATTTCCCTCATAAAAATTTTACAAACCACCATTTGCAAATATTTAATTTTGGGACATATATTAATAGGACATTTTCTGTTCCTCTTATGACACATTCATTATCGTTCCTGTAATAGTTGTAACTTTCTGCATATTTTTTGTTTTAACAGCTGGGTGTCACTAGCACACTCAGTGCTGGGTTTAATAGCACTATTAGCTGTATCCAGTGGTGCAGTTGGGGTTGTGACCATGTTTTAGGATAGCTTTGAATGAAATGTAGCTGCAAGCAATTGTATTTTATCCTCAACAATTCATAAATGATGATTTGTGGCATCAATATGAGACTGTGAACAACACCCACTCACAGGAGAGCAACAATTTAACATAATATTAATGTAATAAATGCTCCCTTTTTTCTTAAGTGGTAATGTCTTTTAAAAATTAATGCATGAAAAAAAGAATCACAGCTGTGCTTTTGGAGATACAGTCATGCTAACATTTGGCATCAGGTGTGCATGTGTTCTACATTTGAGCTTAGGGAATTGTGCAGGTGATGGCATATTTCGAACAGATGGCTAAAATAAAGTGAAAGCACTCTTTGTCTCTAATCTGTGAAGATACATTTGAGAAAATATTAAATGTATTGCTTTATAATGATAGTGAATAAACTGGAAGCATGATCATGACTAGCCATTTTCCCTTCATAGACATAAATACTAGGGGTGCAACGATACACAAAATTCACGGTTCGGTTCGATACTTTGGTGTCACGGTTCGATATTTTTCGATACAAAAAAAATGTTCATGCATTTTTAATTTGTCATTTATTAAAATTATAAATATATATTTTAACTCAAAAGTACAGTTTTTAAATTTAATGTTGCTGAAACAAAAGTAATATATCTCAGGGGTCTCAAAATCCCTGGTAGCCCTTCGGGCAGGGACTCTTCAGTTTTTGGTAGCCCAAAATAAATGTAAGTAGCCCGAATAAAAAAGAGAGCAATTTTTTGATTGATGTTTTGTTTCCTTTACAGTATTATACATTAAAGTATAATATTGTAAAGGAAACAAAACATTAATCAAAAAATTGTTGAAAAACAAATTACAACATTGCATAAAAATTACAATCATCAACTCAAATACTTGGTTCTAATTGAACAGAAATTTCTATGAACTTGTAAGAACTGTGTAGGACATGAATCAGTCTGTGTCAGATCCTGAATTTGAAATTTCCACTGAAGTCACGGGTAAGAGACAAGTGGAACCAAGATCTAGGCCATTTGCTTTTTAAAGTTTGCAAAGACTGCTAAATTTTGCCAGTGGTAGTTCACTCTTTGCAACATAGTACGCTGTTCTAAACAGATTTTTCAGGTTTATTTTTAGTATGTTATTTGCAATTGGTGTTTGTTCTGGGAAAGATATTGCAGACTGAGCAATAATGCATTTCTTGCATTTCTCATGGGTTCTAATGGGGCCTTTCTTAAAATGACTGGTCCCAGTAACAAAGGCGCTTGTCGACTCAGAAATCGAGAGAAAACCAACAACACACCCGGCAGAACATTATGTTATTTACATGGGTGCACATAAGTGGTCCGCATGTGCGCATTCGCTGTCAAAATAAAAGACGCGCACCAGATAAGAAGTTGCAATGCGCGTTTGCGTCCATATAAAAAGCACTGTTTTTGTCTGCTAGAGTGGGATTTTCACGGCACATTCCGCACCACATCTCTGTGCGTTCATCATTTGTTTGAAGCCAGCTCACCTCCTGCAACCACTTTTCCGAGAATACGCGCTTCTTTTGTGGTTCGGACTCCTTCTGACAATTGTTTGGAGGTGGAGGAACACCAAAGTAATTGCTTAAAGGAGCTTCTTCGACATCTTTAAGAGTTCTAAACAAATGTTTGTCCTCCTCCAGAAAATCTTATGTATGCAAACACGCGTTGCAACTTCATATCTTGTGCGTGGTTTTTTTTTTTTTTTTGACAGCGAATGCACACCTGCGGACCACTTATGTGCAGCCCTGGTTATATAGCTCCTCATATCGCAGCCACAGAAATTCTTTTGTCCATGAAACCATAAAGCTGCACTTTCGTTTTGCCTTATAGTCTGATTTGTCATAACTTTTCCGTTTTGTGGTAAGCTTTTCTTTGGCTGTTACTTCTTCACCCTGACCTGTCTTATTTGGCTCAGCAGAACTAAAATATATATCCTGCTGCTTTTACACGCACACACACATAACGGTCAGCGATTCTCTGCGCGATCAACCTCTCACATGTTTAAGCTTGCTGCAGGAGATTTCACTTGTCATGTTTGCATAGTAAACTAACGATTAACAAGACGATGTCAGAGGAATTGGTGCGCAAATTATCATCACTCACCAATCAGTGCTGTCGCTCTCTATACACAGTTCGCGCGATTGCAAAGTGAAAGCAAAAAACAAGCGCAAATTCAAACGGGATTTCAATATGTCACATATTGACAGTGGCTCACCGATGCCAATGACATAATTACCCAGCTACATTTCCGAAAGAATGCAAAAGCATTGACATATATTTTTCCTTCCTACAATAGCCCGACGGGCAGGGCAGAGATAGATTTTGCGAGCCCTGTATCTGATTGAGGAATCACTCATCTTTGGAAAAGAGAGTTTATTACAGAGAAATGGCTCTTTCCAAAATAAAAGCTATACTATACGCTTCTTCTGGGCTATATTCTCAGCAGCATATTGTAGCAGGTCAGGGCTGTTTGGGGTTCTGTTTGTACAGTTATGTTTTGTTTACGTTGCCATAGTGACGGGTGACGCCCTCTCGCTGCGACGGTGTGTCCTTCCGGGGTCAGAGGGCGCCCTGTGTGTTGTTGTTGCTGTGCGGTTGCCGCGCTGAGCAGTTAGCTAGCGGCAGTGTTCTTCTGCAGATGTCAATAAATGGCTGTGCTCCCTGGCTAGCTCACGGGAAGCAAGACCAAACGACACCTCCGTCTCCTCCTTGTCTGAGCTCGCCACAATATTAAACATATCAGGTCCCCATAAGGAGAATCATGTGCTAACGGCTGTCTAAATGACTCGGGTAAAGTTTGTCGCATGCATGCTTGTTGTTTTTGTCTGCTTCCACTTGTCTTTGTACTAGGATGATGTCGGCGTAAATGTGCAGTCATATTCGTTGTGTTCCCACTAGTGCTGTCAGCGTTAATCTCGTTGAAATGACCTTAACGCCACAACACGGCAAATCTCCGTTAACGAGCTACCCCTGATTGCCCCGTGCGTGGGGCTAGACGGCCAACACGTTAACGAAATAACTGCGCTAACACACTAGTTCCCACCCATGTAATTGAGCATTGCGTGGCACGTCCAACATACTGTTTTACTTTAGTCCATGACACGCTTACCTTCAGGGTCATACGTCACATGAAAACCAAAATAATTCCAAACGCCAGATCTGAATGAGGGTGGGGGAGGTTCAATTTGCCATGTTGCAAGTAGAGCTTAACTTCTGTCTTGCTAGCTTGCCCTGCACTCTTCCGTCTGACAATGCTGTCTGTGTTAAGCGCTCAGTGGATCTGCGCTCGACAGTGCAGCCTAGGCGGAGTAGTCGAACGCAGATTCACTGAGTGCTCAACACAGACAGCATCGTCAGAAGGAAAGTTGATAAAATAAATTAAATATTTTGTATTGTTCGATACATATGCGTACCGAACCGAAAGCACTGTATCGAACGGTTCAATATCGATACGAATATCGTTGCACCCCTAATAAATACATGCAGAGGGGGGAAAAAAAGAAAAGTTTTCCACGAAGGATATCACTAATTACAGCTGGCTCCTGTGCTGTGATCTGTAAAATTGATTTCTGCTACTAATTTGCAAAGCTATTAATGATTTAGTAGTTACCTGCTGCTCTTTTTATACACCAGCAAGGTAACTCATCTTGTATCGGAGGATTAAATACACAAGGAAGAAGCAAGGAAACATTTGTTTTAATATGTTTAATATGTAGCTTCGGTTTTATATTTTATGCGGTTTTCTTCTCAGTTGTTTTGTCATTTTTATTTTTTAATAATGTTTATTTAAATCTAGAGAAAGTATATGAGAAGGTGACAGAAAAAAAAAGAGTGTGGTAGTGCACGAGGAAGGTAGGAAAGGAAGAGAAAGGCATGAGGATGGTGCAGAACATGAGGACAGTGAGACATTGCTGCAGCTGGAGTGAATGAGAGGTTTGAGGGCTGTGAGCTCCTTGTTTGCAGTGGTGATGGACAGCTTGACAGATGAGTTCAGGCAGGAGTCTCGGTGGACCATGATGTTTGGATATGACATTGCGATCTGTAGCAAGAACAGGAAGCAGGTGGAAGAGAGTCTGGACTGGTGGAGGTATATGTCGGAGAGAAGAGGAATGAACGTGAGTACGGGAGGGGGGAGATGTAGAGAAGCTGTTGATCTCATGGTACCTGGATGCTGGACCCAGGGCTTTGAGTTTTGGGAGTTCATGATTCCTTTTTTTCCTGACAGTGCTTCTTGTTTGAGTTTTTGCTTCTTTTTAAGTCACCAGTGTTTTTTTTTAGATTCTTTGTTTTTCATTTATTGTACCTCTCCAGTGACCCTTGCATGTACTGTATTTAGCCTGTCATTTGAGTCTTGCATTCTCTGTGTTAGTTACTTAGTTTTAGTTACAGATGACTCTGAGGCTTTTACTTGTGTTTCCGTTCTGTTATGGCACATCTCTGTTTGTCTTTTTGTCTTTCAGTGTTGTGTTCCTGTTGTTTTCCTGATGGGGCAGGGATAGCTCTGTAAGTACAGTCATTACCCCATGATTGGAAGGTCGGGTGTTCAAATCCACTGGACGGCTACCCTGAGAGCCCCCTGAGGTAGCGTCCCTACACACTGCCTCCTGGGTGCTGGATTGGTTGCTGCTCACTGCTTCAAGGTTCTTTATTTGTCACATGCATAGTTATACAAGTATAACACACAGTGAAATGTAGCCTGACACGCTCCTCGACATGTGCAAAAATTGGGGGGGGGCGTAGAGGAAGAACATATATACACACACATATATATATACACATATATATACATATATATATACACATATACATATATATATATATACACACATATATACACATATACACACATATATACACATATACACACATATATACACACATATATACACATATATATATATATATATATATATATATATATATATATATATATATATATATATATATATATATATATATATATACACACATACATATATATATATATTTTTTTTAGGGGTGCAACGATATTCGTATCGATATTGAACCGTTCGATACAGTGCTTTCGGTTCGGTACGCATATGTATCGAACAATACAACATTTGTAATTTATTTTATCAATTTTCCTTCTGACGATGCTGTCTGTGTTGAGCGCTCAGTGAATCTGTGTTCGACTACTCCGCCTAGGCTGCACTGTCGAGCGCAGATCCACTGAGCGCTCAACACAGACAGCATAGTCAGAAGGAAGAGCGCAGGGCAAGCTAGCGAGACAGAAGTTAAGCTCTACTTGCAACAGGCAAATTGAACCTCATTCAGATCTGGCGTTTGGAATTATTTTGGTTTTCATGTGACGTATGACCCTGAAGGTAAGCGAGTCATGGACTAAAGTAAAACAGTATGTTGGATGTGCCATGCAATGCTCAATTACATGGGTGTGAACTAGTGTGTTAGCGCAGTTAGCTCGTTAACGTGTTGGCCGTCTAGCCCCATGCACGGAGTGATCGGCGGTAGCTCGTTAACGGAGATTTGCCGTGTTGTGGCGTTAAGGTCATTTCAACGAGATTAACCTGAAAGCACTAGTGGGAACACAACGAATATGACTGCACATTTACGCCGACATCATCCTAGTGCAAAGACAAGTGGAAGCAGACAAAAAAAAGCAAGCATGCTACTAACTTTAGCCGAGTCATTTAGACAGCTGTTAGCACATGATTCTCCTTATGCTGCTAAGAATATAGCCCAGAAGAAGCGGATAGTATAGCTTTTATTTTGGAAAGAGCCATTTCGCTGTAATAAACTCTCTTTTCCAAAGATGAGTGATTCCTCAATCAGATACAGGGCTTGCAATATCGCTAGCCCGACGTCCTGGCTAGCGATATATGTCAATGCTTTTGCATTCTTTCAGAAATGTAGCTGGGTAATTATGTCATTGGCATCGGTGAGCCACTGTCAATATGTGACATATTGAAGTCGCGTTTGAATTTGCGCTTGTTTTTTTGCTTTCACTTTGCAATCGCGCGAACTGTGTATAGAGAGCGACAGCACTGATCTGTGAGTGATGATAATTTGTGCACCAATTCCTCTGACATCGTCTTATTAATCGTTAGCTTACTATGCAAACATGACAAGTGAAATCTCCCGCAGCTTACACATGTGAGAGGTTGATCGCGCAGAGAATCGCTGAGCTTATGTGAGTGAGCGTGTAAAAGCATTTCAGTTCTGCTGAGCCAAATAAGACAGGTCAGGGTGAAGAAGTGACAGCCAAAGAAAAGCTTACCACAAAACGGAGAAGTTATGACAAATCAGACTATAAGGCAAAAAGAAAGTGCAGCTTTATGGTTTCATGGACAAAAGAATTTCTGTGGCTGCGATATGATGAGCTAAATAACCAGGGCTGCACATAAGTGGTCCGCAGGTGCGCATTCGCTGTCAAAATAAAAAACACGCACAAGGGTTAGGGTTAAATTTAAAAACTGTACTTTTGAGTTAAAATATATATTTATAATTTTAATAAATGACAAATTAAAAATGCATGAACATTTTTTTGTATCGAAAAAAATATCGAACCGAACCGTGAATTTTGTGTATCGTTGCACCCCTAATACATACATACATACATACATACATACATACATACATACATACATACATACATACATACATACATACATACGGTGAATGTGCAGTAGTAGCAGCAGCAAGCAGGTGAATTCTGTACATTAATATGAATAGACATCTGACTATTTTACAGGATAGACAATATAAACATATTTAAAATTAAAGGAATTCAAAATGTACATTGTGCCTTGGTTTAGTGTCTGGAAGAGAGTCCTGTCTCAGTCAATTATAGATGATGTGAGAAGGCGGGTGTGTGTGTTTAGGGCCCGGATGGCTTGGGGATAGAAGCTCCTCTTGAGTCTCTCTGTCCTTGCCCGGAAGATGCGGAACCTTCTACCAGATTGCAGAAGTTGGAACAGTTTGTTGCCAGGATGGGACGGGTCCTTCAGTATCTGCGCTGCTCTAGTCCGGCATCTCCTGGTGTAGGTGTCCTGAAGTGGGGGGAGAGTAATCCTGCAGCAGCGTTCTGCTGTACGGATCACTCTCTGGAGAGCTTTTTGGTCCTTCACACAGCTGTGCCCAAACCACGATGTCATGTTCTGTGTGAGGATGCTCTCCACAGCGCCTGTATAGAAAATCCTGAGGATCTCTGGAGAGACCCTGAACTTCCTCAGTTGTCGTAGGTGATACAGGCGCTGCCTAGCCTTTTTGGTCTGGACCTGAATGTGGGCAGCCCATGTCAGGTCTGAGGAGATGTGGACACCAAGATACTTGAAGGACTGCACCCTCTCCACTGGAGCTCCATTGATGATAATGGGCTTGTGCTGCCCCTTTAAGGCAGGCATGATCATTTGGGTGTGTGTTTTTTGTACCAGCAGACTTGCCATAGTACCTCACCAGTGAAAAACAGTCCTTTAGACAAACTGTCGTCTGTTCCACTTTTTGTTCACTTTTTCTTGCTGAGTCTGAGAGAGCACATGCCTGTAAGTAGTTGCTATCTGTTTTGTAAGCTTTCCCGCGATAGTTTTGTGTAGCAGTTTAGAGGTTTGTGTGGAAAACTTTCTTTTGTGAGGAAAAACGGCCGCGATGCTAACACGTTAGCCCGTCTATGGGATTTCCCATGTAATGTTAGCATTAAGCTAATCGCTAAATGCGTGAGCCTGATAACCAGTGAAAGGGTTTGGATAAGTTTGTGTTTATGTGTTATATACATTGTAGTGCATGGCTTAATGTTTGATGTTGTAAAGAGAATGCAATTACAGCAGAAATGTAATATTTTATTTTTGTTTCTGTACCAGTTTTACAGTGCTTCAACAGTAAACATCTAAAACGTATCTGCTGACTCCTGGATGTTTATTGTGGACCTGTTAGCTATCTGCCAAGCTAGAAACCAGCTTTACACCCTAGTGAGGGCAGAATAGGGCTTGTAGTCTCTGTGCTGACTCCTTCTGAAGTCCACCACGTTCAGCTGGAGGTGGTTGTCCTGGCACCATGATGCCAGATTCTTCACTTCATCCATGTAGGCCGCCTCATCGTTGTTGGAGATGGCACCCAACACCACTGTGTCGTCAGCAAACTTCACAATGGTGTTGGAGCCATGGGTGGCCACACAGTCTGAAGTGTAGAGGGAGTAGAGCAGTGGCCAGAGGACACATCCCTGAGGTGCTCCTGTGTTGATGGTGATGCTGTTGGAGAAGCACCTGCCCACCCTCACCACCTGAGTTCTGCCAGTGAGGAAGTCCAACACCCATGCACACAGACGGCTGTTAAGTCCCAGATCCCTGAGCTGTGTGAACAGTCTGCAGGGCACTATTGTGTTAAACGCTGAACTGTAATCAACAAACAGCATTCGCACATAGTTACCCTGTTTCTTGTCCACGTGGCTAAGAGTGGTGTGTAGGACGTGGGCGATGGCATCCTCTGTGGATCTGTTGGCGAACTGCAGCGGATCTGTGGTGTCTGGGATGGAGGAGGAGGAGATGATGTTCTTCAGCAGCCTCTCAAACACCTTCATTACTACCGAGGTCAGTGCAACTGGCCGGTAATCGTTCAGGGATGTGGGTTTGCTGTTCTTGGGCACAGGGATGATGGTGGATCTTTTGAAGCATGTGGGGACCACAGACTTCGCCAGGGACTCGTTGAAGATGTAAGTGAACACACCTGCTAGCTGGTCAGCACAGCAGACGGCCGGTGATGCCGTCAGGCCCCGCCGCTTTCCTTGTGTTCACTCTCCTCAATGCCGCTCGGACGTCATGCTCCACGATGCTGGTCACCGGTCTCTCGCTGATGACGTCACTGTCCTCGGTAGTCAGGCGGTAGATAGCATTAGTCCTTGTTTTGAAGCGAGCTCAGCACATCATGTAATTCGGACAAAGCCATACCTGTGTCCGCTTGGGGTGGGATGTAGACCACCGTGGCGATGACCGAGGTGAACTCACGGGGCAGATAGAAAGGGCGGCACTTAATGCTCAGGAACTCCAGCTGTGGCGAGCAGCCGCTGGAGAGAGTAGAAATGCTCCTGGCATCACACCACTTTCTGTTTACCATGAAACACACTCCTTCACCTTTGGTGAATGGGTTAAATGCAGAGAGTAATTTCCCTACAGGGGTTTAATAAAGTATACATTAGCTATTTCTTGTTTAAGTTTGCTAGCTGCGTCATCTTCTGTAGTTGTCTTGATTGTTGACAGCTGCTGACTTCTTCCCTCACTGCCTCAGTCTTCCTTTGTCCTTTCCCATGTTAGCTGTGTGTTTCCAAGCCATGTATTCCTGGGAAATTTTCTTTTCTCCTTGTGTATTCTTGTTAGAAAGCCCACTGTTTACATGTTGTTCACTTGGCTAAAGTGCTGTGGTTCGTTTATTGATAGTATTTCACTATAGAAATTGATGTGTCCTAGATCACTGAACTCATCATGTCAACCTGTGTTTTCTTGGTTTATTGTTGTGTGTGAATGCCAGAAGAAAACCACTTTGTGAATAAACACAGAGTGGAGCTGATCCAGAGAGTGAGCAACTTTGGGCCGATTCTGGATGAACTCCTGAAAGAAAAAGTTATCCTGCAGGAACGTTGTGACAGAATCAGAGCTCTGCAGATCTCTCAGGAAAAGATGAGGGAACTCTACAACAAAAGATGTCTTCTACGAAATCCTTCAGACACACGAGAGACAACTTGTTAATGACCTCTGCTGAAAGACTTTTGTGGTGAAATCCGTTTAGTGTTCTAAAGTTAAAGTATTTACAAAAGGGAAATGCTTACATTATGACTCTGTGGGTGTCTGATATAAACATAAGACAAATATGACTTTTTAAAAATGCTTAAATATGAAAGCTGACAGATTTATAATGCTGGTTATTATTTGTACCTGGTGACATCACACAGCTGAATAAATCAACCAAACTTGGAATCTGTCTTTGGATTTTAGCCTTTGTGACTCTGCATTAAATGTATACTTTACGTTTTGATTGTTATATTATGATGTTTATGGAAGATGAAATGCTAAAAAAGAGAAACAATTACTGTCAGTCAAACAGCAGGAGAAAAGTCCAGCATTTTGGAAAATCCTGCGCCCATCACGGCGTTCCCCCGATTTTCCATCCATCATAATTACTCTGCCCAGTAGAAGCCACCCACAAAGAAATGTAGAGATTAGTTATATTAAGCAACATGTCTAGCATGCATACAAATGAATAGTTTTCTACATTTGTATTACTGCTCACAGAAAATAATTCATGTAAACGTACTTATTCACAATTTATCAGTGGAAATGGATAAATCTCTTCATGTCACTGCTAGTAAAATAGGTCTCATGAGTACACTATTTCTATGTGTAAATTAATACAATATTTTAATAAAATGTGTTTCATTATGAAACCTAATAATACAATTAGTGAAGTCTTTTGTATTAAACTAGTTCCGCATGTCAAGTTCCTCATAAAAATGGAGGCCAGACGATTTGATATACTATTTTATGGTATGATTAAATCTATTAAAAACAGTTTCTCACTGGAACAACACAACAGTACTAGTTGACCCACCACCGAACGTGCCATGACTGGCAAGCCTCTACACTTTACGTAATAAGGCCAAAATGATGTTGTGGAGAGAAACTCAGTGATTCCCTGTTGAGCAGGAACTTGGTGAAAGTGAGGAGGAAAGTTCTTATTTAGAAAGCAGAAACCTCTGACTGATCCAGACTCTGGGGGAGGATGCCTGTCTGCTACAAACGATTGGGGTGAGACGAGGGCAGAGAGAGAGAAAAGATGACACAAAAGGTGTGTGTGTGTGTGTGTGTGTGTGTGTGTGTGTGTGTGTGTGTGTGTGTGTGTGTGTGTGTGTGTGTGTAAGGCCACCAACCTGAGATCAGAAACATACTGCCTCAGAGCCAGAGACACCTGCAGAGAGGTAGGGGAGTGAAATATCACACTTTAAGCATAACATAGAGGGTGTCTGCGAGCTGCATCTACAGAAGAGCCTGACAGCTGAAGGCTCTGCCTCCCAATGCACTTGTGGAAACTTTAGGAACAACAAGTACACCTGTTCCAGTTTTAGAAAAAGAACAAGTGGACTCAGCACACAGACGGTGTCACGAGTTATAAAGATTGTACAGCGTTACTGTCAGGTGAGAATTTAGAGGGAAGGGAAAATGACTGATTACTCTCCAGGTAAGAGCCCCTATGCCTGCAGATGGGGAGTCTGCAGGCAGGAAAGGCTTTCAGGTAGGAGTCCTTTTCCCATTTTCTTTCCATGAGATCACTAAAAAGCATCTGGTAAGCTATCACAGGTTAAGAAGTGTTTTTCTGGGAAGCAGTACAAAACTGCCTGACACAAACAGGAAGGAACTGGGGAAGAAAATATTTAAATTGCTGGATTTAAGCAACACATACAGAAAACACAAGAACCTCGTTATCACTTTTGGAGATTTATTTACCTGGATGATTGCGAATGCATCAAGACGTCACTGGATTAGGTTTGAGGAGGCATGAGGAGAACATGAACTCTCTGCACAGAAAGGCCTGAGGCAGGATTTGAACCCAGGACCTCCTTGCTGTGCCTTGGAACAGTGCTAACCACCAAGCTGCCGGTCAATAACCAAAGGGCGGACTGAAGCCCAGAGACAGCTGCTGCTCATGTGGCCCTCCAGCAGCATTCACCCTACACAGAGAGAGCCTGCAAGAGAGTGAGGGACTGGGGGAGTGAGAGAGAGGAGGAGAGAGAAAGACAGTGCCTGTCGGGGCCGTGACAAACACACAAGTTCAATTACAACATTTGGACATTTGATGAGCTGTGTCACTTTGTCTTGTTTGTGTGTTGATTTTATTTGAGCCTGAGTTCATATGACCTCATTATGTGGCTCAGAGCTTTATCATTTGACTTAAAAAATATTTTTCACAGCTTTAAAACTTGCCTGTGGCTTCTTGTTGTTTTCCTGCTCAGCTGCTGGTTACAGCTTAGCTGCAGGGAGGTTTCAGTGGTGCAACGCTGCATAGCTTCTTCTTTTTCCAGTCCTGGCCACAAATCGAATTACTTTGTTGTATGTTGTAGAGGAAATGCAAAGTGCTTAAATTACCAGCAATTTCCCACAGTGCTTTGTAATTTTCAACTTTTGCTTCAATCTCATTCACTCAGCCTCTTATTTGATGTATGGGGCAGAAACCCTCCACTGTAGCTTGCTGAATTAAATTAAGATTTCTCAGGATAGATGCCCGCTTTTTGCATCTACATTTTGATGACAAACGTGGGCAGCAGTGACCTTTAAACAAAAATTAAATACAGCACATTGCTTAATTTAAATAGAAATGCTTTTTGAAGAGCTCATGAGCAAAATACGCAGGTTTTCAAATGAAAAGAAGAAAGACTGAATAAACAAACAGCCAGCCACTGTACGCCTGAGCCAAACAAACTTGAAGAAATGAAGCTCAGAAGGCAGCACCGCTTAATAATTAACGTTGCCATATACGTTTAAGGTTACATGTGTGCTTTTTGGTGGTGGCTTGTCAAAAAAAAAAAACAAAAAAAACGAGGAATTAACTTGGTAAATCACCGTTGATGCTGAGCTGCGAGGCTGTTTTTCCAATCTGCACCTAATAACACAGGGCTGGACCAGCTCTGATTTGACTTTGCGTTTTATAATGGAAGCACTGAGGCTAATGCTGCTGTGCATTAGGCCAAGAGAATAAGTGACCAGCCTGAAAAGCTTTTGTGTTGCCACATTATTAATATGGTTTCATCAACACCTCCACTGACGCATTGAAGCTGGTGGGGCATTATCAGGGATAACGAAACGTGTTAATAAGAGTCTGCGGTATTGTGCTGCTGATAATTCTAATGTTCCCATTTCATTTGATGAGTTTCCTCAGAGAAAATGAATGTAATTTTAACATTTGTCCTGAAATGTCCTCAGATCTGAAAAAAAAAGGAAAAAAAAAAAAAAAAGCTGCATAATCACCTTGAGAGTGCTGCTGACAATGACAAACGTAGTTATTTCATGATGTTTTGTCGTTGTAATGTACTAGGACAGAGGCTTGCTAAATTTGAACATGCTGAAGTACCGTTACTGTACTCTTGAAATCTGCGCTTGTGCTCTCAGGGTCTGCAGTCAATACTGCAAGTTAAAAACACATAATGAGGCAAAAACAATGATCCATTTCCCCATATGGCTCATTAAGGTTGAAATCCAAAGAGTTTCCACAGTTCTCCAGAATCATAAGTAGCTGGAAACTGACATATGCATGTTTGACTCCAGTCGCGCACCAGACAGCTGTTTCTGGGAAACTACATGGAACTCAAGAGGCAAGTATTAATAAATATATCAGGCAGAGAGGGGAGTTAAAAGGTACTGGAAGTGCATTTCTATTAAGTCCTGTCAGCAGCACTTGAATTATCAGACTGTAAAGATGTTCAGTAGAGCAGCATGGGGGCCTGGTTTAAAGTGTCGTTATAGATTCATACATACTCTTTACAACCCTTAAAATCTGACTAATAGAGGCGCACAGGCTGTAATATGGGAAGATCGAGCACACTGTTTATTAAATGGCAACTTAAAAATGGAAAAATGTACTGGTAGCAAGACGCAGAGTGGCCAGAGACAACTCTTCACTCATATTAATTAAAATGTACCTCAAGCTACGGTTTAATGAAGTACCTTGTGAAATACAAGTAGCCTGTATAATGTGAAGTTGTGAAGTTTGACCATGAACAAGGCTTTCGCCCCAGCACCCAGAATCTTAGATCCTAAAAAAGCGCTGCAAACAATAAGCTCATTAAAACACAGTATGTTTTGCATGTTGTCGCTCAGCAGGAGCTATTTGAAAACAGAAAATAATAAACAGCAACCAGAGGAACCAAGGTTTAAGTTGTCATTAGGTCTGTACACCGTAACCACGCTCCAACATAAAAAACAAAAACAGGCCACTGACATTTTTCCCTCCTCATCTTTTCTGACTGTTTTTCCCCCACTAGTGTTGCATTTGGCAAGGGTCAGAGTCACTAATGGTAGCATGAGGGGATACATGGACCTCCTAGAGGCTGCACAGTAGTCCAACTCCTGCAGGATGGCCATGTCTAGAAAGTTTGGTGTCTCCTAGCACAGTCTCAGAAGCATGGAGACTGGCTGTTACACTCGGAGAGCTGGACAGGACTTTAGACAGCACTTACCAATTATCAGGGCCGGTATCTGCTGTTTTGTGCAAGGAGGAAGAGGATGAACACTGCCAGTGCCCTACAAAAAGACCTCCAATAGGCCACTGGTGTGAATGCCTCTGACCAAACAATCAGAAACAGATTTCATGAGGGTGGTGTGGAGGTTCAACATCGTCCAGTGGGCCCTGTGTTCACTGCCCAGCACCATAACGCATGGATGGGATTTGCTATGGAATACCAGCATTGGCTGGTCCACCACTGGTGCCCTGCGATGACTTGAGAAATCATATCCATGGGGGGAGGCATCTACAGGCTAAGCAACAACACCCTGACTGTCATTGGGGTGGTGCACGCTGGTGCAGTGGGTCTAGGGTTCTTGGTAAATGATCTTGTATGACGAGAGTATGCAGGAAGTTTTTGGAGGATGCAGGAATTGATACCATTGACCTGTCCCTATGCTTGCCTAACCTGACCAGAGGTGCCAGGTTAGGCCAGTTTTAGTCTATCCTAGGGCTGCCACAAACGATTATTTTGATAGTCGACTAGTCACCGATTATTTTTGCGATTAGTCGACTAATCAGATCATGCATCCATTGAACGTACAACCTACAGCTTATTGCACCAGCATGCATCTGCTCTTATATAACTATTAGCTTACAGCTTTAAGTGTTTAAGGTATGTGCTAACTAAAAATAAAGACAAGATGATAGTTTACTAAATTTTAATGAAATTTGCAGATTGTTTCGGTTTAATAAACTCCTTGCTATCTAAAATATAACAGGACACCGGAGTATATTCTCGAGCATCTCACACTTCTGATAATCAGTTGTCTGCTTGACGTTTATTCAGCTGTGTAAAAACTATAACTTTAATCTCAGCCAAACAGATTTACTCAGGAACAAATAAAATACTAAAAAAAAAAAAGCCAAACAATAACATTTTTAAGTTATCTAAGTGCCTTATGTTTCACCTGAGTAGTGAAAGACGGCGGTGGGTTTGAAAACGATTTGCTGGGAGTCCGGTGTTCTCACGGGCTCTAGTGAGCCTTGCCCCCGGCTAGCTATCAAGCTAGTGGGTAACAGACGTCTCCGAAAACGTTGGAGCGCTTTTGAAAATATGTGGTGTCTTGATAAACTGAGCAGATATTTGAGGTTTACACAGTTACAGTCTCGCCTAAAAATATGTTAAACGTTTATTTTGTGACCCAGAAAGAATAATAAGAGTAATATTAAAACTAACTAGCTGCCGCCATTGTTGTAAACTGAGCTGGGCTGTGCTATGAATTCTGGGACACAGCTACTTCTTCGGGGTTTAACAGCAGCTGGCATCCTTGTACATGCAGTGCTGCCATCTTCTGTTTCAGTCCGTTATTACACTCTTAAATCCTACTATTTATTCCTGTGTCTTTTGTGATCTTACAAAGCTTCAAACGATGCGTCGACTATTAAATTAGTCGTCGACGATTTTGATAGTCGACGTAATCGTGACTAGTCGACTAATCGTGGCAGCCCTAATCTATCCAATACTGCCAGGTTGCAGAGTGTCCACGAGCTCAGTGATACCCTGGTCCAGATGGGGAAATCCCACCAAGACACCACCCATTTTAAATTGCTGCAATAACATTTTGCAGAATGGGCAAGCCTGCAGTATTTTCCACTTTGATTAACCATTACCAGTATAGCTATCCAGCCTGATTTCATTTTCCCCTATTAAAATCTGATGTGTTTTCAAAGTGTTGCTTTAATTTTATGAGCAGTATATTATGATTGCTTATGGGATATCGCTCATGATTTGCTTCACTTCAGGATGATGCTTGTAAGGATTCAGCGTGTGGCTCAGGGACAAATCAGTGGGCCTTGAGCCAGTGCTACAGGTGGCCTAGTCACACTGCTGCCTTTGAAAGTCTACCCGCAGGGCTGTCAGACAAAAACCCAATTTGAGCCCCATTTCTGTCATATGTAACCCTCCTACAACCTCATAATCCTTTGTCCGAGTTCTATATGAAACTGATAAATCAGAGCGAACTACGTCAGCCACGGTGAGACAAATCAGGGTGATGGTTTTGTTAAACGTATTGTCTGGATTACTTTTTCTTGACCTCGGGTTGTCGAGCTGACAAGCCACCTAAAGTCAAGAAAGAACAGAGGACTAAAAATGCCAGCACTTAAAAGGTCACAGATATGATGTTTGAAATGTAGCAGCTGAATAACGCTTTCTTTTCTCCCTCCCTTTTGCTCGGTGCTGAATGATGTCAGCTTTGCCAAACGTCTTCTTCTCTTCTAAAGTTTCAACAAACTCTTAAATGATCGATGCATGTAAATCAGCAGCAGATTGCAGAAACAGATTCGACACAGAAAGGAAAACTGCTTAAAATGGATTTCAGGAGTGAGGATGGACTCAAAGTAATCACGATCAGCAGGATATTTGGAGCAACATAATAGCATCATTATGTTATTTTAGTGCAATTTGGCAATGCGGTCGGCCAAATACAGAGATGATTATGAAGTCTTAAAAGCAAGAGGATGTGAGAGAGAGATGGCTAATTTCTGAACATGATGTTCAAATTTTGGGACAAACATCTTTATTGGATTCATTTGGTGTATCATGGAGTGTTCCCTGACACTCAGTTTTTAAATTTAATTAAACTGTGCCAGAATAAATCGTATGTCTTAAAAATCTCTGGAACATTTTAAATGGTTAAGTTGCGACACAACTTAATTCAAGTATAAGAAGCATTACAAGGTGTTTGCTCCAGGACGAATCCAGGAGGCTGGGTCAGAGGTGCCTCCATCTTTCTTTTCGGTGGAAGATGTTTGATTAATTATGGACCACCTACAATCATCTACAGCTGCAACGGTGCGTTTGTGGATAACACAGTTTAACACTGTATGTGGATTAAATGTTTTTGTACATCTTTTTTTTTGAAATTTCAATTAATAAATGATAATGTCCTCAAATTACAACCGTAAAAACTGCTGTTAGCAGCAGTAACTTGAAGTTATTATTTTCCGTATGACTTTCAGTCTCACACTGTTAAGTCTAATTGTTGAATGTTGCCATTGTGTTTCTTAAATTTGTACAGTCTTAGTTTAAGCAGTAGGATCAAAGCCATTCCTTTGATTCTGACCACCTCTCCAGCCACTCTGTGCTGGGGGAGGTTTTATTGTAGATACATCCTATCTGAAAGATCTGTTTCTTTTGATATAAGCTTCCTGGGTTTATGACCCTTTGGTCAGCAGGAGGACTCACACACACACACACACTCAGTGTATACATTTACATACAGTGCCTTGTCTTTGTAACCAAAGGGGGGTTGCAAGGGGAGGTGCTTTGTAAACTATTGTTTGAAGTTTGTCAATAAAAGGCAGCGAGAGGAGGCCACCATTTTGGGGTTCTTTGTCGTGCTGGACACAGACGAGGCCTCCCTTGTGCAAGTAATGGATCGATCGACTGTCTTGTTTTCTTCATGATGAATAAGTCTCTAGAATTAGCGGGGTTTGTGGAAACACAGACCCAACATTTATTTGGTCCTTCGAGCCGGAGCCTAACACATTGCATCCACCGAGGAGAGGGAGAGGACGCCACCGCAACGTCTGGGATGATTGACGTAAAGCCCTGGTGTTTTTGGCTTGCCACCAGGCCGGGAAGTTTGCGCCTGACCTCCCCTCGGGATGGATGACGATTGACGGGATCCAGAGACTCTTCCCATGAACGTAAACAAACAGTGAGTACAGAAGGCCTTAGAGAGCGTCTCTATAACCGCGTGAATGAATGTGGGATCCTAGAAACGCGTCACCGTGATTCTGCGTGAAACGTTTGAGTCCCGGGGAGCGCTGGTCACGAGAGCGCACGTGGACCCAAAACAATAGAGAGCGGCTACGGGCTGTGCGTTAAACGTGAGTCCGGGAGCGCGCTAGCCGCGTGAGAGAGACGCAGGCTTCTCCGCCGTTTGGGGCGTAGAGAGTTCTCCGCCATTTGGGGCGTGGAGAGAACCTAGGTTCAGAGTCCGGAATCTCCGCCATTTGGGGCGTTGGAGAGTGTCCGAAGGTTGAATTCTCCGCCATATGGGGCGTTTGAGAGTTTTCAACAGAGAGCGCTAGCTGTGCGTGCAGACGCAAGCGATAGGCCTATGTTGTGTGTGTGTGTGGGCCAGACGTGGTCTGCGTGAGTGTGGCTGATTGTTGTCTTGTAATGGAGAATAAAATGTGTAAGTCTGCCTTAGAAGGAGATGTAAAATTTATGCAGAAAGTTTTACCAGGCAGCACGCAGTATGTAGGTTGTTGGTATAAGAAATGTGGATTTGAAGGGACATTAGTGGAAGTTAAGTGTAAAATGCTGGTAGAAAGAATATCTGTAAGTGTAGCAGGTAAAACAGGTAAAGCGAAGCAGAGGAAGGAATTGCAGTTAGCAGTTGCTAAGTTGTGGCTGGAGCAGGCTCAGAAGAGGAGAGAAGCACAGAATGTTAAAAGAGCAATATTGCAAGAAGTAGTTGTGAAACCTGAGGATGAAACTACAGCTCAATCCACTGCAACTACTCTAGAACAACACCGTAGAAAAGCATTAGAAAAAGCAAGAATGTTAGCAGAAAGTAGAGTCAGAGAAGAGCGTGAGAGAGCAGAGGTAGAAGTGGAGGAGAGATTAGAGGCATATTAGGAGCAGCATTGAGTCCAAGACAGACTAGGCAAGAGAGGAGACAGAAAAGATGAAGAAAGTTTTTCTCCTGATCAATTCCGCGAGTGTGAGAGTGTCTGACGTCATGGTGTGTGTGAAAGGTATCCAGCTGGGGCAGACGTGATTCTGCAGGTCACCTGCCCAGTGGACAAAAAGAAATAAAATAGTTGTGTGGATGAATGATGGCACGAAGAGTGTTTGGTGTTTCTCAGTCTGAAACAGCTGTAATGCTATTTTCTGTTTTGGAGAAAAGTACAGTTAAAGAAAAAAAACAGAGAGAGATGTGTGTTGTTTTAAGCAGTGATGAGAATAATGAAAGTGTGATGAGAGACTAACACAAAAACATACTGAAAATGCATTAACTATACTAACCCCACATGCATATACACATACAATGATACTCATGAGACCAGACAGCATCTTAAGCATGAGATTCTGTTTGTCATCTTGTCCAAGTCACTAGTAAGATGAAAGTGATACATAGACTAGTGGACTGAATATTATAGGAGGACAGATGGTTGCATCATAGAGGAGGAAACAGAATGCTGATGAGAGGTCTTAAATGAGTGAGTTGAGTGAGCTGATTGTGAGTTTCTGGTGTGTGAAGAAGTTTTACCATGGCACACATTTAGTTACATGAGAACTAAAACTTATTATGTGCTAAGACAACAGGGTTATGCTGTATGTTGTGTGTATGGCTGATTGGATGAATGTTTGAGATTAAACTGGCTGTTTGATTTGTCTTTTATTACTAAAGTTGAACCTGCCAATTGGGTTGTTACGATTTATCCCCCTGGCATGAAGAACACGTGTCATGATTTAAACAAGGCCTATCTTTCCTTTATTTTCTTTGATTTCTTTTATTTTCTTTCTTTTATTTTGTTACTTTCATGGTGCACTGAAAGTTTTGTTTGATGATCTCTGTTTGAGCAGATCTGCACGATTAGAATCGAAGCGTCGTCAAGAAAACTGTTGCAAAGTGAGCTTCTCCAAAATTAAAATGGGCTCTTATTTGGGACAATCAGGAAACGAATTCCTGTCCAAAAGGATTCAACGAGGAAATCCAGTCTAAATTATTTTTCTTTTTGAAATGACGTTGTTTTGCTGAGCGTGGAAACGAATGCGACGATAATTTCCACAATTAGCAAAAGAAGGAATCACTGAGTGAATGAGTAAGAATTTTAAAATAAATGGGGAACTGACTGACTGACAAAAGCTGACAAGACTGACTTAACACCATTGTGTGAAGTTAACCCCCACCTGACAAAGGTGTGGATGTATCTCTGTGTGTGTCTCTGTTGCAGGAGCAGAAGGAGACCACAGGAGGAAACTTGGGTCACATGACTATGTGAACTCTGAAAATTTAACCTTTTAGTTTATATTTTTCTGTGTCTGTGAATTTACCATGTGTGTGTTATTCATAGGCTTGTGTTGCTCACAGAGATAACTGTGACAAAGTATGCACACACCTGCGCAGCGCTAATATTTGCATTTTCTTTTCTTACAGCATGCCAGTTCTTCATGTGAATTGATGATGCGATTTATACCAGGACAACTGGTTGATGTTCTTTCCCACTACAGGATTTCTGGGTTTATATGTGAATGACATTCTTTCCACGGCTAGGGTTAGCTAACTTTATGGTGTTTTTATGGCACCTCTGGAACCTGTTGACCTGTGTCTGACCTCCGTCTGACCACAGTCAATGGGTATTGCTAATGTTTGTTTCTCTGAGAATGCTGTGGAAGATTCAGCTGAAACGGACAAGTGACATGAGTAAAACAAATAAGAGATTACGGTGTTTATGGAATAGTTTATTATGGGCTCATTTGCTGGCCACTTTTGGACCCATAATAAATATATGAGTGGAGTGACTTTGCTTAAGAGAAGTCACCGATTACATTAATGTTAACTGAGCACATGGGATGATCCATGTTTGAGGCGAATTATGGTAATGATAGTGATTTAATGATTTGAGAAAACCTGCACATGACACTTGTCTCGCCCGTGCTGAATGCGTGTTACTTTTTTGATATAATTGTTTATACGTGTGAAGTTTGATTTTATTCCAGATTTTTTGTATGCAGGCTCCTGGTGGAGCCAGTTTTTAAGGCAGGGATCCAGGTTTGGTGAGTTGACGCATGAGAAGTGTCCATGCGTCAAGAGGTGGGGTCCAGAAGTAACATTAAACAATGTTTACTATTATTGTTGCAGTGATTTGTGTGATTAGCTGTTTATTTACAAGTATTAAACCTATGCAAGTGGTGCATCCATGTTCAGATGAGGCTTTGATGGCCTATAAGTGAAGTTCACTGATTACAATGTGGAATAACATTGAGATGTTAAATAATTTGGAATAAATTATGGGAAAACGTAGGAGTTTAATGAGTTTAGAATAAACCTGCAATGATACTTGTCTCTGTGATGCTGAATACTTTATTACTCTTATGATCTACAGTTGGTTGCAAATGTGAAGTTGTTTAAATTTAAGACTTTGTCTTCTGTGATACAGGAGCTGGGAGTTAAACAAGCTGAACATTTAAGTGCTGATTAATGTTCTTACACAGGGTTACAGCTTGGAGTGAAGCTGCTCCAAGGGACAAACCTTGGAGATTGTTTTAGGGAGACTGTGCAACACTCTTGTACATGTCTCATTGGGGAGTTGACACATGGCGAAAGCCGTGTGGCGAGAGGAGTGTCATTTTTTCAATTTGTAGATGTCGTGAGATGCCATGATGAGAAGGAGTGACTGAGAGGATCGCCCACAAAATGGAACCTGAGGGAGCGTGCCAAGCTCCAAAAAGTGACAGCGCAGAGGAGGTCCAGCGATGGACTTGTGGTTCTGTGAACAGCACAAATGCCAGGTGACTGTAAAATAACTAACAGCACTTTTTCCACAAGTGAAGCCAGTAACTTACTATCCTAAAAGATTAGCTCTAGTTGCTCGTGCTTTACCTCCATGCGTGAGATCAGTATGTGCAGCAGCTTAAGCTGTACAATGTTTCAATAGTTTATTTCACCTTTTGCAATTGTTAGTTCCACACGAGGTAGATGTCTACTACTGCAGACTAAACTTACATTTCTGTCACCTACAAGACACTTGTCTTTAATGTTACTGTTACTCTCACAACCACACATATTACCATAAAGTGGTGCAGAATTCTGAATCTGCCAAACCCTTTTTGCCAACGGAGGAGGGCACTTCTCATGAGAGTAGAGAGCGCGAGGAGAAGAAGTGTAAGCTGAGGGATGACTTAATAGATGTGCCACTCGTTGAGGGAAAGGTTTGGTTTGTTGATGATTTGAGTTTTACAACAGCAGAGGGACAGACTAGAACACGTTTTACTGTAGCTGACAGTGAGAGAGAGTTATCTATGTAGGACAACTAGCATGTTTCATGTTTGCTTGAGCAGCAGAGATGCTAGCTTTAACGGAAGCGTGTAAAGCTGTAGAGAGACAATATACACTGATAGGCAGTATACATTTGCTACTGTACATTTCTTTGTAGTGCAGTGAGTGAGACGAGGTATGACAACCTCAACAGGGAAACCTGCAGGACACACCAAACTCTTGCAAATTCTGCTGGAGGCAGCGTTATTAACCAGTGGAATTGCCGTTTGTAAATGTGCAGCACACATGTGAGGGAAAGATCCGGTTGCATTAGGGAAAGTTTTTGCAGATAAGATCGCAAAAGAGGCAGCTTTAGTTAAACATGGTGTTAACCTTTTATCAGTACAGCATCAGCAGACATATAGGGCCACTCACCTACTGCAGGACAATAGTTGTGACTTACAGAGGGAGCAAGCTTGCAGGATGATTTTTTATCTGTGTGATAAACCAGTACTGCCTAATAATTTGTATAAGACTGCTGCTATTTTGAGCCATTGGCTATACCATGTCTCAAACAGGAGGGAGATGAGCAGTCGTTATACTCACTCTAGGATTATTAAATACTTTAAAAAAAAAACTTTTTTGCAGAGAGAACTAATGGAACAGTAAAGTTAAGATTTAGGAAGACAGGCAGGACATGGTTAGACTGTATAGAATAAGTACACGAGGATTACTCCAACAGAGAATGGTCTGACTCTTTGAGATTACACATGTTAGAGGATTTAGAGTTAGAGTTAGAGTTCCAGTCTTCTGTAGTGATGATAGAAAAGCAGAAGAGAGAGCATATTAGCAGATTAGATGCTTGAAAATGTTTAAAAGTAAAGTAGTCATGAGAACAAATGATCTGCCAGATGATTCTGTTTCTTCGCAGGAGCAGAGCCTGAAGTCTGGAGATTGGATGATGATAAGGCCATGGAGAGGAAGTGCTGGTCCAGTCCATGGTGGGAAGGTCCATATCGGATGCTGCTGACGATGACCACAGCAGTGAAGATTGCTGGAAGGAACACTTGGATATATCAAGCGCACTGCAAGAAGGTGACACACATCCAGGCCAGCTCGGAGTAAGTGGCAGGAAGACCGGGAACAAAGGGGGGGGGAAAGCCTCCAGGGCCCCTCGTCTCAATCCGGTGAAGAAACCAACTGAGCCACAGGTACTCATCAGAATGGCTGGGAATGTGCTGTGCATCTTCTTGTGCCTGTGGACCCTGAGTGGGATGACAGGGAGCGCACTGGGACAGAGCGAACCACACCAGGTACCCGCATGGGTTTTCAACAACTACTGGTGGCAGTTTAAGAACACAACCGCTCACATAAACAACGAGACCAATGGTTATGCTTGTGATGCCACTGGCTACACATTCTTCTGGACTGTGGCCCTGTAGCATCACTGAGAGCGAGACAGTTTGTTTGGTTGCTTTAGCAACACATCCAGGAACACTGCCAACTTTTCAACTGCTCTGAACCTGAATGGAAGGTTGATTCACCAGTAGCTGGGAAGGTGAACTGCTCTGGTAGGACAGACCTGCTCGTCTGACTCAAAGAATATGACTTGTTGCAGGACATTATACAGTTAAACGAACTGGAAACAGGCCAATTGCCTATGTGTACGAAGGACAATGGATTAGCCCAAGTTGGAGATTAACCATGGAACATGGCAACATCACTTATTCTTTTGTCTTTTGCAAGAAGGATGTAAACAGAGAAGCCTTTTGTCTACATTTACATCATGAACACTTGAGGTTTTGAGCCAAGAAGATCAAAACAGCTTGATCCAATTTCCTTTACAAAGCTTTTTCTGTGGTGACAACAGGACAGGAGAAGAGTTGTAAATGCAGATAATTCACCAGTTGACTCTAACCCCCACAGGATGCCTACAGTGAAAAGATTTGGGGGGTTGATAGGAGTCATAAAGAAGGGTGTTGACTTGCTGCAGCTTTGAAGTTAGCTGAGAGCCACATGGACAAACAATAAAGTCAACTGATGCATTTAAATACCTATGTCTGTATACAGTTGGATTGTAGAGACATATGATTTTTGAGAATGATGATTCTTCTTGTTTGACCTTTGACATTCAGTTGTTTACTTGAAGAAATACATAATGAATTGCACGACAGGAGTAGATCCGCCACAAGGCTGGATAGCTTGGTTACCGTCTGGTCCTTGGTGGCATCTTCTTTTGAAAATATTAATTCCTGTTTTTGAACTGTTGACATTGATTTGCTTATGTACAGGATGTAGTTTACTGTGCATGAATGAAATCTACACTGACACTGTCAAACAAAGGGTGCATAAGTTGAAATTTAAGAACAATGACAAAAAGGAGGGAAATGTTAAGTCTAATTGTTGAATGTTGCCATTGTGTTTCTTAAATTTGTACAGTCTTAGTTTAAGCAGTAGGATCAAAGCCATTCCTTTGATTCTGACCACCTCTCCAGCCACTCTGTGCTGGGGGAGGTTTTATTGTAGATACATCCTATCTGAAAGATCTGTTTCTTTTGATATAAGCTTCCTGGGTTTATGACCCTTTGGTCAGCAGGAGGACTCACACACACACACACACACACACTCAGTGTATACATTTACATACAGTGCCTTGTCTTTGTAACCAAAGGGGGGTTGCAAGGGGAGGTGCTTTGTAAACTATTGTTTGAAGTTTGTCAATAAAAGGCAGCGAGAGGAGGCCACCATTTTGGGGTTCTTTGTCGTGCTGGACACAGACGAGGCCTCCCTTGTGCAAGTAATGGATCGATCGACTGTCTTGTTTTCTTCATGATGAATAAGTCTCTAGAATTAGCGGGGTTTGTGGAAACACAGACCCAACACACACTCTTCCTTACAACAGCTCAATGAGGTTTGCAGGGATTTCAATCAGGTTGAGGTCTGGACTTTGACTTAGTCACTGCAACACCTTCCTTTTTCATCGATTGTGGTCGACTCAACGACTAAAAGGTGTACAGGTCCTGTGGCTGCAGAACAAGCCCAAATCATAACCCCACTGTGCTTGAAAGCTGCTACAAGGCATTTGTGCTGATGCGCCGTGTTTGGTTTTCTCCAAACTTGGTGCTGTGTGTTATGGCCAAACAGCTCCACTTTGGTCTCGCCTGTTCAAAGGACATTGTTCCAAAAGTCTGTTTGTTCGAGGTTGGTCATTGCAAATCTAAGCTGTGCTGCCTTTTTCTTTTTTAGAGAGATAGAAAAGGCTTTTTTCTGGTAACCCATTCTAAACAAGCCATACTTGTTCAGTCTTTTTCAAATTGTACTGTCATCAACTTTAACATTTAGCATACTAACAGCAGCCTGCAGAGTCGGTTTTTACGATTCTGCAGTCTCTGAACATTGCAGTCTCTCTCCTTGAGCCACATTTGCTTTTAATCGCAGCATTGTGTTAACACACACCTTACGTGAAAGCTCTGGCTCAGCAAACTGCCAGAACCTTTATAGAGAGACTCACACTTGCTGATGATCAGTTAATCAAGTGCATTTGATTGGCAGCACCTGACTGCCACCTATCCTCTTTGGGTCAAATTTACTAAACGGGGAAAAACAGCCTTAAATAGCTCTCACAGGTGTGGTTGGACTTACGGCTCATTTAGAGAAGTTGTGCTGTTTTCTAATCGTAGGTGCACTCAGTTCATTTCAATCTCAAGTGCAAAAAAAGAAGTTTGGGAGTTTTTTTGTTTTTTAAAATTAAATTATGGCCCTTAATTGCTATGGAAGCAGTATGGGTGTACTTCACAGTGCTGAACAGGAACCCGTGAAAAATGGTTTCACATGACTTTATTAGACTATTGGTGGGAGAGAATAATATATGTGTGCGTGCTATCAAATGTCCACTGAAGCACAGTGGAAATGATGAACAAAGAACATTCTGAGTTTCTGTACATGAACCACGATCAACTAATGTAGAGTTTTTTTTAATTATCAAATGAATTTCTAGGTAATCTAACAGTACTGCAACATAACATCTTTTTTTTAAAAATCAAAATCTCTTTTTCATCTAGTTCACCTGTTGAGGGAAAGCCGAACAATGTGACTCTCCAGAGCACAAAGAAGTGTCCCCACCCTTTCAAAATACTGTCTGATCTCAGGAGGGGAAGCGGAGGAGAAAAGATCATTCCCTTGTGAAATACTCTTTGAAGTTGCAACAAAAGCATAAAGCAGAGGCCTCTCGGGAACCTCCACTGCACAGTCATACACGTTCATTTTTTTTACTACTTTTCAGCCAGAATACAGACAGGATGAAATATACAATGTCCCTTTTCACCTGACTCATAATTTAACTTTGCGTCCCCTCTGGGTTTTGAAGTACAGTCGTTATTTTTGCTCTTGAAAGGAAACCTTAAATCGGGTCAAAATGGGCAGTGATGGGGTTATAAGTCACATTTTGAAGTGCCACAGACAAAAAGAAAGTCATGATGGCTTCTTGGAGGCTGCAATGAGTTCTTTTTGATCTAGTCTTGAAAATGTGAAATCCTCTTCTGTACAGTGTTTCTTTCTAAAAGCCCAGCTGCTCCAACAATTAAATCTAAACATGGAGTCGACACATCAGCTGCATCTGCTTCTGATCAACGGAGGCTTTGGCTCCAGTAGTCCTGACTCTTATCTCAAATGGTACAGGGAGCTGTTAATGGCCAGAGAGTGCTTCTGACGGAATAATGATAGGATGCTGAGCGACTGTGACCAGAAAGGGTGAAAGCATCTGAATACAGTAGGGAGACATTAAAAGACTGAAAAAGGTGACATCAAAACTCGAAATTCAACTAAGATGTTAGAAAAGAGGTTTGCAAAATAGAGTCCAAAGCTGGGGATGTGGCATTTTTGCTTCCACTTTAAATGTCAAAGAACATTTAAAGATCATACAGCTGAGCAAATTTTAGTTGTAAAACGTATGTTTGTCATACACATGTAGGGCATGAAATGCTAGCTTAACTAACTTACTTGTACACTCCTTCTGTTCTAACCTCAAATGAAGCCAATGCATGAGTGCCAAAAACTGTGTGCCCCATTTTAAAATGACTGTCTTAGTTAACACATTCAGTTTGCATGTGATAGATGCACAACTGATATTAAGGGGCTCGAAATGTGCAAAGAAAACATCCCCCACAACATTACACCACCTTCTGGTAATCCTGTGCCTCAGTTTACAACAAGCAGATGAACAGGTGTACCTAATGAAGTTGACTTCTCAGTTGGGGCTTTTAGCGTTGGTTCCTGTAATGCAAGTGAATCATATTTGATACAGATTCAGATGGTTTTTTGACACCACTACAGGGAGTGCAGAATTATTAGGCAAATGAGTATTTTGTCCACATCATCCTCTTCATGCATGTTGTCTTACTCCAAGCTGTATAGGCTCGAAAGCCTACTACCAATTAAGCATATTAGGTGATGTGCAACTCTGTAATGAGAAGGGGTGTGGTCTAATGACATCAACACCCTATATCAGGTGTGCATAATTATTAGGCAACTTCCTTTCCTTTGGCAAAATGGGTCAAAAGAAGGACTTGACAGGCTCAGAAAAGTCAAAAATAGTGAGATATCTTGCAGAGGGATGCAGCAGTCTCAAAATTGCAAAGCTTCTGAAGCGTGATCATCGAACAATCAAGCGTTTCATTCAAAATAGTCAACAGGGTCGCAAGAAGCGTGTGGAAAAACCAAGGCGCAAAATAACTGCCCATGAACTGAGAAAAGTCAAGCGTGCAGCTGCCAAGATGCCACTTGCCACCAGTTTGGCCATATTTCAGAGCTGCAACATCACTGGAGTGCCTAAGCACAAGGTGTGCAATACTCAGAGACATGACCAAGGTAAGAAAGGCTGAAAGACGACCACCACTGAACAAGACACACAAGCTGAAACGTCAAGACTGGGCCAAGAAATATCTCAAGACTGGTTTTTCTAAGGTTTTATGGACTGATGAAATGAGAGTGAGTCTTGATGGGCCAGATGGATGGGCCCGTGGCTGGATTGGTAAAGGGCAGAGAGCTCCAGTCCGACTCAGACGCCAGCAAGGTGGAGGTGGAGTACTGGTTTGGGCTGCTATCATCAAAGATGAGCTTGTGGGGCCTTTTCGGGTTGAGGATGGAGTCAAGCTCAACTCCCAGTCCTACTGCCAGTTTCTGGAAGACCCCTTCTTCAAGCAGTGGTACAGGAAGAAGTCTGCATCCTTCAAGAAAAACATGATTTTCATGCAGGACAATGCTCCATCACACGCGTCCAAGTACTCCACAGCGTGGCTGGCAAGAAAGGGTATAAAAGAAGAAAAACTAATGACATGGCCTCCTTGTTCACCTGATCTGAACCCCATTGAGAACCTGTGGTCCATCATCAAATGTGAGATTTACAAGGAGGGAAAACAGTACACCTCTCTGAACAGTGTCTGGGAGGCTGTGGTTGCTGCTGCACGCAATGTTGATGGTGAACAGATCAAAACACTGACAGAATCCATGGATGGCAGGCTTTTGAGTGTCCTTGCAAAGAAAGGTGGCTATATTGGTCGCTGATTTGTTTTTGTTTTGTTTTTGAATGTCAGAAATTTATATTTGTGAATGTGGAGATGTTATATTGGTGTCACTGGTAAAAATTAATAATTGAAATGGGTATATATTTGTTTTTTGTTAAGTTGCCTAATAATTATGCACAGTAATAGTCACCTGCACACACAGATATCCCCCTAAAATAGCTAAAACTAAAAACAAACTAAAAACTACTTCCAAAAACATTCAGCTTTGATATTAATGAGTTTTTTGGGTTCATTGAGAACATGGTTGTTGTTCAATAATAAAATTATTCCTCAAAAATACAACTTGCCTAATAATTCTGCACTCCCTGTATATCGTCACCATTGTGACTTTTAACAACCTAAAAAAACTAAATAAATTGCACAAAAATATCAACTGTCTCAAAAATGATCCAAGTTAACAATATCTATCCTTTTAAAAACACACACACACACACACACACACACACACACACACACACACACACACACACACACACACACACACATATTTTGCCAAATAATATATATTTGGCAAAATATATATTATTTGGCAACAAAAGGTGTTTGTTGAACCTTTTGCCAAAGGTTCAACAAACACTCCAGTTTCAAAAACTTTAAGAAAAAAATTTTCTGGCAATTATTTCAAGGTTCAGGTTACATGGTTAATACTGTTAGGCTGTCTGACAGATAATGGATTGCTGTGTGGTTAATTGCGCTAACATCCTGTCAAAGAAGTATATGCTCCAGTTCCTGGGAGGGAGAAATTCTAACATTACTTCATGTATGTTAGACAAGTTGCTTGTTAGCTGACAACTTATAATTCATCACTCTCGTCTGTGGTTGAATCAACTCTTCATCCGCCCTGATTGGGGGAAAAATTGATTTGAGGACGCAGGACAACAGAAACTACGTGATGTGTTTTAACTACAGGGCTCTGAGGCTGTGATTCATCACCATGCATTTTTAATATGTAGTTTGATATAAGTCATAAAAGAGAACAACCAGTGAAAAATCTCTCTTCATTTCAGAGGTTTTAATTTTGAAGAAGTAGCAATATATAGCCCATAAAGTGAAATGAAATGCTTGTCAAATTGAGATTAGTTGGCTCTTTCCATCAACTCATATCATGCTTCCTGCTGGAGAAATGAGCCGGTGTACCTCCTGCCTTTATTGAGGCTTTCTGTGACTGAGGAGAAAGTAATTAATGTTAATCCTTAAAGGCTGCCAATATAACAACGCTCAAACTGATGCTATGGTGAAGCTGATTACTATAATATAGAGCTTTAAAAATCTTTGTGTGAGGGAACTTCAGACGAAGCAGATTTTATTAGTGTAAAATTCATGGTTCACCTTTGGGTTTGACAGAACTGGTCACAACAGATCAGCAGGTTATGGCATGACATGAAAAAACAGCCTCTTAGTTAACCTTTCATGATCTGTGAAACTTATCAGTTACATTGATTGTTGGTTTTTGTGAATTATGGTGTATCATCGTGATCGTAAGATGGTTTTATCTACAGCGCTGAGAAAAAGTATTTGAACCCCTTCCTGATGCCTTAGTTCTTTGCTTATTTGCTACATATTAGCCCCCCTCATGTGTCATCGTCCTAGTTCTTTGTATTTTAAGTCTGTTCTGGACTTTTGTTTCATTTCTTTGAAATTATGAGACACTTATATTCAAGCTCTTGGGTGCCTTTGTGTTTTGTTATTTGTATTTCTAGGTCTTGTGTTAGTTCCCTTTTTGTGTCCAGTCTGTCCTAGCTTTGTACCTCGGCTGTGTATTCAATGTCTCTCGTGTTATATCATAACGCGTTTTGTCTTGTCGGTCATGTCCATGTCTGTCTGGTCTCTCCCTGTTCCTTGTACCTCAAGGTTCAACAGGGCATCTTGGGTTATGCAGCAGTGATCCAAAACACACCAGCAAGTCCACTTCTGAAAGGCTAAAAAAGAAAAACGCAATGGAGGTTTTGAAGTACCCAGTCTTAATCTGGACTTAAATTGAGATGCTTTGACATGACTTTAAACAGGCCGTTCATGCTTCCAACATGAACGGCGTACAAAGAAGAGTGGGCCACAATTCCCTCCTGTGTCCACAGCAATGTCTAAGAAATCAGAAAGGGGGCAAATACTTTTTCATAGCACTGTGAGTTACTTTGAGTATTCAACTGAAGCCATGGTTACTTCTGACACTAAAAAACACCAACATGGTGACAGCAAAAATTCCAAAATCTCAGGGTGATGTCAGAATGGCTACATCCATCTTTTATATACAGGTTACGATGAGGCAGTAAAAGTGAGTGCACCTTTGCACATATGCATTACATTCACTGACAGCTAGTGTCCTATTATAATATATCAACACATAGTGACCGCACTGAAGGCAGCTAAAACACCAGCTACTGCTCTTTAGCGGGTTCAAATCGTGTAGTTCTCTGCATTCCTGACACTAGTAAATGTGTAAACTAGCAACTGTAAACTAACACAAAATTGACTTTAGCAACATAAACACAAGTTTGCTGAAGAGATACAGAAAGTGAACAGACACTTTTGAACACAGAAGTCCTTCAGTCATGCCGAGCCCGCTACAACCTCCAATTACAAGTAAAAGTTATCATATAAGATCTTTGAAGTCGTCCTTTTGGACTCCTTCTAGATAGCGCCTTATCATCTTGTGTTCTTCCTCATTAACTACCTCGAGCTGTCGTTCTGATCCAGCAGAATGCCACTTAATGCACAAAAGCACTTTAGAGCCACTGAATGCATCACAGAATCAACTTTCGCTGAGCCATTCAGAATAAGGAGAAACCTGAAATAATCAAGGGCATGACTGGCCTTTGCCCAACACAGCTGGATTGCTATCGTCATGTGCCGGGGCAGATCAAAGGATTTCTCATTTTGACGCCACAGACTTCTTGCACCACTCATCGCCTTTCACTAAGGCGCCGGTTGAAATCAATGATCAAGGAAACGCCCTCAGGGACTTTGATTGCAGTGCCTCTATGTTTTCAATGAGAGCCCAGTGAACTGATGGAGAATACTGTTATTTAGTCACAGAAGCACAAATGTTTTAGTGCAGATCAGTTCACAGAACTAGCAAATATTGAGTAAATGCATTGTACTGAGAATTTAGAATGATGACTTATAGCTTTGCACAGCTACAAACAGGCCCTTTACAATTAAGTGGTGAGAAAACATTTCCTGCCTGACTCATTTTTGTCTGTTCCCACCATTTCTGAACAAGCTGCACTCAGTTTTTGCATGAAAACACATCTTTCATCATTTCAGGCTGCTGCGGTGCTTTGTGTTAAATATTACACACAACAAACGATGTTAAACCTGGTACAAACATCATGTTCTTGGAGTCAGTGGGGGAAAAAAATCCATAATCACCTTTCAGCCTATTGTAATTTAAGCCCAGTAGAAGTAATCAGACTCAGGCTTTAGAAATTGTAGCAGTGATGGAAGACTTGCCAGGCAGGAGAAAAAGAGGAGAGCAGAGAGAAAATTCATGGATGCGGTGAAGGAGGATGTGCAGAGGGTTGGTGTAACAAAGGAGGATGCTGGGATAGGGATGGAGGCAGATGATCCACTGTTAATTTTGACAGCAAATTAAATCTAAAGTTGAGTCAGTGGACTAAAAAACAAAGAGTAAAAGTTTAGTGCGTATTACCGGTGAAAGTTTCTCCACACAGTTCACAAAGCATCGCATTTTCCTTGACATCCAATGCGAAACATGTCCACATGTCTGCTCTTCTCTTCCTCCCAAGCACTCACATTTTGTTGTCTTTTCATGACAAACAGGAAGCATGGAACCCCTCCCCCAACCCCCCCCCCCCCCACCTGTTTGTCAGGGCAGATCAATTTGTGCACGTTTTGCCCAAATACTGTGTTTTCTACAGTCATTAGGTGAACCCAACTGCAGTAGGAGATTCAAAGTGATCCAATCAAAAGCAAATGTTTTCCCGCCTTTCTGCATCCTTAGTTCTGATTGGATCTCCTCCCTCTGTGTCTTTAGACGTGGATTAAAGTGTCAATACATTTCATCATAGTTTTTGTCATCATGCGTTAGTTTTTATTAAGTTATCGTCTCTTTTGAATGAGAGATATTCTTCCTTCATGGCTTTTCCTCATATATATACCCTTTCATTTGTGTTTCAGGTGGCGAGCCCGCCTAGAATTATCTGTCAAGCAGTTGGATTGAGCAGGTGGAGACTGCATGTAAAATATCAAAACGACAGAAAACACACCAAACAATAAAAATATTTCCACCAGATGGCTATAAAGGTACGACACCTGGCATTCAAAGTGTGCAGATTGTTGTGGGGAAACATCACCGCAGTAATGCTGACAGATTTGCGTATATTCTCCAATATTCGCTTTCCTTTAATGCTGTTTTAGATCTTAACTAACATCTAATTTTACAACTTTTCAGACGCTAAGTGCTCCACAATGCTCACCAGCTGGTTAATACTCTCTGTCATTTGGTGCACAGCAGGTAGCACACAGTTTTGCTTTTTAGCAGCAACGAGCTGCTGTCTGCGGTGAGGATGAAGCAGAACAGTGAGGCTGACGTTCAGAAAACCAAACCAGTGAGCTCTGGGATGATTTAAAGAACTTTAGAGCTGGATGATAATTTTATACAAGGGATTTCCTTTGCATTAATCATCATGTGATCCATTACTAATATGAGAACGATAATTATAGCTGCTTTAATACACCTACAGAACACCTCCAGAGGTGTTTCATTTTCCCATGACTGGAGCTCTTAAGTGTAGTTCCGATTCACTCCAATTCATGCTTGGTAAAATACAAGGTATTTTTTTCATTGCAATTACCACGTCCACCGGTCATAGCTCACCTGTGTTCAGTTCTGTTGTATAAATTTGAAATGTTTCACCTTCATAAAAGTTAAGACCACAGAGTTTTTCATCAGTCATCGACACTTGGAAAAATTAGTTATTACGAGGTTAATTTAAGCACCACTACACTAAAAAAGAGCTGTAATAAGCTGTAATTACACTTAAACTGTCAGGGTCTTGGGACTGGGCGACCCAGGATCCCTGAGCAGTTATTTATTATTATTCACGGTTCGGTTCGGTTCGATACTTTGGTGTCACGGTTCGATATTTTTTCGATACAAAAAAAATGTTCATGCATTTTTTATTTGTCATTTATTAAAATTATAAATATATATTTTAACTCAAAAGTACAGTTTTTAAATTTAACCCTAACCCTTGTGCGTGTTTTTTATTTTGACAGCGAATGCGCACCTGCAGACCACTTATGTGCAGCCCTGGTTATTTAGCTCATCATATTGCAGCCACAGAAATTCTTTTGTCCATGAAACCATAAAGCTGCACTTTCTTTTTGCCTCATAGTCTGATTTGTCATAACTTTTCCGTTTTGTGGTAAGCTTTTCTTTGGCTGTCACTTCTTCACCCTGACCTGTCTTATTTGGCTCAGCAGAACTGAAATGCTTTTACACGCTCACTCACATAAGCTCAGCGATTCTCTGCACGATCAACCTCTCACATGTTTAAGCTTGCTGCGGGAGATTTCACTTGTCATGTTTGCATAGTAAGCTAACGATTAATAAGACGATGTCAGAGGAATTGGTGCACAAATTATCATCACTCACAGATCAGTGCTGTCGCTCTCTATACACAGTTCGCACGATTGCAAAGTGAAAGCAAAAAAACAAGCGCAAATTCAAACGTGACTTCAATATGTCACATATTGACAGTGGCTCACCGATGCCAATGACATAATTACCCAGCTACATTTCTGAAAGAATGCAAAAGCATTGACATATATTTTTCCTACAATAGCCCGACGGGCAGGGAAGAGATAGATTTTGGTAGCCCGACTGAAAAAAATCACTAGCTCCGGGACGTCGGGCTAGCGATATTGCGAGCCCTGTATCTGATTGAGGAATCACTCATCTTTGGAAAAGAGAGTTTATTACAGAGAAATGGCTCTTTCCAAAATAAAAGCTATACTATCCGCTTCTTCTGGG
The DNA here is from genome assembly GCF_963969265.1 of Rhamphochromis sp. 'chilingali'. Lineage (NCBI taxonomy): Eukaryota > Metazoa > Chordata > Actinopteri > Cichliformes > Cichlidae > Rhamphochromis > Rhamphochromis sp. 'chilingali'. The sequence continues at coordinate 13,495,778 of NC_137945.1, read as the reverse complement.
CTATATTCTCAGCAGCATAAGGAGAATCATGTGCTAACAGCTGTCTAAATGACTCGGCTAAAGTTAGTAGCATGCTTGTTGTATTTGTCTTTGCACTAGGATGATGTCGGCGTAAATGTGCAGTCATATTCGTTGTGTTCCCACTAGTGCTTTCAGGTTAATCTCGTTGAAATGACCTTAACGCCACAACACGGCAAATCTCCGTTAACGAGCTACCGCCGATCGCTCCGTGCATGGGGCTAGACGGCCAACACGTTAACGAGCTAACTGCGCTAACACACTAGTTCACACCAATGTAATTGAGCATTGCATGGCACATCCAACATACTGTTTTACTTTAGTCCATGACTCGCTTACCTTCAGGGTCATACGTCACATGAAAACCAAAATAATTCCAAACGCCAGATCTGAATGAGGTTCAATTTGCCTGTTACAAGGAGAGCTTAACTTCTGTCTCGCTAGCTTGCCCTGCGCTCTTCCTTCTGACGATGCTGTCTGTGTTGAGCGCTCAGTGAATCTGCATTCGACTACTCCGCCTAGGCTGCACTGTCGAGCCTAGGCGGAGTAGTCGAATGCAGATTCACTGAGCGCTCAACACAGACAGCATCGTCAGAAGGAAAATTGATAAAATAAATTACAAATGTTGTATTGTTCGATACATATGCGTACCGAACCGAAAGCACTGTATCGAACGGTTCAATATCGATACGAATATCGTTGCACCCCTAGTATTTTGGTGTTGCTGCTGCTCTTCTCCATGCTTGTAGATGTGTGTGTGTGTGTGTGTACGTCTGCGGGTATGCTTGGAGGATGGAGCTCAGCCACCTGCAGGCCTGAGGGGTGTGGCCCTGTGGAAGGACTGGCCACACCCGAAGCCACACACCTGCCGCTGATCAGGGCTCGTCGGGGGAGCTACTTAGGAGAGTCTTGGAGCTCCCACCGACGCGGGATCATTGCATGAGACTCCACGTTAGTCGTCCTGTTACTGAGTTAGTGTGTGTGTATGTCCGCGTTGTATGTGTCCTGACGGCTGCGTCTTTTGTTTCCCGCAGGAGGAGCGTGGAAGACACGGGAGCAGCGAGCACCGGGGGGTGCTGACACGGGAGCGGAGAGCACAGAAACACGGACTATTCACGGGGAGACACGACACGGGAGTCTGGGAAAACACGGGGATTTATTGTTACGTTGTTTGGATTGTCACCATTGTAAATAAACACTGTCTATACATAGAGCACCGCGCCTGGGTCCTCCTTCCCCACTCCTTCCACGGTGTGCCATGCCATACCGTGACAGAATGATCCCGCCACGTATGGACCCAGCGGTCTCTGAGGAGAGGCTCAGGAGGGAGGTTATGGACAGGGTTTACAGACTCTGTGAGTTATGGTGGGAGAAGCCCGCGGAAGGTTTGCGTCGCGCCGTGGAGAGGCGGCTGCAGGAGACGCTTTGTAAATTTCCCTGGCTGGTTGACGACCTTAATCCTGTCGTCTTGGACTTCTTGCTTTCCACCCTCCACCTCCACTCTCCTCCTCAGCCTGCTCACCGGCCCGGACAGCTGGTGGATTCACAGCCTGAGACGCCGGCCCCGACGTCTACACGAAAACGACGTTCGCGCCGCCGGCGTTCCTCACCGCAGCCACACCCACGGACATCTCAAGAGCCGGCTGTGGTGAGTAGTACGGACAATTTTCCATTTCCCTCACCATCTGTGTTTGTGTCTGCAGTGGACGAGCTGACGACGCAGGTAACATCACCTTGGTCAGAGGTCACTACACCACCCGCTGCTTCACCATCTGCAGCTGTAACTCCGCCACCGTTTCGTCTGCCTGCAGCCACCATCCTGATTTCTTTTGCACTGCCAGCTGAGGAGCCCTGCGAGCCGGAGGAGCTCAGCGAGCCGGAGGAGCTCAGCAAGCAGGAGGAGCTCAGCGAGCTGGAGGAGCCCGCACCGCCAGCTGAGGAGCTCAGCGAGCTGGAGGGGCCCGCACCGCCAGCTGAGGAACTCAGCGTGCCGGAACAGCTCAGCGTGCCGGAGGAGCTAGGCGAGCTGGAGGGGCTCAGCGAGCCGGAGCAGCTCAGTGAGCCGGAGCAGCTCAGAGAGCAGGAGCAGCTCAGCAAGCAGGAGGAGCTCAGCGAGCCGGAGGAGCCCGCACCGCCAGCTGAGGAGCTCAGCGAGCCGGAGGAGCCCGCACCGCCAGCTGAGGAGCTCAGCGAGCCGGAGGGGCCCGCACCGCCAGCTGAGGGGCTCAGCGAGCCGGAGCAGCTCAGCGAGCCGGAGCGGGAGCAGTTCGGCGAGCCGGAGGAGCTCGGCGAGCCTGTGGAGCCCGCGCTGCCACCGGAGGAGCTCGGAGGTCCGGAGAGACCCGCTCAGCCTGAACTGGAGGTCGGCAAGTCTGACGGGTCATCACGTCTAGCGCGCCCTCCACGCCAGCTACGCCCAGCGCGTCTGCGTCAGCGACCGGCGCGTCATCGACCGGCGTGTCATCGGCCATGTACCACCCCTCGCCGTTGTTCACCGGAGCTGCACCGCCGCCACTGGATCCGGGGCAGGCCGCCTGGGGAGCAGCACCGCCGCCGTCGGACCCGGGGCAGGCCGCCGGAGGAGCAGCAGCGCCGCTACCGCCACTGGATCCCGGGCTGGCCGCCTGGGGAGCAGCACCGCCGCCACCGCCACTGGATCCCGGGCGGGCCGCCTGGGGAGCAGCACCGCCGCCGTCGGACCCGGGGCAGGCCGCCTGGGGAGCAGCAGCGCCGCTACCGCCACTGGATCCCGGGCAGGCCGCCTGGGGAGCAGCGCCGCCGTTACTGGACCCGGGGCTCGCCACCGGAGGGGCAGCAGTGGCAGGCCCCCAGAACTGTTTTCCTGCTGCTGCCGGACCCATGGCCGTCCGCCGGAGCTGCTACGTCGGCGCCGTTGGGCTCGAGGTAGGCCCCCTGAACTCTGTTGTTGTGTTGATGGGCCGCCTGAGACTGTTTGTGGCGTCTTTTCGGGGGGGGGGGGGGTTTTGCGCCGCTGCGGGATGCGCGGTCTGACTCTGGGACTGTGGGCTGGGTCGGTTTGTTATTTTGTTGTTTTTGCTTGTTTTGGTTCTGGCCCTCCGTCCTGGTCCCCCCGCCGCCCGCCCTGGGTTGGTTGTGCTGTTTTGATTTTGGTTTTGGGGTCGTCGGGAGCCGACCCTTAGAGGGGGGGTACTGTCAGGGTCTTGGGACTGGGCGACCCAGGATCCCTGAGCAGTTATTTATTTATTTATTTATTATTATTATTATTATTATTATTATTATTATAATATGTATTTTGGTGTTGCTGCTGCTCTTCTCCATGCTTGTAGATGTGTGTGTGTGTGTGTACGTCTGCGGGTATGCTTGGAGGATGGAGCTCAGCCACCTGCAGGCCTGAGGGGTGTGGCCCTGTGGAAGGACTGGCCACACCCGAAGCCACACACCTGCCGCTGATCAGGGCTCGTCGGGGGAGCTACTTAGGAGAGTCTTGGAGCTCCCACCGACGCGGGATCATTGCATGAGACTCCACGTTAGTCGTCCTGTTACTGAGTTAGTGTGTGTGTATGCCCGCGTTGTATGTGTCCTGACGGCTGCGTCTTTTGTTTCCCGCAGGAGGAGCGTGGAAGACACGGGAGCAGCGAGCACCGGGGGGTGCTGACACGGGAGCGGAGAGCACAGAAACACGGACTATTCACGGGGAGACACGACACGGGAGTCTGGGAAAACACGGGGATTTATTGTTACGTTGTTTGGATTGTCACCATTGTAAATAAACACTGTCTATACATAGAGCACCGCGCCTGGGTCCTCCTTCCCCACTCCTTCCACGGTGTGCCATGCCATACTGTGACATAAACACATCTAGTATGTTTCACCAATAATCATTAAATATGTTTCATGTACTGAGGAGGGTTTAGATTATTGCTTGTACTTGTTTTTGTCATATATTTGCATTATTAATTTTCTTAAATATCACCTTACTGTTAATTAACTGGTAATTTCTCTTCTGAAATTGAGATATTTTAGACTTGTACAAATTCTACCTTCAAACGAATGCGTTTCCATTTGTTTTCCAACAGTAAATTAAGTGACTGGTTGGGTTCAATCCATCACCGTGAATAAGTAACAAAACCCCATTTTGCAGAGCAGCATCACAATGGTGTAATCAATCTGTTTTGAAAGGAGCCAGCCAGCTAAGAGCCATGACAAGATTTCTGCCGTCTGAGTCTGTCTCAGATTTTTACATTTTCCTCTGCCAAATAAATCTAAATATTTAACCTCGTAATCTGATTAAAGCTTTGGAAAGTGATGTGCACCTTCTTAAGGTGAGGGGAATAGAGTGAAAGGTAAAAAACAAAACCGTGACTTTTATGGCTCCCCTGTAGAGAAACCAAATACTTCAGGGAGGAGAATATAAAGCATTTGATATAATAAAACTGGCATTTTCTGTATTATATTTTCTGGTTTTGCTGTACTCATTTGTGTTTCCTTCAGGCTCTTGTGTAATCTGATCTCTGTCCCCATGTTTGCCCATATGAGTTCTTGGTCTGTTTGCCTTCCTGCTTTAAAGATTAGTTTCTCTATGTGCCTTATTTTGTTTTCACTTTGGTCCTTTCCCTCTTTTCATGATATTCTTGTTCTCACCTGCATCTTATTTCCCAATCGTCCCTCTCTGACTTTATTGGAGTTTTAAATCCCGTGCCATCCTGATGTAGTGCATTGGATATCTCAGGGAAATAATGGGTGTGTTAGTGGGAGGTGCTTAAGTAACTAAAAGTAACCAAGGATGCCGACTGTGCAATGTGTTCAAGTTAAACAACATTATGCACAATATAAACAAGATATTATAAAAATAAGTATGGGACTTAAATTTTATACTCAACCTTAATTTGAATTTTCTCTTGGTTAAATTTTGTGCTAATATCATAATTACCTAACTGCTCTGCACTTTCACTATAAAGCAAAACAGTTTATTTTGCTGGTGAGGCATAATGGGAGGAAAATACAATAAAATCTTTTTCATACTCCAACTTCATTCAGGGTATTTGTCAAAAGTCTCTGGCATCGCAATAGTCTTTTGGGTGCTTTATCAGAAGCTTTACTTTTATGTGTCTGGTTTGGTGTAAAATAACTTGGTTATGGGAGTGAGAATGGGCTAAGTGACCATGGCGGTAGGACTGTAAGCAGCTCTGGAAAATAATCAGCAGAAGCAGACTCTGCCTCAAGTGCAGATTAAAAAAATATATATATATATAATTAAACATGTATTCAAATTTCTTTCCACTTTAATAAAAAGCATGAAAAAACTGGAGAAATCTCTCTTTGAGTTTTCCTTTTGGCTGTGCAATGTGAGTTCTTTACACACTCTTTATGCAACAAGTACAAGAATTATATAAACTATAATTTAGTGTTATGTCAGAGTCCCATTGGTATTATAACAACTCTTTTGACAGTGATAATATAAAACAGGAGAGCTGGATTCATTGTAGACAAACAGTTGCATTTAAAAGTCGGAACACCTTTCACTTGTAAATTCTGTATGTGGGGCAGATGTGGCAGAAAGTGGAGTGGAGAGAGAGAGCAGAGTGCCAGGTGCATCCCGAGAGGATAATGAGTCACACCTGTGCCAATTAAGCTCTTTGTGCATCCTTCAGTAAAGGAGACTGATGAGGGCTGATGGCAGAGAGACGTACAATTTACACCTGAAAGCATCCAATATGGTTTCAGCGAAGACTCTTCTGTTGCACTGACAGAGCAGATTTGATGTTGGTTTGTTAATCAACTTGTTTTCAGTCACAGATGCAAACCAGAACAGTTGTTTTAAAAAACAAATTGTTCAGCTGCTCGTTAAGGTAAATATCTAATCAGCCAGTCATGTGGCTGCAACTCAATGTATTTAGGCACACAAAATGATCTGCTGAAATTCAATCTGGGCATCAGCGTGGGGAAGAAATGGTGATTTAAGGGATCTGAGCATTTAAGAATGTAGTAGGATTATCCCACAGAACCATTTCTGGGGTTTACAGTGGATGGTCTGCATAAGAGAAAATACCTATCGAGAAGCGGTTCTCAGAAAAATGAGCAGACTACTTTGAGCCAGTAGGAAGGCAACAGAAACGTGTGCAGAAGAGCATCTCTGAATGCACAACACATCAAACCTTGAGGGAGACGAGCTGCAGCAGCAGAAGACTACACAGGGTGCCTTCACGCAAGAATTGGACAACAGAAGATTGGAAAAATGTTGCTGATGAGTCTCGAATTCTGCTGTGACATTTGAATGGGACGAGAGGGTCAGAATCCTGGATAAAAGGCATGGATCTATTCATGCCTTATGAATAGAGAAAAATGTCAGGGGGGATGTCAACAACGTTAAAGATTCCAAGATGGCGCGGCCACGTCCAGACGCCTTCCTGACTGCTCCGCTCCGACTATCCACTTTTCTTGTTTTTTACTTATTTTTTGCTCTGGTTTACATCCCAAAATCCTCTAGTCTTATAGTATACGACAGCGGATCACTTGTAAACATCGGTGCCAAGGTTGCACATCTAATCTTGGACACTTTTAAACCTGACCCTTCCTGGCCGCCAGAGATTCTACGCGGCGCGGAGAACAACAAAGGACGGGCCGCTCATCCGAGGCGCAGAACAAAGAAGCGCCGGGGAAAACGCGCTGGTATTAGGAACAGACTGAGACAGCAGGCGCATCGCGCACCACTGCCCAGTATCCTACTGGCCAATGTACAATCCATGGAGAACAAGCTCGATGACCTAAGAGCAAGGGTCACCTTCCAACGTGACATGAGGGACTGCAACATTCTGTGCTTCACGGAGACATGGCTGTCCCCCACCGTGCCGGACCAGGCCGTAACTCCGTCGGATTCATTCTTTGTGCTCCGCACGGACAGAACGGCAGAGTCAAACAAAACCAAAGGTGGGGGAGTGTGTTTCATGGTAAACAGAAAGTGGTGTGATGCCAGGAGCATTTCTACTCTCTCCAGCGGCTGCTCGCCACATCTGGAGTTCCTGAGCATTAAGTGCCGCCCTTTCTATCTGCCCCGTGAGTTCACCTCGGTCATCGCCACGGTGGTCTACATCCCACCCCAAGCGGACACAGGTATGGCTTTGTCCGAATTACATGATGTGCTGAGCTCGCTTCAAAACAAGGACCCGGGCGCAGCCCTCATTGTAGCAGGAGACTTTAACAAAGCGAACCTCAGACAAGTCATGCCAAACTTTTACCAGCATGTCTCGTGTCCAACGAGAGGGGATCGGATTTTGGACCACTGCTACACGCCATACAAGCAGGGCTACAAAGCTGTCTCACACCCGGCTTTTGGGAAGTCTGACCACAACGCCATCTTCCTCATTCCCCAGTATAAACAAAGCATACGGAGGGAAGACGTGACCACGAAGGAAGTAAAACCGTGGACTGCCCAATCAGAAGCTACGCTACAGGACGCACTCAACGACGTAGACTGGGACATGTTCAGAGCATGCGCAGTCGACATCAACGAGTTTACGGAAGTAGCAGTATGCTTCGTCAATATGCTAGTGGAGGAGATTATCCCCACTGCGAGAGTCACCACATTCCCAAACCAGAAACCGTGGATGGACAGATCGATCCGCACTGCAGTAAACGCCAGGACCGCCTCCTACAACGCGGGTCTCGCCACTGGCGATATGAGCGCCTACAAAGCGGCCTCATACGGCGTGCGGCACGCGGTGAGAGATGCCAAACGCAGGTACCGGGAACGTGTGGAGTCCCGCTTCCACCAGGGCGACACACGGAGTATGTGGCACGGACTACGCACCATTACGGACTACAAAGCCAGGGACACTGCGCCGATCGACGCCGACTCTGCATTCACCAACGAGCTGAATCGGTTCTACGCCCGTTTCGAGGTTAGCCAGGCGGCTAATGCTATCTACCGCCTGACTACCGAGGACAGTGACGTCATCAGCGAGAGACCGGTGACCAGCATCGCGGAGCATGACGTCCGAGCGGCACTGAGGAGAGTGAACACAAGGAAAGCGGCGGGGCCAGACGGCATCACCGGCCATCTGCTGCGCTGCTGTGCTGACCAGCTAGCAGGTGTGTTCACTTACATCTTCAACGAGTCCCTGGCGAAGTCTGTGGTCCCCACATGCTTCAAAAGATCCACCATCATCCCTGTGCCCAAGAACAGCAAACCCTCATCCCTGAACGATTACCGGCCAGTTGCACTGACCTCGGTAGTAATGAAGGTGTTTGAGAGGCTGCTGAAGAACATCATCTCCTCCGCCATCCCAGACACCACAGATCCGCTGCAGTTCGCCTACAGATCCAACAGATCCACAGAGGATGCCATCGCCCACGTCCTACACACCACTCTCAGCCACGTGGACAAGAAACAGGGTAACTATGTGCGAATGCTGTTTGTTGATTACAGTTCAGCGTTTAACATAATAGTGCCCTGCAGACTGTTCACAAAGCTGAGGGATCTGGGACTTAACAGCCGTCTGTGTGCATGGGTGTTGGACTTCCTCACTGGCAGAACTCAGGTGGTGAGGGTGGGCAGGTGCTTCTCCAACAGCATCACCATCAACACAGGGATGTGTCCTCTCGCCACTGCTCTACTCCCTCTACACTTCAGACTGTGTGGCCACCCATGGCTCCAACACCATTGTGAAGTTTGCTGACGACACAGTGGTGTTGGGTGCCATCTCCAACAACAATGAGGCGGCCTACATGGATGAAGTGAAGAATCTGGCATCGTGGTGCCAGGACAACCACCTCCAGCTGAACGTCAGCAAGACCAAGGGGCTGGTGGTGGACTTCAGAAGGGGTCAGCACAGAGACTACAAGCCCATTATCATCAATGGAGCTCCAGTGGAGAGGGTGCAGTCCTTCAAGTATCTTGGTGTCCACATCTCCTCAGACCTGACATGGGCTGCCCACATTCAGGTCCAGACCAAAAAAGCTAGGCAGCGCCTGTATCACCTACGACAACTGAGGAAGTTCAGGGTCTCTCCAAAGATCCTCAGGATTTTCTATACAGGCGCTGTGGAGAGCATCCTCACACAGAACATGACATCGTGGTTTGGGCACAGCTGTGTGAAGGACCAAAAAGCTCTCCAGAGAGTGATCCGTACAGCAGAACGCTGCTGCAGGATTGCTCTCCCCCCGCTTCAGGACACCTACACCAGGAGATGCCGGACTAGAGCAGCGCAGATACTGAAGGACCCGTCCCATCCTGGCAACAAACTGTTCCAACTTCTGCAATCTGGTAGAAGGTTCCGCATCTTCCGGGCAAGGACAGAGAGACTCAAGAGGAGCTTCTATCCCCAAGCCATCCGTGCCCTAAACACACACACCCGCCCTCTCACATCATCTATAATTGACTGAGACAGGACTCTTCCAGACACTAAACCAAGGCACAATGTACATTTCAATTCCTTTAATTTTAAATATGTTTATATTGTCTATCCTGTAAAATAGTCAGATATCTATTCATATTAATGTACAGAATTCACCTGCTTGCTGCTACTACTGCACATTCACCCAGTGTATATACTATATGTGTGTGTATATATATATATATATATATGTGTGTATATGTATATAAAAAAAAAAAACACCCAGCACGCCCCTGCGGGCGGTTTATCCTTCAAGCTCGGGTCCTCTACCAGAGGCCTGGGAGCTTGAGGGTCCTGCGCAGTATCTTAGCTGTTCCCAGGACTGCGCTCTTCTGGACAGAGATCTCCGATGTTATTCCCGGGATCTGCTGGAGCCACTCGCCTAGCTTGGGAGTCACCGCACCTAGTGCTCCGATTACCACGGGGACCACCGTTACCTTCACCCTCCACATCCTCTCGAGCTCTTCTCTGAGCCCTTGGTATTTCTCCAGCTTCTCGTGTTCCTTCTTCCTGATATTGCTGTCATTCGGAACCGCTACATCGATCACTACGGCCGTCTTCTTCTGTTTGTCTACCACCACTATGTCCGGTTGGTTAGCCACCACCATTTTGTCCGTCTGTATCTGGAAGTCCCACAGGATCTTAGCTCGGTCATTCTCCACCACCCTTGGGGGCATCTCCCATTTTGACCTCGGGACTTCTAGGTTATACTCGGCACAGATGTTCCTGTACACTATGCCGGCCACTTGGTTATGGCGTTCCATGTATGCCTTGCCTGCTAGCATCTTGCACCCTGCTGTTATGTGCTGGATTGTCTCTGGGGCATCTTTACACAGCCTGCACCTGGGGTCTTGCCTGGTGTGATAGACCCCAGCCTCTATGGATCTTGTACTCAGAGCTTGTTCTTGTGCTGCCATGATTAGTGCCTCTGTGCTGTCTTTCAGTCCAGCTTTGTCCAGCCACTGGTAGGATTTCTGGATATCAGCCACCTCCTCTATCTGCCGGTGGTACATACCGTGCAGGGGCCTGTCCTTCCATGATGGTTCCTCGCCTCCCTCCTCTTTCTTGGGTTTCTGCTGCCTGAGGTATTCACTGAGCACTCGGTCAGTTGGGGCCATCTTCCCAATGTATTCTTGGATGTTCCTTGTCTCATCCTGGACTGTGGTGCTGACACTCACCAGTCCCCGGCCCCCTTCCTTCCGCTTAGCGTACAGCCTCAGGGTGCTGGACTTGGGGTGAAACCCTCCATGCATGGTCAGGAGCTTTCTTGTCTTTATGTCAGTGGCTTCTATCTCCTCCTTTGGCCAGCCTATTACCCCAGCAGGGTACCTGATCACGGGCAGGGCGTACGTGTTGATGGCCCGGATCTTGTTCTTACCATTCAGCTGACTCCTCAGGACTTGCCTGACCCTCTGCAGGTACTTGGTGGTTGCAGCCTTTCTAGCGGCCTCTTCATGGTTCCCATTTGCCTGCGGGATCCCCAGGTACTTGTAACTGTCCTCTATGTCTGCAATGTTGCCTTCTGGTAGTTCAATCCCCTCAGTTCTGACTACCTTCCCTCTCTTTGTTACCATCCGACTACACTTCTCCAGTCCGAACGACATTCCAATGTCATTGCTGTATAGCCTGGTAGTGTGGATCAGTGAATCGATGTCTCGTTCACTCTTGGCATACAGCTTGATGTCATCCATGTACAGGAGGTGGCTGACAACTGCTCCGTTCCGTAGTCGGTATCCGTAGCCAGTCTTGTTAATGATCTCACTGAGGGGGTTCAGGCCTATGCAGAACAGCAGTGGGGACAGAGCATCTCCTTGGTAGATCCCGCACTTGATGGTAACTTGTGCTATGGGCTTGGAGTTGGCCTCTAGTGTTGTACGCCACATCCCCATTGAGTTCCTGATGAAGGCTCTTAGGGTCCCATTGATCTTGTACAATTCTAGGCATTCCAGTATCCAGCTGTGGGGCATTGAGTCATAGGCCTTCTTGTAATCAATCCAGGCAGTGCACAGGTTGGTCAGTCTGGTCTTGCAGTCTCGGCTGATTGTTCTGTCTACCAGTAGCTGGTGTTTTGCGCCTCTGGTATTCTTGCCAATTCCTTTCTGTGTTCCGCTCATGTATTGACCCATGTGCCTGTTCATCTTAGCCGATATGATGCCTGACAGGAGCTTCCATGTAGTACTGAGGCAGGTTATTGGTCGGTAGTTGGAGGGGACCGGTCCCTTCTTGGGGTCC